>NW_020167539.1:0-600000 GCF_001641265.1 Pseudogymnoascus destructans | reverse complement strand
TAGAACAAGATTCGAAATTAGGACATGCGCCCCTTTACAACATGTCAAAGGAGGAACTTGATCTTGTGAAGAAATATATTGACGACAACTTGTTGAAAGGATTTATTGAAGCTAGCAAAGCTCCCTTTGCCTCTCCTGTCCTTTTTGTCTGCAAACCAGGTGGCGGACTTCGATTCTGTGTTGATTACTGCAAGTTAAATGCCATTACAAGAAAAGACTCATACCCGCTACCCCTCATTGATGAAACATTGGCTCAGATCACAGGTGCCAAATATCTTACAAAGATTGACATTCATCATGCATTTAATCGGATCTGTATGCAAACAAAAGAAGATGAAGATCTCACTACCTTTAAGACGAGATTTGGATCATACAAGTACAAGGTCCTCCCTTTTGGCCTTACAAATGGCCCTGCAACATTCCAGCGATATATGAACGAAACCCTTATGGAATACATAAACAAATTTGTTACAGCATATATGGATGATCTTCTCATCTATAGTGCATATCGACCTGAGCATACCCAGCACGTGCAAATGGTTTTACAGAAGCTCTGCGAAGCTGGACTACAAGCAGACATTGCAAAATGTGAATTCTATGTCCAAGAAACAAAATTCCTAGGGCTTATCATTGGAATCTACGTCATGAGAATGGACCCTGCAAAAGTCCAAACTATACTTGAATGGAAAGCACCAAGGTCGCTCCGAGATACACAAGCCTTCATTGGGTTCTGTGTGTTCTACCGGCGGTTTATAAGAAGCTACTCTACTATTATGAAGCCACTGGTAAATCTCACAAAGAAAGGTCAAATATTCCAATGAAACCAAGCCTGCCAGGCAGCCTTTGAGTTGATTAAGAAGACTGTTACAGAAGCACCCATGCTATAACACTTTGACTGGGACAAAACAGCATATGTGGAAGCAGACGCCTCAGACTATATATCCTCGGGAGTTCTATCACAGAAGGACGGCCAAGGAGTACTACACCCCATTGCCTTCTTCTCAAAGAAAATGACACCTGCTGAGTGCAATTACGAAATCTATGACAAGGAGCTACTGGCCATCATTAGATGCTTTGAAGCATGGAGACCAGAAGTTGAGGGCACAGCAATGCCAGTACAAGTTTTGTCAGACCACAAGAATCTTGAATATTTCATGAGCACAAAAAAGCTTACTAGGCGGCAAGCTCGATGGGCAGAATTCCTCTCTTGATACAATTTCCAAATCATATATCGACCTGGCAAGCAGAACAGAAAAGCAGATGCGTTAACTCAAAGACCAGGAGATAGACCAGAAGGGAATGAAGAAGATGACCATCAAAAACAACAGCTTCAAACCCTATTACCCCTTGAGAGACTCCATCCGGATCTCGCACAGCAGCTAGAACTCAAAAGTCAAGGGCAGGCACAAGATGCTCAACTTGCACCAATCCTACCACAAGATCAAAGCATCCATGACCAGATTCAAGCTGCGCAGCTCCAGGATGAATTATGCAAGGATACAATCTGAAGACTACAGAACAACGAGTGAGATAGCCCAAATATAGCCTTAGCACATTGCGAAGAGAGAAATGGACTCCTACTCTACCAAAATCGAGTTTGGATCCCAGAAGACGTCCGAGTTAAACTCCTTCATGAGGTTCACGACCAGCCAGCAATGGGACACCCTGGAATTGGGAAGCTGATTCAAATCATTAAGAGACAGTACTACTGGCCCCGGAAGGACAAGACTATCACTCAATATGTGAGGAATTGCCATACCTGCAAGAGATCAAAACCAACCCGGGACGCATACAATGGACTCCTACAACCAATCCCAATTGGAAGCCAACCATGGAAGGACATATCACTCAATTTTATTACAGGATTACCATTATGTGAAGGAAACAATTCTATCCTTGTAGTAGCATGCCGACTTACAAAAGAGCGCCATTTTATCCCATGCTTTGCAGGTAAAGAAGGCACTACAGCAGAAGCTACAGCGAGGTTACTACTCTAGCATGTATGGAAACACCATGGTTTACCAAATTCCATCATCTCAGACAGAGGGCCCCAGTTTGTAGTTGTAGTGTGGAAAATCCTCTGCAAAGTTTGGAAAGTTACAATCAAATTGTCTACAGCCTTCCACCCAGAAACGGACGGGCAAACTGAAAGGTTTAATGCAGAACTCGAGCGATATTTACGGGCTCATGTCAACTATCTCCAAGACAACTGGGTTGAATATCTTTGCATGGCTGAATTCACAGCAAATGCCCTTCCATCAGACTCAACAAAAGTTAGCCCATTTTTTGCAAACAAGGGTTTCGAGCCAAGAATGAGCTTTGATATAGAGGATAGCACGTTCCAAACTGCCCTTCAAGAACATAAGGACATAGCTCAAAACATGAAAGATATTTGGGAATTCCTACAAGACCAGATCGCCCTCTCACAAACCCGAATGGAGCACTTTGCAAATCAAAACAGGAAGCCAGCACCAAGATATAAGATAGGAGACCGAGTCTGGCTTTCTACTCAGAATATAAAACCCAACGACCCTCAAAGAAACTTGACCATAAGCAAGTTGGTCCATTTCAAATCCTTGAGCAAATTGGGAATGTTACATACCGACTCCAGCTACCACCAAGCATGAAGATACACCCTGTGTTTGATAACAACCTCTTACGACTTGACTCAGATGATGCTTTACAAGGCCAGCACCATGAACCACCCCTGCCAATCATTATAGAAGATGAACTTGAATGGGAAGTTGAAGAAATCCTAGATTCTAAACTCCTACGGAAGAAGCTGTTCTATATGGCAGCATGGAAGAACCACCCACTAGACAACACTTGGTATCTTGGTATCCTGCTACAAACTTCAACAATGCACCTGAACTCACACAAGCTTTCCACCGAAAATACCCGCAGAAGCCACGATGATCTTACTCTTGATCAGGAGATCAATCTTACTAGGGGGGGGGTAGTGTTATGATTACAGCTCACATCTTGTCACAGCTTGTTACAGTTGTTACGTTGTTATGGTTGTTACGGTTGTTACGGTTGTTACGGTTGTTACAGTTGTTATGGGGATTATGGGTGTAGCCTTAGCCACAAGGTTACAACCGCTAAGCAGACAACTGTATGTTATGAGGAATAGCCTCACCTTCCTTCCTTCTTCTTCTTCTTCTCTCTTTAGATTCAATCTAGATTACTTTTCCTGGACTGGCATCATGACCTCTATTGTCATACTGACATTCGTTGCACTCAGTTTGCTATCAAACTCAAGAGCAAACTTAGAAATCTCCTCCTCAAACCTACAAGTCACCATACATATCTTGGCTTATCACACCAACAACAGAAGCAATACTACTCAACGATTGCTGCAAACTCTTCTACTACATCTGTTTATGCTACATACATCACGGCATATCATTTGGACACTCATTGAACAAGTTATTAAGAAAATCTCCTCCTTAAGGGGGTGGGCCAATACTACCACATGGCATATCTCTACCAACTAGAGGCCTAGGAACATGAACGATAGCTCTAGAAGCTTCTACAACCCTCTATGATTCATTACACGTCATCGCTCCTTAGTTACCCACAAGATTGGTTAAGTTATGACATAATTTATCTATAGGTACTCTGACCTTGGACCTCCTTTTCACTTCCTATAGGCTAGGAACCCAAGAGATGGTTCTATGGGATTCTCTTACGTTCACTACATGATTAGCAAGCTAGTTGTGGGTCGCACTTGATTTCTAATACATTTACCAAGCCTGGTTAGTCATGGAAAGTCATGGAAAATGAGAGAACTACACTCCTTTGGCATAAATAGGATTGCCCTTTCCTTAAGAAAGGGCAAGCAGGCAATACAGTAAATCGACTATCACATACTTCCACGTCTTTTACAAGCTTCCAAGCATTCATCTTGTTACTCCTTGTTTCTGAAAAGTCAGTGAGGTGTTAACCTCTGACTTACCCCTGAGTTCCCAGACTCAACATTTGTTGCAACTTGTCTGAACCACTTCACTACATCACACACCTGATTGCTGCGTTGTGGAATAGTCTAAGCTACGACCCTTTGGCTCTGTTTCCTAAGACAGTGTGTTGTCTTAGTAAAATCATCCCTTCCTTGGGTGGCTAGATTCTCACATCTGGTGCACCCACCATTACAAATATATCAGATGTCAGCAGCAGAGCTGGACATACTGAAGGAATACATTGATGAGAAACTCGCGAAACGGTTCATTCGACCATCAACATCACCAGCAGGAAGTCCAATACTATTTGTGCCAAAGAAGGACAAGAAGCTAAGACTCTGCGTGGACTATTGAGGAACGAATAATGTCACTATCAAAGATAGATATGCCTTACCTTTGATAAGCGAACTACACGACCAGTTCCAGGGAGCCAAGATATTTACCAAGCTGGACCTCAGAGGCGCCTATAACCTGATTCGAATCAAGAAAGGAGATGAGTGGAAAACAGCATTCCGCACCCGCTATGGCTTGTTCGAATACTTGGTTATGCCCTTTGGTCTAACAAACGCACCAGCATCCATGCAGAGGCTCATGAATGCAGCTCTCCATGAATACTTGGATGTGTTTGTTATCGTCTACCTAGATGATATCTTAGTCTACTCAGGAGACCCAACGGAACACATTGGTCATGTTCGGAAGGTATTACAGAAGTTAAAGGAGCATCGGTTACTCCTCAAGCCAGAAAAATGCGAATTCCACAAGAATCAAGTTGAATTCTTAGGCTACATTGTCGGAACGCATGGCATCAAAATGGACCAAGCAAAGGTCACAGCAGTGTTGGAATGGCCAACACCAACCACGGTCAAAGAAGTACAAGCCTTCTTAGGCTTTGCCAACTTCTACCAGAGGTTTATTATGGGATATTCCAAGGTAGCTCAACCACTTACAGAGCTTACAAGGAAAGATCTTACATTCGAATGGACAAGCAAGGCAGAGGCTGCTTTTCAGGAACTCAAGACAAAGTTCATAGAAGCACCTATCCTAGTCACATTTGACCCTGCAAAGAGGATTGTCCTCGAAACGGACTCCTCTGACTTCGCAATTGGAGCCTGTCTAAGTCAGCCAGACAAGGATGAGAAGCTTAAGCCAGTTGCATATTACTCTAGAAAACTGTCACCCGCGGAGCTCAACTACGACATCCACGATAAGGAGCTGATAGCTATTGTCGTTGCTTTTGAGCAATGGCGAGTATATCTTGAAGGATCAACCTACCCAGTACAGGTATGGACGGATCATAAGAATCTCATATACTTCACCACAACCAAGGTTTTAAACCGCAGACAAGTCCGATAGGCAGAGACACTCGCAGCCTACAACTTCACAATTACATATCACAAGGGCTCTGAGAACGCAAGAGCCGATGCTCTTAGCAGAAGGACCAACTACATTGGCCCTAAAGAGGAAAGACCTAGAGCCATATTGAAGAAGACAGATGCAGGAATGCAATACAACGAGTTGCTAGCCACAATTGCCACTGTGGAGAACTCGGAGTTGGAAGAAAGACTCAAGAAAGCTTATGCAACAGATGAATGTGCAAAGCGAGTCTTAATAAAAACTGAAGGCGACTTCGCCATCGATGAACAAGGATTGATCCGATTCAAAGGATTAGTGTATGTCCCAAACAAAATGAGACGCCCGCTAGTGCAAGAACAACACTCGCTACCAGCACACGGCCATCAGGGAGTATTACGCACCTTCAAACGAATCACCCGACACTACTACTTCCCAGGTATGAGGAAGCAGGTGGAAACGGTAGTAAGAGAGTGCGACATTTGCAGCAAATCCAAAACCAATAGGCACTTGCCATATGGACAGCTGAAATCGACTCCAGTACCAACAGGAGCGTGGAAATCTATAGCTTTGGACTTCATTGTCAAGCTACCACCCTCTCAGGACCCGTTAACAGGAGTAGTATTTGACGCTATCCTGGTTATTACGGAAAGACTCACAAAATATGGAATATTTGTGCCATATTTAGAAGCTAGCGATGCTGAAGCACTCGCATACACCTTCCTTCAAGTCATATTAGCCGATCACAGATTACCAGAAGAAATAATCTCAGACAGAGACAAGCTTTTTACTTCAAAATTTTGGAAATCTTTAATGGCGCTTTTGGGAACAAATCATAAGCTATCAACAGCTTTCCATCCCCAAACAGATGGTCAAACAGAAAGACTGAATCAAACCCTTGAACAATACCTACGGAGTTATGTCAACCACCAACAAGACAATTGGGTTCAGATATTACCCATCGCACAATTCACATATAACAGCGTGATGACCGAAGCAACAAAAGTCTCACCGTTCTTTGCCAATTATGGCTATCAGCCAGAGGCATATAGACAACCACAACCGGATGAATCAAGAGCAGAACAAGCTATGATCGCCGTGGAACAACTCAAATCGTTCCATGAACAACTCGCGACAGACATCCAATTCTTAAATGAACGATCTGCTGCATATGCAAACAAGAAGCGCAGTATGGAACCTGCCTTCAAGGAGGGGGATAAAGTATATCTACTCCGGAAACACATCAAAACGAAACGACCAAGTACAAAGTTGGACTTCAAGAAATTGGGACCATTCAAAATATTGAACAAAGTCAGCTCAGTTAATTACAGACTGCAGCTACCCAAGAA
This sequence comes from Pseudogymnoascus destructans, assembly GCF_001641265.1. NCBI lineage: Eukaryota > Fungi > Ascomycota > Leotiomycetes > Thelebolales > Thelebolaceae > Pseudogymnoascus > Pseudogymnoascus destructans. The sequence continues at coordinate 593,342 of NW_020167539.1, read as the reverse complement.
GTCTAGACTACACCCAGTATTTCATGTCTCACTACTGGAACCAGCAAGAGGAAATACCCCAATTGCGACAGATACAGAACTTCAACCAGAGAATGAGATTGTTGAATACGAAGTCGAAGCGATCCTAGACAGAAGGTTAGTAGGACGCAAAGAAGAGTTTTTGATAAAATGGAAAGGTTATGAACCTACGGACAATTCATAGGAAACGGTCAGAAACCTTAGCTGTCCAGAGCTACTGGAGGCTTTTCGCCGTCGACACCCAAGCGATCAAAGAAGCCAGGAGACAGGGCCACGAAAAGGTCCTGGTCAGGGGCAGCACCCTCGGAAACGGCAGTAGAAGGGCTGTGCAAGAGAGTCCCTTTGACCTCTGCCTCCCTACACTCCTTCTCCTCTGCTTCATCCAATTCGTCCAAAGATTTCAGACCATGACGCAGCATCTCAACACCACGGGTTTTGAGAGCCTTCTGCTGTTTGCGAAGACGCATGCGACGGGCATATGCTTCTTGAGCGCAGAGGTGAGCCTCTCACTCCTGAGATGCCGCCGCTTCCTCTTCTACCTCAAGATGCTCTTCTTCTTTTCGAAGCTTCTCCCAATCAGTTGGAGAAGGAGCGCAAGCGTTGCATTTGGAATTGTGACGAGTACATTCACTACAACGATGACTACCAGCAACAACAATACAGAATCGATTGTTGTGAAGACAGCTGGAACATGGCGACATTAGGTTGCCATTCTTTTCAATACAGTCTGCAAGAAGATGACGTTCTTTGATTTTTATGTGTCTACTAGAAGACATGGTAAGCAGCGCAACCTGCTCGACAATTAAGTGGGCATCACCCTACTTAAGTAAGCGATTCCTTAATCAGCAAGACCTAAGGGACTAGGCCTTTTGGAGGAGGACCTAGTGTTACGGTAACGTGACGTCATGGTTACAGGACCAGGGCCTAGTAACGTGACATGTGAGTCACAGGGGGCAAGCGGGGTAGGCTGCCATGTGACGGGGCTAATGGATAGTTGCAGAAACTAGTGGATATTGGATATTTGAGCTATCCATAAACTATCCTGAATATCTAGCTATCCGCCAACTATCCAGATTACCCATGAGGCATGATGCCACTATATAAGTAGATAGTATTTCCTTAGATAGGAGCTTCGTGCTCAACTCAATATAGTATTCTTTACAATACTGTAACGTGTTACTTGGAAAGCCTTTGTGTCTAATCCCCTGCCTCCTCTGTCAAGTCAACCTTATGCAAGAAACCTCTGTGTCTTCTATCATTTAGAAGTCAGCGTTACACCTCTATGATTCATTACATGACATCACTCCTTAGTTACTGGGCTAATACTACACATGAAATATCTCTATCAACTAGAGGCCCAGGAACATGAACGATAGCTCCAAAAGCTTCTACAAGCCTCTATGATTCATTACACGTCATCGCTCCTTAGTTACCCACAAGATTGGTTAAGTTATGACATAATCTGTCTATAGGGGTACTCTGACCTTGGACCTCCTTTCACTTCCTATAGGCTAGGAACCTAGGAGATGGTTCTATGGGATTCTCTTATGTCAATTACAGTTACCAAGCCTGGTTAGTCATGGAAAGTCTTGGAAAATGAGAGAACTACACTCCTTTAGCATAAATAGGATTGCCCTTTCCTTAAGAAAGGGCAAGCAGACAATACAGTAAATTGACTATCACATACTTCCACATCTTTTCCAAGCTTCCAAACATTGATCTTGTTACTCCTTGTTTCTGAAAAGTCATTGAGGTGCTAACCTCTGACTTATCCCTGAGTTCTCAGACTCAACATTTGTTACAACTTGTCTAAACCACTAATCATACACCTGATTGCTGCGTTTTGGAATAGTCTAAGCTATGACCCTTTGGCTCTTTTTCCTAAGACAGTGTGTTGTCTTAGTAAAATCATCCCTTCCTTGGGTGGCTAGATTCTCACATCTCGTGCACCAACCATTACATCTATGACCATCGTAACACCCTTATGCCACTATTCCCAGTTTCCGTAAAGTCAATCAGAACTTGGAGGGCTTGTAGAACTGCCTGCGTAGAATAAACCACCGGCAGTCTGAGCTCCTCCCCATCGTCATCATCTTGACCTTCATTAGGAGGCTGGATATATTGTTCAATGACCTCTTGTAGTACTATATCCCCCTCACTATCTTGTATACCCTCTTGTATTGTCTCCTCCGCTGGGTTTAGAAAGTTTGAAAGGTCCATCGCATCGTGAATTCGGCTGTGCTGTTGTACTTGGTTGTAAAGGTCAGTAAGAGGCGGAATGTGCTCAAGAGTAAGTTGGATCGGGTTTTTGATGATTGTGCTTTTGCGGAAGCAGTTGTAGATAGTCGTATTTGAGACATCGTGATACCACGATCGGATGATCCAGCGAAGGGCAAGGTGTAAGTTAATAGTTTTAAGAGGATCTTCATTGTTGTTGAAGGTGTTTAGCATGAACGCAAGCCATTGTCGACGGTAATGAGCTTTAAGGGAGGCAATAATGCCTTGATCAAGGGCCTGGAATCGACTTGTTGCATTTGCTGGTAGCCAGATAATTTGTATATTTGAGGGCGGAGGCGTTGTTTCAACGGCAGCAATATGTGCTGAAAAGTTGTCCATTGTTAGCAGGATCTGTCTATGAGAGCCTATATGTAAATAGAAAGTTCTTAGCCATTCTGCAATAATAAACTGATTCATCCAAGCCCTCTTGTTCCATCGCCAATAACCTCCCATTGCTTCAACATTAATATACCAGAGTGCTTGAGATCAGCTCCCTGTACAGTTTGTACAACAAACAACTGATATTCGCGCCTTGTCCTTCTTAAATCCTGGCTGTGATATTGTTGAAAGACCCTTCGAAGGAGTCAGCTTCCAAAAGAGCCTAGTTTCGTCCATGTTGTATGTCCTCATCTTGATATTCCCCTGCTATTGTCTGTATCCCCTTCATTTCTTCCTCTGCTTGTGTAGGAACTGAGCTTGCTTCACCGTGTTGAGTATAACACTTAATCTTATGCCGTCTTTTAAAATTCGAAACCCAGCCTTGAGAGAATTGAGGCGTAGGCTGGTTGTGGTATGTATTGTGAAAGTTGCTCCCAAATCGGTTTAGCGCGTAGTTGTAGTATATCGGTGCTTGTAACTCCTCCCTTGCTTTCAATAAGCTGCGCCATTCAAAGAGGACTGCTTCAAGGTCAGGCCAGGCAACAGCTTTGCGACAGTGAGTTGATTGCTGAATTGTGTTAAGAGGTATTGCATTGAGGTTGGCGTATCGAAAGCTCAAAGATTCAGAGACTGTTGACTGTCGAATGCGATGGCCGAAGGTTCTAAAGAACCAGTTTGCGAAGGCTTTGGTGACTGGTGAGCATACCAGTTTCAGAGTGCGCGACGCTGCTCAATCGTCATTGTAAACAGCTGATTTCAAGGCATCTTGGCCTATGTAATGTCGGTATAAGACGATATCTGGTCAAATCAGTTCGATATTGAGTGTATTGTAGTTTTGGTGGGAAAATAAAGAATCCTACAAAAAATATCGAGTTGGCATGAATATCGCCTAATCATCGACTTATCGCGTGAGAACTGTACTGCTCCGAAGCCTGGCCATAATAAAGCTATTTCGGTTATTCCTTCCTGATTACTAATCCATTCTGCACAGCGGGAGCTCTAAAGTGACATGGGACTGGGAAGACGACAGCTAAATAAGAGTGAGGAGTAAAGAGCAAACAAACTCGTACTTGCTTATCCCTACCCCTAAACCTCCGAAGGAGGAGACTGCACATAAGGTAGTACATAATATAATGATGGACATAATGATAGACAGGGAGCAAAATGGTGGGCTATGAGGCCCCAGAATCCCCTCAACATGACGTACACACACACCTTGGCCGCTGAAGTGATGTATACTCACTTGTGAGATGCAATTATACCCACCAGGCGCTCTCCAACCCCTCTATTGTCCTCCACGCCTTGCGAAACAGGTTATATTTGCTACTGGCCCTCAACGCCCCGCAAGCAACCGCAATCCATTTCGCTGCTATCCATCACTGTTAACCTAAGTTATCTATACCTATACACCGTGGCCTTGCCTTGTTTCCACCTTCCTTCCACTACCTCCATCCATATAATTCGCCAGGTATCTTCCTCCGCAAGTGCTAAGTAGGACCCTCTATATCGGCTTGCGCAGGTACACAAACCACAAGTAGTGCCGTGTTCCTGATCATGGAGCCAGGAACGGAAGATTCGAAAGACGCGTTACCAGCTGCAATCATTGCCCAAGCAGAAGCGGCATGTGTTGGTAATGCAGACGAAATTCGTTCAACACAACAGCGGGAGTCGTATATTGCATCTCAGCCTCACCAGGCGACGTTGGGGGGTGCTCATAGTTCACCCGAAGCTTCCAGGTAGGCGCCGATATACATATCAAACCTCACAAGCACTGACCATTGTCTCTAGCTCGGCCGATAGAACCTCACATCCTGGGAATTCCGATTTATTGGGAGTCGAAGGAACAGAAGATGCTCCACCAAAGTACAGCGAATTAGAGATCAGCCAAGATGGCCTTGATACGAAGGCGAGAGTCACTGGTAGTCTCCCTCAATCCTGGCACTGAAGTGATGATTGGCCAGATACATGTACTGAGATGTCAATTCGCAGATGATGGTCGTGTCAATATCACCATAAACCAGAAGACCCGGAGACTATCTGAGCTCCTTAACCCTGCACTGAGGGGCCAGCTATCCCTGGTAGCACAGGAGGACGATCAACCATTACCCCCAGGGTATATCCCACCTCCCCTTGGTGGGCAACCAGGACAGATTCCTCCGCCAAACCTCAATGTCGTAATTCTTGTTGTTGGTTCTCGCGGAGATGTGCAACCATTCGTCGCGTTAGGGAAGGTCTTGAAATCTGCCTATGGGCATCGTATACGATTAGCAACCCACCCGGTTTTTCAACCGTTCGTGGAAGAAAATGGCCTAGAATTCTTCAGTATAGGTGGTGACCCGGCCGAGCTAATGGCCTTTATGGTTAAAAATCCTGGGTTAATGCCCGGGATCGATTCGCTCAAGAGCGGTGATGTAGGAAAGCGGCTCAAGGGAATGGAAGAGATAGTTCTTGGTTGTTGGCGGGCCTGTATCGAAGCAGGGGATGGCCTCGGACCGGCACCACGACTGGAGGGGGGTATAAATATGGACACCAACCCTACTGAGAGGCCATTTATTGCGGATGCTATTATTGCCAACCCTCCAAGCTTTGCACATGTCCACGTTGCGGAGAAGCTGGGTGTGCCCCTCCATATGATGTTTACGTATGTACAAATTATCAAATCCAGTCGGCAGGTTGCTAACACAGCAATAGCATGCCATGGTCGCCTACTCAGTCCTTTCCCCACCCCCTTGCAAGTATCCAGTCTTCCAATGCCGACGTGAACATGACGAATTTCATCTCATATGCTTTAGTAGAAATGATGACTTGGCAAGGTTTAGGGGACCTTATAAATCGTTTCCGCGAACGCGTTCTGGGCTTGGAACCAATAAGTGTCATATGGGGCCCAGGAGTGCTGAGTCGACTGAAGATACCTTGCACATACTGCTGGTGAGAACCCCGTTTAGCTGTCATCTTTATCATTTGCTCATATTCCTTGCAGGTCCCCAGCTCTGATTCCTAAGCCAAAGGACTGGGGCCGACATATCTCCGTGTCTGGCTTTTTCTTTCTGAGCCTTGCCTCCAGTTATCAGCCCGAGCCCGAGCTCGCCGCATTCTTAGCTGCTGGGCCACCACCTGTATATATTGGGTTTGGCTCAATAGTTGTGGATGACCCAAACTCTATGACATCTATGATATTTGAAGCCATACAGAAAGCCAGAGTCCGTGCCCTAGTATCTAAAGGCTGGGGAGGTCTCGGTGCCGATTCTCTTGACCTGCCGGAAGGGGTGTTTATGCTTGGAAACGTTCCTCATGACTGGCTGTTTAAACACGTGTCATGTGTGGTTCATCACGGTGGTGCTGGAACTTCAGCTGCTGGGATTGCTCTTGGAAAACCTACAGTGGTTGTTCCCTTCTTTGGCGACCAACCTTGGTGGGGAGCAATGATACATCGAGCTGGAGCAGGGCCAGAGCCAATACCGTATAAGGATCTAACTGCAGATAAGCTTGCTGCTGCCATTGCCGAGGCACATAAACCGTCGACTTTGGAGAAGGCAGAAGAACTTGGGGTCCGCATCAGCAAAGAAAAGGGATTAGAAGACGGTGGGAAAAGCTTTCACGATCACCTCGATTGGAATTCGCTTCGCTGCTCACTTGCACCGAATAGAGTCGCTGTGTGGCAGGTGAAGAAGACACAGGTTCGCCTGAGTGCACTGGCGGCTACAGTCCTCGCCAATGAAGGCCTCTTGAATTTCTCGGATCTTAAACTGTAAGTGCTTCTAAACAAATATGGTGCCTGGCTAACTGTACAGATATCGACACCGTGAATATGACACAGATAATGGACCTTGGGATCCTATCTCCGGTGGTGCTTCCGCACTTTTCGGCACAATCGCAAGTCTGTCGATGGGTGTGGCTGATTTTCCAGTTGAGTTAATTGGGGCCTTAAAACCCAAGCCGGCCTCAACCGCCACGGATAAAACAGCAGCTCTCGACGAGGATGATGTACCTTCCCCGGCAGGCGGGAGTCCATCGCCGCCAAAGGATTTAGCCTCAAACTCACAATCGCAGTTGAGTTCGTCATCAGGAAGCCAAAGCGGGCCAGTAGAGCGTTCAACATCAACAGATCAAAAGTCGGAACAAAGGTCTTCTTCCCAGGCTACAAAAGAAACCAAGAAGCAATTCGACCCCTCCGCTATCACCTTGGAATCTGCCATTGGAGCTTCTAAGGGGATATCCCGGGTAGTTGGTGCTGGCATGAAGTCACCGATGGACTTCACGTTGGGTTTGGCTCGCGGTTTTCATAATGCTCCTAAACTATACGGCGACGATACCGTGCGCCCCCAAGAAAGGGTTACTGGCTTTCAGAGCGGGTTGAGAGCTGCAGGAAAGGTATGTTCACTTCTATTATATTCCCATTCGTACGCATCGCACCCCACCGCTCCAATTTGAAGTGCTCGAGATCTATATTCCCACCCTGCCCACTATTATGTTCTGGGTGGGGGGTACCAGGAAACATATTCGCCAATGGTGATATAGGCTCTGTTATATCTGTCCAATTGTGTTTGCCAGTCTCAATGATAGGGTAGCTGACTGTGCCCAGGGCTTTGGATATGGATTCTATGACGGTATCTCCGGGCTTGTTACCCAACCCATGAAGGGGGCCGAAAAGGAAGGGGCAGCTGGCTTCATCAAAGGTATAGGGAGAGGTATTGGTGGACTCGTTTTGAAGCCCGGTGCTGGTAAGTGATTGCATCGACATCCCCTGGTATATCTGCTAACAGTGGCCTAACCAGCGATTTGGGGACTCCCTGGCTACACGATGATGGGATTGCACAAGGAAGTCCGGAAAATGTTCGGAGCAAGTGTTCAGGCCTATATCATATCGGCCAGAACTGCCCAAGGGTACGAGCAGTGGAGAATCTCGTCCAAAGATGAACAGCAATATATTATAAGCCGTTGGCAGGGGCTTAAATCCAAACCTGCTGAATCATCGCGTCATGATAGTGGGAAAGGAAAACAAGTTCCAAACGTGCACTCTAGTGGTGATGGGTCGCAGGCTCATAGTGCGAACCTGGAGGATGAAGAAGCTTTGCGCCGTGCTATCGAAGAAAGCATTGCACATGCTGCCGGACCCAAAACAGATGACATCTCCGAAGCTGATCAAAAGGCCGCTCTCGAAGCAGCTATCCAGAGAAGTGTCTCCGATTCCAGAGGACCTTCGACTGCTACACACGTAAATGAAGATACAGAAGAAGAAGAACAACTCAAGCGTGCTATCGAAGAGTCCATGCGCTATCACGATCGGGATGTATCAGCAACAAAGACAGATGAAGATATTGTTATGGAGTACATCAAGAAACAGAGCCTCGCCGAGGAGGAGCACAGGCAGGCAATGCACAAATCCGCGTCATCTGGAGACAAAGAATGACCATAGTAAGTTCTGATTAAGAGTAGACTATGAGAATAGCTAGAACGCCGAAATTAATGCCTCATTTCGTCAAATCCACTGTCTTGTGGGAACTGGTAGAGCTGCTGGATATCTCTCGGCTGCCTTTGTATCAAGGCTTAATTAAGACTGCCGAAAATGAACCAAAATCCCCACTGTGATTTGAAAGGTATTCAGGTCGTATTGGCCCCATCCTGGTGGCATTTTATATAACTTTCTGCCACACACCTGCATATAAATCATTCACAACGCCCCGAAGTAGGGGAGGAAGGAAGTAGGAAGGCGTATTCCCGAACGAAGATTAAGTATTCAACGAGCGAAGCCAACCTCTCCATCTCCATATATCTGCGTGTATATAGCTCCGTCCATGTACTGCAACCCATATAGAAAGATTTCAAATACGAAGCTTTTTAGCGATGTGGTTAATCTCAGCATCGTCCGCAAATGAACCCTCAAGAGCTTCACGGATAAACGCGTCTGCTTCATCCTCCTTGTCATCCACTATTACGCTGGCGCTAATAGTTGACATCTTCTCCAGTGCCCCGGATCCGCCTTCACTGCCAAAGTTGTCATAGCCACGAGGGTTCTTGAAACCTGGACGATCGAGACTATCGAGAGGGTTGGGACCAAGTGAACCATTGTTCTCAGCCGCTCGGTGTTTACCTACCCTCAGTTCATTAAGCTTAACATGACTTTCCGTCCCAGGGTAATCTTCAGGCCATACCCAGCCGAGACCATCGTTGTTTTGCTTCGACATTGCCCATCGCCGAAGCTCCCGAACTCCTTGTAGGCCAATGTTGAGATCCGATGCGTAAATCATTAGCTCCATGGCTTCTCGCTCATAGCAACGGCCGAGAATGCTATCAGGGGGAAATATGGCATTCGTTTCCGGGCTTTCTTTGTCATACCATGTGTAACCCCGCATGCATGGTGGGAGGCCTTGCGATATGAGGTCTTCGTACGTAGAACTTGAGCGAACCACAGCCTTTGATTTCGGAGATGGTTGAGTCAATGTGAGACACCTGCCCTCGATGAAGATGTTTCCGGTCGGCGATACTGCCTCGAGGTGTTCTAACACGTAAGATATTTCCTTGACAACCAGGACGTGATCAATGACTCCCTGGTCATCGACGGGCATGAGACGCACGACATCCCCTTCAATGATTTTTTCCGCACCCAGCCAGATCCCTCGGCACTTGAATTTAGCGTGGAGGGATTCTGACGCCGCCTCCGGAGAATTTGAACCGGGAAATATCCTCGTGAATGCGCAAGGATCGAATGGAAATAGTTTGGACATCATGTGAGCGGTTGGCATGATATTACTTTCCCACAGGGTTTGATCCTGGCCGTGTTGCAACTCTCGTAACATGGAGAATGGTCTAATGTGGCTGAGTTTCACATTTAACTTTGTTGGCGTCGATTGGGAAAGCGAGTCTGATGGAAGGACCTCAACGCAAATCGTTGGGGCCGATCTTTTCTTTCCTTTCAAGGCTGAAAATGCGAGATCTTCAACACGTGCTTCGCCTGGCTCTGGAGCGGACATAACCCGGCCTGCTTCCCATTTTGGCCATCCACCAAACTGCCCTGTCTTTTCGTCAAAGAGCTTCAGGTACTGCGTGCTCTCATCCATACGAACTGCGGACTCGTCGTTGTAAAAAAGCACAATTTCATTCTCTCTCGGCTGGAAGGAATGACATTCGTGGAGAATCGAATTGTATTCCACGTGGGGGTTGAAGAGGCGATAGCTCCAGCCCATTGGTTCATTGTAGTTGAAATCCAACGCCAAGGCCAAGTTCCGGGCCTTCATATTATGGCTTCGATATAAGAGATCGATATACTTTTGGGCAGGGTTGATATCCAAGGCATCTGCTGGCACCGCCTGGGGCTTGCGCCCGGACAGCCTCTGCCCACCTGGCTTCTGATAGGACTTGTTGGGTTTGCAATTGACACACTCACATTCGGTCTGCCCTCCACTCATCAAGTGCTTAAAGTGGACAAAGAACTTAATTGGAGAGTCAAATTTTCCCTTCGGGTGTCCAAAAAGATACCTGTCAACCTGGAGGTACGTTAGACTCATTATGAACTTGATAATCGATGCATTAACTCACATGTGTGCCGTTTTTCCGCGTCTTTGTGTAGATTCGATAGTGCTTGGGCAAGGCCGACAGTATGTACGTTGTATCTGTCATCCATGTTATTTTATGTGACAAAATAAAGAGTTATTGTTATTGGCGCTCTGCATAGCGGAGTAGACATAGAACATAAATGAATATGGTGCAAGAAGAAGTGTGCAGGGGATTGCCCAAGGTTTGTGTTCGCCAGGTGGAAGTGGGTTTGAGTGAGATTGAACAACGGATAGGACGGTAAAAAAAACGCGCATGATGGACTCTTTGAGAAGAGAGAAAAAAATAGACTCGTTGAAATATATCTTACTGGACCTTTTGATGGTGATATGATATGAGAGTGTGCTTGAAGAATACAAAACTGTAGACGTACCTTTTCGAGACTGCCCAATATTATCCATCCACTGGGACGCCAACGACCTATGATAGTAATCATCATTCAGTTTAAAAACATAGCCTGATTCCTCGGGCCAGTATTCACTCCCACCATCTGAAAAGTCACTCTCCAGATCGATGATAGAGGTCCGGCGCGGCGCTTGAGGCGCCATTTCTAAAGTCTTGTGGAGTTTGTTTTGCAAAATTGAAGAGAGAATCACGTCGGGGCCAAACTTCCCATCAACAGACGCTCCCGTGTTGAGATCCAATCACCAAGGATCAGTGGAGATGTAAGCATGTGAACTTGTGAACTTGTGTTACAAAGTAAGGGTTATAAGGTCAGTAAACATTGTCGATATCCACTATCTCGCTTCGCCAATGCGCTTAATTGCCGCCACGACTGCTACCGCCAGTTACGGCGATCAACAAGCATTTGAGCCTCCTAGGGTGATAGCTTTCAGGGACCCTGATAACAAGTAGCAATTTGCTCATGTCTTAGAATAGCCTCACACGAATATGTGGCGGCCTCATACACTACACCCCATTCAAGGACTCGAAGCTTTTTGAAGCCATTATATATGTACCATGCAGATATGAACCATGCAGATATGAACAAGACTGCCTTTAATGATACTTGACAAGAAGCAAGTCAATTAACTTCTATTTTACAGATTGCACTGTCGCTAGTGTGCGACACAAGTTACAATGTCTCTTGCAAGAACGTCCCTTGTAAAATAGCTTTTCTCGAACTTCCGTATCAATTATATCTAGAAATCCAGTACAGTCCGCGCCGCCAAAGCCGAAAATGCCGCATGTCTTAGAACCCCGGGTACAAAAGCGAATAACAGTAGAAACTCCCCAAAGTGGGCGCGTCGAATCAGCTGGAGAATCGGCGGGTGATTTTAGCGATGACTACAGGTCCGTTAGCAGATAGCTTTTTGTGTCATTGGGAGATGTATCATACCGTGTAAAGCAACAACGCTGAAGATAAATACAATAGCCAGAACGAGAACAACGACGGGGTCGACCTTGAGTCCTGGAGACTCATCGGTGTACAGCTCTGCCCAGATTGTCAGCAAGAATCCATGTGCTACCAAAGCAATAAAACTTACTCAGCATTGTGCTGCTGCTTCCACCGGCGCCAGCCGCTCTGGTGCTGCTTGGTCGTACATTCGCAACCTTGTCCTTCTGGTCCGCAGCAGCTCTCCTGCGAATAGCAGTCTTTGGACCACCCGGTGGCGTAGGGGATGACGGCCGTCCGGAGTTCTGCACGCCCGAGGAAACGGGGGAGGATGCACGTGGAGAAGACTGTGATGATAGAATTGTTAGTAATAAGCAACATAATAGAAGGAAGTTAATGAGCGCGCGTGTCTGCATTGCGCATTGCAACCGAATGAACCAAGAAAGTTAACCAATTATGCTTACCATTATTCGGGGTGATGGTTTGTGTAGATGGGAGCGACCTATGACTCGAGAACGAAAACGGTTTGGGTATGGCGTTCTGAGTTTGAATCTCAAGGCTGTTTGATAGGATTGATGCTGCGTTATAATTGAGGCCACGATTACGGACATAGTGCCCACTTAAAACGCACTACTGTGCGGCGCGGCACTTCGATTATCCGACCAAGTCCACTTTTGCTGTAGCTTCCGACAATCTAATCTAATCGGAATAAATGGAGAAAGGGGCTGATCTGGTGGCCGCCAAGTATAAAACAGGCTGGGCTGGTTACAGGTACTATAGTCACGACGAGACGGTCTATGCAATGAAAGTAAGTCCACCTGCTGGCTGAAACGGATAACTATATTTCACTAAAAGGTGAATGTAGTCTTACACGGGTATATCAATGTGTACGCGTCCCTATGTTTTCGAAAGAGAGCTGTGAAATAACAAGGGGAAATCGCTCGATGAGTCGCAAAAATGAAAGTACAGAAACGATTCTCAATGCCTCTGGTTATTAGATGGAGATATAATCCTCATCCTTCTCCATAGCCAGTCTGAATTTGGCCAGCTTGGAACTTGGTGAAATAGGCCTCTCCTCCGTCAACCGACGTCCCTCCACAGACGACCCATCTGCTCCTCCTCGGAATTGATGCGTTTAATTTCCTGACGTTCGCCTACTCAGCGAGTTGTGTCCCATGCTGATTATAAATATTAAACGTACATCCTATAATAGAATTGAAGATGTCAACCGAACTCCATCCGCTATGAGGCCAAGTTGCAAGAATGCATACTTTAAGAAAGTTAAAGAGCAACGTCCAGTACCAGACTGACATCGCGTACTTGGGACCCTGCAAGATCTTCGAGAACAGGTATCAAATCCAGTAGCTCATTGTCATGGGCGTCCGAAAACCAGCTGCTTATGGGTACAGCATGCTGAGGGTGGAATATGTACGACGTTGGCGAATTGTCGATGATAATAGTCTCTCGTAGATCGCGGCCAACCTGGGACAGGTCTTTAACGTAGTTGCCTTGATGGTTGTAACAGCTCTCTCGAAAAAGGCGGTGGTGGACAACGTTGTGTATGTCGAGTTGATCCAATAGGGGATCGCCATACTATATGATGTCAGATTTCATCTGTGGACAACTAGAAGCAGATTTACTAACCTTGGAAACGGATGCTGTGAACACCACTACCTCATATAACTCGCCGACACGCTTCATGAACTGGTCTACTCCAGGGCGCTTAATGACATAGACATTGTGATACTGTCCCTCAATTTCTACCGGAATCGTAAAATCTGCCTGGTGCAAAATCTGGGATATTGTCAGCATTATGATGGGTGAAGCCTTGTGATGGACGCAAATACCTTGAAGCTGCTGTGCACCAACGTTTCATCGAGATCAAGAACCAAACATTTTTTCCCGTTAAACCTTGGTTCAATTGGAGGTAGCAGCCACTGCTGCTTTTCTTCAACAGTATCAACAACAGACGGTCCCTGGGTCTGACTTAGTGCATCGCTGTTGGTGCCTGCTCCAGCTATCGCGGGAGGTGGGGGTAACGTTATATCCGCTGTATTCGTCTGTTGATTTCCTTCTACGTCTTTGGTGGTGTTACCCTCTCCAGAGTCGCCCATGTGAACTTTCGTATCAACCTCATTGTTTGTGGCATTCTGAGATAAGATGGGAATGCTGCGGTCTTGTTGGGGAATTATCGGAGTTGGCGCCTGGACAAATACTACAGGGTTTGATGCACCGAGAGCGTTTGTGTCTGCGACCGGTTCCTCGGCATCTCGTGGTATAGCAGGTAGCGGCTGGTTACGAGAATCCTTTGAGTTGGCATGCTGCTCAGCGACAGTTTGTGATTGTTTGACACCAGTTCCTTCAACAGATGGCCGATCATCGCCAGGGGTCGTATTTGGGACCATGGCCGCCTTTTCCGGTTGTTGCGCAGATTTATGGCTTGTGGTTACGTCGGGGACGCTTGACACTGGTTTGCTTGGTGTCGTGACCCTAGCTTGAGAAGTGGTTGACGTAGTCGGCTTTACAGGGAGAGCTGGTTCTTCCGGGTCGATCCCATTCGCACTGTCGGGAACGCCGCAGCAGTTCAGAAAAGACAAGAAACCTCGAGACTTCTTTGGCTTTTGCATTTGTGCTGATTGAGAAGATGTAGCATTAACTGTCGCCGGTGTGCTTTCAGCAGCTGCAGGTGTCGATCTCTTACTGCTCGATAAACTGCCGTTGCGCTTCTCGCCGATGATGCTGGAGTTGGATTTCCGTGAACCTCCCCCTATGCTGCTAGTTGGATCGCTGGCTGTGGCTCCACTGAGGGCTGTCGCTGTCGGCGAAGGCTGTATCTTGTGCGACGATGATCGCGAGAGCACATGCAGGAGGGTATGATTCCTCTTTAGTGTGTCGCTTGTTGTGACTGATGATTCGTCTCCAACTGGAACGGAGGTCAGGTCGGGCTCGTTTGAAGTCTGGTCTCGTTGGCTGTCGGCGACTGAAGTGGAGATGATGTTAGCCTGGTGAACACAGTTGATCAACCATCGATGAATCCCAATAAATTGGATGCCAACATGGATTTATGCTCGTAAGCAGGGAGGAGAGGTGCGATGCTTACAATGGTTCGGTGTGGTGGAAGCTTTCGATGTGTAACCGTTCTTCTGCTCTACTGTAGATGAGCGAACGGATTCATGCTCAACCGGCTGAGCGACCTCATTACTCATCGAGGGCGACTTGAGGCCTCGATAGACCTACCGTGATGCGCCGTGATTGCTGTTGATGCCTCGTCTTGATCCAGGCTCACCACCGCACTCGTCGCTCGGTTGACCCGAGGCGGGATGTGGCTGGGCGCGTAATAAGGAGAGGGTGGAGATCTCGGCAGATTAGCTCGCGGGTTTGGGTTGAGTCGCGACAATTGGCGAAGACAAGGGACGGTGGATAAATGAGCGACGCAGCTGATGATATTTGTCCTCAACAACTCCCAGTTGCGCGCAGTTGAGGTACTGGGGTTGAGTTTTGATAGGATTTCGGTGGTGGTGGTGGTGGTTGGAAGGAAGGCAAAGCAGGTTGGCGACGTTGGGGTTTGATTAGTGACATGAGTGGTCAGTGCAGCAGTCACATCACACATAATCTGCCTTGAAGCCATCCTATTAGCCTAACATGGCTTAACACGCTCTAATACAAACGCTCTAATACAAATGTATTAGAGCGTGTTAAGCCATGTTAGGCTATGTTGGACGTATTGGGCGTGTTGGACCTATTAGAGACCCCTATCCGTTGAGAAAGAGAGACAGGAGACGGGGGCACTAACGGGGGCTACGGGGGGGGCTACGGGGGCTACGGGGGCTACGAGGGCTACGAGGGCTACGGGGGCTAGGGGGCTACGGGGGGCTACGTTGTCTCAGTAGCTGTGCGAGGCGAGTACGGAGTATAGCACCGTATATACGGAGCACCGCACCATTATACGTAATACATGAGGTGTAAGGAGTTTGCCATAGCCAGTCCATAGCCAGCATAGCCGGTCCATAACCACTCCATAACCACATAGCCAGTCCATAGCCAGCATAGCCGGTCCATAACCACTCCCATAGCCAGTCCATAGCCAGCATAGCCAGTCCATAACCAGCATAGCCAGTCCATAACCAGCATAGCCAGTCCATAACCAGTATAGCCAGAGCATAGCCAGTCCATAACCACAGCATAGCCAGTCCATAACCAGTACCAGAGTTAGGGTAGACTGAGTGGGGTATAAGCTCATGACAGGTACGGGCGGTACGGCGGGTAGCAGCTCCCAGAGAGGCGACGGCAAAACAAAGCACACACATCACTCAGGCCACCCCCCCAGGCCACACACACCCAGGCCACCCCCCAGGCCACACACACTCAGGCCACCCCCCAGGCCACCCCCCAGGCCACACACACCCAGGCCACCACCCCCAGGCCACCCAGGCCACACCCCCCCCGGGTCCCACCCCCACCCCACGTTATCTCCATCTGCTCTCTCCTCAGCTATGGCCACAGCTCGCCGCCAGAGACAAGAATTGTTTGTATGGACATACAAACAATTCTTGCCAGTTGCAGTTCAAGGTCAACCAAAATATGTATACCTTGGATGCCACTGATTCTTTTGCCATTGAGCAACCATCTGGCACCTATGTCTACGACATAGTGCCCGTCGCTGGTGGCATCGTCTCCATCTCCTCTGACGACACAGTGCGCCTCTTCGATCCATCAAATCTTCAACAAGGACCAGTGTACAGCGTACCGACACTTAATCCGGAGGTCACGTGCCTCGAGGCTCTCGATCACCAAGGCTCCATTGTGTGCACTGCAGGGAGAGACGGCAAGGTAACGATTCTGGACTTGCGACAGCAGTCGCGAGTAGCTCAAATAGGGACTGGTAAGACTTGTGTGCTTTCTTTCGATAATTCCACCTGGCAACCTCGAACAGGAGATCCGCGAACCCCGTTTCATACCCTGCTTTCCAGATACCGAACCCAGCATATTTTCTGCATTATACGCCCTCCTAGTTCATCAGAAGATGGGAGACCGCCGATCATCTGCAAAACCCACTCCCCGCATAACTATGACTGACAAGACCACCAGGACACAACGCCCCCATATTGTCTCTCGCAACATGCAAAGATGCATATGCAGTTGCAGCGGGCACGGAACTTACCAATGGCCAAGCAGAGGTTATTATATGGTATGTACATGTCATGTGATAGATATCTGCATGGCTTTTTACTTACTGGACGAAGGGACACCCGAAGCCTCAATGCCCCAAGGCTTCAATACACAGAAAGCCACAACGATGATGTTACAGAGGTAATCTTCGATCCGCGTGGTGCCCAAACACCCAGGCTTTACTTATGACTGACTATGGTACCTGGCAGCTTCAATACCATCCCACCGAGACGTCTATGCTGTTGTCAGGGTCAACGGATGGGCTTGTTAACCTGTACAACACGACGATACTTGAGGAGGAAGATGCTCTTCACCAAACACTAAATCATGGCTCGTCCATCCACAAGGCAGGATTTCTCAATAACCTTGACATATTCGCATTGTCGCATGATGAGAAATTTGCCATATATCCAATGATAACAAACACAGAAGCCAGCGTTGAAGAGCCACCATCAACTCAGTTTGGCGATTTACGAGAAAGCCTTGGATGTGAATATGTGGCAAGTGTGTTTGGTAGACCCAATGGAGGTGTTGTTGGCATTGGGAGTCACAGGTAAGCAATAGGCTGCGGGCATTGTTTCCACTGATTGACTTGCCGGTTCTTGGAACATGCGGCGTATACTTTCCAGATGCTGACCAGTCAATATAGCCAGTCAAATTTTAGCCTTGTGCAGCTTAAAAATAGTCCCCCTTGGGCAATCTCGACCGAGTCACCTGTTACGTTATCTGGTGGCCATGGTGGGGAGGTCGTACGCTCATTCTGCTTCTTAGACGAGGTTTGTCATACTTTCCAGCTGCTTAATACATTAATTAACGGTGCATAGTTTCGCATGATCATAACTGGTGGCGAGGACGGGCAGATAAAGGCATGGAAGTTCGACGGGTAGCTAAATTATCACCTCGAATTTTCCATTCTCAATTCTCCCATGTAAAGTGAATTGTTTAACTAAGAATTGTTCATAGTTTGTAACTCAATAAAAAGGGCCTTGTATTACAATATTACATCCCTCATCAAGTGTATATTTCGAGCAGGCTTTAGTTATGTGGGTTGGATGTGAAGGTTGTAGTTGTGTTGTGACGCTGATCCGTACCGGATAAATGTTAACCCAATTGCGGCTTATAGATGATGACAGCTTGGACTTGGAACAGATCGTGGGCTGGTGCAGTTCGGCAGAATGCTTCATTATTGCCACGAATATAGAAGTTGTTGGCATGACACAACTGAATCTACATGCTGTGATGCATTTTGAGTCGTTCAGCACTGCGGGATGACCTCCTTGGTGAATGATTAGAAGCTACATCAGGGAGCTTGCAACATGAAGGGATACTGCCAACGGCGTATGCCGTTCATCATATGTACGTCGGAACTGTTGAGCAGCCGTATCTGCCACCCACTGACAAGATATAGTACTTTTACAGGTAATATATGTTACAGCTCATACTCAACCGACAAACGTCCATGCCGAAGCCAACGACCTGAGTTCGAACAGCGATTCGGCCCCAACTGGTCTTTCAGCCCCCCAAAACGAACACGGCGAGCATGGCACGGAGTACTATCAAGGTGCGAGCTCTTCAATTACTTTGATAATATTTATTGATCACCGTCTTCTTAGGTCTCGTCGGAGAAGCATTGTCCTTCTTGGAGCCATTAGAGACAGGGAACAGCCGATATTCTTCTCTCAAGACATCCCGATTTCCTACTACCGCTCTTTACTACCTTGGCGAATTAATATCACAACTATATGTCGGCGCGCCTCCAACCGACCAGGGGACATCCGATCAAGGGGCTAACGGGAAGGATGGCGGGCAGACCCTGACTGGTCCCCTGTCAGATGGCGTGGCTTTACTCAGAGAGTCCGCGAAGTACAACAATTCTGATGCCATATATCTTCTGGCGCAGATGAGCTTCTACGGCAATTTCTCTTATCCGAAGAACCTCACAGAGTCATTGCAGAGGTATTCGCAGCTTGCGACTCTCTCCGGCAATAGCTCGGCCCAACATATGATTGGGTTTATGTACGCAACAGGTGTTGGTGGAGTTGTACGACGGGATCCAGCCAAAGCCTTACTACATCATACATTTGCGGCTCAGGCTGGCCATAGCAAATCGGAAATGACGGTTGCATTTCGCTATCAAAATGGAATCGGAACCTCGCGTAATTGTGATGAAGCAGTTACTTATTATAAGAAAGTGGCTGACAAGGCAATCGCATGGTATCGATCCGATGAACCAGGGGGGAAGGCCTGGGTACCAGACTCCTACAGCCTAGCAGATTATGATGGAGGAGTCTATGGCGAAGGTGCGAGCGCGTCCAGTGCAGGCATGAACTCGCAGCGCGGGGAAGGAGGCCTGGATGCCCATGCAGCGTTAGACGATGTTCTCGAGTATCTCGATTTGATGTCTGGAAAGGGCGACTTCAAGGCTACATTCAGTTTGGGTCGCATACACTATAATGGTCAGAAGGGCCTCAATCGCGACATGAAGGCGGCACGAAAATATTTCCAGGCTGTCGTCGGACAATATTGGAAACGAGACGGGACTAAAGTGGAAACTACGGATAAGCCCGATATCGAGAAGTTTGCATGCAACGCCGCTGGCTATCTCGGCCGGATGTATATGAGGGGAGAGGGCGTCGATATAAACTATGATAAGGCACTACACTGGTTCCGGCGAGGAATCACTGGAGGGGACGCAGGGTCAGCAAACGGTCTAGGCTTGATGTATCTTCATGGCTTGAAGGTTTCCAAGGATGCACCCAAGGCCGCGGATTTATTCAGAGCGGCTGCTGAGCAGGATTACGCCCCAGCTCAAGTTAACCTTGGCAAGTTGCACTTGGACCAGGGACGGACTGAGGACGTTCAAATTGCCAGAAGCTACTTTGAACTAGCGGCGAGATATGGTAATATTGAAGCTTACTACTACCTCGCTGAAATTGCGAACTTTGGCATAGGCCGGGATCGTTCTTGCGGCCTCGCGGCTGCTTACTACAAGACCGTTTGTGAAAAGGCGGAGCCGCTACTCTCTTCATTTGCCGAAGCAAACGAAGCTTACGCAAATGGCGACCCAGAATTGGCTCTTCTTGACTATATGATGACGGCAGAACAAGGGTATGAGAGAGGCCAGGCGAATGTGGCATATCTCCTCGACCAGGAAAATTCCATTCTGAAACTGTCAACCCTCTCCCCAATTTCCAAGCCGAGATCAACACTGCTTGAAAACCCAGGCCTGGCTTTGGTCTACTGGACCCGGTCTGCAAAGCAAAATAACATTGACTCCATGGTCAAGATGGGCGACTATTACCTTAATGGCATTGGCTCCGAGCCTGACGTGGAGAAAGCCGCTGCATGTTACACTGCGGCTTCCGAATTTCATCAAAGTGCTCAGGCTCTCTACAATCTGGGCTGGATGCACGAAAATGGCATCGGGTTAATACAGGACTTTCATCTCGCAAAACGATTCTACGACGAAGCACTGGAAACAAACGATGAAGCATACTTCCCAGTTACGCTCAGCTTATTGAAGCTTCGCTTGAGAAGCGCATGGAATACTTTGACTCACGGAAGGGTCAACTCGATCCGATATGAACCTGGTAAGTTCCAATGCTTTTTTTAGCGTGTTGATGATTTGCTGTTAACAAGCATTAGCGCCCTCGAAACAGTGGTCCCTTTCCGAATGGATTAACAATTTCATGGAAGATGACCGCCTCCAATACATGGATTATGAAGAAGACGATCTGCTTCATCGCAATGATCCAACACATGGAGCTGATGATGGGATGTATGATGATGTCATTGACGATGGTATAGTCGAGAGTTTCATTATAATCGCGTTGGCAGGTGCTCTTGTCTGGCTTATATACTATCGGCAACAGCGACAGCTGGCTCATAGGCAGAATGGTCAAGGGAATCAACCTGTTGGCGGACAACAAGCACAACCAGATGGGGGCGTGTTCCCTAGAAACGGCGATCCTGCATTTGCACAGTGGGCCGCAGGAGGAGTAGGCCACTAAGGATGGTAGAGAAGGAAGAGCTCTAGCTGTTTGATTATTGAAGCTCTATTCTGCATCCTGTAGTTGGTCGATGGATTCACAATTACTGTATTCTATATTAAATCAAGAAGTTACTGTTATGTATGTGGTAAAAGATGACTGTGAAGTGAAGCGAGACAAATGGTTTATAGCGGGGGTTCGCTCGCGCATCTCCCCGTGTTTGTTCGATACCTCTATAAAAAAAAAAGTTCCACCACAAAGTAAATCTATGGACACTTCCCAGTACTTATCGGCATGTCTGCTCAAGACGCAAAGCGACGCCGTGCAGACTCCACTGCAGCTGCGTTATCAAGACCCTTTCGATCTCCGTTTCGCGCCACACCAGGAAAGCCAAGTGGAGATTCTCAGGGCCAGCCCAGTGACCTTGGCAGAACACAACTTGACCAAACGGCCTCCCCTAAGGCACGGGGTCCTTCATCTTTCCCATACAAGCGGCAACAAGGCGTCGGCCTTTCATCAAGATCCCCAGACACTTCAGACACCCAATTGGAGATTGCGGCACTTGTGAAGGCCCAGCGCCAACTAAAGAACAAACTTCACGTCTTGACAGAAGAGCTACACCTATGTGAGCAAGCTTACAAAATCGAGCATGGTCCATCAGAGGCTGGATCAAGTGGCGGGGAAGTGGATAGCGAGCTTCTACGCTTGACAGAACGATGGAAATCAGCCAGCCGTCAAGCAGCAGAGGAGCTTTTTGGCAGTGCCAAGGACAAGATAAACAGGTATGTGATGGAATCTAAATCCCAAGCTCACAAGTCAAGTTATGAATGAAGTGGGTAATGATTCGTTACAGGATGGGAGGTCCACAGGCGTGGAAGGAGATGCAGGAAAAACAGCAGGAGTTTCAAAACGAGTTTAATGCCGGGTTCGAGCAAGACTCCCGTGGTGAAATGGATGACTGCGATGGAAGGAGTGATACAGATGCAGGGGCCGACATCGAGCTGGAGACGCAGAATGAGAGGAAGGCACGTGGGGGGGGTGATGATGCTGAGGATTTGAATGACCATGTAAGTCTCAATGGCAGTGATAGTGGTGGATATGAGTAACAATTCGCTTTTAGGAGTTCACGATGTCAATGATGCTGAGGTCGCTGAATGTCGAGCCCGAGGTGATCGGCTACAGCAAGGAACATCAAATGTGGATAGATTAACAACGCCAAATAGGGGAGTGGGCAGCTCTCAATAGCCATGAGCTTCTGGCATAATTACCAAGAGAACAACATACTCGTCATACTTTCCAGCCTCACAAAGACAACAAATATGGAGTAATAAAGCTCTCGCGTTCATTGCATAGTCTATTTAAGCATTCCATGAATAATAAGAGAATTCCATGCGGCATAGCTGGTTGGTATAAAAGAGAATCCCTTGGTATCATACACTCCGTCATCAGCAGAAACCCACGCAGCAGAGCAAATTAGTATATAATAATACAACCCGTCGGTATTAGGCACTCTCGAGCCATAACGTACGGCCCGTAATAGCATATTCTGAAAGGACTCAATCGCACTGTAACATCAGAAAACATTCCTACGCGATTCCCAGACTTTCTCGAATGAGGGCATATTGTTTGAGTTCTTGGTCTGTTGGCCTGGCCTCTGGGCCTCTGTAACGTATTGGATCTTGGTCTTTGCAGCGACGAAGGGAGAATCGATACATAGCAGTGCCCGCGTCCAGAATGGTATATTCCACGACAGTGTAGAGTCCATCATATCGTATCCCCTTCTTCGGTGCAAATTTGGAGCTCTTATTTTCTGCTCGGAGGACTCGAAGAGGCTGTTCTGATTCGTAGGATTCCAGCAGAAGCTTGGTGTTCTTCGTTGGAATCGAATTTTCGCTTTGTGTGCCACAGTATTCAATAGCCTAGAGTATGGATGTTAGTATTTAGTATCAGGTATGACTCCTGTGGGAATCGAAGGTAGGTATGACTCGTAAAGAAACTGAAAGATAGGAATAGCTCCTATAGGAAATGAAGATGGGTATAATTCAGACAGGAATTGAAAATGGGTATGACTTAAATAGGAATTGAAGGACTAGTAGACGGAGAAACATACCATTTCTTTGTCTTCGTCGGCATAACCACCCTGCGCCACAACCACCGAGTAGGTTCCTTTTCCGACCTGCCCATGGATTCCAGCTTCCTGCTCCCCATGCGCGCCATCCCTGAGAGCACAAATTCGGTTTGGCCACCATTGGCCATTGACAAGACAGTTATCGCCGACCACATTTGCTGACCTTTTCAATGAATATTTCTTGTCAAGCCTGTGTGAGGTACGCTTCATACCGCTTTCCAGCCGACCCTTTTCAGTCGTTATACCCCGTAGGAGATGAGAATCAAGATCTCCTACAATCCAGCGGAGATATAATGCCTTTGCATCCGCACGCAGATCAAAGGGAAAGTCGACGCCATCTTGGTTATCAAATATTCGGGGTAATCCGTCATCCTCCAAGATCCTTGACTTCTTGATTATTATGCCGCTAATGCATTGAAAAAACTCCATTTCGTGAAGTTTCGTACGGATCTCTGTAGCTGCCTTCTCGCGCTCACTGCCGTGACTAGCAGAAACATAGTTGTGGCACAGTGTACGAAGATATGCCACTGATTGCAAGTCTCCACGAGAGTATTTCTCCCTCATATTTATTTTTTCGTACCACTCGGAAGACCGGATCCGTGTGTCGACCGCCTGCTTGTTTGTGTATGAAGCAATTGCTTTCTTCCTGGGAGCCTTTCGGCCGGGGCCATATCTTACAGCATCCTTGGAATCAGGCGGGGTGGAAAGTGTGCCCAGCACGTCCAGACTAGCTGAAGACTCGGGGATTTTAACGTTCAATACAGCGTCCTCTAAACCAGGCGAGGCGGAGAGTCTGCCTAGTACGCTCGTACTGGCTGGGGACTCGGAAACCTTGTCGTTCAACGGACCTGTCGCATTGTTAACCTGGAATACTTGGACAGCCATTGGGCAGTATTAATTTACCAGTGATTTTCCTCCTTTTCGCGGGCTTTAAACCCGAGTATGTGGGTTTTATCTGCCGCAACGAGTCCTGCTTTGGTTCAACAGCTTGGGTTGGGCTATACTCTTTCTTCACGGCGGCGGCGGCTGCATCTTCAGCCGCAATGAGGGCCATACGACGCTCTCGTGCCTCGGTTCGATTCTTTTCTAGGAGCTCCAAGACACCCATGATGCCGGGATGAGCAGATGGCAGGTCAGTTTCCTACATGTACCAACAAGTCGTCTGGATTAGATATCCACGGGTGGCGTCGTAGTGAGGCTGTTGATAAGGATTGTAGCTGAGAAGCCAGGTCAATTAAGGGACTATGGGTAATACGCTAGTTGTCAAATAGCGAGCAGCAATTTCATCACTTTGCAATTCAATCTCTCGGACGATAGCTTGAGTGGTTGTTTTGTGATTCTAGCCCCAAGAATCAGGCAACGACATCCTGAAACCTGGAATGGATTAGTGTAGTTTTCTACGTAGAATAGCTTCGGGACCACGGCATAAGTATAGGCCGTTTGGTTCGCGCTCAGAAATCACAGTTTGCTATCTTCGTAATCACGTGGGTTCGAGGTTTTACACTGAAGTGCACCATCGACATCAATGGCTGGCTGCAGTGCCAATTCACCTTCTGACATACTACTGCATTACTTGGCACAAACAGAGGGGCTACAGTATAATGCATTTATTGCCAGAGATATTGTTCATAGTTTCAAGTGAAGCACGTAGAAACGCGAGGACATCTCTTTTAACACAGCGAAATATGAGTTGAACATCACTTTCATAACCACATATGGGTTGGACATCACTATCATTATATACGACCGAACTACTTTCAAATGTTTCATTGTCCCATCGTGGATCGAGCCTCGAGATCTGTATTTAACGCGAAAGCTAGAATGACAACTGGTTTGCATTAAAAGACCATCTCAATCTATCCCGATCCAGCCCTCCTTCCAGTATTGCTCCTTTAGTAGAAAGTGGATGGTCGCTTGCTGGTGAACAGCTTGGTGCCAGCGGCCTTGGAAACACGGTGAGGAAGAGGGAATTTGAGGTCCTTGGTGAGAAGTTGCTTGATGTAAGGGCGCTTGACGTCGTCGGTCTTCTCAAGCTCAATGACCTTGAGAATCTACACAAATTCCGTGAGTATGACTGGGCAAAATCTAGTATCATCGGGGACTTACGTGAATGGAGCGGAAACGAGATCTGTGCCTCGCAGCCATATCCTGGTAGAGAGCCTCAACAGCATCTGTTCTCGACATCTCACGGTACTCCTTGTACATGTTGTGGGTGCCGGAACGAGAATCGTAACGGATCCAGATACCGAAGTTCTTGACCTTGAGAGGGCGCTTCTCGTGGATCTACAATTTTGGGTTAATTATATGGAATATCTCATGCAAACGAGTTGAACATACCACGTTCAAGCTGACGATCTCACCGTTGGCCTTCTTGACCTTGCGGAGCTTCATCAAGAAGTACCAGAAGCGGGACTTGGCGACCACAGTGTTAGGCGCAAATATGCGCATGCGGTACAGCTTTGGCGCTGGGTTTGCCTCGGTGGGCAGATGGCGGCCGATGACCTGGTATTCTGTGAGGCGACCTGTATTGAAATCTAGTTAGCCTGGTACTTTTGCTGAGCAACGTTCTTGGCGACTCGGTGGCATCGACAACTCCATTCTTGACATGGCGATTGGCGCTGTTCCTGGAAAACACAGGCCAACCCGTGAACACTCACGTATTGGGCGCTGCGAATGTCGACGGTCGTCCATGAGCAGACGTTGTAGATTCTGCTTCAATCCGCAAGTAATTTCGCAACAATATCCAGTGGGCATCCAACAATTCCTAGGATCTTTTCATAGAACTCTCGTTCATGCCTGGCCTTGATTCCCGCTCTTGTTGCTCAAATTGTGCGCCATGTCAAGAATTTGTCGTCGAGTGTTGTTTGTCCGATGGTGTCCTTTGTAGTGGAATTGGGGAATGAAAATCGTTGCTTACCCATCTGTAAGTCTGTCAGCGCAAAATTCTCTGATTATGGACTCTGGATATGCCTGGAAACTGACCTTGAAGTGCTGGCCGAGATTGTTGTCGTTATGTTGGTTGTTCGGAAATGCTCGAAAAGGTTTGTGGGAGGATTAAGCGAATATTCTCCACGTGATGTGCACAGCACAAGCGAAACAGGCTACAAGCGACAGGCGCGAAATTAGCCGCAAGAAGTGGTAGCCCTTGACCCTTGAGCGAATAATATTGTGAACCTTATTAGTGCCTTCAACGGGAGGTGGTCCCTGTTTTTGATGCTGTCAGACGCCAGCACTGGGATGAAAAGATAACTGCGACGAGGTTACTTTACAGTATATAGGCTTTAGTTTTGTCAGGATTAACCGTTTTGACGACCGACCACTGACGCTGTGAGGGGCGACGGCTTGGCACGGTTTACGGCACGTGATATTGACTGACTGTTTGCATTCGAAGCGGCATCCCACTTTGTTCACATTGACCTCCTGGGTTGACTGAACCATCTTACATTACACCTTCGCCTGCTATTTCTCGTGGCTGTTCGGGAAGCCAAAGACGAAACCAGATAGATTGGGTGCCAACTTCTGAACACTTCTGTTTTGAAATCCATTGTTTATGTCGCATCTTCACAACCAATCGACACAACTTCCCTAGTTGGGAGACATACTGGGCTTTGGTCCCTGTCGTGCAAATCTGAGTGTGGTTCAGACAAAACACCCAGATGACAATAAACACCGATTGAAATGGAGTCTATTTTCAAAAACTTCCGAGAGGCCCACATTGCTGGTAACGGATACCAGCTGTCTGATACCCTCCTATCAATTTCACCCTCTGAAGAACCCGGGCGCTTGCGTAGTTTCTTCAACAGCACCAATGCCGCGAATGTCAAAGGTGACATCCAATACAATGTGTTGTATGATAGACAGTCTACTCTCAGACTTTCCACCGAGGAAGGAAAGGCATGGGTCGATGTCTATACCGCTTATTGGACAGCTGTTGGTGAGATCATAAAGGCCGAAGATGCCCAGAAAACCAATTCACCGGTCAGAAATATTTCCGCATTTCCTGGTCTCAAATTTCCTTTTAAAGCAGGCAAAGCGTGCCTATGTTGTCCGTCACGATACTCCATACACGCTGCGGAATTGATTCTGCAAGGCCGCATTCATAGCTACCACGGCCTATATGTTTCATTAACTGACCTTTGACAGGTCAACTGGGTCGCTGTCTATGAGACTTGGAAGGAGATGACGAACGCGATCATTCGCGGATATAGTACTGGATGTTTTGAAGCATGGACCATTCCGTGCCTCTACATCAGTGGAAAATACTTGCGGATATTTGCCATAAAAGCCGATGCTGCAGGCGGTAACACGGACAAGGCCATAGACTTCCAAGATGACTTCAATCCAGATACCGGAAAGAACGAAAAACTCGAGGATGCGGCCCGAGTCTTGAATCGAATGTTCCAGTTGTGCGTTAGCGATAGGTACAGCATCTCCAAATTTATCACCGGTGGTTTCTAATCTTTATTAGGGCCCCTCTCGAAGATTCACGCAAATGGGGCATATACAATATCGTCAACCTCCTGTTTAAGACCTACTTCAAACTTAACTCCGTGGCATTGTCCAAGAACATCATCAGGGCTCTTCAGGCTTCCCGAGGTGATATACCGGATGTCGAGTCTTTCCCGAAATCCCATCAAGTAACGTTTAAGTATTACATGGGCGTCATTCAGTTTCTAGAAGAAGACTACAAACAGGTACTTGATCCCATTCCTTATATGTTTGGGCATATCTGACGAGTATCTTAGGCAGAAGCTTTTCTGACACAAGCGTGGGAATTGTGTCACAAGCAATCCACCCGGAACAAGGAGTGAGAAATTCACCAGTTGCTTATGATATGATTACTGACTTTTCACAAGACTTATTTTGACATATCTCATACCTTGCCACCTTCTTACTACGCACACTCTCCCGACCGAAACACTGCTCGCCCCTTACCCACGGCTCCAAAAACTATTTTTACCGCTTTCTCGATGCATCAAGCGTGGGGACTTGACCGGATTTGATAATGCGCTTGCAGCAGGGGAAGACGAGTTTGTCAAGCGTCGTATTTACCTAACTCTAGAACGAGGTAGGGATATTGCACTGCGAAACCTCTTGCGGAATGTATTCATAGCGGGTGGGTTTGAAGAACCCAACGACGAAAGCTCTGTGCCGGTGAGGCGGACTCGAGTTACTGTCGCAGAATTCAGCGCAGCGATCAGTATCGGAAACAAGGAGAAGCTAGATGACGATGAAGTCGAATGTTTACTGGCAAATATTATATACAAGGTCAGTGTTTCAACCGAATGATGTGCCGGGCGTCGGAGCCTTTTGGGACATCTACTTGTAGACTTTCCAACCCAGGCCCATCACTTGTCTTCCTTCACTACTCCACAAATAGTGCAATTACTAACATTATTACAATAGAACCTCATGAAAGGATATATCGCCCGAGAGCGCGGAATCGTCGTTTTGAGCAAAGGCGGCGCGTTTCCAGGAACAGGCATATGAAGTGGTTACAAAGAATTGGTCCCAAGAGACAGAATAGAGAAATGGGCGATGTCCTGCGCCAACACGTTGTCCGCGGGATAGAACTGGATTGGTTCTACTTATGGACTCCTGAAATAAACCCGGGGTGTGCTGGCACATGTGCCAATAAATGGCTTTGCTACCGACGAATGCCACGGGAAGATGATTAGCTGCTTTGTATACTGGGATGCTGGCACAGTTGCAGATAATGATGGTCAATAATGCATTAAGCAGGTATCATATAGTGTCGCTTGGTATCTCCGGGTTGAGTGTTAATGGCTAAAACATGCATCCCATAAACATTTTAGGCCGTAGACTGCATGGAATATACTAATGGAATCATCATTTGCAGCAGGAAATATTTTACCGTAGCGGTACTCAAAGAAGCACACGAGAATAGTGGAGAAGAGTTCAATATCACATGTTGCCTTCAACCGAGCCCAGCACGTATGAAAAGGCACTGTCACTAAACAACGACTGTGTATCTATCTATGCCAAAGGTTTAGTCCTCATGGCCAACTCTTAACGCTTCCAAACGTTGAGTCATAAATAATAATACATTCAATTTGGATTGTCTCTTACTCAAAACAGGAGATGTCTCTTCCACAGCTGCAACTATCATTTTCACAAGCACAGTTATCATCAGCACAACAATGCCCAAACACTGTCAACAATGACGTGACACCATCACCACTCCAATCCCCGTCTCAAAGGTATCGCGAGGCACCAAGCCTCAAGCAAGTAAGAAGAGAATTTGTACACTTTCCCAAAACGCCCCATAAAACTATCAGGACATGCTTTTTGCCACAAAATCGGTTAATGAAAGTCGAGAAATGAAGAAATCTGAAATCCGTAACGCCCAAGAGATGTTGTCTACATGCGTCGAACACTGCGTGGCGAGTTCCTATACACTGACGTTAGATATGCGGGTGAGTGACATACTTGGCAAGAGAAACTTACGCAGCGCTAGCCACGTCGTCGACATGGTTGCAAAGAGCAACGAAGAGATCGAAGAACAGCTGGCTACCTCCCGTATGCATCTCGAGTTGCATCGTTCCGCTTCGCTTGAACGTTCCACGGCTTCTAATAATTAATGCCAGATAATGGGCTCGTAGCTTTGAGTCCGTATCCGGAGTGTTGGCATAGGCATAACGTGCCGATGCGAGGATGGTACTGCACTGAATACCCGACTGGAGGCCTTGCTTGCGCAGAGCCACCTTCTTCAACTCTTCAAGTCCATACTTCTCCGCCGTGCAGTATATAACGGTATCCTTTAAAACCTCACCTTCTATTCCATGGTGGTACACTGTTGATTCCATCGCTGGGGCTCCAACCTCCTGGCTTTGCTCGAGCTCCCAGGTATTCTTGCGTTTGTTGAACGCAAGTCGGGGATAATAATCCCCTTTGTATAGATATTCGAGAACCGACGAGAAAATCTCGGGTTCTTCATCGGGTAATGTAATTCGTTTGCTTTGAGCCTCCATGAACTGGCCTCGGCAGGCTTGTTGAAAGAATGGCGACAGGCTCAAGACATCTTCGTGAGCGGCAAAAATCCGTTGCTCTCGACCCACGATCAACGTGATTATCGGGGAGGTTATTGTGCTTTGATGGAATGAGCTACGAAATGAGATGGAATTGATGGGATGCTGCTTACCTTGAAAGGCGTGGGTTCTCTCTCTCTTCTGCAGCAGGCCTCCTCGACTTTTCATGGCGAGTCTTCGAAACAGCGTGTTCTCGAAACGAGCCCTTCGATCGACCGGCTTTCTTTGAGAAGCTTTCTGTCTTGGACTGACTCGGTCGGCGAGTGAACATGGCTCTGGTTTATGACTGCTGTCTCGGTCGGGTTGGTAGCCTAGCGACCGAGTCGAAGCACAGTCGATAAGAATCCAGTTATTCAAACGCCTTCAGAGAGTGGATGTGGTTTTAATTTTGATGGAACACGCGAATATGGTCAATATTGCCAATATTCTATAGACGAAGTCGAAATATAGTACAGGAGATGGAAGACAGAAGGGGGAGAAGAGCAAGTATATATGCTCATTCAGGGGAAAACAGCCAAGGTTACTATAGGAAACAATGGGGAGACGCGGCGTGGAGCCGGATAACGCGTCTTGCCTGAATTGGCTGCAACCACTTTACGCGAACCAAACGCCTGATCCCGTGAGTCAACAGAATCTCGCAATTGACAAGGATGGGAGGGTCAGTGTGGTCCGAGAATGTGACAGTGCGACAGAAAGTCACCGTACAGTATGCAGGTAAGATAAATGGCGTTGCGCCAGAAATGAGGCCCTGAAGGAAATGGTAAGAATATAAAAGATGGAGTCGAGCAAGGAAAAGGAAAGAGTAGACAGGAAGCACAAAGTGTAGCTGAGTAACAAGGCGTTGTAGGGAATTAATTGTACGGTACACAGCCAAACGAAAGTAAAACCACCTCCAGAGCCTTAAAGTAAGGCACTATTGCTCTTTCATTCACCGAGCTACATACCATATCACGACAAGAATCTGACTCGTCATACATCTAACGTGTGCATCGTCGCAAACTCCTGCCACCTAACCTGACCCGTCGATCCTTGGCTTCAATCATCCCCGCGCCATCCGCGATAATGGTGGGAATAACTGAGGGAGGTACCCCTCCTCAAGCTCCCCAGAGCGACGACCAACACCCCAAGTCTCCGAGGGACAGCAAAGGATGGGATGGGAAGCTACGCGTTGAAAGGCGTCCGGTTATGACAAATCCAGAAGCTATTTCCGACCCAGAGTATTCTGACGAAGAGAACATCCTACGGGGAGAGCAGATCGGTCCTGATGAGGGTATGTGAGATGAGACCACAAACTCCCCTCTGGTCGCCCACACAGACAAACATACTAACCGGGTATCTACAGATCTCCTTCTAGACGAGCCATCTGATGTCGAGGAAATCGATTGCATACATTCACGAGTCGCCTCGGTCCCCTCTCTCAACCTCGATAGATTCACGAAGCTTGTTCGCCTTTGCCTGCGACAAAATGCTATCACGGAAATCGAAGGGCTCTCAAGCCTTGCGGAAACTCTGAGGGACCTGGACTTTTATGATAATTTAATATCACACATCAAGGGCCTGGAAGACTTGACCAACCTCACCAGCTTGGACTTGAGCTTCAACAAGATCAAGCATATCAAACGTGTAAACCACTTGACGAAATTAACGGATTTATACTTCGTGCAGAACAAGATCAGTACGATTGAGGGCCTCGATGGACTGACACAGCTACGAAATCTCGAGCTTGCTGCGAACAGAATACGAGGAATTCAGAACCTCGATACACTCACTGGCCTGGAGGAGTTGTGGCTTGGGAAGAACAAGATCACTGAGATCAAGGGCCTGTCGTCGTTGTCTTCGTTGAAGATTCTCAGCATCCAGTCAAACAGAATCCGCGAGATATCTAGCCTCGAAGATCTACAAACCCTGGAAGAACTATACATTTCCAACAATGCTCTGAGCTCCCTCACCGGCCTGGAGAAAAACCATAAACTAAGAGTGCTCGACATCAGCAACAACACTGTTGCCAGCCTGGCTGGCCTGGGGCATTTGGAGCAGCTCGAGGAACTCTGGGCAAGCTACAATAAGATTGATAGCTTTGTGGACGTGGAGAAGGAACTAGCTGATAAGAAACAGCTGACCACAGTATATTTTGAGGGCAACCCCGTGCAGCTGAGGCAACCAGCATTGTACAGGAACAAAGTTCGACTGGCTTTACCACAGATACAACAGATTGACGCTAGTAAGTATCCCAAGACCAAACAGCACAGCACGGCAGCACCATGGCTAACATTTGCGTAGCATTTGTGAGAGTAACATAGGGACTTGCATATCATGTGCTAGGACCACAACATCAAGCACAGACACGCTGCATTTGGCTTCGTTCCAAGCTGAGGATGATGAAGGACGTATTTGTGGCTTTTGCAGGTTGAGCCGCAGCAGAGCCTGAACTACGGGGAATGGGACTTCAAGAAGTGTATGATTTGAAGACCAGAACATGCCACTATGTATTGGTAAAGGAGACTTCAGTCAAACACTGAAGTGTCAGCTCCTCATGACGATAATGCGATCGTTTCATACGGTGCGTTCTGATACATTCAAGGCGAGGGTATCAACAGTCACAGAGCGCCCAACAGAAGACTGTGGGCATCAGGAAGGACCATAGCTGCCAAAGAGATAAAATTTGATAATATGTATTGTTGATAAATCCTGTCTACATTCCCATCTACGCGAAAATATGAAGAGTGCCGAGGTACTAAAATTGCCGTGTCAGCTACTTTACTTGTAGGGTGAATAGATGCACATACATCACTTGGGTTGTTAAACCTGAGGTTCTTGTTTAAGCCAGAGATCTCATCAATCTCGGACTGCTCGAGGTTGAAGTCGGTAACATTTAAGTTTTGCTCCAGTCTGCTCTGGGTGTTGCTCTTAGGGATAACAGCCAATCCCCTCTGTGTGACCCATCTCAGGATAATCTGGGCAGGTGTCTTCTCGTGCTTCTTCGCAATGGTGGTGATGGTAGGGTGCTCGAACAGAAGAGGGGTATCGGCGGTCTTTTGCCAGCCGAGCTCGAGGAAGGAAGATGGGCCAAAGGTGGAGTAGGCGGTAACGGCAAGGCCCTGCTCCTTAGCCAGCTTGACGAGGGTCTCCTGGACAAGGTATGGGTGGTGCTCGATCTGGAGGACAGCCGGGCGGATCTTGGCGTATCTGAGAAGGTCGAGGATAAGAGCGCCCTGGAAGTTGGAAATTCCGATGCTCTTTGCGAGCTTCTGATCAACTAACGACTCCATCGCGGTCCATGTCTCTTGGATGGACGCATTGCTGAGTTGGTAATCCTCTTTTCCGTCGAAAGCCCATCCTGGGGGGTAGCGGACCTTGGGGTCAACGTATTTGAGGGCGATTGGGAAGTGGATGTAGAAGAGATCGAAGTACTCAATACCCCAGTCAGCGAGCTGCTTGCGGGCAATTGGCTCGACCTGCTCCTTGTCGTGGAAGCTGTTCCACAGCTTGGAGACGATAAAGAGGTCCTCGCGCTTCACCAGACCCTCCTTGATGGCACGGGCAACACCCTGGCCAGCCTCAACCTCATTTCCGTAATCTATAAGGCGGCTTAGCACGTCTTGTCGCAAACCAAAATGGCGGAATGGGGGGCCACACCACAAGCTCCATCGAACAGACGGTAACCAGTCTTGATGGCGTTGTAGACGGTATCGGCGCAAGTATCGTTGCCAACCTTCCACAGGCCGAGGCCTACTTGTGGCATCTCAAAGCCATTGTTGAGCTTGATGTTTGGGACAGGCATCTTTGCGAAACTCAGTTATAGATTGTTTGGAAGGGTATAAAAATAATAGCAAAAGGCGCTCTACTCAGGATCAAGCCGCTCAGAATGTCGGTTCTGTGGGAGGGGAGGGGCGCAGGTGGTATATATAAGTGGTATACTCATAGCACTATGGGGCAAGCCGGCTATTTCAACGGCTGTTTTTATCAGGAAGGGCAAAATGGGGACCAGGCGATGTCTCCAAGCTTATATCCCAATCAATTACGAAGACAAGACCACACATGCGCAAGAAAATCCGAGGATTTGGACAGGCAGCATCCAGTGTACAGCTGGGTTTAGTCACTGGCAAAGTGACGGAAGGAGGGTTTGAGGATGCTATAGGTGGGGGGGTCAACAAGGCCAAAGAGCCAACTGGAGCCCCAACGAGTCTAAGCATCGACGACCTATTTACCCGGCGGCTATTTGCCCTCAATTATGGGCATCATGGGTCTCGTTCCACAGAACAGTGGGACGTTGTGTGTTGATACTGAGACGACGACTATTATGGGCATCATGGGTCTGTTCCACAGGACAGTGGGACGTTGTGTGTTGATACTGAGACGACGACTATACTACTATGTAGTATGGTTTAGCCATCGAGGAGGACAGCGACCAAGACAAACCGGGCGTTGGACAATCATACGGGGGAAAAGACAATTACCCCTTTTGGCCTTTTGGCCTTTTGGCCTTTTGCTACTGCACTAGAAACTGAAATATGACCGCATAGCCTTGGAGCCTTAGCGACCTTTCACATGTCGATCGATGATGGATCGTCCGGGCACAGCGCCAACTCCGGTTACAACGCCTTCAACTACACGTCTCCGAATCCCAATCAACAATCTACGCGCACATCTACAGCTGCCTGTCGCCAGAAGCCAGCGGGAAGATAATGTGAATAAGAGAGAGGTGGCTTTGTTGTTAAGCTTCTATCTGCTGTGATTCATAAACGGCCCGGATAGAATATCATGGGTCCAATTGAAGGGCATTGCTGAGAACAACCCGCCTTGGTTTTAACACCTTTGAGTGCAAACATGGCTGTACAATCTACACTGAGGGGGGTCGAGCCTCTCAAACGCCTGCACGCCTATTATACGAAGCTGTTCATCGGAAAATATAAGGCAACTTCCCGATCTACGCGCCTGCTGGCTACACTTGCGCTCCTCCTGTCAATTATTGCCAGTGGAGCCGGAGGACGGCGATGGTGGAAGAAGAAGGCCTCCGAGAAGGAGGAGGGCCGACGCTTGCTACGAAGTAATTCCGGGCTCAAAAACAAAGATGGGTCAAGGACACTTGTCGTACCCTATGGGGACGCGACATCAAAGGTTACAATTCACCCGACAAAGCCTACGACCTTCGACGCTCATCGCCGGCTATTCCTTAATCCACCGCGCGCCTCTGGAATGGTAGATGGCCAGCCTACGCCACATCTTCAGGCAAAGCCCGGTCTTAACCTAGCATTTCTTCACCAGTTCCTGAGCCTTTTGAGCATTATGATACCCAGGTGGCGTAGTAAGGAGACGGGCCTCTTGCTAAGCCACGGCGTTTTCCTACTTCTTCGCACGTACCTGTCTTTGGTAATCGCAAGACTTGATGGAGAAATTGTCCGAGATCTTGTTGCAGGCCACGGGAAGTCTTTTGCCTTGGGCATTATCAAGGTATGTATGACGCGCATGCGCGTACCTTCAAATGACATGCAAAATAACTGACATATCTTAGTGGTGTGGCATTGGAGCGGTAGCCTCTTACACAAATGCCATGATTAAATTCATGCAATCCAAGGTTTCCATAGCTTTCCGAACACGACTTACAAGATACATACACGATCTTTATTTGAACGACAACCTGAACTATTATAAACTCTCCAACTTGGACGGCGGTGTAGGCCAGAGCGCCGATCAATTCATTACCCAAGACCTGACACTATTCTGCACGTCTGCTGCCAAGCTATATTCCTCATTAGGGAAACCTTTTGTTGATCTATGTGTGTTCAATTACCAACTGTATTGTTCACTTGGGCCTCTAGCCTTGAGCGGCCTTCTCAGCAATTACATATTGACTGCCACAATTCTACGAAAGCTATCGCCGAATTTCGGAAAATTGAAGGCCATAGAAGGCCGCAAGGAGGGCGACTTCAGAGGGCTTCACGCCCGACTTATTGCCAATGCCGAGGAAGTTGCCTTTTACGGAGGAGCGGACATGGAGAAGGCCTTCTTAAACAAGGAGTTTGTGTCGCTGAAGAAGTGGATGGAGCTCATTTTTACCCTGAAGATCAGGTACAACATTTTAGAAGACTTTGTCTTGAAATATAGTTGGAGCGCTTACGGCTATCTTCTCACGGCCCTCCCCATCTTCCTACCCACCTGGGGCGGAATCGGAGGCGCTGCAGAGCTTATCGAATCTACGGTCAAGGGAGGTAGAGAACAAGGGCGAATGAAGGATTTTATCACCAACAAACGCCTGATGCTCTCGCTTGCCGATGCGGGCGGACGGATGATGTATTCCATTAAGGATCTATCTGAACTCGCAGGGTATACCTCTCGAGTATACACCTTGATATCAACGCTACACCGAGTCGAGGCGAATGCATATTATCCACAACGTGGGACTAGCGCGGAGTTATACTCCGTTTCAGACGTTCAAGGCACTACCCAGAAGGGCTATGATGGAGTACGACTGGAAAACGTTCCGGTAGTAGCTCCGTCGCTGTTCCCCAATGGAGGCGATGAGCTGGTCGACTCTCTGTCGATCATCGTGCATTCTGGGGAGCATCTCCTGATCTCCGGTGCAAATGGCGTTGGAAAGAGTGCCATCTCGAGGATCGTAGCTGGGCTGTGGCCTGTATACAGAGGCCTTGCGAGCAAGCCTCGCAGTGTTGGCACTGATGGGATCATGTTCTTACCACAGCGCCCTTATCTAAGCGTTGGGACTCTTAGGGACCAAGTGATATACCCTGATGGGGAGTTCGAAATGAGGGACCGTGGCCGCAGGGATAGTGAGCTCCAGCGTATTCTGGAAGAGGCACATCTGGGATATCTCCCAGAGCGCGAGGGTGGCTGGGATACTCGCAAGGAGTGGAAAGATGTGCTTAGCGGTGGAGAGAAGCAACGGATGGCGATCGCACGATTGCTGTATCACGAGCCCCGATACGCCTTTATTGACGAAGGCACCAGCGCTGTCTCGAACGATGTTGAAGGCATCCTCTACGAGACAGCCAAGGATAAGGGAATCAGTGAGTCTCACCGCATATTTACCAACCTCATTTCACTAACTTGTATAGCTTTAATTACAATCTCGACGAGAGCATCGCTGAAGAAATATCACACGTTTAACCTCACCCTTGGCCTCGGAGAGAATGGGGATGAATGGGAATATGAGCGTATCGGAACAGAAAAGGAGAAGATGAACGTGGAGAGGGAGCTCCAAGAGCTCAGAGAGCACATTGGCAAAGTCCAAGAGTGGAAGGACAGGCACGCAGAGATTGAGAAGGAGCTGGCAAAGGTATGGGTTGACGGCGGAGATGTCTTGGAGGCCGCAGAGGTGGAAGAGCACATGAAGACCACTGTATTGACATAAGACGTATTTGATAGGCAAAGGCATATCTATTCCTGAAAACCTGCGATGCATTTGTCGCAAACCCAACCATATCGACCGACCAGTCCGTGTCCCCCCTAAACGCCATCCAATTCGTAATATTACCACACCACCACGTGCAGTAAAGGGTATCATATCAGAAAGTAGAAATCGTCTACTGTTCAAGATGAGACCATTCCGGTATCGCCTTGATCTGCTGCCACATAAACTTCTCCAATTTGTTGGCCGACTTCGCATACGGCGTCGTCTCGTTATTGTACTTCCGGCAGTTATCAAACACCAACTTCGCATCCTTGATGAAATCTTCCGGAGTAGCATAGTTATCTGCTTCCAACTTCGTTTCCATGGTAGAAAGGTCCATGGGCTCCTTGATGACTTCGTAGTAGTCCGCCACATCCTCTCGGCTGACCGGGTGCAAGAATGGCCATGCAGATGCGTGGTTTTGCATGTCGTTAAGCAGATGCAGTAATTGGCTATAATTGGGGCCGTGGCGCGGTTGCCGGGCAAGTTCATCCATATCAGCTGACCAGCCAGATGCCCGGATGGCTTCGATTTGCATTGGATCGATCTTACACGGTCCATTCTTCCATTGCTTAGGTGGCGAGTGGACCTTGTGTGATTTGCTGAATGCCCGGATCTTGGCGTGTACTGCTTCCTTCTGCTTCAAGAGCATGCGACCCATCTCCAAGTATCGGATTTTGGGTAGCATCGTGCACTGCATGATCGTTCCTCCTTCGTAATCTTTGATGTATCCCATCCACCGAGGCTTCTCGAGAGTAATTTCCTTGGTGAAACCTTGTTTTTTGAAGTAGCCGATAGCGTAGTTGTCGGCGTATGTCAGGAAATGCATAACGTCCGAGGTAGCTTTGACATAGTCTTTTAGATGTGACATGAGATGCGCGCCGTAGCCCTTAACTTGCTGGTCGGATGAAATCGCGCAGAATACGATTTCGGCAAATTGTCTGCCTTTGAACGGCCGGTATGTGATCCCCCCAACAACTTCCAATGGTTTCTTCACTATCGCCATCGACAAGTGCGTTCGATCGTACACCAGCCGTGCAATATAGTCCTTTGGCATTTTGGGGAGTTGCTTTTGGAAGATACATTTTAGGCCAGTGAGTATTATCAGGCTTTCGCGGAGGTTGTCGTTATTGACCACTCGGAACTCAATTTCGCCATTTCGCTCTTCGATCACTGCAGGCTTCGAGATGTTAGCTTCGGGGTCCAGCGCATATACAACATGGTGGCAAGTATGTTCCATTCGAGTCGTCCATTGATCTGAGGGGGGAGGAAAGGCTCACCTTCTCAGGGAAGGGCACTGGATGCGCTGGCAGTGCTGGTATCTTCTTTGGCTCTGGAGAATCACTGTGCGAGCTCTTCACTCTCTTGTTCGCCGACGGGGTTGTGGGGTCGTCAACAGCTTTCCGCTTAGAATCTGAAGTACACATCGTTAACTTGTGGGTGCTTGGTAGGATTAGAGAAAATACTGACTGTCATCCTTCATAGGCGCCATTGTGAAAGTGCGACTATGTTGCTACTCATGCCACAAAGGAACTTGTAACTTGTTGTCTTTGATATTGCCGTCGTCGCGACTGTTATCGCCGATCAGTCCTGGTCGTGGCGAGGCCGATGCGGTTCTTCCGCTAAATCCAAAGTAGATAAGCGTCAATAGGTACATAATGATTGTACCATACCCACTGTAAAGTAGTACATGTGTCTTCGGAGCTTCACATCAACGTCGCATACCCTTCATCAGCCAGGCTTTCGAATGCACCTGTCGATTTAATTCCACAGCCCTGCTCCTACGAAGGCCAACGTTAAATTCAACCCAACAAGCTTCAATCCCTTATCGGCAAACCTCATATGCCTCAATCATCGCTTCGTGAAGTCTGGGAAGGTGCTGTAGGCAATCAGTTTGCCCCGTCAATCAGCAAGGACAGCCAGTTCTCACTCGGTTTCTCGTTGCTTGCTTTGGGCATATTACTGAGCGGATATTTTGGTTTGAGTAGGGATCCCCAATACACCCAGAAATATCTGTCATTTACTTATCCATACTTAGATCGTTCAGTCACAAACCTCCCACTTGTCGGCGTCCCGGCTGCCCTCGCGATCGGCTTCGGTGCAGTGTATATGATCTGTGCAGTTGGGGTCTACGTTTAGATTCGCTCGGTGTTGCCATTGGGTGGGAAGAGCGTGAATAAGGAAGGCCAGAGCCGACTGCGACTCATCGTGCTCAAGAATTTATCAATTGGCTTGCGAAGTGAAAGCACAAGAGACAAAGTCATCGAATATACCCCCCCGTCGATCCCTTGCCTATGTATAATAGCATGCCCTCCACGACTTAAGGGCATTTGAAGAGAAGATCTATGGGCAGTGTATGATTAGCGAATCAAGATACCTCTTTTGACTCCTTCGCGGCTTTCCGTGGTATGAGAATTCACCATGTCGGCCATAATAGAGACCGAGGACCCTGTCCCAATATTCAACGCAGTATCTACATCTGTTAGACAACTCTGCCAACTTCTTAACTGTATTCGCTTTGCGTCAAAGGTTCAAATCCATATCTCCCCTGAAGGGATTCAATTTGCCGTGGAGGAGGGCCGCGTCATGCAAGGTATGCACAGCACTGGAGTATGCTCAGTTGGCCTATACTTACAATTTCAGCAACCGCATTTCTTGATAAAGCTCTCTTTACATCCTTTACATATAACCCCCCCACATCCGACGGCAACGATACGGCCGAACCCCCATCATTCCAAGTATCTTTGACGGCACTGCTCGAGACCCTTCAGATTTTCGGTGCCTCCGAGGCTTCATCTCGTTTCTCCAAACCGGAGTCTGACAAGTATGCCACCAGTATCCGCCCACACAGAATCACTGCCTTCAGCAACCAGACTCTTGGCATGACAGGTGTCTGTCGCTTTTCTTACGTTGGCGTTGGCGAACCATTCCGTATCATACTTGAGGAATCTGGCGTTACTACTACGTGCAATCTGAACTCCTACGAGCCGGAGAATGCCGATGAAATCCCATTTAACAAGCAAGAGTTGGAAGTGAAGATTATTATGCAGGCTCAATTTCTCTACGATGCGTTTCTGGAGATTGCCTCAATGACAGCTACGTCTGCAACCTCCTCCAACCGACTAAAGGTTGTCGCTTCGCCAAATTCACCGTTCTTCTCACTATCGGCCACTGGCTCGTTGGGCAGCACGACTGTGGAGTTCAGCAAGAGCAGGGACTTGCTCGAGACATTCTCGGTCGGCCGGAATTGGACGCAATATTATAAATTTGAGATGGTCAAAGCAGCCGTGGAGGCCATGAAGCTGGCGAGCAAGGTCAGCTTCCGAGGCGACAGCCAGGGAGTCCTGTCGTTGCAATTTATGATTGAGGTGGAAGGGGGCGGAATAAGTTTTATTGATTTCAGATTTGTACCCTTTATCAGTGGGGATGAAGATGATACTGAAAGCGAGGATGATAACTATGACGACAATGGGGAAGAAGTATAGGGCGTTGTAGCCGTCCCGTGGTTTTGCGGTTATACGATATCTCGAGTCCTTTTGGGCAACGGAATGAGGCTGGTCAAAGGAAAAACAATATAGCTCCAGTTAACTTAACAATAATGCTGAATTACTATACCAGCATGTATCCGGCGTTTCTCTAGCACCTGCCGTTTGTCATATAAAAAACCTTTCCTAGTCCAAGTGTTTGCGTTTATTTGGGTGGTTTTTATTATCTCGACAAATAAAATATTAAAGTATAAATATTCAAACATGGGAGCCCAACCAACACATGCCCTGGTATAGAGATGGGGATCGAGTAAAATGTCGAGCACCTAAAGATCCAGCCCAGAAATGATAACCATTTACGATAATATACCACCCGACTAATAGCAATGGTATTATACTCCCGCGATAGACCGACGTGGACGCTCGCCGCCACAGCATGTGAGAAGGAGATACGACGCTCGTGGACCAGGCCTTTTCGAAGGCCTCTCAGCGAACTCGAGCTGCTCCATGAGTTTTGCGCACTCGCAGTCGAAAAGAATGCGACGAATGCCCTGATGCACCTTATCAAACAATGTCAAGAGCTCGAGGCCAGGGGAAGTCGCATGGCGTAGCCCAAGGACAAAACCAATACTCGAGATCCTGTTCGCACACGGCTGGGACATTAATGCGCGATGATTCGCGAACCCTTTATGTGGAGTGTTCTTGGGGATATCGACCTGGTTACCTGGTGTCTAGAGCATGGTGCGAGCGTGTTTCCAAGAGATCAGGAGCCACTACGGGACGATATAATCACTATGTCCCAGCGCAAATGCCAACAGGTGCTCGAAAAGGCTGCATATTCATCCAATGTAGCGACGTTTGAGCTCTAAAGGGGCTCCCCTGGGTTGACGTCCGCTGCATTTCGCCATCGAAACTACTACTCATTATCAGGCCGATCCTAGAGAAGAAGCCAGCCGCGGAGAAGAAGAAGATAAAAAAGCCCCCAAAAGTGCACGGAAATATGAGGTGGTCGGGATTGACGTGAAGGCTCCTGACCAACCACCGGGAAGAAATCTGCCTGATCGTTGGGGAACACAGACCTGTTACATTCCTAAATCCTATGGATTGGACACAGATACGCGCGAACTGGCCTGGTTCTTGCTGGATCGAGACGCGGATCCAACCCCCGCTCTTGCTGTTGCGAAATGCACTGAGCACAACAAATTTATAGCTGATGTCGAGGCATGGAGGGCAAGGCAGGCTGATCGCCGCAAGTGTTGTGCTATACAATAGGCAAAATGGTTGGCATATTTTGTGGCTGCCTCCTTTCAAATTACTGAATAGGTCGTTTGTTGTAAAAAGTAACTCTCCTGTGAAAACCTCACGTATAAACCCAGAAGTCAGTGGTAAAATCTATTATTTAAATATCATTGCGCTGTAGCTAAACTTTGTAGCCCTCAATAACCATCTATTCTCGCGGACGCCTGACCCATAACCCATGTATATAATGCGCTGCTCAACATTCTTGACTAGCAAACTGTTGCAACGAAAAAAATGAAATGCCATAGTGCAAGTGCACATAAAACGCTAGTTCTGAGCATTTCCATGCAATCAAAGCAACGCCCAACTCCATATTTAAACCGCCGGTCCAAACCCACATGGCGCCAATCACTGAACTCTCCGACAACGTCAACGTTGAAACGAATTTGGTGGCCGCGACGAACCCTGGCCAAAGACTCGATCACCTGGAGCTCGGTTTGTCGTGGAATGTGTGGGACGTGAACCAATCAGTCTCATACGTGGAAGAGAACGCATCAAGTTTAGGACCTGCGCAGACCCATTTTCAACAGGTGATGTAGCACTTGGGCCCCTGGTTCTGTCCGTGCTGGAGGTTGATGTAGAGGCCCCTTGGCGAGGGGTGGAAGATACAGAGCCGTTTCGAAGTCCATTGCCTTGCAGTATGGCATTGATGATGCTCGGGGGCAATCTTGTATATACCGACGCCTGGCTGGGTACCGCGTTGCTCAAGGGCAGGCTTTGGCCAGGCAATACGGACACCCCCCCGGCTTCCGCTGCCTCCTTCAGCCACTGCTCGTATTCCTCGTCGCTGAATCCTGCTCGTAGACGCCGATTCAGCTCCACGCCTACGCTTTCAACCTCAACATCGCTCTCCTCGCCATCCTCGTCCATCTGGTCGGGGTCGTCTGAGCCTTCATTCTCCTCAGCCTCATCAAACTCGTAGAATACGGCTTCTCGCGCCGGCAGTGACGACATCTCGGGGCGCGTATCGGTTGGGTCAACCCAATCTTGAATGCAATCACCGGTGGTGT
This sequence comes from Pseudogymnoascus destructans, assembly GCF_001641265.1. Classification (NCBI taxonomy): domain Eukaryota; kingdom Fungi; phylum Ascomycota; class Leotiomycetes; order Thelebolales; family Thelebolaceae; genus Pseudogymnoascus; species Pseudogymnoascus destructans. The sequence goes on along the minus strand of NW_020167539.1, from coordinate 550,245 downwards.
CCCTAATCTTGATATTCTGCTCCTTCTCGAACCGCTCCTTTGCCCATCTCGTCCCTTCCCAGTGTGTTAACCCAGCAATCTCCGACTCCGTCAGTTTGAGAGTGTCGAAAGCCCGGAAGAGCCGCCTGTGCCATGTGAAGCGGGAAAGGCGCATTCGATGGGGTGGATATGAGTAGTCGAGGCCGGGATACTGGGCCTCTCGGGTATCTAGGGAGCCATAGAAGCAAGCCGTTTCTTGTCGTACCTCTGTGAGTAGGTGTCGTTCCAGAAATTTGGCCCAATTCTGAGGATCTGTCGGCTTTGGGCGAGGGAACATGTGCTCGTAAACGAGTTCGTCGATAGCTCGTCGCTTCATCTTGCCTGGTACGTGCGATATCGATAGTGATGGTGAATGGTAACTGACAGGCTGTAACAACCCGTGAATCCTGTCTGATAACAGTAGCTTGGTGTCGATGAGCGTTCACTTTGTGAAGGGTCGTCGGTTGTGGCTCGACCTTGGCCGGTGCAGTCCTTCCAGCTCGACACCTTGGCCGGTGCAGTCCTTCCAGCGCAGTCCTCAAACTTGGGGGAATATCGCAGCCCAACCGGCTAGATGATTATTACATGCAAGAAGCACAGGAAGTAACTTGATCCGCATGGACCAGTTCGCGAACACAGTTTTGCAGGATCCCGTTGGAATGCCCTTTCAGCGCCAAGTGCAGGAGATGCCACCAACGATAGAAACCGGATCCGGATGAGGTGCTCTCTTGAGACCCGAGATTGTTTGGGGCCGAGTGTGTTTCCGAATGTCCAAAACTGGAAATGAGTGTATCGGTCTGGGAGGTTGCAGCGGAAGAGGAATACGTCGAGGGGCGTTTCGGGGTTTTTGTGGCTGTGAGATCAAAGGACGGTGAGTGAACCGGTTCACTCCACGTAAAAGGATGGACTGGCCGAGTACATTGGAGTACCTTGTGGTAGGGCGGGTTATACAGCGGCGTACTTGTACATAAGTGGTGTAGTATATGTACTCCGTACAGTTGCATGAGACCGTGGAGTATTAGGCAAAGAGTGACCTACTCTAGTCCGTACAAAGTCGAAATTCATAAATCCCCGCCGTTGTTATTGGCCGGTCCGTACACATCGGGCGACATTTTTCCCCAATCGAGAAGCTGCCTGGGAGTCGAACGAAGCATGTGTGAAAAGCATGTGTGAAATGAGAAACGAAGCTACGTTGCTATAATCGAAATCCAGAGCACCGTGATGGCCCAGACAGCCAGCGTATGCCGAGTCGTATGGGAGTTGGATTAAGATTACAACTACTTGGAAGTATTCTTCTCCACTACCCCTCTTGCAAACTCACCAAAGTTGATTCCACTCTCGGTGTCCACCAACTCGTCCAGGCTGGGCTGCGTAAAGACTGCAAGTGTATTCCGAGCTATGTCACCATCTCCTGCCTTGGGCGAAACAACCTTCACAAAATGAGGCACAGCTCTAAATTTCCCCTGGGTAATCTTCTCCAAGGCCTCGCCGGTCTGGAAAGCAATGCAATCCCGGGGGATCTTAACCTGCACTGTCTCACCGTTTCGAGACTGGATATATAGTCCCGCTTGGGGATCTGGTGAACTTGGCAGCTCCGGCAGTGCTGGGAGATGGGTATCAGTTGCGTTATGACCTTGAATCAACGCCCTCGTCGCGGTTTCGTCCACGAACATGGCGCTGGTTAGGCCGGTGAGACACCCATGGTCAACATGTGTAGCACACCAGCCATCTTCAGGAACAGCACTCTGGGCCCCGTCAGAAGCGACGGGAGGAGATGGGTAATAGTGCAACAATCGGGCCTTCGTCGTAGTTGAGGTGCGAACGACGTGCTCCAGGTATCCCTTGGTATAACCGTCTATTTTCTGTTCGGCATACTGGTCACATGCACGTGCGACCAGAACTGCGGTATCGATTATCAGTCGACAAAGCTCTTCAAATGTCGGGCGAAATGCAGGGAGAAGGCCCTCAGACGGCCAGATATTGGGGCTCAAGTATTCGGGGAAATTCTCCAAGGAGAATTCGGCAGTGCTCTCAGCGCATTCCAGCTCTGGGTTCACATAAAAAGCGCAGTTGGCATAATATGACCCCTTCAACGTGTCGACCTGGCCGTTTTTTAACGTCTCCTTTCCCAAAGACCACCCGGTTAGGTACTTGGCAGTTGCATCTTCTAGCTGCTCTGTGCACGAGTTAGTTCTTCTGTAGGCAACAATATGAAACTTGCACTCTACCTAGAATTTGGGGAGGGAGGTTGCCCAGATAAGTCGAATAGGATAGTAGTCGTCGACGTAGTTCAACAAAAGCAGGGTCTACATCTTTGACCAGAATGATTCCGAGTGACTCTGGACCAAAGGCAGCCTCTAATGTAGAGAAAGGCACAGTTCCTAAATCCCAACAACGTGTCAGCCTTCATCCCTTTATCTACAAGTGGAAGCGTTTCCCATGACCACATGGCCATACCATTTTTGAGGGCCTCGAGGCTAACAGTCACCGCAGCATGCGCCATTGCTTGAAAATAGAAATAATATAGCCCTTAATTCAAATATTATAACGCATTAAAGTGCAATATATTAGCCAACCTTTCTGGTCTTCTCTCAAATCGCGGAATCCACCGCATTACAGTCCAAGAGGAGGGGCAGGTAGCTGTTGGAGGAGGGTTAGCAACGCTAGTTTCGACCCCGCATTTGTTCTTCATACTACACTACAAATAAAGCTGTTGTAGACTGCGGTCACTGAGTGACCAACCCAACCCCAGGAACAGCATCAATATGGTCAAGGCCTTATCATTCAAGGGTGATCCAAAGACCAAGAAGCGAAAACGCGTCGATACAGCCGCCAAATTCGGCGAGCCATCTACGGAGCTCACAACCGATGCGGCGGGTCCTGTCGAGGACCAGGCATCAGATGATAGCTGGGTTAGCGCCGAAGCTATCACAGACATTGAAGGGCCGATTGTCTTCGTCTTGCCCTCAGAACCTCCTACATGCATAGCATGCGATACCAATGGCCAGGTGTTTGCCAGTCCGTTGGAGAATATTATAGATGGTGACCCAAGCACCGCCGAACCGCATGACGTGAGGCAAGTATGGGTTGCCAGTCGCGTCGCTGGCACAGAGAACTTCAGCTTCAAGGGGCATCATGGGAGGTACGTCTTGCCTATTAATACTAGTAACTAGACTCATGTTACTGACTGCTATAAACATAGATACCTCAGCTGCGACAAACTTGGCATACTCACCGCTCAAACCGAAGCTGTCTCGCCCCTTGAATCCTTCCTCACATTTCCTACCTCTTCAACACCCGAGACATTCCAAATCCAGAACCTACGTGACCAATATATCACCATAGCTGCTCCAGCCAAGAACTCAGCAGTTCCCCAGCTGCGCGGCGACGCGGCCGATGTGAGCTTCAACACCACCCTGAGGATACGCATGCAGGCTCGTTTCAAGCCAAAGTTAAAGAGGGGCAAGGAAGACAAGGCCAGGGAGAAGATCAGCCGAAAGGAACTGGAAGAGGCCGTGGGGAGGAAGCTTGAGGATGATGAGGTTCGAAAGCTCAAGAGGGCGAGGAGAGAAGGCAATTACCATGAGGCGTTGCTCGATGTGAAGGTGAAAAGCAAGCATGATAAGTACAGCTGAGTACCCGATAAAGCCTGCATCGGTACAGAATTTGCCATTGGCCAAGCTTTAAAGGTGTCTGCAAAATTAGTACAAGCTTGTTTATTACAAGATGATATACTGACCCTGCGAAAAGTTTCACGGGGAAGCGGCTGGAAAGTATTGCAGAGTGATCCTTCTGCATGGATTTCCTGGATGGTAAGATACCTACACAGGTGTCGACCTTTTAATGGTCATAATACGAAATATTTATAGATTGAGTAGATACAACAAGCCAGGAGGCTATAGATTCCAATGGAGTGGACAGTTGCACTCGTACCTGTCTGATATATGGAAGATTAATGTGGCAATAAGCCTAAAAGGGGCGCCTAGTGAAAAGTTTTTGAAGAGGAATTTCCTTATGTACAGGTTATCTACAGTATATAAAGGTATATAGCATGAAATCTGCACTGCAATATGTAGTAAATATCACCTCGACTACTAACGCTGCCATGCACTTCATATCTAATCAACTACAAGCCACTCGAACCCACGCCTCACAGAGTCCGCCGCAATGGTACAGTACTGACATGAGCCCGACTAGGGATGATCAGGGACTGGTCACTCCCCACTTCCACAAAGTGCTCCTTTCCGCCAAATAAGTATTTCACCACTAGCACCTTACTCGACAGTGGTGCAGGGTCCCAAAACCCCGTGAGTTTATTCCTGTCTACGCTCCGAGGGATGTTGAGCTGATCAGCATCCACGAGCGATGCGAGGGCGGTTGTTACATCCACCAGGACGCCATCTTTGCCCTTAGTGCCATACGATGCACTTAATATTACCAACCCGCCGGAGCGCCGTGCCTGTGCCTGACGATGCTCGACGGAAGGTACCATGAGCGACATAACCTGTTCTGCCTGCTCGCGTTTTTTGGCAATGTTCAGCTTCAACTTTGCGCGCTGTGATTTCAAAAGCCGCCGGCGCTTGCGTCGTATGCGAGGGCGAATGACCGCAAATTCCAGAGTTGTGTAGAGCGCCCAGGGTATGCCGACCGCAAGAAGAATGGCACTTGTGGTAACATCTTCGAGGGGAATCAGAGCCACCGGAAAGCTGATGTTTTGCTTTAAGCGACTCCATGAGAAACTGCAATAGAGCCCTAAGTTTTGAGCCACGCCGACACTTAAGCCAACACAGGTGAATGTTCCGATGCGCCTCTTGCCACTTATTGACGCAGAGAGGATTGCTGGCAATCCAACCTTGGCCTCAACTTCGAGGAGAATACCGCGCGATTTGCGAACATGAAGCCCCGCGGTATGAGGTATGACCTCACCGCTGTTACTTATACGAGAGCGCACGGGCGGTTCATCGTATCGTGAGAAGACGTTACAAAAGTAAGACACACTGAGATAGGCGCTTTCGGTGTGAGCTAGGACATAGACACTAGTGCCGAACGGGGCTGTTCCAGGCTTGTCATTATCACCTGCAGCTTCTCCGTCGAAATTCCAATCGGCACCGAGCTTCATCAAAGGAGAGCCACGGCCTTGAGTGACCCAGCGAACAGCATACGGCAAGTTTAAAGGTGGAGCACCTGCAAGTGATTGGGAAATTGATGAGGGCCACTCTTTCTCGCCTGATGCCCAAACAAAATAACCCCGAGGGTTTCCCCGTAGTCCTAGAGCCCGCTGTATGATGACGAATATCTCCGGTGGCCTAAGAATAAGAGAATCTTTTACTGTGGTGGTGATGGAGACATTGAAAGGGGTCGTATCTGGTATGATACACACCGGCCTTTCTAAGATAAGTGTTGTCGAAGCTGGGTGAGGAAGCATGCTAGTTTCCAGACGAAAGCCCGTCCCTTGAAGCAGGGACGCGATGGAGTTGCTGTTACCACTGCCTAGAAGCTCTGGGAAAGCATGATGCAAGGCGATGCCAAACCCGATCTGTTGAGAAACTATAGCGTAGTGACGATTAAAGTATGGTGGGAGCGAAGTATCGCCCCGAGGCAATACAGCGACAATATCTTGAACTTCTCCGGAGACACCACCTGTAATGGTCAACTTTGGAACAGAAGGGCTCAACGTATCGGCCCAGTCATTAGGCTCTGTTTCATCATCGTCTTCATTTAGAGGCACTAATCGGTCTTGGAATAACTGCCGTACTGGTATCTCAAAGAGCCGACCGAGTTTTGGCAGTGGAAGTGTAAATGAGGACTCGAAACCAATCTCATCGACTCGGAGAAGTTGGTTAGGCAGTGGAATCTCCACGTTACCACTGAGAACGACCCTGGTCTGCTTCACGAAATTGTCGGACGCATTGAGACCGATCTTGAAATTCGAGTGGTGATCAATAAGAGCCTCAATCGCGCGTCGCTCTCTCCGGTGCAAAACCCCAAGGAACCATGCTTTGAATTCTTCCGCACTCATGGCCTTAACGGATGAAAGCTGCTTCTTTGACTCGCCACCACGCCCCATTGCCCCGCCTTCTCCATACTCATTTCGAACCCCCTCTTCTCCTTCAATGTCATAAATCACTCTCTTCCTTGGCTCCGATAATGTCTCATATGCGAGCCTTAGACGCGCAAAGTGTCTTTCAGCGGAACCCTTGAGATGGTGTGGTTGTTTGTCGGGGTGGAATGCAAGGGACAGTCTGTGATATGCAGCCTTTACTTGCGTGGCCGTGGGAGGCGGGTCCCTTGAAAGCCCCAGGAGAGTATAGTGATCCACGAACTCGTCCTTATTAGCTTGCAGAAGCTGGCGTATTTCAGCGTCTGAAATGTCCTCGAAAGAGTCCTCTTCTGGGCCGGCGGTAGCAGCAGTAGGGATAGGCGGGGTGTCTGGCGTAGGTTCCTCAGAATCAGATTCACCCTCGTCATCTTCTGGCGTGGCGGCAGCGGTAGGGGCAGGTGGGATGTTCGGTGTAGGTTCTGTAGAATCGGATTCATCCTCGTCGTCATCACCGAACTCAAACTCCTGCCTTGACGAGGCGAATTGCTCATTGAGGCTGTATCTTGAGTTCATTGAGTTCATCGAGCGCAAATCAACCGGGATCTGCGCTCCATCATATGCTCTGCTTGGATTCGAATCAGCGGGGCGCCGTCGTCGTCTCTCGCGGGGAACCGCGGATTGCGGCTGAGCTGTAGGTCCGACCCTATCTCTATCCCCTCGGTCCCTGCGTGGACGGTCTGCCATGGCGGGATACCGTTTGCGCCCATCGACGGCTGCAAGTTGAGTTTTGCAAATAAATCCAGAGATGCGATGCGCGTGTCTATATCGTACCTTTTCTATATGCAGCTTGGTGCGACGACCAGTCCAAGCGCAAATTAATTTACAGGGATGCTACAGATGGTATGCACAGTGTGGCGCTAGCGCCCGCCATACCCGCCATGACACGACAGTTGTGAAAGCATGTCCCTACCACTGGGATAAGATACGATCACAGCAAGAATGACATGAAGACATTCGGGCCGCTAAAAGAGTCTCTACAACCTCGTATCTTTCTCAAGAACCTGTGTAGCTTATTGTCCAGGGCAAAAAGCGCCTCTGTGAATCCTATCCGACCTTGCCATCCCATTATATTTGAAGCACGGTGGGTGCGGCCGCATGGTCTAGATAGACGGATAGGATGCCCTCAAACATGGCATATGCCACGCATGATGTCAATAGCAGCAATGGCGATACATTGTCTGCCCCAAAAGCATCACAGGCATGCCTCTCTTGCAGGAGGCAGAAGCGTCGATGTGATAAAAAGATGCCAGCTTGCTCCCTGTGCGAACGCATGAATAGGGCATGCGACTATTCTGATGCATCACCAGCACCGACGTCTGACGATTTTAATATCCTACAGCAGCGGGTGCTTGAACTGGAAGGGCGGCTACTAGGTGCTGCTGCTGGGAATGGTTCGGGTCATGGACAAAGCTACCTGCACACACCTGCCAGTACCATATCGACGTTGAGCGCAGGTGTCCAACAGCCACCCACGCCCGCTTATACCCCTAGCCCGTCATATCAGCAGGTGCACAATAGGTTCCCCGCTATTGCTTTCTTGGAGGCGGAGAGTTTCACCCGTGGGCGCATAGAAGCTCCCAGTGCCCAAATACCATTAGTGAGTAACCATCTACCTGTTTTACTAGACGGACAGATCTAGAAATATGAAAGAACACTGTTTCAATGTTGCTTTAGCTGTCTGACTGCTCTATAGGAAGTCCTAGAACTCCTTGGCGATGGTTCCGCTGTCCAGACTGTTATCAGGGACTACTTTGATACAGTGCATACTTGGATGCCAATTATATCCAAAAAGCGCTTCGCAAGAAATATGCTCAACCCTATGTGGGAAGCTGGACCAGATTTAGCCCTTCTTTTCCTTTGTATGAAATTGATAGCTCCACGTCCCCAGGATGACCCGGAAAATATATATAACCCTATATATGCCGCCGCCAAACGGTTCATATCTTCCTTGGAGGCCAGTGGGATAGTATCACTCGTGGTGCTCCAAGCATATATTCTTGTGGCACTATATGAGTTGGGACACTCTATATACCCAGCTGCGTGGATGACCGTCGGTTCCTGTGCTAGATATGGCCAGGTTCTTGGCGTCCACGACTCTGAGCGAGCTCCCCAACTTCTATCTCTCGTGGTAAGTAGCTCCCAACGATGGTTTCGATGCCTATCTAACATAATGCAGTCCTCGTGGACAGAGCTGGAAGAGAGGAGGCGCTCTTGGTGGGGTGTCATTATTCTCGACAGGTATAAAATTAGTCACACCGTATGTTAGACTATTTCCAATGACTCTCGCTAGGGTGATTTCCATTGGAAGCAAAGGGCGGGTTTTGGCTTGCGAAGATCCTCGCGATATAGCAGCATTACCGGCGACAACCTCGGCTTGGGTATTACTTTCAGGTGATAAGTTTCTGCCCAATGTACTGACCTCTATCAGGATGAAGGGCAAATTGCATCTCAGAATCCGCCGAGCGTATCTTCACCTATGTCCGACCCACTCTGTCCATTTGCTCGCCTTTGCCAGGCATCCCGACTACTAGGTAAGGTACTTCGCCATCACAGCCAGCGGGATATGCAAGAGACGGAGCGCTTCCAACAGGCTTCAGATCTCTACCTAGAGATATCTGACCTTGCACGCATATTGGTCCACCAAGCCGCCATGTCACAAGAATACCTAGGTTTTTCCACGCCTATGTCCGTATGCTTCAGTGCACTTTGCGCCTTATGCGATCCATATGCCTGCCATGTCTCAGGAGATAAACCTACCACTCCAGAAGAAGGCAAAATGCAGACTCAAGCAGTCGATGGGCTGAAAACGGTTTCAAGCAGCATCAAGGAGTTTTTAGACCATCTGGTTTCGCAAACAACAAATCACCTCGACATTGAACGGGTGAGCCCCTTTGTCATGGAGACCTTGTACACCGCAGGTGCCAACTTTGCATGGGATGTGAGAGAAAGCGGCAATAAAAGCTCCCAGGAGTCCCTGGACTCTATCCGACAGAGCCTAGGGAGGTTTAGTGGAAAATGGAAGTGCTCCCAGGCATATCTACGGATACTAGAGGCCCAAGAGTTTACCTATGTTGCTGTTGCAAGCGGATGAGCTACAGGTGCCAGCTCAGGGGTGGCAAGATGCTATGCTATGCCCATAAACTGTTGTGTATTGACAATGGGTTGCTTCATAACAATAACCAGCGCCACTTAGATGAGCATTTGGCCAGGAAACGGGCCATATCCCAGCAAAAGTGTTGTAAATAATAAAACTGACGCATGCATGCATACTTGCACCAAGTGTATAGGATATAGGAACATGCTGTCTAAATCCGCACATAATGCAAGACATTTGCAGATACTGTTATTTAAATAAAATACTACTAGAAGCATAACATGTATACTCATGTGATATGTATAAATCTATACCTTATAGCCCTTGTCTAGCTCAATTGCCTTGGATTTTGAGGATAATGGTGAGCTATCACGTGATTACATCGATGTTTTTATACTTGGCAATTACGGCCCTGAATTGTCCGGGCCCGAGCGTCGCCAAGCTGGTGGAGTTCCCAGAGGAACTTTCTGTTGCGACTCAACTTGATAAAGCCAATTCAACCACAAACATTCAATTGACCCTATTATATCAAGATGTTTGCACGCCAAGCCTTCAGGGCTGCTCAGCAGCCGCTAAAATCAGTAAGTTGCGCAATTTTTTGAGACCGATAGCGGCCATTAACAACTGCTCTAGCAATACCGTCGTTATGCCACCGAGCCGGTGCCAGGCGGTTCCTCGAACACACTGGTCTATGCCGCCGTCGCAGCCGCGGCTGCTGGTGGAAGCTACTTCTACTTCAACCAAAAGGGAAGCGCAGACAAGATCAAGGAGGGCTTACAGAAGGCCGAGGAGAAGGTTAGAGGACCAGCCAAGGACGCCCTGACTGGTGGTGACCAAGGATGGGTCAGCTTGAGGCTAGCAAAGGTCGAGAACGTCAACCACAACACGAAGAAGTTCTTTTTCGAGCTGCCCGATGAGGACGATGTCAGCGGCTTAAAGGTAGCATCTGCCATCTTGACCAAGTATAAGGGACCAGAGATGGAGAAGCCGGTCATCCGCCCATACACTCCAGTTAGCGACGAAGGTAAGCTTGCATAGCACCCCTACTAGATACCAATTCTAACAAATGGGATAGATGAGAGGGGCCACTTCACTCTCCTGGTTAAGAAATACGCCAATGGGCCAATGTCCACCCACCTGCACGACATGAAGCCCGACCAACGTCTTGACGTTAAGGGCCCCATCCCAAAGTACCCCTGGACCGCCAACAAGCATGACCACATCGCGCTTGTAGCCGGAGGAACTGGTATCACCCCCATGTACCAGCTTACCCGCGCCATCTTCAACAACCCCGAGGACAAGACCAAGGTGACCCTCGTCTACGGCAACGTGACCGAGGAGGACATCCTGCTCAAGCGCGAGCTCGAGGATCTCGAGAACACCTATCCCCAACGTCTACGCGTCTTCTACACCCTCGACAACCCGCCCAAGGACGCACCCAACTTCCAGAAGGGATTCATCACCAAGGAGCTCCTCCAGACCGTGCTGCCGGAGCCAAAGTCCGAGAACATCAAGGTCTTTGTCTGTGGACCACCGGGCATGTACAAGGCTATTTCGGGTGACAAGAAGAGCCCGAAGGACCAGGGAGAGCTGACTGGTATTCTGAGCGAATTGGGGTACAGCAAGGACCAGGTTTACAAGTTCTAAATCTAGAATAAAGCAGGCTAGACTGGGGCACGCATATGCGCTGCATGGAATGATAGATAGTATGTACGTTTACTAGACCCACCGCGATTAGATGCAATTGTACTTGTCCATTACTTGCCTCCCTCAATGCTGCTGAGGAATAACATGAATTCCCAGCACTGTAGTCTGATGATACCACCTGGAGTACTGAAGTTCGCTGTGCCAGGCTGGCAACTCCAAGGCATTCACTGCTGCCAACGAATACCTATCAAGTCCCCATCCGTGCACCCACTCTGACCAGATCCAGCGCGAAACAGGGTTCAATACACGGTGGGAGTTCCCCCTGAGTTACCAGTCCATTGGTTTGAAAGCTACGATGCATATGACAGGGCTGTGGGTGAATATAATAAAGCATTTTCTGCTACCAGAGCGAACCATATGGAACAGAATGCGCTGGATCTATGCTTGATACATGTGCTAATTCACCTTCTATCTAAATAGGGTGATTAGCAACATCTCGATCATAACAGAGCAACCACGCATATGCCAACGCCATAATAATCCCCGGCCCATTATCCAACCGCCTTACACCCCAAGGCACCCCGAGAAAGTAACAGGAATTAGGGCCCTTAAACCAAGACACAGCCTCCGTGAGAGATTAAACATATTATGGAAGGCCAGGAAGAGAATAGAAATTATCTTTCGACTTAAAAAGGGTATCGGTGCTAGCATGCTGGCAATTCAGAACAGAATCAAGTATGAAAGAAAGGGATAAGGTAGTCCAGGTGCGCTTCAATTAGGCGCCGGAGCACAAAGTGCGAAGGGAATTTTAAGGCACAGTTCGGCGTCAAAGCTGTGTATCCCCGGCCGATAATTCGGCGCGTCTTGCGAGCGAAATACCAAGGACCCAGCGATACCGCCGATGCCGCTGGCGCCGACGCATCATTTATTAAGAGCGCCGTGTGATAATGGTCAATTCTGAAGGCGTGGCTGCTCGCATGACCGATGCCACCAATCCAAATCTTGAGGTCCTTGCCAATTTCCTTTCAAATCTTGAGCGACGCCACCTGTTGGCATGGGAGTGCTGTATGGGGATAGGTAGCCATCATTTTCAAAACGTTGTAGATTGGGATGAGGTTGCCACAAGTTGGCGTTATGCTCGAAGCCGTAGAGGTTGGAGGGATCGCTATCAACCATATAGTTCATATGTGGAGCTTGCTCTGCAATGGCCCCATCACTTTGTTGAGTGCTGTGAGGCATAAAGGTCATGTTCTTGGGCACTATATCCTCGTGTGTTGGATTGCCGTATTGAGAAAATGGCGACGGCTGAGCCGACGAGTTGGATGGTGTTATAAGATCATTGGGTACGGAGTCGTAATAAATAGGCTGGATGGAAAGTAATGGTGCACGACCTGTGGGATTGAAGTTATTGTCCATTGCAGCTTGCATGTCCTGGCCATTGTCTGGATGCGGAGACAACAATGACTGTCCCAGAGGAGCTGTGTGGATGTGGCGCCACGTAATCAGCCCTCTCTCATCTTGGTTGGCCTTGGTGAATGTCCAAACCAATATAACCTTCTTCGTCCAAGAGCGGCCGTAGTCAGCCGATGAAAAGACCTCTTGATACATTGTCATCTGGTCGATGTATTGGCGAGCTTCCAGCTGAACTGGGTGGTAGTGTCCACCTCGTTGACTTTCCTCAAACTGCCCCTGAAAGTCGTCCATCTTTCCTAGAGCATGTGCCCATGGAAGGGCAGGAAATGCTAAACGCATTATTGCGCCAGTGCCATCCTCGAACCGGTCTACATGCAGTGAAGAATTATTCGTTGAAATTAGATCCGACCCAGAAGCGCCGAACAAGTCTTTGTGCCTTTGTACGGTTTGTACGCTGTGCCACTTTAAATGGCTTTCATTCGACGGAACGGCTATTTCAAAGTTACCCAAGAGCTCAGCCTCCGCAGGAGCACTAGCGTATCCCAGAGTCAAAGAAACATCGACGTGGATGAGACTGCAACCCAAACCGCGGACTGCCGCCGAGCCATGTACGATCTGAGGAAATTGTCGCCGCCAGTTTGGTAGCGATTCTCCAATGCCGGTTGGACTTAATACGAGGGGCTCTGGATCCAAGTACTCGTGTAGGCGCTCGTAATGGCCACCGGCTTTCGGAATAGACATACACAGATCAAACAGACAGGGCCGTATTGATGCCATGCTAATGGGCGAGGGTGTTGAACGCCAGTGGGGCAATGAATTGTTCGCAAGGGCTGTGAGGCATGGATCATTGTTCAGCATGTCCCTGTTGCTACATTTTGGCTTCTCATTCGCCGAGCGAAATATATGCTGGACTGGATCAAGTTAGCCAGAGAAAAGGGCCCCAGGAATCATGAACACTTACACGCAGGATCGGTTCGTATGTATCCTTTCAAGACCTGGATGTGACTGGAGACCTGCTTCTGGGTACGACGCTTTGTTTTATCGGGACGGACATTGGGCGGCAGCGATTTCTCATACGCAATCCACATGTATAATGCTATCAACTGGTTGCGCCCGTGGGGTTTCCCGTTGATTTGAAACATCAGTTTACCCATCATTGGGACGTCAAGGAAAGCTGTGATTGTTAACATGACGTCCGCTGATCATCGGGGCGGGCCAAATACCATCGAGAAACGCCTCTTCCAAGTCCGCCGACCATTTCTGACCATCTTGTTGCTGATCCTGCTTCGTTCGGTATGCCCTGTACTGCGACGACTGAGTGATTATCCTGCGGTGACGCCTAGCTCGTTGAATTCTCGAGTTGGTTCGTCTATTAGAAGGGCCTTGCTCCATCCGCGAATGTTGAGCGATAGAATGCGATGGGGGGTATGGTAAGATGGCCTTCGGCGAGTTATCCTCAAGTTTAGGCTGCATCATCCTTTCAGCTTCGTAGACGTCGAATGGTGCAGTATTGGGATGCTTTGTATCTTGGGAAGTCATGGAGAACGGCGACAGAAGCCCCGTATTCTCTACTGGAGACAGTAGTGGCATCTGTTGTGACGTGTAGTTCTGTACCGGTGCATGCCAACCTTGTGCCATTGAATGAAATCAATGCAATTTGTTGTGCTGGTCAGTCAAAAACTCTTCAGGAGTAGCTGATTCTGACCAGAGGGAGAGGCAAAAGTAACAGGGAATGAAGTGCCTTCAACAGCGTAACCAAAGAACGGCCAAGTAAGGAGCGATAAGACGAAACGCCCCTCTATTGCGTGTGCAGACAGAGAGGGGGGTTGGTTCTTGTAACTAGTAACGACTGTAGTAGGGAAAGAGAATGGAAGCTGTCTACACACTGGGGCCAGTAAGAAAGATTAAAAGGGCGGGAATTTGGCCATGGAATTGAGAATGACGAGCTAGCCGGCAGTCGAGCTTATAAGAAGAAAAGTAAGCCCGCACAAACGGCCGTGCCAAAATGTAAGATCGATCGGTAGGTGCTGCGCTATAGATCTCCCCGTGATCCCGAGAAACATGTCTCTCGGGAAGCAGAGAAGGGAAGGAGGAGAAGTAAACCAACTTGGACAGGGCCGTAGAAGATAGCAATATGCGGAAGCATGAGACAGCTGAGAAGGAGAACATATATGGTTGTGTGCCCTTTCGAATGACCCTTTTCGGCGTCGAACCGTTGAGCACTGCCCATACCAGACAACAAGGACAGTCAGTGCACTGTACCTAGAGCGGATAAGGGCGGTCGGTCATCGAGGCGGCTATTGGGCAGATGCAGGTCAGTCAATGGGGGTTGAAGCAAGGAGAAGTCTATGCTCCGATCGATCTAAATGGTAGACGACGACGAATCTTGAAAACAATGGATTGACTTTACTGTCTTTGGGTTTGACACTCATATAGGAGTCAAGGTAAACTGATCGCACGCCATATGCGTAGCAAGCACTATGATGAAGACGTGGAAATGCTCATATTCCCATCCCGCTCCCGTCTAAATACTTCCACATTCAAGCCAAAATGAGAAATATACCGTGGTCAAAGACTATGATGTTAGTCGTCGTTGTATTGATTAGTCAGCTCCCTCCCCTGCGTCTCGTTGGAGGGCAGGGAGTCAAGGGGTATGTTATAATTGAGGAGCAACAAACAAGGGATGAAGGATGTTCTATGTTCTATGTATAGAGTACAAATAGAATAGAGGGTACACACGCATGGGCCTTTACAACTGAAAACAGTCCTCCGTGCATGAGGTAGGGGGAACGTTTCAGTTCACGTCTACGCCTTCTATGAATTGGTTCCCCAATATCTAATTTTATTTTGGCCAGGACAAGCCAGAGCCTCAATCCTGATGTGAGACCAAAACGTGCCCGAAAAATACTCCTGATCAGGCAGGTTGGGCTAGGTAGGGCCGGACAATAGACTTGTCATATTTACATGGACGATGCGGGAGGGATCCAGGATGTTCCGTCTGCTGGCATAGGCAACAATTTCGATCATGGGACTGTACTACTATGGTAGACATTCCGAGTCAAGGTACAGCCATCATCGTTTATGATTGCCCTCCATGTGACCCCACCATCATTGCATTTCCTGCTAGGATAATACTCTGAAACACATACGCCTTCGACAGTTCAGGGCAACGCTCCGAAGGCATAGAGTATGTTCATCACATATCACTCAACCGCTGTACCTGTAAGCTGTACGACATAACAACGCTTTGTTCCTTCGAACACCATAAAGAACATCACAGACCAACTTTATTTGTGCGGCGGCCGCAACCGGATCCGATTGCTCAATATTTCGATTTATTTGTAGCACAGGGCTCACTCCTCCCCAGCGCCATCTTCCACATTGAACCTTTTTCGTCCGCCCCCCGTTAGGTTTTGGAGGGCTACCTTGCTCACCTGCTTTCCAACCTTCTTCTGCATCTTCTCGATCTCTTCCTCCGCGTCGACGGCATCCTCAGCTGCAAACTCAATAACCAACCGTCTACCCAGTAAATGAGTGTCTTTCAACGCCTCGATGGCATTCTCCGCTTCGCGAGCTGTCACAAACTCCGCGAAAGCAAAGCCGCGAGCTGTATTATCAAACTTCTTAGGCACCCGCACGGATCGTAGTTGCCCATAGGTTCCGAAAAGAGTTCGGATGTCCTTCTTGCTGGCCTCGAACGGCAAGTTCTTGACAATGATCTTGGTGCGCTTACCCGCCAGTTTCTTGGCACGGTCTTCCTTCCTTCGCTCCTCTGCAGCATCGACGCCCCTGTGGGACGCCTTAATTGTGAGATTGTGACCATCGAGGCTGTGACCATCCATAACCTTGAGGGCGGCCTGTGCCTGTGCTTTACTCCTGAACTCTAAAAATCCGAAACCCATGCTCAGCACTTGACCAGGTTTTTTCGGATCCGTCTTAGTGTTGACCCGTGCAGACATAAACCCATCTAGGGGTTTAAATGTCTCCGTCAGGCGATCAGAAGTGGTGTTGAAGCTAAGATTGCGAACGAAGAGGGTGCTGGTGTCCGCGCCAGTTTGGGCACTTTCGGGTCCCAACAAGTCGGATACCGAGAGCTTGGCATCGATCGATGTGCTTTTGGCATCGTTGGTTACATTCTTAATTTCAACATTTGCAGGCTGAGTGAACAGGTCTTTTGGTGCCTTCTCCAGGTAAATTACCGAGTCCTTCATACGACGGTACGCAAGACTTGCAAACGCCGCCCTGGCTTGAGGCGCCTGAGCAAATTCGACAATGGCAATTGTCCCCGAAGGTGGCATCAGTACACGGATTACTGAACCAAACTCCTCGAACATCTTCCGTATTTCATCAATTGATGTGCCGTATGTGAAATTTTTCACCAGAATTGTGGTATCGCCTCTCTCGCGCTTCTTGAATGCGTTCAAGTCGACGTTATTATTGGCAAAATAAGCCTTCGTTTCTTGAATAACCGACGTCTCCGCAATAGCTTGCTTGACACCTGCATCTGCCGAGGTAGGATCAAGAAGCTCTGACTTTGAGACACCAAGACGATCGGCGGTGGAGGAGTTGACTGCATCCTGGTTCATGTACAGAGAATTCCAGTTGAAGGCGCTAGAGGTAGCCTCGGCTTTCTTCTTGATTAACCTTTGTTTCTTGAGGGGAAGTTTGGCGATCTCGAATTCATCAAGCTTCTTGTCCCTTTTCGCTGCTGCAGGCAGAATATGCAGCAGGCGGCCTTGAAACGGTTCGCCGTCAACATTGTGAAACGCCTCAGCCGCTGCAGCATGATCTTCATACTGCACAAGAACGAAGCCCTTACTGGTCCCAGAGGCGTCCAATGGGAGATGAATCTGTAGCTGGAGTTAACTACTGCATCGTGATATAATTTGAAATAAAACAAGTCTTGAATAAAGGCTTTTCAGAAAACACGGAGCATCTACTAAAATTTCCGACCAGTTGACATCACTTGCGTGTAGCATAAGCTGTCCCTATCTGGATATTCATCATGAAAGCAAAGAATGTAAAATAAAATAAAAATGAAGAAGTCGGGATGCATACCTCTTCAAGAGCGCCATATTTCTCAAAATGAACTCGGAGTTCATCCTCAGTGGCTGTATACGGAAGATTTCGCACGAACAACCTGCCGCTTTCTCGAATTGCGTCCATGGTAGCATCGGTTGAGCTTCCCACTTCCGGCACAACAGCGATGCTGTCGCTGATAAGCTTGTCAACGTCTTCCATCGCAACATCTTCAGTGAATGCAGAAGTTTCGGTCGTTTCTGTGGCCTGAACAGCTTTGGAAGCAGTAGGGACGCCTTCGTCAACTACTATATCCTCAGGCTTGACCAAGTCCAACAGCCGACTCGTCCGAGACCGAAGCCAATCATCATCAGTAGCATCGAGTCCAGCACTGGGCTGCGTTTCAGCAGCGCCAATAACCGGTATCTCATCTGCCAACTCGGTGGCATCAACCACCTCTGCCACGGGAGCGACAGCAGGTGGGACAGCCACTTTAGCAGGACTCGGCTCGCGTGATGCGTTCCGGGCTTTCTTCGGGACGATCTCGTACTCCTCATCGCTTTCCTCCTCAGGCAGTTCGATGGCCTGCATCTTCGTCGGCGGCTCCTCGATACCATCCTTTGAAGTCCACGCCTTTGATTTCGAGCCCGGCTGCATGACCTCGAGGAACTCTTGAAGCTTCGGGTCGGCAGCATCGGCTTCTGCCCGCTTCCGTTTCAGGGAGGGGATGTCGGCGATGGCAGCCGCTTTTGCAGCAGCTCGCTCCTGTCGCTCTTGCTGGCCCTGCCTTTCCGTCTCTCTCTGTACCTTCCTCGACGGGGGTAGAGTTGTGTCAGAGATCTATTATAAGAAAGATCAGTAAAAAAATTCTCTTAAGCGGGAAGTAGTTGAGTGAGCGACGACGTACAGCTCTTGCCATCTCGACACCGATTTTGGACATGCGAATGAAGGACTTATTGAAGTACTTGACGGCCTTCTGGGCATCCTCGGGCGTCTTGTACCCGACATATCCAATGCGCCGATGTGGGATCAGCTTCGCGTCTGTGATCGGCTGCTTGGAGGAGAAGTGCTCCCTGAACTCCTCCTCCGAGATCGTGGGCGGCAAACCCTTGATGAAGATCCTCGAAGACTCCATCTCTGCAGTAAAAACAAGCACCTAATTATTATAAAGAAAAAGAAGAACGTCGTAAAGCCATGGTATTTAGA
The DNA here is from genome assembly GCF_001641265.1 of Pseudogymnoascus destructans. Taxonomy (NCBI): domain Eukaryota; kingdom Fungi; phylum Ascomycota; class Leotiomycetes; order Thelebolales; family Thelebolaceae; genus Pseudogymnoascus; species Pseudogymnoascus destructans. The sequence goes on along the minus strand of NW_020167539.1, from coordinate 531,748 downwards.
AAAACATTCTGGGAGATAAGGTTGCGTAGTGAAGAAAAGAAGAGGAGGAGGAGAATCTCCCTAAAATCTTCCAATCCCACCAACGGAAAATGCCACCACAAGGCCCCACACCACGCCATGAAACGCTAGTCGGGATCGGGAGGCGGTGGGCGCGAGCCAAGCGACAGAGCAACACCTCCGTTGGCTCTGCGGTCACGGAAGTGGGTGGTGAAGTCTTGGGATCTGTTTTACCACTTATAATACCTGCCTGTGAGCGCTGCCCGCAATCAAAATACATCTGGTCATCGCTCATCGCTCCTCATCGTCGCCATCGTCTCTTCTTGGCTTTCTCCATACTCCGAACTTACCCCCCCGCCGCCATCGAAGCTTCAGTTATATACTCCTCGACCCCAAGGTATATCTATATATCTATACCTTTCTATACCCCCCTCTTTTGGACCCTGACGCGAAAACGCGACAGCTATCCATTCGTCCCCCATCCCCCCCCCCCCACATCTTCGCGACCACGCACCACTCACTACCTGCACCACCACGAGCCGAGAACCCAGAGTCTCCCCGCGACGGATTGCCCAAGATGCCCGGCCAGAATGAGAAGGAGGCCGTCCCCTCAAAGGACCAGGTCGATGGTACGTCGTCGTCATCCCAGCCTCGGCCCTCTCATCGCCTGCGCGCGTCGCCCCGATGGCAGAAGGGTACCTGAGACGCGAACGCGCAAGCACTAACCTCCCCTCGTAGCCCAGGTCAAGTCCGCCGACATGAGCGACGAGATGCAGCAAGAAGCCATCGAGATCGGTGCGTCCCCCCCGGCGATGGCACTCTGATAGAGCCTAGGCGTCATCACAGCCTCGGCTGAACTCCCCCACTGACACACTCGCAGCACAAGAGGCGATGCTCAAGTTCAACATCGAGAAGGACATCGCGCAGCACATCAAGAAGACGTTTGACGACCGCAAGGGCCCGACGTGGCACTGTATCGTCGGCCGGAACTTTGGCAGCTTCGTCACCCACGGTTCGTAGTGTCCCTTTCCCTCTGCCCTGCCGGGGAATTTCACGTGGGGAAGGACAAATGCTAATATGACGGGCAACGCGCAGAGACAAAGCACTTCATCTACTTCTACCTCGGCCACTGCGCCATCCTCCTCTTCAAGACCCAATAGAAGCCTCTGCCATGCTACAGGTTCGATTCCCATACCCGGTGGGATAAGCCTCGGTGGATGTCGAAAACGACCGCTATTAGTGTTTAGGAGAACGGGGAACCAGCGCGGGGCGGATACATTTTGCCATTTCGCCTGGCGAGATTGGGTATTGGGAGTCGTAGCCGTTTTTCTTTTACGCATGGGCACAATTGCAGATGATTGAGGGGGTTATGAGTTTTGAGGGGAAAAGTGGGGCATACGACGGCTGTTTATGATGGCTCTTTTATAATTCCTCTACGGACTGTGTGACACCATATGATCCCGAAGACCAAAATGCATCGCAAACTTGAAACTATGATCTTATCCTTAATGATAACCCTCTCAGCCCATTCCTTTGGACCGGGAAGAGACTCTTGGTGCATACGTTATGTCTAATGGGGGTCAGTGGCGCAAGATCCAGAATCCACGATTGTTATTCTCTCTCGCGCGATAACACGGCTGACTGGGTTCGCCGACTACTATATTACGAGAGCCCGCAGACCAAGAGAACATCTCAGCCATCATCTTTACCTACTATTCTAGTTAACCCCTTTCCCCTCATTGTGGCTGAGGCTCTCAAGGGGGCTGATGCTAACACAGTAACCAACAGCACAAGAACATTAACGTATTCCACAAGTGATTTACACATAAGTTACTACACGTTCGTGGCGCACGTATTCGTAGAGCTTGCGGGCGATCCGCAAGCTCCTCTACAAGCTCTGTCTGTATCGACAATTTGAGATTGATTCAGGCCCTCCTGAACTGTAAGAACTCCTCCTGTAGCTATATACGACCTCCGCTTTGCTCTCTTCTTCTTCTGCCTCTCATTCTCAGCCCGTAACTGCCTATTCTCCTCTGTAAGAAGAACAGCATATGCATCGCTAGCTGGCAACCCTTAACTAGTTGATTAAGTGCGAGGTCTGTAGGGCTAGGTGGGCTCTGTGTACGACGTCGTGGCGTTGTACGTAGTTACGGACCCAGTTCTTGCGAACTGTAAGGTCCGCAACCTCGAGGGCTCGCTCTTGCTCTCCACCAGCGCGTTTCTGAAGGAGTAGATTGGCCATTTGACGTACAGTATCAAGTCGGGGTGATAGACCGTGTTGATCCATCGATAGTATCCATTGTTCAAGGCTCGACTCTTCATTTTGCGTCAGTTTGAGGCTTTACAGACCGCAAGTCGCGTCGCTAGACGCGACCAAGCATACGAGCATACGCAGTCGAATAAGGCACATCGTACATATCCGTAGCAGCTTTGAGGCTTCGAAACTGCCCTTTTTGGTAACCTTGAATAGCTAGAGCAATTCGACCTTCGTTCTGAGTTAATTGAGAGCTCTGGCGTGGAGGCATTTAGGTTGGAATGTAGGTATATGCGTTTGGTGTAGGGTAACGTTAGGATTACCCCGGCTGACTTGTATTACCGACTCACTTGTGGAATACGTTATATAAGAATAGTTTAACATAATTCACCACACGAGAGAGATAATGCATACTTCAATATAATTCTTTTCATACAGTTTGTAGCTAGAACCGGAGCTATGCTTGCGAAAAATCCCCATGGTATAATCTATTCCCCCCCTTCGCTTTCAATAACTCGCTCCGAGCGTCTTAAACGCATCAATGCCATGCAACTCTTCTCCATCTTCCTCATCAATTCATGTGAATACCCCATCCATCCATCAGAAGCCACCCCGTGACAACCCACCCCCTCAGCGATCCTCCGATTTATCCCTCGCAGATTCAATGATCTCCCTCTTCATCTGCGCCACGCGATCATGCAAATCCATCAACTTCCGATGCTCATTGAGCAACCGGCTAGGATCAGCCTGCAGCTCCTGGTACAGTTTGAGATAGCGATCGTACACGGTCTGGAACCTGGCGCTAGCGTCGATGCAGTGGGTCGGGACGTGTCGGAACTGGTTCCTGTTGTAGATGCTCTTCATCTCGGCGTCGGTGGCTCCGTTGCTGCCAGAGGGGCGCTTTTTCTTGGGGGGTTCGTCGAATTCGGAGTCGACTGCGCGGCGCTTGATGCTGTCTGTAGAGCTGCTCGAAGGTGAAATAGAGGTGGACTGGTGGAGATCTTCCATGTCAGAGGCGTTGGTGGGTGGGGATGAAGCCAGTGGTGATGACTTTTTGGGCGATGTGTTCATTTTAGCACGGCTGTTGTTGATCGAGTGCTGGAGTGTCTTCACATCGTGGGTAGATTGGCCAGAATCAGACACGTGATGCTTCGAGGATGAGACTGATGAGAGACCCGAAGATGATGTGGACGGTGCTTTCTTTGCCTTCTTGGCTGTGCCATTGGTAGCCTCAATAGTATCCATAGCGTCACTCTTTCGCTTGTTTGACTTAACGTCACTTGGTTTGTCCAGAGGAGTCTTCTTGGTGGGCGAACCTTTGTTCGATGTTGAACTTGCGTTGTTCATGTAATCGCCTTCTTCTTCTTCTGAATCGCTGACAAACTGGGCAGACTTGAACGTAGTCTTGGCCTGTTTCTTGGGGGGGGCTACCTTCTTAGGGGCTGGCTTTGCCGCGGACGATTTGCCAGAGAGGCGCTTATCCTGGGCCTCCCGATCTTTTGCAGCCTTGCTCTTCGTGGCAGAGTTCTGTGATGTTGTGCGAGCCATACCCGCGCTCTTTGCAGGCTTGGAAGCCTTATCACCGTCCTCGCCAGCGCTCTCGCGACTAGAGTCCTCTGAGGTCTTGGGCTTGGATTTGGCAGCGAAGTTTCCACCAACAGCAATCTTTGCCTGGATCCTGCTCAGGCACTTTCCCGTTCCGCGCTCCGCCACAGGCAGTAGCATCTGCCATTCAGGTTCCGATGGGTTCAGCCGCAACCTGTCGTAGACATGAATGGCGTTTTCAATTGCGGTTTGACGTTGCGCATCCGATTCATAGTCATGCTTCCAAACATCCAACTCCCTGAAGAATTTCCGAGTCAACTTCCACTTCCCATCTTCCTCATCGGCCACCTTCTCGATTGCATGCTTGTATTCAATTGGTGTGGCAGCAGACGTTCTCAGCTTCTCCAGTTCGCCCATCGTTGCAGGTCCCAGAGCCAGCCTGTGGATGATTGGGCCCCTAATTGCTTTGGTCTTCTCGGCTTGCTGTTGCGACGCAGGAACTGATGTAGGGCCCAGTGAAGGCGACGAGATGGCGTTCAAAGCTGGACTTGTAGGTAAGGAGGACCTCATATTGGATTTTCCAAGCGCTCTCTTGGATGCGAAGCTATTTGAGCTTCCGGTCTTCAGTGGAGCGGCTGAACCACGCTTTTGGACTGGGGGTGGTAGGGCAGAGCTGTCCTTGACAAGTTGAGTCCTGGAGAAATGTTAATAATTCCATTGCAGAATAGAAAATAGTTTATAAAACTCACGTGCTGGCCGATTTCTTTGCATTCTCCATGGCCATGGTATTTCTCAGAGTTTCGAGTGCGTCGTCAGAACCTTGGGTAGGTTCCTTTAATTTTGGGCTGGTTTTGGAAACCTTGTCGTTGGCCATCTGCTTCACTGTTCTTCCTCGCGCATCAACCATCTCAGTCCTGATATTGGTATAATTCTTGGTCAGTGACCCCAGGTTCCATAAGCCGCGAGAGGCAGATTTGCCCGGGCCGCGGGGTGCTGGGTTCGCCATTGCTGAATCGATATTCGTCGGTGAACCTGTAGATGCTTTATGATTTTGGAAAATGTCGTATGAGAAGGGATCTTCGGTGGAAGTGAGTTGGTGAGTTTTGGAACCATATGAAATCGACTGGAGGTTATAAAGTCAGCTTAATTCCTAATTGGGTGTGGCAGTTGAGAACAATAGCTGCAAGTTCACATTGACCCCACTTCAAAGTCAAGTTGACAATGGGGGGCAACCCCATTGTCCTTGCCGCTAAAAATCCTCAATAGCAAGGCTGACTTACAGAATCGGGTCCCAGGGAAAATCGTATAGCCTCTCCACTCTGCACGCAATTTATCATCTCCTCAATCAAAGTATCGGTCAAGGTGAGGCCGATGAGACCATTCGAGGCGGCGCCCGATGGTGCACCAACCTCGAGCGGCAGCCCCGACCGGGGCACCACGAGCGAAGGCATTTTGGGTGGCATTTTGTACGAGGGTGCCGATGATTTCGGGATCGGTTTCCGAGCCGTCGTAGCGTCCTGCATTCTCGCACCGGGCAGTGGTCCTCACTCCCAAGCTGTCTGATGGTAAGGAAACTATGCTCAGTGACCATAATTTGTAGCTTGTCAAGGAATTATGGGCAAATCCATGTCACAATGTATGCGGAAGTCGACGGCCGCTGAATAATGGGCACGGTGAGTGGACACAAGTTTGCGAATGCAGTCGGCGGAGGATTGTGCCTCACAAAGAGGTTGTGAATGGGTATATATGGGTTTGCCAATTCAGAGGCAGGTCGACTGCACGAGAGAGATTGTGAATGGGTTTGCGGAGGTCTGCTGGTCCACGACAATAACAACAACAGCGGGACGAGCGGGCTGCTGGCGGGCTGCTGGCTGGATGAAGGGAAAGAGGCCGATATCGTCGGAGAGGTCTCGGAGGGATTTTTGGCAGGCGGGACGAGGGAGGGATTTGGAGAGTTGAGAGAAGAGGTTGAAGAGAGGGAAGCCGAGTAGGAGTCAAGGCAGAACAGCACAGAGACTAACTATGACGACAACGAAGACTGAAGAGCAAGCAGGTAAGTTTGACTTCAGTCAGCGAGGGAGGTTCCGCAGTGAAAGAAGCGGAGGAGCGGAGGTGGAGGTGGAGGTGGAGTCGACGATTTAGTTGGGTAATAAAGTAATAAAGGTGAGGTGGGCAAGAGAGTTTCGTACTTTCCTTAGTTCGGTAGACCGGACAAGGTACATGTAGATATTGTAGGTGGTACATGAGGAATGGGGAAGAATGAGGCAGAATGGGGCAGAATGGGGCGAAATGGGGAGGGAATGAGCAGGGTTAGAAGTAGAGATACTTGGTAGAAGTTAGGGAAGGGAGGAGAGTGAGTGGTAGTGGAGTGGTAGTGATGGTTAGTGGAGTGGTAGTGATGGTTAGTGGTAGGGTAGTGGTGGTTAGTGGTAGGTGGTGGTAGGGTAGTGTTAGGTGGTGGTAGGGTAGTGTTAGGTGGTGGTAGGGTAGTGTTAGGTGGTGGTAGGGTAGTGGTAGGGTAGTGGTAGGGTAGTGGTAGGGTAGTGGTAGTAGTAAGGAAAGGTACGCTGGTGGGAGAAAGGAAAAGGTACGCTGGTGGGAGAAAGGTACGCTGGGAGAAAGGTACGCTGGTGGGAGAAAGGTACGCTGGTGGGAGAAAGGTACGCTGGTGGGCTGTGCCGGGTTGTCCGGGTAGGTGTAGTAGGGTAAGTTGAGGTGGGAGACATGGGCATCAGATGGAGCGGGAAGGGAAGTATGTACATACCAATAGCCGATAGTACTACACAGTACATATACGAACATGGAGATGCTCTAGAGTAGTAGTGCCAGTGCTGGGAAGTGCTGGGAAGTGTAGAAGTGCTAGAAGTAGAAGTGCTAGAAGTGCTAGAAGTGCTAGAAGTGTAGAAGTGTAGAAGTGCTAGAAGTGTAGAAGTGTAGAAGTGTAGAAGTGTAGAAGTGTAGAAGTGTAGAAGTGCTAGAAGTGTAGAAGTGTAGAAGTGCTAGAAGTGCTAGAAGTAGTGCTAGAAGTGCTAGTAGTGCTAGAAGTGCTAGAAGTGCTAGAAGTGCTAGAAGTGCTAGAAGTAGTGCTAGAAGTGCTAGTAGTGCTAGAAGTGCTAGTAGTGCTAGAAGTGCTAGAAGTGCTAGAAGTGCTAGAAGTGCTAGAAGTGCTAGTGTCAGGTGTCAGCCAATAGTAGCGGCGCTGGTTGAGCCATTGGAACAGAAGGCGAGACACCACGGGTGGTATTATACAGTACGGCCATACAGTACGGCCATACGTCCGTGCGGGTGTGTCTTGAAACCCAGCGCGGGCACGGGCTGGTAGTGCCGCCATCTCCATCTCCACCGACCACCGACGAGTCGTCACAGGTGGCACCTTGCTCGCTCACCGACGTGACGGCGGCGGCACCGCCCCGTACAGTACGGCGGGAGGATAGTGAAATCCTGAGTGGAATCCTGAGTGAAATCCTGAGAATCTCCCCGAGGCAATCCCGAGGTTTTGAGGCTTGTGGCACCAGGCCTTGTACAGACCGCATTCTATTTGTAGTACATACACATCGAGCCGGCAATGGTCGTTCGATAGCCCGTGTCACTAACTCCTGCCTCTGTAACTTATGGTAAGGCGGTAATACAGGCGGGAATCCACTCACACCTCGGCTGCGGCGGCTTCTCCGCCTGACGCTGCAGGCTGCAGGGCTTCGAAAGGAAGTCGAAGTCGAAAGGCCGACTTACCTGAGACATACATACACATATACATATACATCATACACGGCATCCCCTTTGTTGAGAGGCCGTCGTAAAGGATGTAATCCCACAGAGGCAAATATATATATACATCATCACCACCCATCCATCACCAGCAACCCCTCCCATCCCGCCTCAAGCGCAAACCACTCCCCCGTCCATCCCTGCGCCCACCCAAACCCACCGCCACGCCACGAGAGACCCCCCGCCGCGGCTCGCACGCCCAAGTTTCCCGAAACAAGGTACGCCCATGCGAGCTAATCTATCACAACGGATAATCTAAGTGCTGGCGGGCGCGCACACGACGAGCGGGAAGCTGAACCGCATCGCATGGGTCGACGCGGGAAATCGAGCGGGGACCGAAAGGGGGGGACTTTCGGTTCTTTTCTGCTTTATATCTCAGTTGTTCGTCCGAGATGAGCGTGGGCGTTCCACAGCGTAGAGATGTCCACTCCCACATCCCACGTCGTATCCCCCCCCCCCCCAAATCCATCCTGTCATACACCACTACGTCCCTGAAAATGCACGATGACCAGTCCCCACGCATCGCATCGCATCACTTCACCACATCTGGACCGCAAGAGACATCCCATCTCGCACACACAGTTGCGCAGCCCAGCCAAACGACCACGCCCCCCCCCCCCCCCCCCAACTTCCCCACTCGATCGCCAGCCCGGAAGCCGCACCCACCGTCGGTCCGAATCCAAGGCGTGTGGGAGGCGATCACTGGGGAAGTCTTGCGATGGGGGGGGAGGGTTGTTTGGGTAATTGGGCGGGTGTCTGGGGTTGGGTGCTGGCGCGGGGGAGATGGAGTAGAGTATATTAAGTGACTTGACTGGCGACGTGCCCGTCGTCATCGCCGTTGTTGTTCAACTGCCGGAATCCCTCGGCGTGAGAAAGGGTGCTGACTTGGACCATGAGTGCTGACTTGAACCATGAGTGCTGTCTTGAACCATGAGTGCTGACTTGAACCATGAGTGCTGACTTGAACCATGAGTGCTGACTTGGGCTTACTTATTGTTTATCCTTGCTGACTGCAGAAGGGCGAGCTGATGGACAGCGGCGCGGTGCGGTGCGGCGGTGCGGTGCGCTGGGATAGGGTCCAGATCAGATCGGATCGGGCAGGGCGCGACGCTTAGGGATGTGGCTTTGTATGGCCTGTGATTGGTGAGGGCGTGCTTCTGCGATTTTTCAGCTGGGGTTTCAGCTTTCGGTATTTCGTAACTATTGCTTGGGGGCTTTGGCAATGCCTGATGGGGCGTACTGAGCCTCTGTTTCCTATAAGTTATGCAGAAGCCTTCAGCTCCATCAATATCGATGCCAGCGCTGGTCGCATTTCAGATATATTCGACTCATCAGTCTTTCCTTCTTGCGCTGGTCGCTTTGCAAACAGATCCCATCTCTTCACTGCCCTCTTCCTCCTTAATAAGCTACATCAAGCAACTGTACAACCTTGATCCAAAAGCAAAGGGGACACAGAGGCAGATCTGGGGATTACGGGCAATGGGAGAACTTGGCGTCTGGAGAGTACAAGCTTGGGTCTGGAAGAGCTCCCCCACGTCTATTCCGAAAGCCTTGATGACCTTCTACAAAATCAGATTTGCAGAGCCTGAAATAGAGCCTACAATTTCATCACATGCAAGGGGATGATACTGCAGTGGGCACCGGCACCACTTCCCTGAGCACAGCTCATATGAGTACGGGTTTGAAATTTGATATTTGCATTTTCAGTAGAGGAGGCGACAAATCGTTTCAGTCACTGGATCAACAATCACATGGAAAAGTACCTCGGGACGTTGACCCACGAAATGGCTCATGCAATATTCATGCTGTACTGCTGTTATAGTTGCCCCTCATGTATTTCCGAGTACAGAAGTGAAGTTGGGAAGTTGGGTGTAGAGCACGGTATGGCCTGGCAAAAGTTAACAATCTCAATTGAGGACCTGAATCGGTCATACTCATTCATTATTGAATATAATGGTAACCCATGGAATACAGCTAACGTCAATCCCCAAAGCTATCTAACGATGCCCAAATTGCTAGATTTGAAGCTGGCCACCTCGACAACTCGGAAAATAAAAGGACTTCTTCAGGCGCTGCCAACCGGCGTAAGAATGCAGCAGCTCGAAGAAAGAACCTAAAATCAGAAACGGACATTCTAGGAGGAAGCCAAGTCACGCCATTGATTGCGGACACGCAGGGAAGGAGGAAAGCTGACGATCCAGTGAGAAAGAATCATCTATATTAACGATATATAACTATTATATCCATAATGTCTAGACAGAATACAACACTCATTTGGACACTTTTTTGCTGCGAGATCCTTGCCTGTGATGCATTCCTGATTGCTACCAGTGATCGAACGAACAGTGATATCTAACCCCTAACGCTCTACAGGTAGGGTGGTCTAATGGAAGACCCAGCTCCCCAGCTGCCAGTGAGCTCTTCTGTTTAATGTAACATATAATTTCACTCGTACAAATGTCACTGGAAAGCATAATCCAAAAGCCACCCATCGCTTTGATGCAGGGCATAGCACGAGAAACTCCATTGAGGTATACTGCTCATATTACACGACAAGCAAAAACAAGCAAGTCCACCCCCACAAGGCCTACATTAGCCACACTAGACAACAGATCCCCTGACCACGAGCAAGTAGCCGATGCCACACTACCCCCATGAAACTCCCCCGAGGCACATAGCCCATATAGTTCTGGCCCAACAAGGCACCAGTTTCGAAAGAGCAATCCCATACGCCGTCGCTTCGCTAAACTCCCTCGTAAATCATCAGAATAAAAACACAAGCCCCTTCCTCTACTTCCCGCCACCACCCTTGGCCTCCCCATGGTCGCCCATCTTCTGATTTTGTTGTTGACAAGTAAAAATGTGACGCTCAGAGGCGCTTGCCAGGTACAAAAATGAAAAGCACGCAGAGTGCAACGTCGATAAGGAGTGTGACGCCCAAGACCATGATAGATCGCTTATTAATGAGCTTGCGAATGAACGGCTCCCGGATCTTCGAGTAGCTCATCCACGCGTACTCGCTGAAGCCAGCGAGACCCATGATCGGGTCCAGCGAGTACTGGTGCGATGCGAGGGCGTACACACCGATCGTGAATGGGAGGACCAGCCAGCAGCGCGTGAGGCGCGACTTGTCGAGCAAGATGAGAATGAAGGCAGCCCAGAAGCCACCGAAGAGGGCGAGGAGACCGATGATGAGACGGGTCATGGTGGAGGTTGGGACGAGGTTGCCCAGGGCCTTCATGCGCAGGAAGCCGGGGAAGGCGTCACGCTCCATGGCTTGGAAGACGTAGTCCTTGGCGGAGTCGAAGACTTCGGGGTCGTCGCGGCTGAGCTCCTCGATCGAGACGGTGATGTCGTTTGTGATGCTGTGAGGGAGGATAATCTCGCGCTCGGCGCTGGGGAGGAGGTAGGTGTAGAGGATCTTCTCGGCCGATTGGCGAATGTCTGAGCGGGCGACTGCGTGTGCAGGGGAGTTGGAGTCGGAGTTTGGGTCGTTGGGGCTGCCCATGAAGCTTGGACGGGGGCGCTCGTTGGACGTTGTGTTGCGGCCTGCACTGGCCGAGACAGCTGATGTCAAGCTACCCGTTGGGGAGTGGCCGTTGCGTCCTTGGGCGGCCTCTTCACGGAGAAATGCCGACATCTGAGCATCCTGGTCCTTTTCCTTTTCGGTTGAGAAATATGAGGGTCCAGCCACGGGGTGATTCATGTCTCCAAGGCCTTCCAGGATTGCCGAGGAGCGCTTGGAACCTCCCTGCTCAAGTTCCGGGGTCCCGACCAGAATCGAGCGACGTAACTTCCGGACATAGTGGCGGCATAGCGACATGTGCTGTGCTACATCGAGCCTGAACAGAGTCAGACAACTTTGAACAGAAGGGACTGGGCATTGGGCTATAGAACATACCAGAAATCCAGATAGTCAACAGATCTTTGTTGATCTCGCATGTATATGTAGAATGAAAACAGATCCACAGGTGGTAGAGTCCTCCGGCTAAGAACCTCAAACAGAGTAGGAAGACGGTTCCGGTTCATGTCCGGCTCCGGTGAGGGAGTGGTATTGACGCCGACACCCCCTCCAGCTGGGACTGGGCTCCCCAATATATTGTCACCCATGGTGTTGGCTTGTAGGTTGAGGTTGATGTAGTGTTGGATATCCTCAGTAAGGTGTGTCGTATACGAGGGGTGCGTTGTCCCACGATGCTGGTACAGAAAGCGGTCGCAATGCGGAGATCGAAGGTATAGAGCGCAAGACCGACCCAGTAAATAACGAGTGACACAGCTGGATGATCTATCGGATATATCGCAGCATGTCGGGGTGAGGAGTCTTGAATTGTGAAGGAAGAAATGCAGAACGAGCGCGTTGCTAGGTTGTCACGGTCAATTTCATGAAACTTGCACTAAGGGGGCTGGATCAGGGACCTTAAATTACGACCGCCTGAGGCATCAAGACCCTGACGACACAAAGTCCCAAAGCCGCACCCACAAAAACGGCGCCAGACCATAAAAACTCGCTAAAAGTCTTGGCACGCACATTCACAACTTTCCAAACTTTCAACCGCTCGTGCCAGTATCACGACTCCTCAATCGACAACTCGCGACCACCTTCAGTAAGGCTTTCCGTCCCAGAGAATCGTGCGCATCAAGCGCATTTTGATCTATCAATACTGATACTTTACAGCCATGTCGACGACCACCAAGAAGACGGGCAAGACCCAGCGCTCCGCCATCGCCGACGTTGTCGCGCGCGAGTACACCATCCACCTTCACAAGAGAGTATGTTCGATCTATAACACACCGATCTGATGGGAAGGGTGATGGAATAGAGCAGAAATGCTAATTATTCTTTTCACAGCTCCATGGTGTCTCGTTCAAGAAGCGTGCACCAAAGGCCATCAAGGAGATCAAGGCTTTCGCAACCAAGTCCATGGTACGATATCCCCACACACATCAACGGGCAGAGACCTGGGATCAGGGGATGGGTTACTGACAAGTTTTACGCATATAGGGCACCACCGATGTCCGTCTTGACCCGCAATTAAACAAGAAGGTCTGGGAGGCTGGTATCAAGGGATGCCCATACAGACTCCGCGTCCGCATCTCGCGCAAGGTTAGTTTTCACACCTAATCACTGCCATCTTTCCGTGACTAACCCATTTCAGCGTAACGACGAGGAAGGCGCAACTCAACGCTTGTATAGCTACGTCCAGGCTGTTAACGTCAAGAGCGCGAAGGGCCTTCAGACGGCTCTCGTCGAGGATGCTTAGATGTATGTTCGTGGGGGGGCGCGGGACCTGGAGTTAGCATTATGCTACGGCAGCAAATGACATGTGCTTCTTTTCCCTCAATTTTACTTGCATTGTGATGCTCCACTGATGATTTATATCACCGATTATGTCCTCCACCATCGAGTCGAGTTGCGTGAGAAACATTGTCTGTCGTCGACTCTGCCAAATCGGGAGGCTATGCATATTGCATGTCCTGTGCACGAACTACCTACCAAAGCCGGAGACTATGCATATTACAGGTGTTGTACACGAACTTCACTGCCTTATACGTCTACGTCTACGACTGGGAGATTTCTCAATATGCTCCAGTAAACTTAAAATCTCCCCCGGGAATCATAGTTTCATTGCTCACGAATTTCACATCTACGCCTACGACAAAGGGATTTCTCAATATGCTCCAGTAATCTTAAAAATCTCTCCTGGGAATCATCGTTGCATTATCCCTAGCCCACCATCCGCATATCTATGCCCCAAGCCCAACCCAGTACTCCACACTCCCTGCGTTTCAAAATGCGTCGCTATGAGAGGGGTATTATGGCCCAAGCGGTGGCCAATCAGTGATAATGCATCTAACTCTCACCAGCTGCCAATGCTGGTGCCCGGAGCGCAAAAATTATACAATCCCCTTTATAAAAAGCCATGTCCTCCAGCCCCTCATCTACTCGTCATCTATATCTACATGACGGGCAGTGACCTTCTTCTGGAACTCTGCCGGGTCTTTGTCCCATAGCTCGGCAGCTTCACCGTTCAATGGCGACGCACTAGACTGAATTAGTATCCTTTGACTAATGAGCACGGTGAAAGACATACTTGTTCGGCTCTCCAAGCAAACTCTGGAGACTCAGGAGGACAGTCTGGATGTTGTACGCCGCCGTCCACTTATCCTTGAGGATATCGAGACAGATCCTGCCTGAGAAGTCCACGTTTGGGTGGTAGATGGGCGTCTTGAAGAGAACAGTGGGAGGGGCGTATGGGTAGTTGGATGGGAAGGCAAACGACAGTTTGAGGCTCAGGTTGGCGTATGGAGTGTCATCTGGGCCCTCGATCGTCGCAGTCCAGGAGAGCAGGTCTCCATCAGCAGAGGGGAATGCTGAGATCCCCGGGGCGGAGGATGTCATGAGCTGCATGAGCTCTGTTTGAAGTCTAAGCTTTGTTAGCAGGGCAACTCGGTCTCTGGAATGGAGCAAAAAAACCTCTTAGTCGTGCTTACGGCGTCTGGTCCACGCCTTGCCGCTCCCGGCTTTCCACTCGGCACTGAGCCTGGTGCTGTGTTTTGGGAATCCATCTCGAAATCCATGGTATAGAAAGGAATCAAGGAAGGCAGCGTCAAAGCTTAAATGGCGTCGGTACAATGAACAAAGAACGTCGGTTATGAAATTAGAACTGCCCGAGACAGCCCCAAGCAACCAAAAGTGCAATTGTCAAAAAGGAAAGGCGATTATGGAGAGCAAGAGGGAGTAATATATCGTTAGGAATCGTGCGTTTTTACACTTCGCCTCCATACTCCGTATGTTTACACTGGAGGCCGTTGCCCTCCAGCAACGGGTCTGACCCGCGCTAGCGCGTGAGTTTACTGGGCCCAATGCACGTAATAAGGCTCCATCACCTGCTTTCGCGAACCGTTGACGCGATCTTCGTCCCACATGAAACGTACAGGCGACAATAACAAAGATTATTGGGCGTGAGGCGTTTTGGTAAGGTTATCAATCCCGAGTTGGATGCAATCTTTGGATACAATCTTCGGATTCCTCATACAGGCGCCATCAGTATGGTAAGCTGCACACCGTATATATTTCTTTCTATGGACAACATGATGATGTTCAAGGACGATGGCTGATAACAATATCCCCTTCCAGTCTCAACTCGATCCGCTGCCAGCCGATTTGCCATTTCGCATTGTATCAAAGACGATCGGACGAGGGGCATATGCTTCGTATGTTCTGAACAAATGCAGCCTTTGTTTTGCAAGACATGTCTAACAAGAGAGACAGGATAAAAAAAGCCATCCCGCCAACAACCACCAACCCAGTCTTCGCCGTCAAGTTCATTCACAAGACGTACGCCGTCAAACATGGCCAGATATCAGCAAAGCAGATTGCGATGGAGGTATCCCTCCACTCGCATGTTGGACAACACCCCAATATCATAGAGTGGTTTGCAACCGGCGAAGATTCGATATGGAGGTGGATCGCAATGGAATATGCCTCTGGAGGCGACTTATTCGACAAGATTGAGGCAGACGTTGGAGTCAGCGAAGATATTGCGCACTTTTATTTTCTCCAGCTTATAAGTGGAATGGGCTACATGCACTCAAAGGGCGTCAGCCACCGCGATATCAAACCAGAGAACATCCTCCTCTCCGAGAATGGAGACTTGAAGATAGCGGATTTTGGCCTCGCAACCCTTTTCGAGTACCAGGGGAAGACGAAGCTAGCCACGACAATGTGTGGAAGCCCCCCATATATTGCCCCAGAAGTCATAAGTTGTGCGAGAACTACAGACCCGAGGACCCGCGCCACCAAGGGCAGCGGCTATGCGGCGGATTTGGTGGATCTCTGGTCTTGCGGTGTTGTGCTTTTCGTTCTTCTCGTGGGCAACACACCCTGGGACGAACCAACTTCTTCATCTTGGGAATTCAACGAGTACGCCGCAAATAGTACTGCAAGCGCCGACAGTCTTTGGGAGAGGCTCCCTTCGTCCACCCTGTCCCTTCTACGCGGCATGATGAGCATCGACACCACCAAGCGCTTCTCTCTCGAAATGATTCGGAGGCATCCTTGGTATACGCGGAAGAATCCATTGCTCACTCCTGAAGGCCGGATGGCTGATCCCCTTGGCATGGCAGCTAAGATGTTGGAGAACCTCCATATTGACTTCAGCCAGCAGCCGGCAGCCTCCCAAAGGCAGTCCCAGTATAACCACGACAAAATGGATGTCGACTCTTCAGAGGAAGTACGCAAGGTACCATCCTCGCAACCAAATACACCGATAAGCGACCCCTTCTTCGAGCTGGAGCGCCCTGTTCGTGTTTCTGCGGTCGCCGCTAGCCAGCCAGTGTCCAACAATACTGTCCCAGGACATTACTTGCCGCCAAACTCCTCGCTCGCAGATGAGCCTTCGATGTCCCAATTTACTTCTGTGCCAACGGTATCGCTGTCATTAACACAGCATGCGCGTCGTTTCCAGGATATTGTTCCCGCATACTCGCTCACGCGGTTCTTCTCTCACGTTCCCCCCGCTTTGCTGGCTGGCCTTCTTGGGTCGGCGCTTCACACACTTAATATCCCGACTCCACCACCACCTGTTTGTGAGAATCAAGAGACAGTATCATGGATAAAAGTGAAGACAACAGATGGAAGAGGCTGTAGTCTGAACGGAGACATTCTGGTGGAAAGATATGACGGTGGATCAGAGGTTGGGCAACTGTTAGAGGTGAGGTTTGTGAAGATCAAGGGTGATCCGCTGGAGTGGAGAAGGCTCTTCAAGAATGTTGTGATACTATGCAAGGATGGGGTTTATGTGCCTGGTGGCTAAGGAGCGAATGGATTTTATTGATGGCATGGTTGGAGTTGGATAACGCGCTTGGGGATTGGGTCTTTGATAGATATTAATCGTCATCTGGAACGGAGGCTGCAGAATAATAAGAGTCTTCAGAATTTGGTGTAATTCACCATTTAGCAATGTTCTCACGTTTCTCTGCCAAGAATCTACGACCATGACATGAGTCTCATTTACAGCAACTACAATCAATGTCCGTCCAATCTCAACAAAAGGAAATGCAAGATAGACAGCATCTCATCGAGCAGCAGAGGTAACTAAGTTGGTTTTAGCTATTAGAGGAAAGAAAATTGGAAAGTGGGTGTCAGTTCAGTAGAATAGAGTAGAGGCGTTCCGTTGCTCCTTTCTTACTCCGACCGTGACCGAGTAGCAATCTACTGACCAAAATAAGGCTGCGATCTTGTCACCTGGTGCTGGACCATCCGACCGAAGACACCCCTCTCTGTTCGCAAGCAAAATGGACGCCCTGCCAGATGAGATTATTGTTTACCTGTTTTCCTGTAAGTGAAGCCAGCTTGCCTTGTGTGTTTCGCAACTAACAAGGCCACATAGTCCTCACACCACCAGAGATCACCACAACCCAGCTTGTGTGTCGCCGCTTCCTTAGAATCGGGCGTGATCACAATTTATGGCGCGACGAGTGCCTCGAAATTTGAAGAAAACGAGCAAAGCCGATACCAACCGTTTCCGCCGGCGAGCCCTCGTTCTGGAGATGTGCCCGGAGCTGCAGCGGAAGACTAACTTGGGCAACGCTCTGTGATATCAGTGGCTCGCCATGACCAGCAGAACAGCAATCAGAGGGCAACCGAGAGAATACGCGTGATGGCTAACTGGGACCCGTCGTACCAAGCAGAGAAGGTAGACTGGTGTACAGAGTTCATCCACCGGACGGCACCGATCTGCACCAGGTGGTTCCAAAAACCTTTGAAACAGGGCGGTGGGACAGAATCGCCATTGGAGGTCCGCGGTATGGGGCGTATTATCTTCCTGGCAGTGAAGATGTGGGAATGACCGTTGCCACGCTACAAGACGGCAGTGTTTGCCTCTGGAGTGTTTGCCTCTGGGATGTTAATTGTTAATTGTACGATCCTCGCATCCACAAAACAGGCCCTCCCGGGAATTCCGAGCTAGAGCGGCTTGAGGGCCAACATGAAGCTCCAGCATTTCGTCGAGCGCCCAAGTTACAAGGAGATTACAGTATTCGACGACCAGTCGCGAAGCCGGTGGCATTGTCGATTTATGTAGAAGGTTTCTTTCTAGACCTCGGACCGTCATACACTCAGGGCCGAGGCTTTCTTCCTTGACGTATATTCCTTACTCATTTTCAAAAGACCCAGCTGCCTGTGGCCGAGGTGCGCTCAATAAAACCAACTCCAGGAAACACCCTCATAGCATGTGGCGAGTATGGGGATAGAGGCTCGTTGGGCGTTTATGGACTTTCAGAGCTGCCCCAAGGACACTACTACAGTCGGTCCGGGACGGACTCTACATTCTGCATTCAAGAACAAACTACGCAAAATTCTCCTCCTCATCTAACCCATCCACCACCCTAACCAACTCCTTCGTCTCCCTCGCAATCTCAAACGCCACCGGTGGCAATCCCTGCGTCCAGACCTTCCGCTCCGCATCCGTCGCCAGCTCCGCACCGCGCTCCCCCGCATCGAGGACGCGCTCGCGGCATACTTCGAGCTTGCGCACTATGCTCTCTGCTTCGTGGCGGAGCTGGGCGGCGGCGTCGGAGCGGTCGTCCATGCTGGTTTCGGTGGCGGACATGACTTTCTCGACGACGGCGGCGATGGAGGCGAGCTCGGCGATTATAGCGCCGACGCCGTTGTCGGAGCGGATGCTCGAGACGAGGGATTGGATCATTTGGACGAGGAAGGCGGTTTGGTCTTCGAGGAAGATCTGGGTTGTGTTAGTATATCACAATAAACTATTGTCGGGCTTGCCAGGCAGGCTATTGTAGGGCTTACCTTCAGATCCTCAATCTCGTTATTTTGCTCCTGCCCACGGATCCCAAAGGCACCCATTGACCCCAGCGGCGCGGGTGGCAGCTTCCCATTCACGCCATTCTGGCCACTTCGCGAGAGCGAGCGGCGCCATGGCTCGGCCTTGGAGCCGCTGCGGGAGCGGGGAACTCTAGAGTTGCGAGGCGAGTTGACGGGGCTGTACATCGAGGAGACGTTGCTCTGGCGCATGCCCATGAAGGGGGCGGAGATGTTGTTGTCCTTGCGCTCGCCGTTGGTGGGGTAGTAGCTTGGGGTCTCGATTGGCTGGAGGGTCTCGTTGTCGTCGTCTTCGAGTTCACTGGCGGGAGTGGGCCGGATCTTGACGGTGCTGATGAGCTCGACTACGGAGGTGGTGAGGTGGGATGCTGCTGCGTCGAGGAGGGAGACGGGCGAGAGTCCCTTGGCGGCTGTGAAGTTCTTGGAGGCGGTGATCAGGTTGTTGGCAGTTGCGGAGACGCGGGCCTTGAGCTTCGCTTGGCCTTGGGCAAGCTCGGGGTTGTTTGTGGAGTTGTCGATGTCTTGCGTAATGTTGCGAACACAGATAACCACGTTCTTCATGTACTCAACAACGTTCTCGGGGGTCTCGGAGCGAGCGGTTCGTAGCAGCTCATCGATGGAGATCTGGAACTTTGTGACGTGGACATCCTTGACCAGTCCATCGGGGGAGTTATGGCTGCTCGTAGTCTGCTTAGGTTGGATAGTGAGGCCAATCGACGAAGCCCGGGCGTTTCTTAATTGAGTCTTCGTCCTTGCGTATCGGTTCCTCCAATCCTCGACCTCGGCTTCCAGCCTGTTGACTTGGACCACAAGCTGCTCCTCCTTCTCCCAAGACGTCCCGTTGCGCTCGGTGAGCAACTTCATCTCCCTCAAGAAATTCCCAGCCTCTCGCCGAACATCATCCGTCGTCTGTTGCTGCTCTTCCAACTCGGCCCTCAACTCCTCGTTCTCGCGCTCCAGTGCCTCATTCCCACCTCCACCTCCTGAGACGCGCAGCTGTTCTAAATGATCGCTCAGGTCCCTCTCCGTCTCCGAGTGCTCGGCGCGTAGCCTGTCAAGCTCCGACTGCAGCGACACGTACAGGTTCTCGGCGTCTGCCAGCTTTTCTTCCAGCTTCAGCCGCAGCTCCGAAAACTCTTGCTTCTCTGCATTCGCAGCTGTCGACCTGCTACGTTCGCCGTCCAAAACATCATTAAGCTCCTCGTCCTTCTGCCGTAACTTCTCTTCCAGCCCGCCGACCTTTTCTCGTAGTGCGACCACTTGCTCCTCGTATTCTTTTAATTGCTTTTTATCCTCCTATATATTAGTTAGTAGTGATATTTGCACAACTCTCACTATCACATACCTCTGCCTTTGCGCCAACGCCCGCTATTACTGCGCTCTCTAATCCAAATGCATCCGAGTCATTATCCTGATCGTCATCATCCTCCACCATTGTACTCTTATTAGGCACCAGCGTGTTGCTCTGGTACGTCTTGGGCAATGGCCGGCCATAGTCGTTCGGTAACATGCCAGGGGATCCAGGCTGCCCACCTCCCACACCGCGAGTTCCACCTCGAGACTCGCTCCTCGCGTATCCCACTGAGCTGGCCTCCGACGGCCTCCGCATCCGCATTCTCGGGTCGACCGGGGTTCCATTCCCGCTCCGGCTGATATCCCCTCCAGCAAACCTTGGAAACCTCCGCTCCAGCTCGTAGAATACGTCGGTTGCCAGATCCCTAAACCGCGGTGGCGGTAGCGTGGACAGTTTTTGTCGCGCCTGGTTGCGCTTTGGGTGGAAGGTATCTTTGGGGAGCAGAAATTGCGGTGGAGAGTTTTGTTCGTTCAGCCCGGCGACAGATTGCTTGCGGCCCGCAGCATGCCTCCGCAATAACTCGTCGAACACATCCATGCTCAGTTCCTGGAATTGCACAGGTGACAGTCGCAGCAGCTTGTCTCGCGCCTTGTTCGGCCTTGGGTTGCCCTTCTCATCGCGCAGAGACGCAGCCAGAAACCTCTTGAGAGAGACGTAGTGCTCGCTCAGTATGCCTTCAAACTGTTCATCCCTGCGGTCTCGCCCACCGGCAGGCCCTCCGTTCATGGAACCATTGTACAGACTTGTCGGGATGCTGGAGCGCGCTATCGATGCTGGCGGTGAGGGTACATTTCCGTTCTGGCTCTCAGGCCCCCTGGGAGGAAATCCTCCTCCGTTCATCATCCCGTTGGAGCCGCTCGAGACCCGTGGTGTTATTAGGTTTCCGCGATTGATCGGGGAGTATGGAGGGTTCTCCTCAAGTCCCTGGTATTTGGAGATGCCCGACCACTCGCTTCCGCCTCCTATTGAGACTGGGGACAAAGGTCCAGGGCTTCGATTCATTGTATGGTTAGTCGCTTTATTGTAGGTCCACAGACTGGTTGCGACAAAGCGACAGTAGGTAATCCAGGCTCGGCACAAAATATATATCCTCCTCGGCTTCTATAATATATGTTCAGGTATGTCCGCGGATTCGTGGCTCGAAGAGTCGGATCTTGAAACGCAGGACGTCGGCGATTATTCTCAAGTGTACATTAACGTGTAATTGGCGTCAGACATGAATCTCGTGAACTATTCAGAGCGCCGCCGTTCAACCGTATTGAATTCGCTATTCGTAGCTCTGCTCGTAGCGTTGGCAAGGACGGCGCAAGGTGGACGTGGTTGGCGGGAGTTGAAAGAAAGTTGGTGGTGGTCAGGGGAGGGAGAACCGCACGTAGTCTTCGGTGAGGTACCAGCTCAGAACTCGCCGACGGCTCGAATATCAAGAGCCCTTGGGTGAAGCTAGATAAAGTAGAGCAACAGCAATACCCTTTTGTCGAGAAGAGGAAGACGAGTGGGCAAGGTTGGAGGATTGGAGGCCCTGAAAGTATGAAAGGGGGTGTAAGGGGGAGAAAAGTGGAAGGGGGAGAGGGAGGAGGGATGTGGTGGATGTGGTGGATGTGGTGGTGGGTGAGTTGAGGGGCGTGTGGTCGGTCGGATAGCGCTAAAAGTGGCTGTTGGTATCCAGATAGACTTTAAGTGACTTTATGTCCCTAGGACCACAGAAAGACAGGATGGGGATTTTTCACATTTCGCTATTCCCTATTCCGGGGCAGAAGACATGCGACAGCCAGTGCGACAGCCAGTGCGACAGCCAGTGCGACAGCCAGTGCGACAGCCAGTGCGACAGCCAGTGCGACAGCCAGGCGTGTATAGGGAGTACAGAGTACGGGGTACAGAGTATGGGGTACAGAGTAGGGGAGTCAATCAGTGCTACTACAGCCAGCAGAGACGATCGTAGAAGTAATTTAAAATGTGGACTCCTTTCCTTCCCACGGCGGCGGAGTGGGACGGTATATCAATCAACAGGGGGTTGGGAATTACAGAAGCTTCTTTTTAAAATGAGATGCAATGTAGAATGTACTGGGAGACGAGGGCTATTGATGCATGTACAGTACCTCGGTCATAAATCGCAATGTGAGAATTCAAAAAAGAGAAGTGATCTGTGATATTGTCTAGTATGGCACACGGCGGTCAAATTGGGGAGGAAGCTGAAGAGTCTGCAGAGTCCGGAGAGGCTGGAGAGTTATCCCCAGATCGTCGACTTATCCAATCACATTCCCCCATTGGGTCTCCTCTAGTCAGGAACAGCACAGGATCCCTTGTAAAGCGCATAACGCACCATCTAAACATCTTAGCTGGTCCCGCCCGGGACTGCGCCGGGCGGGACCAACGACGGAGAGTACTGTACGTACACAGGACGAGTCTTGGAGTGAGACAATCCAACAACCCAAGTATGCACAGTTCCAATTTCGATGATTGATGGCCAGAAGATTCTGCAACGAAGCCCACCGTGTTTCACTGCGGATTCATTCATCATGTTTTGCTCTGTTTCGGACGTTCCGGTGCAACGACACGCACGGGATCGATGGATGATGGATGGATGATGGATGGATGATGGATGGATGACGGATGGAGACGGATGGAGACAGATGGATGACAGATGGATGACAGATGGATGACAGATGGATGGACGGTTCCACTTGTGTTGCGAGACTCATCAAATTATACAATGCACTTCATTTCTTCTTCATTTCGTCCAAGCCGACTTGGTATATCCTCGCGCACACACCGACAGCATAAAAGCATAGGCCACCCCATCTTAAAACCAGGCCAGTGTCCATGTCGCAGGTAGGTTTGGCCATCGCTCCTGCCATTCACCGATAATGTCCGGGACCCTCTCGTCGAAGCCCGACCTACCCGCAGTACTGCCTCGGTCAAATGACGAGGCTCCGCGGATATCACGCTCCTCTGCAGCTGCCTTGTTCAGCGACTCGGCGAGATCCAAGATGCCGCGTCCACCCACCAAGGCCTCTTCATGGTTATCCTTGATATCCACGTTGATGACGTGGACGGGGCGGTTCAAGGGCGAGCCCCGGCTGAGGAGATCGTCAACTACGGCGTCCCAGCATCTCTCTTCACAAGTGATCACGATATCAGCAACTCCCCCCTCCGTCCCCTCAAACCCTCTCTCCTTCGCATGATCTAGTCTAGGCATCCCAACCTGCCAGTCCTGCCATCGCTCTGGGCCCCATTTCACGTTGCGATTCCGGTCAAGCATGTTCAATATCCCATTTGCCCGGTACAAGCGCGGATCCTTCGCATCAAGCTCCTTGTACATGCTATCGTACGAGGTCTTGTTGAAGTGGTATACGTTGGGGGTGTTCATTGAAGCTCCCGGCAGACGCACCAGGGAACCCGTGCCAAATGAGATGACAGGGAAGTTGGCTGCCGCGAGTCGCAGGTGTGCTTCCATCGATCTGTGTTGCCTACCTTTAGCGATTGGAGATGGGAAGTACTAATGCGGCTACATACCTGTTGTTGTTACTGGCACAAACAGTGCAGAACTTCAGTTTGAATCCACCAGCGTCTGGTTGACCCCCGTTGGCAACAGTTACGTCGCTGGCAGGAGCCGCAGCAGCTGCTACTGGCCGTGGCATTGTGAATTGTCAGGTAGTATGAGCTTGCAGTTGTCGTATGGGATGGGACAGCTGTGGGCCTGGAGGGTAAAAGTTTCGGCTAGACAGCATGGTCTACTGTCCACCGCAGAACAGTCACATCCGGTATCTGAAGGTCACCAACGTTAGCTGCAGCCCTGTGAAGAGGTTGTGATAGCAGTGAATGGTTCTTGTGAAGGGCTTTCAGTCAAAAGTTGTATATTAATTTAAAAAGTTGTGTCATCATGAAGATAAGACAGCTCCAATAAGTGATCATCAGGAAGCAGAGGGGGAGGAGAGATTGTAGTGATGCGTAGCAGCAGAGACAGAAACTGAGGCTTACCAGAGTGTCCAACGTCCCAAGATATGCGTGCAAGACTAAGGCTTACCAGAGTGTCCAACAGTCCCAAGATATGCGTGCAAGACTGAGGCGGTGAATGTCAGTGTTTTGTTGGTATTATTGGTATTTTGATGTTTTGGTGATTTGATTGTTGGGTTTTTCCATGGGGAAGGGTTAAGCAGGAAGAACAGAAGAACACAGCATTTCCCAATCAGACGCTAATCCTCTTCCGTCCGTAGTCACCACCCAAAAACATGAAACGTCTAAAAATAGCCTCGTGCGCCCATGTTCTGTCCGAGTCTCGAAAGTTCAAATCTCATTCCAAAACCCGCACCCAACCGCAAAAATACGACAAAATAAACGCCCGTCCACCCCCCAAAATATAGGCCAGGAATCTTCATTTTCCTGTCTTCAAAACAAGAAACATCCCCCATATATAGTCACGTGGTTAATCGCGATCCATGGCTTGGTGATTAACCTGTGGTGAGACTCTACTTACGATCAAGATCGCCTCTCCAAACACGAGCGATAGCGAAAATAAGGCCCTCTCACAGCCTGTCTTAGTGAGGGGTACTCGAAGGAAGTACAGTGCCATACAGTGCCATACAGCGCCATCCTACAGTACCTTCAAACTTTTACTTTTCGCTGGCCTTCTCCCCCTCAAGAGGGCGCGTTGAAGAGGTCGCATATCAATCTTTCGGCGCTTGGCCCAAGGACTACTTGTTACCGCCCCGTTCAGGCGCGACTATTAAAGTTGCCATAGACCCTCGATCCTTTCCCTTGCGTCGTCGCCGCGACATTCGCATCCTCTCTCCGACACCAGCATAAGACTGCGCACGCGAAGTTTAGGATACCGAGTGGCTTGCTGCCGGGTGTGGATTGGCCTGAACCAGACACTCTGAGGCCCTGATCTCAGCCGTGAGGAGCAACTCGCTGCTGCTGGCGGTAAAGTCATGTCGACGACCTCGCTGCCGTCGACTTTTCCAGCGCCAGCATCATTGTCGCCAAATCCAAACCATCCACCACTACCGCCGTTAATCACGTCGCCTCCGGCACGGCGTTCCAACCTACAACGACCGCTTTCCCATGCGTCGAAGAATAGGCTCTCACTATACTCCATAACCTCGGATCGGCCATCAAGGTCACGGCCTCCATCTCACATATTCCCAGCCTTCCATTCAAGCCTGCCATATACGACAGTGCGCGACTTCGCTTATGGAATACATCACCCGCTACATTACGGACCGCTGCCCGAACCCTCGAACCCGCCCTCTGGAACCTCTACTCCCGCCAGCGAGTCAAAGCGCTTCTCGGATCCGCCTACCTCTTGGGATAGTCGAGGAAGCTGGGAGATAGGACCCCATGTTGGCACTGAACTAACCAAAGGCGGAGAGCTGCCACCTATACACTTCGGAGATGGTCCTCCATGGAGCGAAGACGAAGATCTCCAGAGCCCGATAGTCATCAGCTCTCGCCATAAGAAACACAAGACATCCAACCACTCGCATGGAAGCGGTCGCGGGCGAGGAGGGAGCCGGGAAGAAGACGAGGAGCGCAATCCCAACCTTCTAAGCCCAGGTAATTGCGGCCAGGATCGGAGCTTCTACGCAGGAAGCAATGGCGACGGGAGCGAGAGATATTACGTGAGCAATGGCTCCGAGGCCAACGGCCCTGGTGAAATTGTAACGGTTCCTGCTGGTCAAACGTGGCCAGGCTCTCTTGCGGCAACTGAAAACACTGGAAGTAGGAGGGACTCTCACTTTGCTGGAAGCCTTCTGCCTAGCCGCACTTATGCGGATAATAACGAGGGCGAGCAGAACCCGACCTACCAGTCTGACTCCGACGTGTCGAGCAGATCTTCTTCTCCGAGCAGGGCGCGAGATGAATCCCGCTACTCCAGAGATTATCAATTTACGATTGCGTCGCCGGATGAGGAGATGCATGGCAAGGCAGTTGCATTGTTTGACTTTGAGCGTGAGAATGAGAACGAGCTTCCTCTTGTTGAAGGTCAAATCATCTGGGTTTCCTACAGACACGGGCAGGGGTGGCTGGTGGCTGAAGACCCAAAGACTCGTGAAAGCGGCCTCGTTCCTGAGGAATACGTCCGCCTGCTCCGCGATATTCAAGGTGGACTAAGCAGCCTCACAGGGCAGGTTGATGGAATGTTCAGCCCTAGCGGACCAGATAGCGACACTCCCACCCAAGCAGAGC
The DNA here is from genome assembly GCF_001641265.1 of Pseudogymnoascus destructans. Taxonomy (NCBI): domain Eukaryota; kingdom Fungi; phylum Ascomycota; class Leotiomycetes; order Thelebolales; family Thelebolaceae; genus Pseudogymnoascus; species Pseudogymnoascus destructans. The sequence continues at coordinate 505,801 of NW_020167539.1, read as the reverse complement.
ATGGGCAGGGCTTCAGCCAGACGCCTACGGCTACCAATGGAAACGGCAGTGCCGGGAATGGCTACCAGCAACCAATCGTCTCGACGTTCAGCACGTCGTCGAAGGATCTCCATCCATACCCCCAGCACCTCCTTGGGACCACACAAGCGGGTATGGCTCCGCCGCAGGTGGTCCATTATCATGGCCAGCGTGGTGGGAGCCAGGCGAATACGCCGACGTTGGCGAACTTGCTTGAGGGGGGGCTTGGAAGGAGGGACTCGAAACCTGCAATGTCCACGACGACTAAGACAGCCAAGCCTAAAGAGAAGAAATCTGGAGAGGAGCCGCAAGGGAGCCCTATGGATGAAGATGCTTCGGATGATGAATGAGAAGTTTTTAATCTGATCAGAAAATTTCTACGGATTGTGCTGGTTACATGGTGCTAGCAATGGCCATCTCTACGCAGGGTGTGGTCAACTCGTTTCTATACTCAGCTCATGAAGCTTTGAGAGAATATCTCCCCCACCAACCCTGAGCCTTCATTTATTTCCTCATCTTGCTATTTAGCTGAGCGACAAGCTCATCTACTGTTGCGTGCACCTTGTATCACCATCTCACTCCGAGGTCACCACATTTCAGCGCTATATCAACAAAAGCACTCGAGGGTATTATCTTTGCAGGCTTTACTAGGGGGGTTCATTTAATGACAGCGAAGACGAAATAGAGACGGCGTTTGTTTTGCAGCGTAGGAGAGAAGAGAAGTGTTACGAGAAACATGCATATGATATTCACGACGAGATGGAGTGTGTGTGACGAGGTGTAGTTTGAGCGGAGTGCGCCGCTAGGTGATGGAATGGAGAGTTGAAGAGAGGGGTCAGGTAGAGAGTTTAGATAGGTATTCCAGGCGGGGGTGAAATGCAGATATTGAGACACCGTACTTTTGAGCCTTGCGTCTTCGTTTGTCTGTCTGCCTCTGTTGACTATTTTTTTCTGTTCCCGTTGGTTGTACCCGGCACCCCTCAACGGGTTGGGGCAAACTGCCGTGAGTTACAACGTAAGGGCTTGTGATCCCGGAAGCAAAGTATTTATTCTCCCAGTAGCCAGAATTCTCAAAATGAGTCCCCGGCGTCTGTGTTCTACATGTGCAAAGTTGCTCTTGTGATAGTCGAAACAGAAAGATGGTTGGCATTGCCTTGGCTTGGCCCATGACCTCCCGGCGGTTTAGAGATAGTCCATTGTCCCCGGCTCCAGTTGCGAAAAGATTAACTTTAATCCTGCGAACCAACCGAGCCTCGTGTTATAACATCCAGTTTATCTGGCCCTGCCTGCACCGAGTGTCGGTAGTTGAGTCTTAGTCTACGGGAGTAAAAAATTAGTTGGAGATGAGAGGCACTGGCGGGCGCAGATCGAGGCTCAACCTCGGCCTACTTCATGTGAGCTACGAGAGTGTCACAAGCAACATCACGTGCGGACTCTCCGCAAGATGTCCGGGCTGGGTTGGATGGGAGTTAACCCTTAGGGACTTGTTGATAAATGCTACATCAACCGAAGCTAGAGCCTAGCTGCGCGGATAGCGAAGCAGAGACCTATGGTGAGAACTTCGATGACCATGCCTGGATGCGCGTGCCAGGTCCAGTAAGTGCTGTTTTCTGGCACTTCACGATGTTAACTGCCATGATGCTTGCTGAACAATATCCGTAGGATCCGTGGCAGTAGGTAGAGAATATAAACCGAAAATACAGTCATAAAGCAGTAGGGCCCGAAGTGATAATTTTGTAATGCATATTCTTATATTGAAGCTATTCTAACTACTATATATATATTGTTACGGGCTCTATCTCTGTGCTCGTGGCTCGGATCCTGAAACCCTCCTGGTTCCGTTCCGTTCCCTGGAGTTTCAGAATTGAAGCTTTAGAATCGGAAGATCCAGTATCCGGACGATCACGCAGCTGGCTAACACATCTTCAGTATCAGGGCCCTGCTTTATGCCACCCTTGCTGAGGGGAGAGTGGCTGGAAACTACAATCCGCTAGATCATGTTCTCATACATTGGCACTCGAATATGTTGATAATAATGCGGCCGCCTTGATTGCTCTTGACCACATATCACTAGTTAATCCACCATTTCTCACATACATTCGTGTCATCATCGCTCTACTACACCCACACATGCAGCATCCCTACCAACGCCAGCCCTACAGCCAATAATCCAGCCATTGACAAGCTCTTCGCTGGAGCCGCAGCGGTCAAAATCCCGAAACGATCATACTTCCCAGTGCATGTATGGTAATCAAGCCTAACTTTAGGCATCTGAACAACGCGATCTCTGCATCAATGTCGCTGGCCCGGCAGTTCTGGTAGCAAGGGCGTACGCCATCCCTATCGGAGACGGAAAAGGTCGAGACTTTGCCACCAATGCCTTTGCAGCAGTCCTGGAAGGTGGAATTGTGGCCCTGCCTGCGGTTGAAGAGAAACGCGGAGCAGGACAGGTCTACACTCAAAAGGGACGGTATCGGCATAACTGTAGTTGAAGTTTGATACCATTTTTAGGGATCTGCACTATTGTTATACAGGAATGGAAATGTCAGCTTAACAACGGCACGACCTGTTATATACTTCAGTAGCAAAGCTCATTAAGAAAGGGTCATGTGAAGTCTTTCCTAAATAGATACAGAGCCAAAGGATTTATTGACCTTGGCGCCAATATAAAACCCAAAAGCTGCCACCTAACCTCCCCTAGAACCTCAAATCCCTAATTCTCCCCTCTTCCACCACCTGCCCAATACTATAAGGCTCGTTAGGTAGCATTATGCATTTAGAGGGGGGAGAAGGCTACGCGCCGCAAGAATGTTTAGAGAAGATAGATGGCGGAGAGACACGATATAAGGAGGGAGCCCGACACTATACAGACCTCGAAAGCAACGGCAGCCCTGTGCATGCACGTTGCCCGATTAGGAGGGCGCCAAACCCAGCAGAGCAAACACTACAACTGAGATTATAAAAAGAACCCATTTATAGACATCCCAAACAATCTAATAATGTCTTCTCTCGAATATTTTTTTTGAGAATCCCCAAGGAGTGGTGACCCGTCGTACATCCCGAACGCCTGGCCTCCCGCTCAGTCTCTTAGCGCATGGGGCAAGCTTGGACCACCTTGAACTTCCGCCGCATCCATCCCACCTGCAACTCCACAAACCAAACCAACCAACAAACCAACCAACAAACCAACCAACAAACCAACAGGCCAACAGGCCAATTACTCCACAACCCCCAGCAAAAATGGCCGACACAGCAATGGACGTAGACGTCGAGGTCGCAGACGCGCCCGTCGCCGACACCACCGCTGCCTCCTCCGAGGAACCGAAGAACGCATCCATGCAGACTCTCACCAACGCCACGGCGGTGCGCTCCATCGAGGGCTGGATCATCATCGTGTCGAATGTGCACGAGGAGGCCAACGAGGAGGATATCACGGATAAGTTTGCCGATTTTGGAGAGATCAAGAATCTGCACCTGAATTTGGACCGGAGGACGGGTTATGTCAAGGTACGTCGCGTGGTGCTGTGGGCGGGGGGAGGTGGGGGGACAAGAAAATGCGTTGTGGGGGGATGGATGAGCCTCCGTGGGGGGTGGCTGTTGGGATGAGAGAGCTAATGCGAGGGATAGGGATACGCACTGATTGAATACCCAACACTCGACGAGGCGCGCGCAGCAGTCAATGGCGCGAACGGCACGAAACTCCTGGATCAAACCGTAACGGTCGATTTCGTCTTCGTGCGGCCACCACCGAAGAAGGGCGGGAGAGCGCCTGCTGCGAAAGGGAGGGCAAGGTCACGATCGAGGAGCCCGGAGAGGAATCGCGAGGAGGAGATGGCCGAATGAGGGTCTTGAGCGGCGCATGGAAGTTCAACTCAACTGGCGAGGCTTGGAGCCCTGGTTTGGTGGCTGGGAATTGATCGTGGGGCCCTAAGCCGGGTCTCACGGCATTCCAATGTGGGGAGAAGTTACTATAGAGCCGATGTGTCTGTAATAGGGACATGTCGGCGTACAGAGCAGCTGAATAATGGTATGTCAAGCACCTGGAGTCGGAGTCAAGTTACAATTTTTAACGCGTTACCTCAGAATCAAAATGTACACAGCACAACGATGTGCCACAACTCCTTCCAAGGTTGCTCCAGATATGAAAATCTCGTTGCAATACCTGACCCATAGTTGACAGCATTTCCAATGAGAGCAGAGGTAGCCCTGGGGTCCGCTTCCGAAGTGTCCAACAAAAATGAAACGGTTGCACAACACTGCCGCCCCGCGAAATAGATTGGTTCACATTGAATGGTACATGGATCAAAGCCAAGAATACCATGGCCTCTCGTATTGTATGCTAAAAAACTCATAGTCTAAACCCTTTATAGATATAAAACGCCAACGCGCTCAACACACTGAAAGTAAAATAATAGTACGACCACGAGAACAAAATGATTTTTAACGCGGACAAGAGCACTACTCATTCAACAGATGGGCATGGTAACCGATCCACCCAGCGCCTGCATCATCCGCTCTTGCATGCTAACATATGCCAATGGGGGCAGAGAAACATTCCTATGAATCTCCTCGAACCCTGGCAGCGGATGTCCATTTCCTGATAACGTATGTTGGCCCGAACCGCACACAAAGGTGCAGTCGCCGAAGTCCACATACTGGCTGGTAGACGACGGCTCGTAGGCGATATCCTCCGCCACAGGACAGCAGGACAAGTCCTCCGACCCGACCGTGAAGTGGTCCAGGTCCGCCTTCATGCTGCAGAGGCGCAGGCGTGAGTTCCCGGTCCAGCCGTTGATGAGCTGCACAATCTGTTGGAATCCAGGCGTGTGCCCCCCGTCCTTCTGAGCCCGGTCGCCACAGCATATGAAGAGGTAGCAGTGCACCATCTCGTGGAGGAACGTCGAGAGGAGCAGGTCCTGGCTGTACCTACCGGACAGCAGGAGGGGCCGCGACAGCACAACCCAGGCCTCGATACCGGTCTCTGGTGAATACTGCGGCGTCGTCGAGCCCAGGAGCTCATTCTCGTAGCCCTCCTCACCTTCCTTCGACCACCTCCACTTGACTTTTCCACGGAGCATGCCGTCAAAGAGAACGTAGTCCGCAGCGAAGCGGATGCGGTCTAGCGATTCCTGGTCGAAAGCCAGCTCGCGATTCAGCAGCTTCCGCAAGATCCGTCCCTGGACATGATTCTGCCTCTTCTTGAAGCACGCGTCCACCCCCCTACTCGCCTCTTCATCCGTCAACCATCCGGCATCTGGGCCAAGCGATGAGGCGGGGTTCTGAAGCCGAGGGCATGCAACGTTAGAGTTCGAGCCCTCAACGGAATAGGCAGCATGGGGGCGGCGTTTGGTGTTTTTGCGTTTTAACCGATTATCAGTGGTTACGGAATCAAAGCGTGTGCACTGGCGGTGGTACGGTGTAGTGTATCTGCGTTCTCGACCGTGGTAATCCACCGGTCGTGGGTGGGGTTGGAAGCCATCTCGAGGCACAGCATCAACAGCCCAGCGGCCATTTCGATACATGCTTCCTACTTGTAATTGTTTTCAAATCCATCACGCTGAACGACAAAAAGAAATCAATCGTTGAAAGAGTAGACTTGTAATATAGTTGGGACCACTGCAGGGGTCCAGCCGGGATGCCTTTGTTGAAATGAAAAGAGTGAGGCGGTCAATGTCGACCCCGGCGAGGTGGACCACCAGCTCAGACAGCTGTGTGGATAAAATAGACATGTTGGACGGCGAGGCTGTTTAGCACCTCCAATAAGCATAGGTGAGGCGCCGTCGTGCACTTATTGAAAAGGTACACCTTTGTGCATTTCTCAGAGTGATCGGCATTGATGACAAAGTTGGAAAGTCTCAATTGTCGAGTGCCGAGCGAGTGTCGATTCACCCATTCCAAGCTTTGGTTGGCTACGAGAAACATCTTCTGCATACCTGGGCAACAACGCGCAACATCTCTGGCGACTCTAATCTTTGCCCGCGAAATTAACAATTTTATGAACAAATAATGTATTGAAAATCCGATAACGATGTGGGGATGATCTTTATTCTCACCGCTCAATGTCTACCTAGACAGGTAGCGTTTACCAGCCCTTCCGTGACCGCCCCCTACGGCGAACTCCCTGCAAGACCATCCGTGTTTGGCTTACCGATGCATATTTGTACGCGGCAAGTACATCAAAGGTGATATTCTGTCTTCGATGGCTATATAAACTGAAGATTGGCTGCCAAACTTTCCTGGCTTGCTCGCAAAGGCCGACAACCCCCCCACGATAGGATCACTAGGACCGCCTCATTTGGTCTTACCAGCAAAATAACAGACTCTCACTTCACCCCCTCCTCCCCATCCTTATCACCATTCGCGTTCGTATCCGGGACAAGAAAAAACACCTGGGGAGATGTCTGTCGTAGATCAAGACATCGTCAAAACGTCTCTTTAGGGATTGCCATTGACGTCTACTGCTTCAGTACCAGCGAAAGCATGTGATCTTCCAACCTCTGACATCCCCTCCCTTTAAGTGTTAGTTAAATGAAAGGTGTTTATGTAAGATATAAAGTTGAATCTTACCAAAAATATCTCACGCGCCGCAGCCCACCAAAGAATTCCAATCACAGATACTCCCAGGGCCACCCAGAGCCACCCAGAGCCACCCAGAGCCACCCAGAGCCACCCAGAGCCACCCAGAGCCACCCAGAGCCACCCCGAACCACCCCGAGCCACCCCAGAGCCACCCAGAGCCACCCAGAGCCACCCAGAGCCACCCCGAACCACCCCGAGCCACCCCGAGCCACCCCAGAGCCACCCAGAGCCACCCAGAGCCACCCAGAGCCACCCAGAGCCACCCAGAGCCACCCAGAGCCACCCAGAGCCACCCAGAGCCACACGGATAGAAGCCCTTTGTTGTGTCTCGACTCCAAATTTTAAAACATTCTGCGCAGCTTAAACAGCTTGGGATTCCTGAGCTGAACTTTCCAGTTCCTTGGTCGTGAGCGTTGTTATCATTCTCTGGCGTAGCGGTAGCATTCACTGGAGAAGCAATTGCGTTGCGTGGTGCGAGGTCCTCGAGTGTATTGGCGGTTCGCTATTGTGTAGCTATAACTTGGTGGAGGAGTTCGGAATAGATGTTTTTGGACGGTTGGTGTTCTGGGAGGCTTCCATCTTGGCTTTGGTTATTATGGCGTCGTTTGTAGGTAAATTGCTTTGCTTCGGTGGGAGTGGAAGGTGCGTTCGTAGACGTCGACGAAGGCTTATGAGTGCCTGGGGCAGGAAGGAGCCACATGAGAATCCCCAGAGTACGAGTACCTTGGTACTGCCAACAACGTCTTGAGTCCCACGCAAACCAAACAATCATGATCACGAATTTATTGTACCAACGCGACTCCGATCTCTTGAAAACCAACGAATAAACTCTAGACTTTGTTGCGGAGAGATCACTGTGTACTTTTCTTGCTCATTAGCGGTCCCCATTGCTCTGAAAGCGCCTCGAGATCATCGTCCCGAGTTTAGTTCCAAGGGAGGGGTCGTGATACTCCCAACAGCTTATCATCCCATGAACTGAATCGTCCCACAAAGCCCTCGAGGGTGAATCTACAAGAAGCGAGGCAATTGAAAGCCTATATTCCTTCACGAAGACCCCCGGTCTATGCGCGCGACTGCCGTTCTCGAGGAACATAGACGACATCAGCTGCGACCCTAAAAAACAACCCTACGATTGTCCCTGCCCGGGTTACGGCACCAATAGTACAGGATGTTGGAAGGCTTGGTGGCCGGTCTCCTCAATCGGTTTCTGGGCATGTACATTCGGAACTTCGACCCAGGACAACTGAAAGTCGGGATCTGGTCGGGAGATGTCAAGCTTCACAACTTGGAGCTCAGGCGAGAAGCTCTGGACCAGCTGAAATTGCCGATAAATGTGGTTGAGGGACATCTTGGAGCCTTGACGTTAACGATACCATGGTCGAATCTACGTGGACAGCCTGTCAAGGTTTTTATTGAAGATGTATACCTGTTAGCGGCGCCGAAGGAGGACGCGGAATACGACGAAGAGGAAGAAGAGCGAAGGCGACAAGCTGTGAAAATGGAAAAACTTGACAGTGCAGACATCCTAAAAGAGAGGAATGATGAGGGCCTCAGCCAGGAGGAGCAGAAGAAGAGCCAGAGCTTCACGGAGAGCTTGGTTTCGGCTATCGTGAACAACCTCCAAATCACCGTGAAGAACATACACGTCCGGTATGAAGATTCGATATCCGCTCCTGGACATCCATTTGCGCTCGGTGTAACGCTCGAGGGATTCAGCGCTGTAAGCACCGACGGAAAATGGAACCCAACATACATACAAAACTCAGTTGGTGTTGGGCATAAACTCGCCACGCTGGAGGCACTTGCTGTATACTTCAATACAGATACAAAGCTTATGGGCACCGGAAGAGAAGCACAGGTGCCTCAAGATGCCGAAGTTTTGTCCCATGAGGAGATGATGGAGCAATTCTCAAAATTGATCGTCAAGGGCGAGCAGAGCGACAACACCGAGCATCAGTTCATATTGAAACCTGTTAGTGGCCGCGCAAAGATCGAGATGGATACCTCGGGCGAGATCACCAGGCCAAAGATTAAAGCAGGTCTGCTCTTCGATGAAATTGGACTGGTTCTGGACGATGACCAGTACAGAGATGCACTCATGATGGTCGATCTATTCCATTATTTCCTGCGGCACCAGGAATACAAGAAACTGCAGCCTAAAGGAGTAACTCCCAAAGAAGACCCTCGTGCGTGGTTGCGATTTGCTGCAGACGCAGTGTTGAGCAAGATCCACGAGAGAAACCGTCGCTGGTCATGGGATTACTTCCGCGAGCGACGGGATGACAGAATCCGTTACATCGAGTTATTCAAGAAGAAGAGGGGAGATCAACCAATGACCCCCGATGAAACCAAGGACCTCAACAATCTCGAGTGGAAGCTGTCGTACGAAGACCTGAGATTCTGGAGATCCCTTGCTAGAAATCAGCTGAAGAAGGAAAATATCGGCGTCAAGAAAGCTACGCCTCCAAAGCCACAAGGATGGGTGGCATGGGCCTGGGGCTCGAAGCCCGAAGAGACTGAAGAGGATGAGACGACCACGATGACGGAAGAGCAACGTGAGGAACTGTACAAGGCTATCGATTGGGACGAGAAAAATGCAATCGCGGCAAGTGTTGATCTTCCTCGAGAGACCGTTAAGCTCCAAATCGAAGCCGATCTTAAGTTGGGTAGTTTCACATTAAAACGGGACTCCCATAATACCGCGGTGGAGGTCCTCAGTCTGTTCTTTGATTCTTTTAGTGCCAAAATCTTACAACGGCCGGATTCCTTCCTTGCCGACGTAAGCTTAGGAGGCCTTCGTCTAAACGATGGAACCACTGCGAACAGCTTCTATCCACAAATTATTAGAGTGAAAGATTCGCCATCAACCGACGACGACACCAGCTTAACTAAGTTTGAGCCCGAGTCCGTCGTCGAACCGTTCTTCCAGTTCCAATTCGAACAACACCCTCTAGACGAAAGTGCCGATTTAGCAGTTACGGCAAAATTGAAGTCTATGGAGATCATTTATAATCCTAACTTTATCGTGGAGATCGTTAAATTCTTCAAGCCTCCGGAGAGACACATGGACTCCATTTACGCTCTTATGGATACCGCAGGTGCTACGGTAGAAAGCATTAGACAACAGACACGAGCCGGCTTGGAATTTGCTCTCGAGGAGCACAAGACGATAAATGCCAAGCTGGACTTGCAAGCGCCTTTAATCATCGTTCCTGAAAATATTGAGTCCGAAAGGACTACGTGCTTAATTGTCGATGCGGGTCACATTAGCGTCAACAGCGATTTGGTTGATAAAGAGACAATGCGAGGTATACAGTCTAAGCACAACCAGACGTATACTGAGGATGACCTGAAGCGCTTGGAAGGCCTGATGTACGATAAATTCCAGCTGAAGCTTAAAGCAACCCAGGTTCTCATTGGCCCGTCCGTGGAAGAGACCAGGGCACGCCTGGGAGACACTGGGGATAAGGCGTTCCACGTTGTTGACCGCATCAACGTTGAATTTACGCTACAATTATCCATTGTACCAAAGACTCCAAACATCCCGAAAATACGAATATCTGGGCACTTACCAGTACTCCATGCCTCGGCGTCCGATGCTAAGTGGAAGAGCTTCATGCGTCTTGTCAACGTGGCTATTCCCAAGTTTGAAGACGAGCAGGAAGTACTAGATAAGGCAATAGAACCTGCTCGCAACTCAGCGGCGACGAAGGATGTCGAGCGTCCACGCGCACAGAGTTCTCTATCACAGCGCCGAAAATCTCACCGACAGTCAACCTCCTTCCCATTTGCGGCTCAGCAGGCTGTTGTCATCGAGGAATCTGATATCGATGAAGACGAAGATTTTGTGTTCCAAGACGCTTCCATCGGACAAACCGACGAAGACCTCAAACTCGCACAACGGACATTTGAGTTATCGTTCAGCATTGGCCGACTCCAGGGTTCCCTATATCGAAGTGACCCTAATGGCAAGAAGCCAGACCAATTACTCGTCGAACTTGTTGCAGACCACTTCAGTGTCGACGTAACAGTCAGACCGTTTGATATAACGGCGGAAGTTGCCCTCCAATCTCTCTCGCTGGATGATCATGTAGAAAAGGATCCTCTGCCTGAGTTCAAGCGCTTAGTATCATCAGGGGATGGCGCAGAGGGAGGCGATAAAGAGAAGGCCCTCGTCCAGGTGAAATATGCTAGGATCAGGAGGGAGTCGCCCGAGTTTATGACCAAGTATTCGGGGATTGAGACGAACCTTGACATTGCAATATCGACAATCAACTTGATTGTTACAAGGAGAACACTTCTCACATTGCTGGACTTTATCCTCATAACCTTCACGAACCCCGAAGGGAATGATTCGAATCAGAAAACTGCCATAGAGTCGGAAGATGAATCGGAGGAAGATGAAGTTGTTGCCACACCCCAAAACCCAGCTGAGCCAGAGAAAATAAGGATACAAATCAGCCTCAAGAAGGTGTCGCTGGTCCTCAACAATGATGGAATTAGGCTTGCAACGCTAAGTCTCATGGCTGGCGACTTGGGATTGTTCCTGATGGGCCAGACAATGCGGATTGGTGGTAAACTCGGCAACCTGTCGCTATTAGACGACATCGACCAGGGTGCGCCGCCCGAGATGCGTGAATTGGTGTCTATCCAAAGTCAAGACTTGGCTGATTTCAGTTATGAGACTTTTGATCCGAATAATAAGGAAACATACCCAGGCTACGACTCGTCCTTTGGCCTCCAAGCTGGATCGGTGAAGGTCAACTTCATCTCTGAGCCATTCCGCAAGATCCTCAACTTTCTCGTCAAGTTCGGAAAGATGCAGGCAATCTTCAACGCTGCCCGCCAGGCTGCGGCGAACCAAGCGTCTCAGATTCAACAGAATGCCAATAAGATACATTTCAATATTACGGTTAAAACGCCGATTATTGTCTTCCCCCGCGTTATGGAGTCGGGCATACCACGCCGAGACGTTATAACCGCGTATCTTGGAGAGATCTACGCCCAGAACAAGTTCGTTCCACTCGACGACTCTGCCTACTCGCCCATCGGCATGAAGATTTCGGCGGGTATCAGGAATATCAGATTGACCTCCGACTTTCACTACGGGGAAGATCGGTCCGAGGAGCTGGAGCTGATTGATCAAGTTGATCTTGGCTTCGCGATCACATATGCCGAGCATTTGCAGGGAGTCAAGAGACCTGACCTTGAAATTATTGGCCATATGACCGAGCTCAACTTGCGAATCACACAAGTTCAATTTAGGTTCCTGTTAGAACTGGCTAGAACTATCCCTGCTGCTTTTGCTGCCGACGAGGATGCCATTGAGCAGGAGACGATTGACGAGCTACCCAATAGACTCACTCAGCATGCTGATGCGGATCATGGGTTTGCTAGCAATGACAATGATAGCAAGAAGTCCGTCGATCTTGGTCCAGAGCTTAACATTGACTCCGAAAGCTGGGTAAAATTAGACTTCGCTTTCAAAGTACCCAGTGTTGGCTTGGAGATGATCCGCGCCGAAGAAAATGAGCCCATTGAGGATCGCCAGGCAGCTAGCTTGTCCAAATTTTCTCTGGATGATACCATGGTGAAGCTTTCCATGGCCACGGATGGATCTCTGGAATCCGAGCTCACAATCCAATCGTCCACGATTCAAGATAGCAGAAGCGGCGAAACCAACAGATACATGAAGGTTATGACCTCTTTGAACAAGGACGTCCAGCAATTCATGGCGAGCGTTACAATCTCGGGTGGGAAAGAACGAAATGTCATCGCCATGGCTGCGATTGACAGCCCCCGAGTCATCCTCGCGCTGGATCATCTATTTGCTATTCAGTCGTGGCTTACCCATGGATTTGCAATTGATGAGCCTGCGATTTCTGATATCGTGCAAGACACCATGGAGGAGTCGAATGAGAACTCAGAGGCCGAGACTGAGGTTTCTTCGCGGCATATAAGCCAGCGTCCAAAGTCAGAGAAACAGGCTAGCTCTGGAAAGAAAACGCCTCAGATACAGGATAACAACGAAATGACGGTCTCATTCAGGGTTAATATCGTTGATGCCCAGATCATTTTGATTGCAAACCCGATCAGCACCAGCTCCGAAGCCATTGTGCTGGGGACGAAGCAAATCCTCATGTCTAAGCAACATGCTCTGACCCTTCAGGTGTCGGAGATGGGTATGTTCCTTTGTAGGATGGATCGTTTCGAAGACACACGCCTTCGCATTCTCGATGACTTCAACTTGTCAATGTCTATGGATACCTCGCAACCTCAGGTTTCGAGTATTCATATCGACATCCAGCCATTGATTCTTCGATTGTCGCTTCGTGATATCCTACTTGCCGTGCAAATTTTCGGGAAGGCATCGGAATTGTCTGGCGGCGAAGCGAAACCTCAGGAGTCACCTTCCGCTAAGAAGGCAAACCAGCTCAAGGGCCGTCCCAATAGTAGTCTAAAGCAGGGTACGGCAAGTGGCCGAGCGGCGTCAACACTGGCGAAACAGCCCAAAACTATCGGTAGCGCAAGCCAAGGCCAGCTTGACGGCGATGCATCCAGTGCCGTGACTAAAGCTGGCCCGCCCAAGCGTGAGGAGCTAACGGCCACCCTCGAGGGATTTAGAGTTGTCCTTCTGGGCGACGTACACGAACTGCCAATTCTTGACCTAAGCGTCAACAACTTCACAGCTACTGCCAAAGACTGGTCGAGCGACCTTTCTGCCGGGACGACCATTGACATGTTTGTCAATGTTTACAACTTCTCCAAGTCGTCATGGGAGCCTCTTATTGAACCATGGCAGCTTGGTTTCCGTATGTCGAGGAAGCAAAATCCTCCCAGCATGGCGTTTGAGCTGAGCTCGAAGAAAATGATGGAATTGACTATCACTTCGGCTACGATTGCTCTGGCGTCTCATTCCGCCACCTTCCTCCGGTCAGATGACGATGTTCTGTCGAAGCCTCGCGGCGTTGATACTCCGTACCGCATTAAAAATTACACGGGATTCGAAATGAACGTCTGGGCCGAATCTGACTCTATCGATGAAGATGCGATGTCCGCAAAGCTCCAAGACGGCGAGGAGGCCCCATGGCTCTTCGAGAACTGGGAGAAGATGAGAGAGAATTTGTCGACTGATGTCAAACCTGCTATTGTTGGGGTTGTCCTCGAAGGAAGCAGCTTTCAGAGCATTGACAAGATTCCCGTCAATCGCGAGGGGGAGTTCCTCTACAACCTGAAACCGCGAGTGGATAATATTCTCCATCGCCTGCTTGTGGAAGTCAAGCTCGGAGAAGACAATGTCAAGTATATCACTTTTAGATCGCCGTTGCTGGTGGAGAACAACACACAAATCCCCGTCGAACTCGGCGTGTTTGATGCCCAGGAGGGCCATCTCCTTAAAATCGAGAAGATTCCACCGGGAGAAAGTAAACCGGCACCAGTTGGAGCTGCATATTTGAAGCAGCTTCTTGTACGACCAGACCAAGGATTCGGGTATTCCTGGTCAACGGAGTCATTGTGGTGGCGCGACCTTCTGAGGCACCCGACCAGGACGATGACTTGTAAGGGAGAAAGCGACAGCAAGACTCCCCCGTTCTATTTCCAAATGAACGCAGTGTACGATAAGAGTAATCCTCTTTGCAAGTAAGTACTCAATCCGAGTCCCTCTTGTCTGCCTCAACTAACACTCCATAGTATATATCCTTACATGAGAATTCGCCTCTCTGCTCCAATCGAGTTGGAGAATTTGCTTCCTTACGACTTCAAATATCGCATTTACGACAAAAACACGAAGAAGGACTGGACGAACTTCCTTCGAAAGGGAGGCCTCAGCCCTGTGCATGTTGTCGAATTATCCCATTTATTACTTTTGAGCATCGATATGCAAGATACTGCTTTCAAAGCCAGCGAGTTTGCCATTATTAACTCTAATGATTCTGACGATTTCCGAAAAGAGACAACGCTTGTTTGCAAGGACAACGAGGGCCTCCCGCTTAATCTCCAATTGCATTATTACAGGATCCCAGATAGTGGTGGAGCGTTTAGACTCACGATTTACAGTCCTTACATCATTTTGAATAAAACTGGCCTGGATATCAATATCAAGGCCAAGTCGTTACTGCAGCAAGCACGGACGGCGGCTGGCCAGAAGGTAGTGCGCGATCTCCTTGGGGATGACGAACAGAAGGCGCTGCCTCTGATGTTTGCGTTCAGTGGCGACGACCAGCGCAACCGCGTCATCCTCAAAGTCGGCGAGTCGAACTGGAGTAAACCGCAGAGTTTCGACGCCATTGGCAGCACAATCGATGTGGTTCTACCGTCAGCAACTCAGAATACTGAGATCCATGTTGGAATCAGCATCGAGAATGGAGACGGGAAATACAAGATGACCAAGGTCGTTACGCTTGCGCCGAGATTTGTGCTGAAGAATCGCATGAGCGAGGAAATCAGCGCCAGGGAACCTGGATCGTCGGAGCTTATGACTTTGAAGCGGGGAGAACTGAAGGCTCTTCACTTCCTTCAAAAGTCGGCGGTTAAGCAACTGTGCCTTTGCTTCCCCGGCCTGAACAACCAATGGTCCTCGCCGTTCACAATCTCAGATCTTGGAACGACGCATGTGAAGCTTGCTAAGGTCGGCCAGAGACAAAAGCTCGTCCGTCTTGAGGTTCTGATGGAGGATGCTACCATCTTCCTGCATCTCAGCATCGAGACTAAGAACTGGCCTTATTCTATGCGCAATGAGAGTGACATGGAATTTATGTTCTGGCAAGCAAATCCCAACATTGACGAGGAAGACATGGAGGATAGATCAGGCTGGCGCCCAATCCGCTATCGACTTCCGCCGAGAAGCATCATGCCATACGCGTGGGATTATCCTGCCGCCAAGCTTAAAGAGCTCATCATCAGTGCGAATGCCAAGGACAGGCATATTAAATTGGCAGAGATTGGAAATCTGATACCAATGAAGGTTCCCGCCGCGAAACATTCTAGGGAACAGAAGATTATCGATCTCAATGTCGCAGCAGATGGACCCACCCAGACACTGATCTTGTCGAATTATAAGCCGTCGAAGAGTATGTACAAGCAAAGGTCGCCTACGGAATCGGCTTCGAGCGCCACGGAAGGCTTCGAGGTCAAGGATCAAGATACGGATGTCACGTTCCGCGCACAACTCAAACTCGCCGGATTCGGGATCTCACTAGTGAATAGCCAGCTCAGCGAACTTGCATATATTACCTTCAGAGATCTCACGTTGAGGTACAGCGAATCGCCTCTGTATCAGACTGTCTCTGCATCCATTAAGTGGATTCAGATCGATAATCAATTGTACGGAGGCATCTTCCCCATGATTATTTATCCCAGTGTTGTCCCTAGACAACACGCTGAGACTGAGGCGCATCCTTCTCTCCATGCCCAGATTACGCGCGTCAAGGATGATTCGTACGGTGTGCTCTACTTCAAATACGCTACGCTACTCCTGCAACAGATGACGCTGGAAATCGACGAGGATTTCGTTTACGCGCTGCTGGACTTCTCAAAGGTACCGGGGGCTAGCTGGTCAGAGACGCATGAAGGGACGCTTTGTGATGACAGTCTTGACATCCCGGAGCCGAAACAGCTCCAGCAGGGCCAGGATATCTACTTTGAGCTCCTCAACATCCAGCCCATGCAGCTAGATTTGTCATTTGTTAGAACGGAGCGAGTCAATGTCGAGGACAAGACATCGTCGCGCAACCCGCTGATGTTCTTCCTCAATGTGCTTACCATGGCCATTGGGAACATCAACGACGCGCCTGTGCGATTCAACGCCTTGATGTTGGAGAACGCACGAGTATCGGCGGCTGTCTTGACACAGAATATTTCTGCGCATTACTCTCAAGAAGCGCTGTACCAAGTGCACAAGATTCTAGGATCTGCAGATTTCCTGGGCAACCCCGTCGGTCTGTTCAATAACCTGAGTTCGGGAGTGGCGGATATCTTCTACGAGCCGTACCAGGGCTTCATCATGTCTGATAAGCCTGAGCAGCTCGGTATCGGCATCGCCAAGGGCGCCACCAGCTTTGTTAAGAAGTCCGTCTTTGGTGTCTCGGACAGTTTCTCGAAGGTCACTGGTAGTATTTCCAAGGGTCTCGTCGCCGCGACGATGGACAAGCAGTTCCAGGACCGCCGGCGCATGACTCGGTCGCGTAACAGGCCGAAGCACGCTCTGTATGGCGTGACGGCTGGGGCTAATTCATTCGTTAGCAGTCTCGCCAGTGGAGTTGGCGGTCTCGCGCGCAAGCCGCTCGAGGGCGCCGAGCAGGAGGGATTCGCAGGCTTCTTTAAGGGCGTGGGTAAGGGTGTTCTCGGACTCGCGACGAAGCCAGCCATCGGTGTGTTTGATCTTGCGTCGAACGTCTCCGAGGGCATCCGCAACACAACGACAGTGTTTGACGGCGAAGGCCTAGAGCGCGTGCGCCTGACGCGCTTCATCCCCGCGGACGGAATCGTGCGGCCGTACAACCAGCGCGAGGCACTCGGTCAGTTCTGGCTCAAGCAGCTGGACAGCGGCAAGTACTTTGACGAGAAGTACATTGCGCACCTGGAGCTGCCGCGCGAGGATGTCGTGGCGATGTTGACGTACAGCCGAATCATGCTTGTACGTGCGAAGAAGCTGACGAGCGAGTGGGATGTGCCGCTGCGTGATGTGCAGACGATCTCGAAGGAGCGGACGGGGCTGAGCTTGACGCTGAGGGGGGGCACGAATGGGCCGTTCCTGCCGGTGGCGGAGGAGAGTAGTCGCAACTTTTTGTATCAGAAGATTGGGGTTGCGGTGGGGGAGTTCAATAAGAAGTATAAGGCGACGGAGTAGTAGGAGAGGAGGAGGAGGTGCTGGTTTAAAGGCGACGCGGGTTTAAAAGGGGGGGATGAGGCGCAGACACGGCTACGGCTATGGAAGGGCAGGTTTGAAGGGGCGCCGGATGGGACGGCACATGAAAGTGCAGTAGAGTAGGCGCCGGTTGCTTCGATGTGGATAGACATACACATAAAAATTACAGTACACATTTCCCGATATCCATCCAGGATCGAACCGTTCTGGTGCTACTACAATCCATCATACCCCGCGGCGGGCGGGCCACCCGTAAGTTGGGCAAGGCTAACTCACTAACCACAGGGAACACCCGCCCCTACCCGCACGCGCGCGGGCGCACCATTCCCTGTTCGGCTCCCCGCTTCGTCGCCTATTGGAAATGACCGCCGCCAGCTCGCCACCACCAACCCCTCTATCCCCGTGATTCGGCAGCCCCCTATCCCTTATCGACACCGCTGTAATCGAGGCGAGAGAAGGGGTGGCGCAGCAGTGAACATGGCTGTGTCGTTGGCTGCGTGGTTGTGGGCGAGGGTGGGAGTCTGATTGGGGAATCCGCTAGAAGAGGGACTAGTCATACAGAGAAGTATGCATGGAAGCCTTGGCGGAGGGTGGGGGATCGTTCGGTTCGAAGGTGACGCCGTTTTGGTGGTTGGGGTGGTTCTTGGGGGGTCTTGGGGGGTCTTGGGGGGGAGGGGTGATGGGGAGGTGATGCGGTGTTACGTGTTCGAAGATGTGAGGACGCGGAGATGTGATGTGGACGTGTTGGAATGCGCGGATGAAGGGGAACAGGTCGGCGAGGTAGGGGGCGAGAGCCGTTGGTAGAGCGAGGAGGGGAGGGGAGATATCGCGATGTGCCATGCAGACTTATGGGGATCCATGCTGGCAGTGGTGATATAGACCACGGCATGCTCGCAAGACCGAGTAAGACAGCGATGTGCATAATGGAAGTAGATTCTGTATGTTAAATAGGGGATTGCATAGGAGCATAGTAGCAGCCTAGAACTATTACTACACGCCTATACAACCCCTTACATCCCATGCTATCTCCCTTACAAGGTATCGCCCGCTCATACAACCCCATCCTATCCTACATCGCCCCATATCCCTCCTAAACAAGCACAATAACACCAACCACAGCACCCACAACAGCCATCACCGAACCCCTCACAACCGCACCCGCACCCGCACCCGTACCATCCGTCGTCTTCGGTCTCGAAGTCGAGCTCGAAGTAACTGTCCCATTCGCCGCACCAGTCTGCGCCCCAGTCTGCGCACCAGTCTGTCCACTCGGCAGCACAGCCGGCGCCGTCGTCTCCGGGCTGCTTTCAGCCTTCGTCGACACCACTGTGCTGCTCTCCTCCTTACTCTCCACCGCCGTAGTCTCCTTCGTCGTCTCCTTTGTCACCAGCGTCTCCGCCGCCTGCGAAGTCACAATCGTCGACTGCATCTCCGCCGCCGTCGTCTTCTCAGGCGCCGCGGCCTCGGTAGTCGACTGCTCCACCACCGTCGCTGGGCCGGGCGCGCCGGTGAACCCGGGGGTCCAGCACGACAGGTATGATGCAGGGCCGAGTGGGATGGTGCCGCAGCCGGGGACGTTGGTCTTGGGGGGGGCCCGGCCGCCGCCGCATTCGACGGGGTCGCAGATCTCGCCGGTGAGGGGGTCGTACCAGTGCGTGATCATGTCTCCGCAGTGGCCGAAGGTGTGGACGCCGCAGACGGCGTGGATGGGGGTGGTGAGGAGGAGGAGGGTGGCGGTGGTGAGGAGGAGGGAGTTGAACATCTTGATTGTTTGTTGGGGGGATGTTGTGATGGTGAGTGAGTGAGTGTGAAGTGTAACGACCGGAACTACACTGAGTAACGATTGTGATGAAGCAGAACGAAAACCCGATGTTAAGTAAACAAGAGGGAAGAAGCGGCGCAGCTAGACTTTATCCAAAAACCTACCTTCCCTCTTTCCTCTTTCCCCAACTGAGCGGCTCAGGACGGCAACCGGCGCCACCAAACATGAATGAGGCAAATTGCTTCTTGCCATTTCGGGAAATTCTGAATCACATTGGGCGTGACAGGTCTATGCGCGCGCCCCCTTGCTTCGTTTTAAGATTCGCTGGGGATGAATGTTGGATGTTGGATGTTGGATGTTGGATGTTGGATGTTGGATGTTGGATGATCGGTTACATATGATATATGATGTTATTTAGTGTACAAATACGACTGCAATTAATGATTAATGGGAAGAATGGGAAGAATGGGAAGAATAGGAAGAATAGGAAGGATGGGTATGCGAGGTTGCTCTTACGGAAGCTAAAAATAGGGTTTGCTTGGCCGGCTTGGTCTTGTTTTTAGCCCTCAATTCCTCATCTCATGTTAGCAAAGAGGTCTACACGCGCATATATAAGGAATGATACGGACTTACAGCACCCAAAATTCCTCTGCCCTCGCTATCTTGGCTTCTGTATCATCACCGTTGTTTGATAGATTCAAAGTACATACAGTATCCATAGGAGATGTGGGGGAAGGGTTCGGTTGTGGGGCAGATTCATGGAATCGAGATGCCGTAGATCCATACGACTGTGGGTTAGAGATGGGTGAGGCAAATGCCTCATATGTACAGTACAGTACAGTCGTTCTCCTTCTCTTCAAACTGTAGGCGGCTCCAGCACATGACAACTCACAAAATGCTCCTCCGGTATCTACACCTCAAGCACCCTCCTCATCCTTCATTCTTGGCACAAAAATAACCTCCTGCAAAACCTGCGGACCTAGCCCCTTCGTCGAAATACCAGTCTCAAACACGCTGCTTCTCACAATACGCATCGCGAGACTCACCATCTTCCTCGCAAAGTCGGCGTCCTTGTCGTCTCCAGGGATGAGGGCGGGGTGCATACGGTTCACGCGGCGCCTTGCAGCAGACCGTAAGGGGTAGTCCGTCGGCCAGACAGCGAGCGTGCGAGTTGTCATGAGTGACATTGCGGCAGTAGTTTCGGGGTCTGAGTCGAAAGTAGGGGTTGTGCTGTGGAATCTGCGGGGAGTATGAGTTAGAGGTGGAGTGAGTGAATAGCAAAGGCGTCTCGTTCTTCAGACAGAGATAGGGCACTTACTGGAGTAAATCCTCCAGCCATACATCCAGCCCATCACTCAGATCGTTGTTCTCGGAGTGGTGGACCATCAACACGCACCACGTCCAAACACATAGCATCGCCACCCCTCGGCCGTTATCCAGCATCTCGGCAAAACTGCAATTTCTCGCCGACAAGTCCTTCACGCTGACATCCTCGCCGGTACCGGCTTCGGGACTCGCAGAGAAGCCTAGATAGGGTTTAAGAGTGTCCTCCGGCGCCATTGACTGCGCTACCGTGTTCCAGACCGTGGGGTGGTTGGCTTTTAGGTAGGGGAATGCCGAGCGGACGTCGATGATGGGCGATTGGGGCCATTCTGCGATGGTATAGTCCTCGGTGTCATCCTTGACCTTGAGAGTCTCTAGGTATGCATGTAGCGCCTCGATAGCACCGCCCAAGGTCGCCAACTGCCCTGACCGGTACTGTTGCGCAACGACTTCAAACTGAGCAGCTGGATCCCTATTTATGTCAGTCAGAGACCATGATTCCAGGGCCACAGGAAAAACTCTACCCTAAATCGTTCCCCGCCTCAAGAATTCTTCTCTTAGCACTCCTCAGCTGCGCCAGAAGGACAGAGAGCGCACAGAGCGCGTTCCTCCCCATAAAGTTATACAGAGATGTCTCTAGATTCGACTCAACGCTGTATTCAGGGTTCTCTTGTAGGAACTTCTCCTCCCGCTCGTTCGCCACCAGGATGGCGAGTGTATCGATCAGTCCCTCTTCAAAAACCCGGAACTCCTCCACCCTGTTATCGCCTTCCCTGGCGGGATATGGTCGACTTCTGACATGGAATATCCATTTCTCACTTGCGCCTCCTGGCACCTTATACCCATGCTTCTGAGCCCCCCAAATCCGCCTCTTCTCCTCACTAGGACACTTGAGCTCAATAGCCACATCATCATTCCCCGGTATACAAAACCCATATCCCAGCAACAACTCCGTATTCCCCTTCGGCGCATAATTATTAAACACCTGCTCCCCCTCCCCTATCGCCGCATCCGTGATAATGCTGAAATCCTTGACCGGTCCCTGCGCATTCACGAACCACTCCACCCACGCTTTGGCGTCATGATTCGCAATATCCAGCAGCGGAAAGAGAACCGGGTACGGGCCCTCCTCTGCGATCTTCTCGCGCCAGCTCGGATACCCATCCACCGGCTGGTCCAACACATCGCCGTACACCTCATCCGGGATCAACTTCGAGACAAAGCTGCGACTACTAAATATAGTCGACGCCCACTTATACAACTCCCACGTCCACTCCCCCCCCAACCCCTCCATCCCCTTACTCCCCTCCAAAACCCCCACTCCCCCTTCAAACTCCCCCCTCCACATCCCCTCCCTCTGCGCAATCGCCGCCGGTAAATTCGTCCCCCCCAACCATCTCCTCGCCTCCTCGGGGTAATAAAGCGGCGTAGCGAGTTTATGAGGTTCATCGGGCTGCGGGAGCGAGCGGATATACGGAGCCCAGTGTGAAGAGCTGCCACGGAGGTATTGCTGTATGAGGAAGAAGCAGCCGATCACTTTTGGCTGTTGGGTGGTGAGGAAGGAGGCGGGGAGGGGGGGGGAGTGGGAGGGGAGATCGGGGAAGGCGGAGAGGGCGTTGAGGTAGGAGAGGGAGATGGGAAAGGGGCAAGAGACGATGCGGGAGCGTGGGGGGAGGGAGGTGGTGGGGGATGAGGTTGTGATTGGAGGGGCAGTGGGTGTTTCTTCCGCGCTTCCCGCGGCGGGGGTTGAAAGTCGACTCTGTTGAAGAGGTTTGACTCTGAGGGATATGCCGAATTCGGGGGAGTGGTAGACTTCGACGTCGTCGTTGAGGTAGGCGCCATGGGATTTGGCCCATCTGACGAGGTCATCGATGGGATTGGAACCCGCGGGTTCGACCCCGCCAGCCTTTGCAGCGTCGTTCCCACTCATAGCCCTATCAACCTGAGGCCCAAAACCGAATACATATTATCATAAAAAAATGTGTCGTTTTCACGTGTCGTCACTGTGCCATTTGCTAGCGAAAATTGAAGGTGATAGTCACGTGTGCTATATAGTAAAAGAGTAGATAATAATTTGAGATGAAATAATTCGTAATATTCATATATAAAATAGAAACTATATACTCATAAATACTAATTAATATGTAGCAGATAAAGGAAAAATATATCCTCAAGATACCGCCGCCCCATTCAGCCTCCGCCCCTCCCTATACACCTTATCCGCTTCCGCCCTCCTCATCTTCACCTGCTCCCTCCTCCCAAACAACCCCAAACACAACGGCGGCACCATAGCCACCATCGCAATCACCGCCTGGAACCACAGCGTACGCTGCATATTCCTCGGGACATCCGACCCCGGCCCTCCCTGCTCCCCATCCGTCAACGCATCGCTGATAACAATAAACAACCCACCGAGCAACTGCCCGCCCGACCATAAAATCGTACTCGTCACCTCCGGACTAACAGGATGCGTGAGCTCAGTCACGTACTCAAGAGCCACAGGGAGGAGTGTGAACGACGCCGCGCCAAGGATAGCGAGAATGGTATAAGGGGCCGCGATGCTGCGAGTAGGCGGGGCCCAGATGAACGCCAGGTATGCGAGGGCGATGAGGGGGACCTGTATTTTGATAGCGAGGAGGAATTTCTTTGAGCGGTCGAGGATGGGGGAGGAGATTGCGGCGGCGACGAGGCCGACGACGATGAGGATCGCGCCGGCGATGCCGGCTTCTTCTTCGGTGAAGCCGTAGGGGGAGAGCATTTGGTTGAGGAGGGAGGAGATGGAGTTGAAGAGGCCGACGTAGACGGTGTAGGGGATGAGCATCATGATGAACTCGGGGGATTTGAAGAGCGTTTTTATGGAGGGGATGATGTCCAATTTATGCTCTGTTGATGATGGTGAGGACGGCGTCGGTGGAGCAGCGGGTATGAAGAAAGATGGGATCGAAGCAACAGTAGCCTGTACTCATTAGCCCTCTATTCCAAGACCCACCGCCCCTGAAAAGGGTCAATACTCACAATAATAGAAATATACAACACCATATTAGGAATATCCCCCTTATTCGGCGCAAAAAACGGGTCAATCAACTGCCCCAACGCTCCTCCCAACGGATTCGCCAGCGTCATCACCGCCGTCGCCGCCACACGCCCATTACTCGTGAACCACTGATCGCTATAGTGCGTCGGTGACGACAGGACGAAAGGCTGCGCGAACCCCGTCAGGACCTGGCCGAACATGACGACGCCGTAGTTCTGGACGCGGGTGCCGCCGTAGCGGATCCAGTTCCCGGCGAGGAGGAGGACGGAGGCGGTTATGATGGCGGGCTTGGGGCCGCCGGTGTGCAGGACGTAGATGGTGAAGGGTGTTGCGACGCAGAAGGCGAAGAGGAAGCCGGTGCTCAGCCAGTTTATAGCTGTCATGGAGGTGTCGAAGTATTCCGAGGCCGTTGTCGAGACGGGCGCAAAGGAGAGCCACTGTTTTCGCATGCAGTCAGTTTCTGCTTCTCTGCAATACCCAGGGTAAAAGGTGAACTCACATCCCAACTAACAACCACATTCAACAGCACCAGCTGCAACAACCCAAACCACCTCCTCTTATAAACCTTCCACACCACCTCCCCCCCCCCCCTCTCCAACAACCCAACCCTACTCCCCATATTCTCCAGCGCCTCTCCCTTCGCACTCGAGTTCATCTTCCCAAACCACCCCTTGCGTCTCCACCCCTTCTTCGCCCCGAGCTCTCCCTCAGCCTTCGTCGCGCCCGACGTCGCAGTCCCGAGCGTCGCGCTGTCATCCTGAGTCGTCGAGGTTTCAATCCGTTCCGCTGCGTCGTTGCCGTTGCCGTTGCCGTTGTCGTCCTTGGCCACCACGGCGTCGTTCTTACTCAGCCCAGGAGCAGCAGCATCTCTTCCCATATCGTCGCGTATGGGCGCACTCGCGCGCGAGCCACAGTAAGCTGATGCGTGCGTCCCACAGTACTCTCTAGTGAAGATTCCCGTTCTCACTGCCAAGCCGTCACAAGATTATCGTGGTACACTCAAACCTAATACCAGGTCGGTCGTCTGCTTCCACAGTCTCACATCGGTCGTAAACAATAACAGTAAGTACACTTGTGTCGTCAGTCAAGAACTCCACCGTCGTCGTTTCGTCAGACTGACTGCTTTAATAGCCCGCACAATAGTACTCGTAGCTTTGGCGCGTGGGTTCCCTCGGCACTAACTACTCCTCACTTTTTGGCTCGGGGGCCAGCCCGAATGGGAAAGTGGTCAGATTATTGGATTGTGCAGACAGCCACAATGCGGGGGATAAGGAATCCCTCCTTGGGGCGGCTGGTGGCTCTATTGTTGCAACCTCATCTTATATTAATGTATTTACTACAAGTACTGTAAGTTACAAGTAACTTATAGTAAGTGGTCGTACTGTTCAAATCTCACAGGCTTCACATGCAAAACACAACGGCCTTATCAAGCGACAAGAAAGTCATGAATTGTTTAAGCATTCTACTGCAGAAAGAAAGCATTTTGCTAATCCCAAACGCCATTCCAAACGCCATTCCAAACGCCATTCCAGACAAGAAGCTGCTATTCGACCAAGTCAATCCCATACAATCGCGGGCTTTTTACCATGCCCAATGCCCAATTTCCTTGCTATTACTTCGCTTATCGCGTCAACTCCAGCCACGGAATTATGAGATAAACGACGTCCTTTACTTGGGATCCTTTTCCTTGGGTCCCCTCACCTTGGGTGGTGCGAGTGGAGTCTTTGGTGCTTCCTTCTTGGGCGGATAGTTCGCTGGGCAGCCTGAAATGATAACGTTGAACTGGTTGTCATCGAACTCTTGTCCCCAGATCAAGCCCGAACCATCCTGTCTCGCGCACTCGTAGATGATTCTATATGCGTACTCAGCAATGGTCTGGACCTTGACGTGGTTTGCCTGCGGATTCTTTAATTTCTATCAGCACTGGCTCGTTCAAAATGGCTACATATAGGTCTTACATCATTGCACAGCTGGATGCGAGCACGCTCCGCCTCGTCACAGGCAGTCAAGTCAACGCACTGTATGTGCTATTAGTAGGTGGAATGACGTCCAAATCCCAAGAGAGTGAGCTCACATGGCCATGACCACCGCCAATGACGACAACGGAGCTCTCGTTTGTGGCGGCAAGAGCGCCAACAACGGATGCGAGCTTATAAGCAGCCCAAGTCTCTCCGTACTGGGCAACCGTCATGTCCTCTCTATCACAGACAATCTTGTCCTGCACTCGAACGTCAGAATTGACGTGGCATCAGGTGGGACCACTGACCTGTGGGGCCATGGAAGCCTTGACCTTCTTGCGGCGAACGAGGCCTCCAACGTGGTGGACCTGAGCATCGCGAGCTACTTGGACCATCTCCGTGCTAACCTCCTGCACAAACGGGAGTCAGTGACCGACTCAAACACGTCCGAAGAAGAAACTTACCTTGAGGTTGCCATAGTAAGAGTACACCTCCCCAGCAGGGCCGATTGGGCCAATCCACTCAAGAGCATTGGCAGCACGAGCGGGAGTAGCGGTGTCGGAATTGCGCTCGTTGGCAAGACTGATGATCCCTTGTGGAGCACCGACGACCTACATAGAAGATGATGTTAGAGGAGTGCTGACTCTTCGAACAACGTCGACTCGGGGGCAACACGTACCTGGCTGGCAAGTGCCAAAGCAGTGAGGGAGGCAACACAAGTCTTCATGTTGAAGTACTGTAGAATAGCGATTCTTGATAAGAATTAAGGCGTAGAGCAGTAAGTATGGGAAGCAGAAATGTAGCAGAAGTGTAGCTATGTGTTTGGATGGATGCTTGTAAAAGTATGATGGTGAAAGAAAGAGACAGAGAGAGGATCGCGGGAATGGCTTGGATTAAGTACAGCGAGCGAGGATCGTACCTTCCAATACTCAGTCTGTTGAGAGGAAGGAGCGAAAGGTGCCATCGCACTTGCCAAAATCGGTAGGGAAAGACATCAAGTCAATGTGATGGTGGAGTTAATATAGGTTCGTTGTAAAAATATGCTATAAATTGCTGATATATGGAAATAAATGGTAACTGATCTGGCATCATATCGTCCAACATCAACACATACTCGACGCTATATACCTTACTTACCTGCTACCACCAATATATCGCTTCATCTCCCCTCTTAAAATACGAACACCGCCTGCGTCAGCGGCAACTCTGTCGAAGACTCAGCCGTGCAATGCACGCCATCCGCCTCGACCCTATAATTCTCCGGATCAACATGAATCTTCGGCATCTCAGAATTATGCTTCATATCCTTCTTCCTGACCGTCCTGCACCCCTTCACAGCCTCCACGCGCTTCTTCAAGCCATACGACTCAATGTTACCGCAGTCAATCGACGCCTGCGAAACAAAGAGCACAGATGTGGAAGGAACGTGGGGCGCGAACATGGGGCGCCCGATAACGGGCTGCACGGTCGAGATGGACGCGTTGGGGTCGCCCTGGTGATGGTTAATAAGGGAGGAGCGATGGTGGGGATATGACGTGGTTGCACTTACCATCATGGAATAACTGATTAGACCGCTCTTGACGACCATTGTTGGCTTCGTGCCAAACCACGCTGGGTCCCAGATCACAAGATCTGCTAACTTGCCCACCTCGACGCTACCAAGGAGGTGGCTCATCCCTTGGGCAAGGGCTGGGTTAATCGTATACTTGCTGACATATCTCTTTACTCTAAAGTTATCCGCGTCTGTTCCCTCATCCTCCTTCAAAAATCCGCGCTGCACCTTGTTCTTATGAGCCGTGTTCCAGGTTCGGAGAACGACCTCTCCGCAGCGGCCCATCGCCTGCGAGTCTGAGGACATCATACTGATAGCTCCCATGTCGTGTAACACATCCTCAGCTGCAATTGTCTCAGCGCGAATTCGCGACTCTGCAAACGCAATATCTTCCGGAATATTCTTGCTAAGATGATGGCAAACCATAACCATGTCCAGATGCTCATCCAAGGTGTTCCTCGTGAATGGCCTCGTTGGGTTCGTAGAACTTGGAAGGACGTTGTCATACTCAACTATACTGATGATATCGGGGGCGTGTCCGCCACCTGCTCCTTCGGTGTGGTAAGTGTGAATAGCGCGATCTTTGAATGCAGCAATGGTAGACTCCACAAAGCCAGACTCGTTAAGGGTATCGGTATGGATCAAACACTGGACGTCGTACTCGTCGCACACGGTAAGACAAGAGTCAATCGCAGCCGGGGTGCAACCCCAATCTTCGTGGAGCTTAAGACCACAAGCTCCTGCTTCGACTTGCTCACGAAGAGCCTTTGGATCGCTGTCATTACCTTTACCAGTGATACCGTAGTTCAGGGGCATCGCATCCAAAGCCTGCAACATATCCCGCATGTTGTTCTTGCCCGGCGTGCAAGTCGTCGCGGTCGTGGCAGCTGTTGGCCCGGTGCCGCCTCCGAGAAGCGTGGTGACTCCAGTTGCCATGCACTCAGAAGCCTGCTGAGGGCAGATATAGTGAATATGGGTATCAATTCCTCCGGCTGTGACAATCATCCCTTCGCCGGCCATAACATCCGTGCAGGAACCGACAATCATTCCCTCCGTGAGCCCTTTCATCACATCGGGACTGCCTGCCTTCCCAATGCCGGAGATGAATCCGTTCTTGATGCCGATATCTGCTTTATAAATACCACTCCAATCAACAATAAGGGCGTTGATGATGACAAGATCCAATGAATCCCCATCAGACTCGCCAGTGGCTTGGCCCATACCATCTCGCAGAGTTTTGCCGCCGCCGAACTTGCATTCGTCGCCATATGATGTCAGGTCTTTCTCTACCTTTATCCACAAGTCGGTGTCGCCGAGTCTGATCTTGTCGCCCACCGTGGGACCAAACATGCATGCATATACAGATCTATCAAGCTCGAAGGGCTTGATGTGATCCGCGTCGCCTGCGGGCTCGAGAATGTTTCGAAAGTTGCCCGCTTCAATATTCTTCAAAATCTCATCTGTGCGAGACAAGTCGAAGACCCCCGAAGCGATGTTATTGCCGCCGCGTACGATTTTGCGTCCGGCAATCTCCACTAGAGTTACCGTCTTCTCGTCGCCTGCCTCGAAACGGATAGATGTTCCTGCGGCTATATCCAGTCGATATCCATAGGATCTTATGCGATCGAATTCGAGATGGGGGTTCGTCTCGATAAAGTGGTAGTGGGATCCGACCTGTGGCGCGGTTAGCATTTTATGTTAAGGGCCATTGACTCTTCTTACCTGTACTGGTCGATCACCATAGTTTGTGACCTTGAGCTGGATTCTCTTCCGCCCTTTATTGATCGCGATCTTTCCTTTGACAGCGATGACTGCGCCAGGCATCTTCTCAGCCGTGCACTCCTCATCGTCTGGTACTTTGAATAGGTCCGCGTCGGGGATTGGGAGGAAACTCCCGTATAGCGCCTTGTTCAAATCTCCATCATCGCTGCTAATTGGGGCCTGGACGGTAACGAGGTAGGTTCCCTGGGGAAAGGTGCCTTCGACCTGGATCTGCTTCAAGGTCGACACAACGGCAGGCAGCACGTGTCGCCGCCCCAGCATCGTCGTGCCGATCGACATGAGATCCGCGACATTGTGGTTGCCATCGCGAATGAGCTGTGTAGCCAATTAACATCCGAGATCCACCACACTACGGCGGAAGAAAACATACATACTTCTTGGAGATTGTTGGCAATAAGAGCCTGAGCGGTGTGCAACGTCAGTGCAAAGTCTCAAATCCTGGTCTCATGGCTCTACTTACACACGCTTCAGAATGGTTCAGCCTGACTCCTCGTGCAAGTCGACGCTGGGCCAGCAATCCCAGCTGCGAGATAACGAGCTTGTCGATCTGACAGCTGAGTTAGTAGACGTGTTATGGAGCTAGTTCCTGGCGATGCATCACTCACTTCGCGTGGAATTAAGTGCATCCTCGACTGAGCAGCACAGCAAGCTCCGCAAACTCGAGGTAGTTGGATCAAAGATAGGTGTGAGGCTATGAAGCTATCACAGATTTGGGTCCCAAGTAGTTCAATTCGTCTGACGGAAAATGACTATTCTATGTCATAGCTCCGCCTAAAAGTTGGCAGGGGGGCGGGCGATAAGGAATGATAGGGATAGGGATAACGGGAATCGGGAGACACACAACCAGCACGCGTTCCTTGTGCAACCATGGTAATCCCTATAGGGTAAAAACAGTTATCATATTCCGAATTATCCCATCTCTTGCCCTCAATTTCCGAAGACTTTTGACAGGTTTTTCGTACACTGCATGTACGTACAGTACAACGTCTCCCGTTGGAATCCCTATCATCCCCCCTCAATTCTCATACAGTATGTTCCTGTCCTCGGGAATGTCCCCAGGTGTCAAACCCTCCAAACCGGTCAATGCCGCTGCTCCCAATAATCTACCTACCAACCCAACCCTGGGCTCCAAAGATAAGTGCAAAACACCCCACAGACCTGTCTGTGGGTCGAGCTTGCAGTAAAGACTGGTATCGCAAATTGAACAACTCGCTGTAAATCCTCCATCTGGTATCATGCGCCGCTTCAATCAAGACATAACCGTAAAACATCACTATAATAATTATATGTACCGGCAACCTCATTAGAGTGTCGGGAACACCCTGTGGATAGCCCTTCTCCCTGTAGTTAACGCACGGTCAGCCGCTGTATTCAAATCTCTTAGCATGTGTAGGTGCAATTGACAGCGCATGGAATGGACAATACATACACTTCGGTCGTGGCCGTTCCTCGACCGCCTCCTCATTCGCGACAGTATTACTCATAAGTGCCTGACTCCTGGGTTCCACAATCGCCTGCCTACTCGTTCCTTCCGGGATATACGCCGGGCTGGGTGCACTCACTATAGCCGGAGGCGTGCTGTCTCGCCGAGTCTGCAGTTCTATACTCGAGACATGGTGAGGCCCGCCAATACGCTGGCGATTAACCCAATGTCTCGCTCTGCTTCGCCAGTCGCCTGAATCCGGTGTCTCGGAATTCTCGTCCATGAGCCTTCCTATGCGTTCGCGCCGCACCATCGAGTTGGTGATCACGGGCGGGCAGAACCCTATTGGTAGCGCGCTCGTCTTGCACATTGGGCAGAGAGAGCTGTTCTTGCTCAGGAAATGGTCGATGCATTCCGGGTGGAAGATGTGCCCGCAAGGAAGTTCTCGGACTACAGTCTTTAAAGACTCATAGTCGTCCAGGCAGATGGGGCAGGTCGGCTGGGACTGAGGTTGGTACATTTGCAATTGGATTCTCAGCCCCGTCACTGGTTCGTTGATGACAGGAATGTTGAAGACATGTTCTTCCTTACTTGTGGTCCCCTTTACTCCCGACTCTGGTGGTGCGGGAGTTTCTTCGCACATATAGATGTAAACCGGCATCTTCTGTATGGTTTCGACGGGCACGGTAAGGCGCTTGATGCCAAGAGCCTCCAAGTTGACTTCGCCTGCGG
This sequence comes from Pseudogymnoascus destructans, assembly GCF_001641265.1. Lineage (NCBI taxonomy): Eukaryota > Fungi > Ascomycota > Leotiomycetes > Thelebolales > Thelebolaceae > Pseudogymnoascus > Pseudogymnoascus destructans. The sequence continues at coordinate 474,771 of NW_020167539.1, read as the reverse complement.
CAATGCGTCGGCGCAGATTTTGTCTCCGTCGGCGCTGGACGAAGTGCACGAAGAATGAGGTCAACATCAGGGCAGCGCCGAGTGATGCTATCGCTATAAGGAGAAAAACCCACAACCCCGGTAAGGAGCCTGACGAACTATCCGTAGCTATCTGTGTGTAAACCCGAACAAAACTGTTGGCTTCCACACCTTTTAAGTCGAGGACCTGTTTTCCAAATGGCACAGACGAGGAATTTCCAGAATATCGACTTAATTGATCCATCAAGGTATTTCCATAGCTTCCAGGAACAGCGTAAACAGGAAAGCCGTGTGCTGCTTTCCATTGACCACCATCATGCATATTCCAAATCGGCGAACTGATTGGTGGCGGCATGACGTCCGTGTTATCAGTTGTGTAGAAAATGAAGGCTTGGAGAGAGACTAGTGAGGCCATGTCCAGGAAGGACAGGCTGCATGTTGAGTTGATCCATGGCGCCAGCGCAATTAATTTGAGGTCTTCCCCCGGAAAGTCTTTCCTCCGACTGGCAAGCGCCGGTATGTGTTGTTTCGACAGGTTGAAGCATGGATCCGTAGAAGCTAGGTCTGGAACATATAACAGCCCCTGGGATCGTCCAGTTCCATCATTGCCATTTGTCGACAATGTTTGTATATTTTGACCTAGGGCGAGATTACCGACGGTGTTTAAATTATCCTAGTGGAGGTTAGATGATTCGGATAGCATCAACAACCCGCCCTCGACTCACAGGAATATCCACAAGAACATCGTCGATGTTGACACCTGTGCTCAGGGTTGCAGGGTCTGTAAAGGCAATTCTAAAGCCCCTAGATTAGCATACAACTCAGGAAGAGACAGAAGGTGGCCAGATGTCTGTATGCCCATCCCAACACAGCGGGTATGACATTGTTGATAGCACCGCAGAGGTTCCCATTGTTCCAGCCAGTATTGCCACAAACAAAGGATCCTATCGCGGCGCCACCGGAATTCGAAGGGGCGGGAAGCAATCCAGTACATACACTGAGATCTTCATAGATTGGGCCGCTGCAAAATGGTTAGCATCTGCTACTTCCGTCATTCCGAAGAGATGACATTGTTCAACGCCCGACTGCTACTCTATACCAGGCGCATAGTATGCGCTTGGAATAAGGCTTAATAGACAACTTAAACAGCGATTACTTACCCATTATGAGCTGAAACCACAGCAGGGTGCGGAGGATGATGTGTAAGAGTGCATCAGTTGTCGAGTGCCGGTTGTGTTGTTGTGTTGTTGTGTTGTGTAATCGCCGTGGAACCTGTAAGCCTTTGGGCCTCTCCTCCCACAATTAACGTCCGTATATATGTAAAAAATACAGACGATGCTCGATCGTTCTGATCTTCACTATTGCAGTGGAAGCGTGGCACTGATGGATTGTGGAGCAGGCGGGGGGGGAGTTTAAGGTCGTCGTGATCTTGAGACGTCGGAGCCGGCTGCGACTTTTTGGAGTTCTTGGCAAAGCTGATATACTGCCCTCATCTCCCAACGCAGTTATATTTCTACTGGCAATCCGCCGCCATATCACGTCCTAATACCAAATATTCTCATATTTCGGACTCGCAGGCAATCTTCTGATAGAGAGTCCTCTAAGTGTTCCTGGCCAAATTCTTTGTGTGACATCACTGTACCCTTGTCAGTAGCTTTTTTTGCGGGGAAGGGGAGTACCACACTTGTACTCTGGAAGCATCGCTGTCTTCAATCCGATGACATGGCAGGTGCATGATGACTAAGGGTCGCCGGCGTGTCATCCACGTGATATGCACCACAGGCGACAAAGAGCATCGCGACAACACGCGCCTCACAAACCCACCACTCTCTGAATCTCCTCAAATCCAATGGCCATTATACCAACGTCCTATAACTTGTAAAGCTGAATTGCATCATATTGCCGTATCTTGGATATAAGGACATAGTCCAGGGCCGCCGCCGCCTCCTCGCCGCAGCTCTAACCCGCCGCCGCCAGAATGCCGCCACATCCATCGGCCCAGAAGGGCACTGGGAAACGCTCAGGGGGACACCGAGAGTCTCGAAGATCTCGCAGCCGTAACACGACGCCGAGCTCTGCGAGTGCCCCAGGCATTCTTGCGGGTACCGAGAGTGAAAGCAGATATCTTGAGCTCACAATGATTCCATTCCCACAAGCCTCATACGACGACATCGTTGACCCCCAGATTGGCTCGTCCATCCCCGACTCCAAGGCCATCGACACAATAATAGACTCAATCAATCGTCTGCTTGATGTTGCAGAAGCAAGAGGAAAAGTTTGTGACCGTGGCATGAGGTTACTCTCTGCTCAACGTAAAGATCAAGTCGAAACCGAACGCAGAGAACAAGAACGTATAGACAGAGAAGCTGCAGACGAAGCTGCCGAACGCGGACGGCAGGCCAGCAAGATGAGAAAGAAGAAGGACTCGAGCAAGATGAAGGAGGATAGGCCATTGACTCATGGAGCTCATGTTCTTGCGCCTCAGGATGGTTCAAAGATTGGTATGTGAATTCCAGTTTTCTGTGGTTGCCCATGCAGCTTGCTGGGTATCACCCATAATATCTTCAAAGGATATTCACCAGCTTTATCGATTAAGAACTAATTGTATTACAGAGGGTGCTCCATCTGTATCGTCAGGAAGGGCTTCTCAGAAGCCAGGTCGGGGCCGGTCGCGGGGTGTGTCGCGTGAAGCCTCCGCTAGTTCTTCTTTGTCCCCGGTCGAGCAAACGACACCACCACCCACAGGCGCGGCTGCTAAGAAGAAAACGTCTGTTCCTACCATCCAGGTTGGCGAAGACTCAAGCAGTGAAGACGAGCACCAACCACCTTCAGCTCCCGCAGTTCCTCACATCATGACCTTTGGTGACGACCCCTGGACCTATCCTGACCCAACTGAATACGAAATCCGCAAAGTAACTCCCGACATGTCTGAAGAAGAGATCAAGAAGATCTATTCCGTTGCGGAATATCCACACGATGACTTGCACGATCTTATTCCTGGCACCCCGCCCGACAAGGACTTCAGCAACGCGAAGCCAGTGAATCAGGTTCAAGCCACTACCTTTGCAACCCACATTGAGGGGTATTTACGTCCTTTCACTGAAGAGGATCTTGCGTTCCTCCGCGACCGTGGTGATAGGGTCAATGATTTCATCATCCCACCTCGTGGCAAGAAGCACTACACTGAGATTTGGGCTGAAGAAGACGGCCTGGCTGACCCGCGTCAAAACCGTGACAAGCTTCCTGCCAACGAGCCACGCGGTTCCATTGAAGACCTCGATGAGGCCACTGCTGAGACAGACGAGATCTCTGTTGGCCCAGTACTTGGACGCCTTTTGTCACTCCTCCGCCCAGAGAACAGAGCCCCACCTTCTGAGCAGAACGCTGCCGCAAACGGAAATGTCGACTCCAACGCCGACCTCGACAGCTCCCTTGGCCTTGACCCTATGCCACTCGATCCACCAGCTGCGCCACTTCCCCCAGCAACCTACATGACTGAATCAACTTCTGAGGGCTGGAAGAAGGCGAACCACCCAAAGCTGGACCACGTGCAAGTCGACGAGCGCGTCAAGCAGGAGCTCCGCTACATTGGCCTCATGCCTGAGAGTGCCGATCCTCAGTACGACAACGGCGAGGACGATGAGGTGTCCGCACGCTTGCGTCTTCTCACCGCCATGCTCAAGGAGAAAGTCATCGAGAACAACGCGCGCAAGGCGATCTTGATGGACAAGGGCAAGGAACGCATGGCTCACCAGGAGTACTCCACCATCCTCGAGGATCTCGACAGCCAGGTCCAAGCATCCTTCTCCAAGCGCACCCGCACCATGGGCAAGAAGACAAAGGCAAAGCGACCAGGCGGTGCTGGAGGTGGGAGTCACGTGGTTTCTCAGGGCATGGCCAGACCGGGCATTGGGGATGCTACCAAGACGCTCATGGAGAGACGCAAGAAGTGGATCGAGAACATCGGTCCTGTCTTCGAGGGTGACACCGGTAGGGTTCCTCGCGCTGCCGATGAGGGCAGCAGCATCTTCACTGATGAGGCCATGGCCGAGTACATGAAGCGTGAGAGGGAGAACTGGGATGAAGAGGTTGATGACGAGTAATGATGCATTTTCAATGGGAGTTTAGGCGCTGTAGATACCAGTCTGGTTCTGCCTGAACACATGAGCATATGGGTACTTTGTTGATGAGGAAATACTACATCCAACGCCTTCATAATAGGTCAGAATAAGAAGGTCAGTTGATTTTATATGCATTTTAAGACTACGTGAGAAACACTTGTGAAACCTATCATAACGATGCTTCTATTAACATGTACATGTGCATCAACAGAGACCTATCATATAAATGCAGCAGTTCATAAGAAATACTTCGATCTCGGAAATCGTATTTTATATTATCAGCAGCCAACCCATTCTATAGTATCTACCCACATTTCCAGACGCCTCCCCAAACACCTATCACCCCCCTACTCCTCCTCATCCTCGTCCTCATCATCACTCCCCTGCATAAACAGCGTCTTCTCCATCAGCGCCAACGTCGCCCTCAACGGCAACCCAACCACATTATCATATGCCCCCTCAATCCTGTCCACCAACAGTCCCCCCATCCCCTGAATCCCATACCCGCCCGCCATCCCCACCGCCTCCCTCGTCTTCACATACGCAGAGATAAACTCATCGCTCGCCGTCTCATCAAACACCACCTTCGTCTCTTCAACCAAACTCTCCATATTATACCCCGGCGCGCGGGCGTCGTCGCGCGGCACAAGGACGCACACCGCCGTGTACACCTTATGGGCCACCTGGTCGCGCAGCATACGCAGCATTGCGAGATGCTCGGCCTCAGAACGCGGCTTCTCGAGGATGCGACCCGAGGTCGTGACAACGACGGTGTCAGCAGCGATGACCATCGTCGGGTCCGGGATAGACTTGAGCGAATTTGCAAGCAGCGTCTGGTACACATCCAGACACTTCTTCTGCGCGGTGCGGAGCACGTAATCGAAGGCGCCGAGGCCGACCTTGTCGAGGTTCTCCGGCTTAGTCGAGGGCGTGATTTCGATGTTCGTGAGCCCAATCTACATGGCGCGTTAGGAACTCACTTCATCTATTGGATTGAGCATGTGGTGGCCCCGGCGGGCGGGGTCGCGGCGAAGGAGCGGCTTGGTGTTGGAAGGAGGGGTAGGGGGTGGAGACACATGCCTGACCGAGAAGTTGTTTCCGTCGCGGGCTCGCTGAAGCTAGGACGACGCGCTTTCCCCGCAGTTGAATGAGGACGGGGATGTCCAAGGGGAAGGGGCCGCGGGGGAGCGGCTTGGCCATTGGAGCGGCCGGCGTGCCGTGCTGGGCGGCGGCGTCTTCGTAGTTTGGAGGAGGCTCCAGGGGTATCTTGGTGTCGGCCATGATCTGTTTCTTTTAATGGGATGTTTCGGCGATGGAAAAGGCTGAGGATTTTCCCTGTGGCGGGTTCGGCGGTCGTCGTGGCACAAGGCTGAGCGAGCTGGTTGGTCTCAGGAACAAGATGGCGCTAGGCTGTAAGGGGACTGGCAGGGTAAATAAAGCCTTGTGGGGATTTGTTGAACTTTCGTTGCATGTGATCAATGCCCCATAACCGCGAGAGTGAACCCCAGAGCGCAGAAGTGGCTAGATGTGCGAATTGGCCTTACGACTGGTCTCCGCGTATACTCTACACCATTATTCCTCATATACAAGGGCATCGCCGTTATGTCCTTAGCGCATGAGTAACGCCCGTGCTACCTTGTTGAGACGAGCGCGAGGGCTGATGCCATGTCGTCTCCGGCCAATACATCACAAACTGGGCGAGAGGCTTCGGCCAACGGAAGCGCAACGAGCAATGTGGACGACAAACCGAGACTTTCAGAGCATGAGAAGAAGGCGAACCATATCGCGTCTGGTGAGTGATGTCTATTCTTGCTTGCTGAGGCCGTGGCTGGCGTAATCTCATCTGCGCCGACGACTGGTCAGGTGGCGCTGCATTTCCGTCGGCGCAACGGCTAACTTGCGATCTACAGAGCAAAAGCGACGTCAGGCTATTCGAGAAGGATTCGACAGACTTACCGAGCTGGTGCCGGGATTGGAAGGACAAGGCAGGAGCGAAAGCATCGTGCTTAACAAGACGGTATCATACATGCGACAACAACTACGAGAACGCGAGCAACTAGTGGAGAGGATTGAGCAACTGGGGGGAAGCGTGAAAGATGGATTCAAAAAATAACAAGATTTGATGATTGAAAGGGACTACGGAGTTGAAACGGTTGGCCTGAACCGAACAGCAAGGGGGGGCTGTTTCTTATATACGTGTTGTATGAATACGGTGGCGGCACAGTGGGCACGGCGTTTTGAAGATATCTACTTTGCTTTCTGAACCGTCAGCATAATTCAAATGATCGTTCTCTACATTATTGAAGGAATTGAACCCGGGAAGCAGGCTGGTGCATACCCCTTTAGAGCCAGCGGGGTGACTGGCGTAGGCATCAGACCGGCAAGAGTTCGGGCGCTCGCTTTGAATTGAACATGAACATTTACAGTACCGAGGATATAGTTTAAGCACCAATAGTATTAAATTGATTGTTTGCATATATTGATCATTTCATTTCCTTGATGCTTAATCGTCGTGACCAAATTTTCGCTTCGCTCAAGGTTGGAGGAAGCGATCCGCGCGGTTTCGCAATATGTAGGCTATAAGTACCACTACATAGTAATTTGTATGTAAAGGTACATAAATCAATCATTGTAAGAAATTATCACTTCATCACTCCCACGCTCACTCCCTCACTCCCACGCTGACTCCCGCTCCCTCTCTCGCACTCACTCTCAGCAGCTTTTAGGGCCCGAATTGGGTCCCGATCTTTTAAGCTGGTTATTAGCCCGGTTTCTAGCCTAGCGGGCTACCCGGGCTTCTTTGGCTGCAAGCTTCTACAGTAGGCTTGAAGCTCGGCTTTCTAGGCCCGAAGCTCGTGAGCGTGAGCAGCTTGGAGCTCACCAAGCCGGGCCTGGCTTCGGCTTGCCCGCTTCTTCGACTTCTTAACCTAGCGCCAAATAGCCCGTAGGTCGTGTTCTTAAAGCTAGCCGCCTACCACAACCTCGTCGGTTCCGGTAAGCCAATTGCAGTAGCTCTCTTTTGAGGGGCTACTAAAGCCCTCTAGAACCTGATGTTTCTAGTACTATAGCTCCTCTTCTACAGCCTGAAAAGTAGAGGGTTTAGGTGTAGAAACCCGTATTAGTAGGGTAGGCATAGTAGGCATAGGCGTAGGCTGTAAGTAGGTGCATAGCTTCATAATAGCTGTATTACAGCTTATTAGCTAGATTATAGCTTTCTAGAAAGCTAAGTCTATTGTAGACTCCTTAAAAGTCTACTTCTGGATTTGGGTGAGATCTCTCATGAAGGATTGTAGGTTGTAGGTAATGTCTATGTCTTGTATAGCTATGAGCACAGCTACTCTATTGTCATGACACTCCTTCGATATTTGTGTCATGACCCTTCGATTCGCTTTAGTCTCTAGTACTTATTTCATTATGTCATTCACTTCACCTGCTTCGCTCACTTCGCTCACTTCGCTTCACTTGCTGACCTAGATCAGCCCAAAATGACTACTGGCTTAGGCTCTCTTGTTATTGGCTCGCTTCACTAGGGCTCACTTAGCTAGGGTTCAGTTAATTAGTGCCTTCGCTTATTTGGCACTAGGGATTTTTACTGTTATATAAGCACTTATTGCTCATGTCTCTTATTGATCTTTAGCTAGCAAATTATACACTACTTGGCCTTCTTGCAATTCCTCCTGCTTCAACTTACTTTGCATTCCCTTACTTCGAGTCGAACCACTTCGACCTGTTAGTCTCACCACTTGACCCCTGTGGTATAAAGTATATGCTTTGGAGCCTGAACTACTATACCTGGTCCTACTGCTTCGAGTATCGAAGTCTTCACATTATACTTCGGATACTTCTGCAGACTCGAAGGTCAGCCTCAGTTCGAACTGTCCTTACATCTATGCTTGTAAGGATCCCTCTCCCTCAGTGACAGAAGGTATCTGAGTCGGACAAGTTACGGTCACGTGGTGAAGAGTGAAGGCAGGTTAGCCGAGTCGGACCCATTTCGGGTACTTAAGGAGATTGACCCAATGGGGGTTCCTCTCTTCATCTTTTTTGTATCCTTCGTAGTAGACCTATAGGATAGCATCCGTTTAGCCTCCGACTCGCACTCTCATATGCTATTACTGTGAGTTAGGTGCCCTGTGTCCTTACAATGCTAGTACTTATAAGGCTAGAACACTCCTATGTCTAATGGCTGAAAAATGTGTGTGAGATGTGAGGGAAAGGTGTATATAATGATGTTATGTTCTTCTACTACAATGACGAAGTCATGGCTTGTATGGCTTACATGAGAGTTGAGTAGTAGAACCTTCATATCCTCTAAAGCTGTATGCTTTGCAAAATGCTCTAGCCACTAAAGAGCAAGCTGGCTATTTAAAAATCCAGAGTCTGAGAGTAGTACTAGCTCTGTGCCTTTTGAGGTTCGTCGTTACTAAGAATCCATATGATCACAGCTTATAGCCGCTAGCAACTATAGGAACAGGCAGCTATAGTGGCCACTAAGATTACAAGGGATCGCTAAGCATATAGCTGCATATAATAATGAATAGCCTCACCTTCTTCCTTCCTTTCTTCTTCTTCTCTCTTTAGATTTAATATAGCTTACTTTATCTAGACTAGCATCATGACCTCCATGACTATCGTAACATAATATTGAATCTTGTTCTAGGACAATGTAGTAGTCTGCATCTTAGTAAGGGGGGAGTTCATCTACAGCTTGCTTCAAGAACACATCAAGATATTTATAGAACTCTAATACACGCTTAAGCCACTAAAGTCCATGTAAATTGCTTGTCTATCCTTTTGAATTTGTAGAGAAGTGCCACTTATTTAGTACATTTTGGCTTTGAATAACGTGCATGTATAACGAAAGTGCCAAACAAGCGAAAGTGCCAAAATCATGTGTCATACTGACATTCGTTGCACTCAGTTTGCTATCAAACTCAAGAGCAAACTTGGAAATCTCCTCCTCAAACCTACAAGTCACTATACATATTTTGGCTTATCACACCAACAACAAGAGCAATACTACTCAACGATTGCTACAACCATCTATGATTCATTACACGTCATCGCTCCTTAGTTACTGGGCCAATATTACCACATAGCATATCTCTACAACCCTCTATGATTCATTACATGACATCACTCATATTACCACATGACATATCTCTACCAACTAGAGGCCTAGGAGCATGAACGATAGCTCTAAAAGCTCCTACAAACCTCTATGATTCATTACATGTCATCGCTCTTTAGTTACCCACAAGATTGGTTAAGTTATGACATAATTTGTCTGTGACATAATTTGTCTATGACATAATTTGTCTATAGGGGTACTCTGACCTTGGACCTCCTTTTACTTCCTATAGGCTACGAACCTAAGAGATGGTTCTATGGGATTCTCTTACATCGACTACAGTTACCAAGCCTGATAAGTCATGGAAAGTCTTGGAAAATGAGAGAACTACATTCCTTTAGCATAAATAGGATTGCCCTTTCCTTAAGAAAGGGCAAGCAGACAATACAGTAAATCGACTATCACATACTTCCACGTCTTTTCCAAGCTTCCAAGCATTGATCTTGTTACTCCTTGTTTCTGAAAAGTCAGTGAGGTGTTAACCTCTGACTTACCCCTGAGTTCCCAGACTCAACATTTGTTGCAACTTGTCTGAACCACTTCACTACATCACACACCTGATTGAATGCGTTGTGGAATAGTCTAAGCTACAACCCTTTGGCTCTGTTTTCTAAGACAGTGTGTTGTCTTAGTAAATTCATCCCTTCCTTGGGTGGCTAGATTCTCACATCTGGTGCACCCACCATTACATCATGCGGTAACCAACCCCCCCAACTAAATGTTAAATTCCTCCACAACAAAACATGCGCCATAAAAATGATGAAAGCAAATTAGTGCTAGCTATCCAAGCTATGCAAAGCGACCCAAATTTGCGCCTTCGAGTTGCAGCTAGGATCTATTCCGTAGACCACCGCAAGCTACGTCACCGTTTACAAGGCATACCTTCACGACGCGATATCCAAGCCAACTTACGGAAATTAAGTAACCTAGAGGAATCAGTTCTTGTTCAGTATATACTTGACTTAGCTGCTAAAGGGTTCCCTCCTCAGTTGTCTATTGTTGAAGATATGGCAAATCGACTACTTGCAACACGCGACGCGCCACGCGTCGGGTCACGTTGGGCTTCAAACTTTGTTAAGCGCCATGTAGAGCTCCGGACACGCTTCCAGCGAAAATACGACTACCAGAGGGCTAAGTGCGAAGATCCAGAAGTCATTCGTGGCTGGTTTGAGCTTGTATGGAACACAATTCTAAAGTATGGCATCAACAATGCAGATATCTACAACTTTGATGAGACTGGGTTTATGATGGGCGTCATCTCAAGCGCAACGGTAGTAACGAGCTCAGATGGGCGGGCAAAGGAAAAAAAGGTGCAGCCTGGCAATCGGGAATGGGTTACAGTAATCCAAGGCGTTAGTTCTCAAGGTTGGGCAGTGCCGCCATTTGTCATTGTGGCAGGTAAAAACCACCTTGCATCTTGGTATGAGAATAGCGGATTTCCAGCAGATTGGGTAATCACTGTTACTGCAAAACAATGCTAATTGATGAATTATTTGCGATGCACCCTTTGTAAACTGGTCAACAGCTGCATAGATTGAGGTTGGAGAGCTATTTTGATGATGCGCAATTCAGTTTTTAATGAAAGTAGACTGTGATACAGCTTCAGTTGGGTTATTTGGTGTCTGAGAAACCCATGGTTGAGCGGTGTTTGGGCGAGAGGTTGGAGGTGTTGGCGTCTTAAACCTAAGGTCAAGTGTAGATATTACACTCTTAGAGCTAAATGGAAGAAGCCCAGCACCTCGGAACCCTCCCTGAATATTGCTTTCTGTCATTGCAATGTTAAATGCAGCATGGAAGGCAGGAAAGAAGTCATCCTTAGTAATGTGAATAATATGAGCCCGCATCATATCTTCAATTTGCCGACCGTAAGCTCTCTTTAATGGGCCAAAACAGCCAACATCAAGTGGTTGGAGTATATGGGAAGAGTGAGCAGGCATACAAAGCGTAATAATGTTGTGTTCTTTGCAGTACTCCTCAAACTTGTCTGAGTGGTGGCTCTCATGACCATCAAGGACTAACAAGCGATAACCACCAACACTCCGGGGCTTTGTTGAATCCAATCCATACCTCTCTCGTTTGTTGTCCACCCAAAACCTGTGACAGGCAAATGAAGTGCTAAGCAAGCGCCGGAGAGCTAAAAAAACACGACTACAGCAAGGAGGATCACTTAGTCAACAGGTAGCACAGGAGCTACAGGATGAGAGGGACGTTGTGCAGCAAGTAGAGCAAGAAATAAGGGCAAGTAGTGGTCGGAAGCCAAGGGAAGAAACCCATGCACGTCGCTGTGGCAAGTGTGGTGAGACTGGACACAATGCGCGCACTTGTCAGATTGTAATAGACAGGTCTGAGGAAGAGGACTCCGAGTAGTTTTAATTAATTTTATATTGTTGTGGTGGATTTATCGCAATTCTTATGGGGTAGTCGCGATATTTTGGCACTTTCGCTTGTTTGGCACTTTCGTTATACATGCACGTTATGCAGGGGTAATATTTATATAGTATTGTACAGTATTATCATGCCGAGGCTTATTTGTAGTACACGCCTTATTGGTAGGCTTGCTCCAGTTTAATAAGAATGCTCCGTAGCTGTGCAGGCGTCACATTCACCTGTTTAAGCTCACCTTCCGTAAACTCCAGTGAATCGGCATCGGCATCGGCGGAACTCAATGGGTCCGAAGAGTTCTCGCCCTTAATGGCACGCAGGAGCTCTTGCTTAATCACCTTCTGTGATCCGGACACACCTCGGAAGTCCACTGTGATATGGCGCCCGTCATCGACATTGCTCTTCCCTACCACAGCAATGATGCCGTAGTGCTTCCTCATGGCCTCGGAGATCTTCTTCTTCACAGAGCGCGACGTTGTGTCGAGGTCGACTCCAAACACGGGGCTATGCATGCCGCGTGCTTGAGCTTTGGTTCCAGATTTCGGCATCCCCTGGATTTCATTGATCGCATCCGAGGCAAACGCTACCACGGATGGGTCGTCGTTGACTGTGATGACCATGACCTGCTTAGTGTTGAGCCAGAACGGCCATCGTCCGTTGTAGTGTTCAATAAGAAGAGCCATGAAGCGTTCCACTGATCCCAGGACGGCGCGGTGAATCATGACAGGCCTCACTGGCCCAGAAACAGCGAGCAGCTCTGGGTCTGTTGTAGTTAACCCCTTCTGCTCGAGTTCAGGCGCGGGTGCCGTATACTGCAATTCGAATCTCTTCGGCAGCTGGAAATCCAGTTGGATTGTGGCTGTTTGATGCTCCTTTCCGTCTGAATCCTTCAGGATAATATCAATCTTCGGGCCATAGAAAGCGCCGTCTCCCTCATTGACGCCCCAAACTTGCCCACTTGCATCAAGCGCTTCTCGCAGCGCTGATTCCGCACCATCCCACTCCTCCGCGGTCCCAATATAATGATCCTTAGGTCGTGTAGATAATGCCAGCCTATACGGGCCCAGTTTGAATGTTTCGTAAGCCATCTGAACAAAGTCCAGCGTCTTAGAGATCTCCTCAGCAACCTGAGACGCCCTGCAGAAAATATGCCCGTCATCTTGGTGGAAGCGGCGAACTCTCGTTAATCCACTCAAGGCGCCCGATATTTCGTTTCGGTGGAGAGGGCTGAAATCCGAGAATCTTATCGGTAAGTCGCGGAAGCTTCGTTGTTTCGAGGCGAAGAGTATGCAATGCCCGGGGCAGTTCATCGGTTTGAGGCCGAACTCCTCGTCCTGGCCAACCTGCTTGCCCTCGACCTCCCCTGAGGCCCCACGGCTGGTCACCGAGAACATGTCCTCTGCATAATTCTCCCAGTGCCCCGATTTCTCCCATAGGGACTTCTTATATATGGTCGGTGATATAACTTCCTGGAACCCAAACTGTGCATACTGCGCTTTCAGGAACGAAGTCAATCGGTTGAATATCCGCGTGCCATTGGGCAGAAAGAGCGGTGATCCAGGGCTATATATCGAGGTTATAAATAGCTCCTGGTCAATAGCCAGTTGTCGATGATCGGCTGGGGGTATTGGTGGATCGGAGACGGCTTTCACCTTCGACTTCGAATTCTTTGCCGGCTTTGCGTCGCAGGAGGAGCAATAGGCCTTGTAAATGTTAGGCTGCTGCACCCTCCTTGCGTTGGCACATGGCTGCCGTGAGCCATTCCGCAGTAACTGTATGGCTCTCGAGGAGCGCATCACGAAATACTCTGAGCTCCAACCACAGAAGATCCCACTGCTGTCGGCGGTCGCGTCGAGTCGCAATAATTTTGGGCAGACCCCTGTCAGAAGTCACGTGATGGGAACATAGGACCCCTGGCTCGTGACCTTGACCTTGGGGGACATGACACCTCAAGAAGTCACTCGCCGCTTCTCGGTGGCTGGTGGCTACATCCTGCAAAGTACTATCCAAATGGTTGGTTGAGGTAACAAACAGGGAGGCCTATGGTTATATTTCTTCCTAAACTCTCCCACATCAAAACCTATTTACTCTCGTTTACGAAATTAATTTCTTTCTGCATTTGTGGTACTCCTAACTAAAAGTTGACATCTAACTTATCTTGTTTGGCTGGTATCAATCAAAATCTATGACGTAGGCACTGGAAGCTTGGGCCAACAACATAATGTCGTAGGGAACGATGAGAACATCATTACTTTTCCCATCCATCCTCCACAAAATATATAGCTTAGTCTTTTGCAAAGTAAACATCTCAAATCTTTGTTATATATATAATTTAAAACCTCCCAAAGATACCAATCCACTTTGAGTGTGTACAGTTTGAAGCTTGTACACTTTTCCACAATACTCTCGATAACGTAGCATACAGTGGGCGGGGTAACTTACGGTAAGAGAGAGCATCATCGCAAGCTTCCGCCCCTCAATATGATCCGTACCACAACAGCAGCTCGACCATTTTCTCGAGGACTCGCAAATGTAATTTCTGCGGGGGCTGGCTATGGCCCAGCTATTCGCAAAGCCAGTGTCACATCACAGCTCCACTCTCTGGCAGCGAAAAGGCCGCAGGTCGCCGTGCCGCAATTTCGGCCCGTCCTTATCCCCCAGTTGCGATATGCAACGAAGACGGGAGTTCCGAAACATGATAAAATTGACGTGGCGGCCGAGAGGAAATTAGGATCGAAGCAGCTTGAAAGTCATCCAGAGGCTGTAACGAGCGATTCAAGCGTCCGCCAGGTCTTTGAATCCAGCCAAGCTCCGATTGACGAAGAGGACAATGAAGTGCTCAGGGGGGTTAAACAGGATCTTGTAAGTTTCATCCTTTTGCCCTCGGCTAGCATAATTGATTTCCGAACGTAAACTCTTGCTTTTGAACATTGCCTAACTTCCATAGAATACGATTAAGGACTCCTTCGCTCTCCGTGAGGTGCCTCGAGAATCTTACTACCTAGGGGCTGCTGGAACACTGCCATATATGGCTACGTCTCTGGCTACATTATATCTGAGCTATGGCATCAACCATGCGCCCAAGACTGGGTCGAGCTTGTTTTTCCCACTCGAAACGGCCCAATACTACTTGTCGGTTTTGGAGCCAATCCAGATAGGCTATGGTGCTGTGGTAAGTATTATAAAGAAGATGTCTGTAGTCCAAGTTACATCCCAGCTAATATTCCCCAGATCCTCTCCTTCCTCGGTGCAATCCACTGGGGCCTCGAGTACGCCCAGTACGGTGGACACCAAGGAGGCTACCGCCGCTTCGCCATCGGCTGCGCCATGCCCGCCATAGCCTGGCCAACCATGCTGATGCCACTCGAGCCAGCTCTAATAACGCAATTCCTCGCCTTCACCGGGCTCTACTTCGTCGATTCCCAGCAAGGCGTCCGCGGTTTCGCCCCGTCATGGTACCCAACGTACCGCTTCGTGCTTACATTCATTGTGGGCATCAGCATCGTTGTTAGCTTGATTGGGCGCGGGCAGGTGCAGTTCGTGGGATCGGGGCAGCCGACTCGTGCTGAGAAGTTGAGGGAGCTGAGTGAGATGCAGCCGGAGGCGAGGAGGGAGGAGGAGGAGGTTAAGAGCCAGAGGAAGGCTGCTGAGGCTGCTGAGGAAGAGAAGAATTATGAGAGCAAGGCCGAAGATAAGAGCGAGCAGACTGAGAAGGAAAACAAGGAGAAGAGGTAAAATAATGGTAAGTTGCTGCAAAACCGGTATTTCTGGTAACTGGACGATGGTGCCTCTTGTCCGTTCGTCTTGAACTGTATATCATTGTAACAGTTCTATTATCAAGCAATCTCTATTTCTATAGTCGTGTGAGCTATGCTATACGCTTTAGTTTAAAATGTTACTATTTATACAAGTATACTCAAAACAGTTGTGGATTATAATGTTACGCACGATTGCGGAGCCCTACGGAGTCAAGCCGTTACTGTGGGATTCAGTCGGATTATTAATGCCAAGCTCTGATACAAAAAGGCCACGCGGAGTCGAGCGGTTATCGTGGGAGTTGGTAGGATTATTAATACTAAGGTCTGATACAAAAAGGTCATTGGCCGCTGCTGCAAATGAATGAATGCTCAGAACAATCACAGCAAGTCTCGTACCAATAGCTTCATTCCCGAGACCATTTTATTCCCACTTGATCTCGTGACAGCATCATACAAACACCATGTCCATCGACGAAGTCTTAGAAAAGGCCGCTCAAGATGGCACCATTCCTGGAGCCGTGATGCTCGCCACAAATACATCCGGTAAGGCCTGGCGACCCGTACGCAGTGCAAGTGGAAAAACAAAAAAAATAACACTTGGATTGACAGGCGATTTCAACTTCAAAAAAGTTATTGGCAAAAAATCACTCCAGGCTGGCTGCGACGACCCGCTGCGACTGGACTCGGTCTTTACTATTGCTTCCATGACGAAGCTGTTGACATCAATCGCTCTCCTGCAGCTGCACGAGCATGGAACCGTCGGGCTCGACCAAGACGTCTCGGAATATGTCCTCACCAAACAGTCCATTCTCACCGGCTTTAGCAAGGACGGGACGCCGATCCTCGTCAAGCGCGAGAAAGACATCACGCTGCGCCTGCTGCTCACCCACAGCTCCAGCGCCAGCTACAGCTTTATGGACCCCAAGCTGCAGCAATACGCTCAGTACACCGGCAAGTCAGTCACGGAAAGCAGCACCATCGATGACATCTTTGACTGGCCTCTGCTCTACCAGCCAGGCGAGGGCTGGACGTACGGCGCCGGAATTACCTGGGTTGGGAAGGTGCTCGAGAAATTGACGGGCAAGTCTCTCGAGGAGTACATGCAGGAGAACATTTTCAACCCCTAGGTATTTCCCGCATCACCTTTTTCCCCAAGGCCAACGCCGCGCTGGAGGGCCAGGTGTGTGGCATGAGCGCGTGCCAGACGACTCAATAGGAACAGTGAGTGCTGCGCCCCCGGGTCTTCCCTTCTTTGGGGATTTGAAGGACTGCCTCGGTGGAGAGGGAGCGTACGCGAACCTGCCGGACTATGCCAATCGATCCTGCTCGATGACGGGGTACTGCTCAGGAGCGAGACGGCTGCCTTGATGTTCCAGCCACAGCTGCCGACGGATGAGGCGAGGGCGGGTCTCAGGAAGGCCATGGAAGATCCGAGCTGGGCCGTTGGCGACTTTTCTGGTCCCAATGAGTATGACTGGGGATTTGGTGGCATTCTTGTCGCGGGAGATAATCATCTTATACGCAACCGAGGATGCTTGATCTGGTCTGGCGCGGCTAATATATTCTGGGTAGGTTCACTTCTCCTCGAAGGCAGTTTATTATTGATCGCACAGCTGGACTGTGTGGTCTTTGGGGGACGCGGGTTATGCTCCTGCAAAGTGATGAATGATGGATAGATAGGAGTATATATTTAACATGAGATATGCCAAGTATAACATACCTGATCTAGATGTTACTTTACCGCATTAAAGGACTTTATATAATACCAAAACCATAGATCATTTATAGAAGTGAGCAATTGAAGCAACATAGACTAGCGGTTTTTGATAGCGCGAACCTCTCATTTGCACCGTGGTTGAGAAGCACTATCCCTACGTCTTTCTAATTGGCTTCTGTATGCTAAGAAAACCGCCGACAGGATACCATGTGCGTTGGCTAGAATCCGTTGCCTCGTCCTTCGGGAAGATTGCGGCTATTCTGGGCCAATCGTCAACTTTGTATGGTGGTCCTACCAGGACCGAATCGTTGCACATTAATCGATGCGAAAAAGGCGACAAATTTTCCTGGATCTAGCAACATGGGCTGAGGTTATGGGGTTAATTGGACTAACGCATTTCTGTTGTATAATTATCTGTGCGTGGGGATACCCAGCCAATTTGGGTGGGTTTCCCCAACTAAGCAGAAGCATCGCTTTGGAATGCAGAGAGTAGACAGTCGGAATTAGGGGCTTCCACAGGTAACACAGTCGTGATCGTAGAGTACGGAGGTGTTGTTCATAAGTTTTGTGAGTGGGTCGGGCTAGGGCCCCCTGCGTAGGCTGGTTTGGCAATTCTGGCCAAAGTACCGATTCTCACGCGTCACGAACACTTGAGTGTGAGAGCAATCAATTCTGTAGAATAATGAGTAGAGTAGATACCTAAACCCCTATATAAAACTATACTATAAGCCTAGTACTCTGTGTGCATACCATTTGCAGCAATTACTGCTGCCATACGTGTAGGCATACTATTAAGGAGAGCATTAAGCTCAGCTTCTCCAACTTGCTCCCATGCTTCCTTAACAGCTACACGGAGCTGGTCGTAGGACATATGTTCTGGATGATTATCTTGTAGATAATTCTTCATAATATGCCACACCCGTTCAATTGGGTTGAGATCTGGTGAATACGGGGGCCATTCTATAGGGCAAATACCACGGGATCTCAACTCTTCATATGTTGCACCTGCTCTATGACCTGGAGCTCCATCTTGCATCAATGTAAGGCCTGGGTATAGGCGTAGCCAGCCGTGGATTAGAGGGACAGTATGAGCCATATAGGACTCAGCTCCTATTTTCCCATATTCCTTCTCCCAAAATAGTATAGGACCCTTTCCAAGACCACCTGAGAAGCAGCCCCAGAACATCCAACCTCTAGGGATTGTTAGTAAATCCTATAGTAAATAGGAGTCTCTTACCTTCTCCGTTGTACTCTATCTACAACACATGTATCATCCCACATTTCCCCTGCTTTTCGAGTAACCCATGTACGAGTATGGCGGCCTCCCGTTACCCACGTCTCGTCAGTCCAAAGTATCCTATTCCAATCATTCCGTACCCAATCCTTATGTTCAATAGCCCATGAAAGTCGCTTTTGTCGATTTGTCTCTGAGATAATAGGCTTCCGCATAGCAATCCCTTAATAATTATTAGTCTATATAGTAGTAAAGTAGAGAGGGATACTTACGTCGATTATAGCCTCTCACAGACAGAGCGCGGGTTAGGACAAGCCGTGAGCATGGAATATTAAGAATGCGTATTATATTTGTATATGGCATACGCCTATTCGTGCGAGATGAGGCTATAAACTCAATAACCTCTTGAACTTGCTCATCGGATAGGATAAGTGGCCTACCCGAACGCTTCTTCGGAGTTGGAGGGCCCTGGCAAGCATACCAAGCCTGCCGTTCCGTGCAGCCAATATAGGCTGCAATTTTTTGGAACTCCCAAT
Organism: Pseudogymnoascus destructans; assembly: GCF_001641265.1. Taxonomy (NCBI): domain Eukaryota; kingdom Fungi; phylum Ascomycota; class Leotiomycetes; order Thelebolales; family Thelebolaceae; genus Pseudogymnoascus; species Pseudogymnoascus destructans. The sequence goes on along the minus strand of NW_020167539.1, from coordinate 455,874 downwards.
CTAGGGAGCGTAGTAGTGCGCAACGAAGCCGCTCATCGCGAGTAAGATGAGGCATTGTAGTTATTGAAAGAGTATGAATTTCCTACATATAAAATACAATAGTAGGAATTTTGACGCGTTAAAAAGGTACAAACAAGCCTACGCATACCCATGCTCCAACCCATGCCCAACCCCCGGTCATCTCATGACCCACTCACAAAACTTATGAACAACACCTCCATATATAGGACAATTGAATTAAGGGCAAAAGTTTTATATACCCGGTAAGTTCATAAATAAGAGTTTTATATACCCTGTAAGTTCATAAATAAGTTTTATATACCATGGTGATTCTTACTAAGCAGGAAACCACTCAACGCGCTCGGCGCGTTGCCTCCCTCCCTCGCGTTGCCTCCCTCGCCATTGCTCCCCCTCGCCGTCGCCATCCTCGCTGTCCCAGCTGACTCGCTAGCCGCTGCCCTCACTGAGGCACTCGACGACTCTTCGGAAGCCCTCGTCACGAGGCATCGGAAGTCCTGAGCTCGGCTCAGGCCCACGAGGATGGCTTCTCTTGGCGAGCTGACCTATGAACGGTCAGCTCTACCTCGACCTAGACGCCTGGTTGAGAGCCCTTGACGACTGGGCCGAATGAGGCTGTCGAAAGGAGCGACAGCGAGGGGGCGACGGCGAGGGTACGGAGGGCTACGGGGGGGGGGGGGAATTGGGGGGTTTTTACTGGTCGCAGGGGGTTTCATATTATGTAGGGTATATAAAACTTATCACGTCAAATGCAGGGTATATAAAACTTTTGCCCTTAATTCAATTGTCCTATATATGGAGGTGTTGTTCATAAGTTTTGTGAGTGGGTCATGAGATGACCGGGGGTTGGGCATGGGTTGGAGCATGGGTATGCGTAGGCTTGTTTGTACCTTTTTAACGCGTCAAAATTCCTACTATTGTATTTTATATGTAGGAAATTCATACTCTTTCAATAACTACAATGCCTCATCTTACTCGCGATGAGCGGCTTCGTTGCGCACTACTACGCTCCCTAGATTGGGAGTTCCAAAAAATTGCAGCCTATATTGGCTGCACGGAACGGCAGGCTTGGTATGCTTGCCAGGGCCCTCCAACTCCGAAGAAGCGTTCGGGTAGGCCACTTATCCTATCCGATGAGCAAGTTCAAGAGGTTATTGAGTTTATAGCCTCATCTCGCACGAATAGGCGTATGCCATATACAAATATAATACGCATTCTTAATATTCCATGCTCACGGCTTGTCCTAACCCGCGCTCTGTCTGTGAGAGGCTATAATCGACGTAAGTATCCCTCTCTACTTTACTACTATATAGACTAATAATTATTAAGGGATTGCTATGCGGAAGCCTATTATCTCAGAGACAAATCGACAAAAGCGACTTTCATGGGCTATTGAACATAAGGATTGGGTACGGAATGATTGGAATAGGATACTTTGGACTGACGAGACGTGGGTAACGGGAGGCCGCCATACTCGTACATGGGTTACTCGAAAAGCAGGGGAAATGTGGGATGATACATGTGTTGTAGATAGAGTACAACGGAGAAGGTAAGAGACTCCTATTTACTATAGGATTTACTAACAATCCCTAGAGGTTGGATGTTCTGGGGCTGCTTCTCAGGTGGTCTTGGAAAGGGTCCTATACTATTTTGGGAGAAGGAATATGGGAAAATAGGAGCTGAGTCCTATATGGCTCATACTGTCCCTCTAATCCACGGCTGGCTACGCCTATACCCAGGCCTTACATTGATGCAAGATGGAGCTCCAGGTCATAGAGCAGGTGCAACATATGAAGAGTTGAGATCCCGTGGTATTTGCCCTATAGAATGGCCCCCGTATTCACCAGATCTCAACCCAATTGAACGGGTGTGGCATATTATGAAGAATTATCTACAAGATAATCATCCAGAACATATGTCCTACGACCAGCTCCGTGTAGCTGTTAAGGAAGCATGGGAGCAAGTTGGAGAAGCTGAGCTTAATGCTCTCCTTAATAGTATGCCTACACGTATGGCAGCAGTAATTGCTGTAAATGGTATGCACACAGAGTACTAGGCTTATAGTATAGTTTTATATAGGGGTTTAGGTATCTACTCTACTCATTATTCTACAGAATTGATTGCTCTCACACTCAAGTGTTCGTGACGCGTGAGAATCGGTACTTTGGCCAGAATTGCCAAACCAGCCTACGCAGGGGGCCCTAGCCCGACCCACTCACAAAACTTATGAACAACACCTCCGTACTGGCCCCTAAAAGCTTAGCTCAGGCCTGAGGCCTGGTTGAGCTGGGCGATCCGCCCGTCTCAAACACCGAGCTGGCGCTGATCCTTACGCCCAGCTTCTATGAAGCTGGTGCTAATCCTACGCGTAGTTTATACGAGACTGATGCCGATCCTACACTCAGTTTTCCCTGGCACCAGTCAGCCGTACGCCGAGTAGTGATTATCATATTTAGCAATACCAAATAGCGTTCGCCGAGCCCACGCCACGGTGTCCATAAGACGTTAGCGTTAATATCCCGCCAAGGCGGCCGTCCGCCTTTGGCTATGTTGTTTGAGAACCAACAACATGGAACTAAATCGATCTTTTAAGTTACCAGAAACTCCTGGATTATGTGGGTAGAGTGAGTCATATGGCAAATACCTTGTCGTCCATATTCAGGTTATAAATACAAGCGTAATTTCCTGTTACGCTCCTCTCATTCTTACGAAGGTAATGTTCAAAATAACCTCCGTACTCCGTACAGCTAGCAACCACTTCTCAAATCAATTCGTTCCACTACAGTCATGGCATCCACAGACGTCATATCTCAGGTGCTTGACTCTATAACTTCTACAAAGTTGCAAGAGCTGTCAAAGTTGCGGGTCAACTTTGAACTTGGCAAAGCTGAGCTTCTGGAGTTGGTGGATGCTGAGGAGCAACAATCTAAGAGAGTATTATTACTCCTTGACAAGGGGGAGAAGCTGTGCACTCTAGAAGATCTCGGAGGGGATGTAGCCTTTAGTGTCGAGAGTATCCGATGCTTCATCAAGCAAGCCCAACATGATCCGTCGGTCTCCTTGGGGCTGCAAAAGGAATGGGAGGTGGATTTGCGCCGACGCCTTGATGTCAACTCTCTTCGTTTTGAGTACGCTGCAATGTATGGGAATCTCGTCACAGAATGGCTTGAGAACCCTCTAGTCAATAAGAACGATACGGAGAGTGCCTCGTACCAGGCAATGGGCCGCGCTGAGATGCACGAGCAACGTTCTACATGGGAATCCTACGTCTTTACGCCACTCGAAACTGATATTGTCGCAATAAATTCCTATCTCGACCAGCTCTTCACGTCATCGAAGTATATGGAAGAGCCTCTCAAGGTCCTGCGGGAATCGACTCGGACTTTTGAGAAATCTCTATCGTCAGGAACACAATTTGACGAGGAGACTTTGAAGTGGATCATCGGCGGCATATTAGGCAGCGACGGTATCACCGACGCCAAACGCACCGCGCTCACGGATTTCGCCAACAACAAAACAGTTCTCAAAGAGCTAGCCGATGTGTTGAATATGAGGATGCGCAACTTGGACACATGGAGTTGGGGTGTGGAAGGTACTCCCGTCGAGCAACGACGGCAACTCAATGGACGATACCGGTTTTATCACGACGAGGATCTTTTGCAAGCCATATTCCTGAGATACATAGGTTGTTCCTGGTCGGCCCATTTGAAGGCGGCATTGACAACGTTTACCAAATCCTCAAAAACATGGATACATCCACAGCCCGCCATGACCAAGGCTGAGATATCACAGTGGAGTGATTGCGGTCATTCACTACGCACAGCTGGCATCGGACAATCCGTTCAGAGTAAACGCGCAACGATCTGGAGAGACGACGTCTTTCTTGAGCAACTTCAGTCACGTGCTGACGAAACTCCTCACGCTTACAACGATGATAACAGCGACGATTGTTCAGATGTGGAAACAAAAAGCCCTCAAAAAACTATGCAAACGGTATTGAGGCTGCTTGAAACGGATATTATCATGAAAACTCGGCTCGGCGAAGATGTTACTGTTGTCCGCTCGGATTTCAAGTGGTTTGGGCCATCTCTTGCACACTCGTCCATGTTCACCGTACTTCGGTACTATGGCGTCAGTGATCGATGGATTGGATTCTTCAAAAGGGCCCTAGAGGCCCCAATGCAGCTTATCAATGATGGCCCTGACGCTCCAATTCAGATTCGTAAGAGAGGGACACCAATATCCGGCCCCTTAAGTGATGTGCTTGGCGAGAGCGTTCTGTTCTGCTTGGATTTCGATTTTAATCAGCGCACAAATGGCGCCTTTCTCTGGCGCTTACATGACGATATCTGGTTCTGGGGTGATAAGAGCACTTGCGAGACGGGCTGGAATGTTATGACTGAGTTCTCGGAGCTAATGGGTTTGGATTTCGCCGAAGATAAGACTGGCAGTGTTCAAATCGCTGCTCATGGTAGCCAGTTGACATCAACGAGCTCCGTGCTCCCTGCTGGGGATGTTGTGTGGGGATTCCTCAAACTTGACGCCGAATCCGGACGATTTGTAATCAACCAAAACCAAGTTGATAAACATATCAAGGAACTCAGTCTTCAGCTGAGATCCTGCAAGTGCGTCTTCGACTGGATTCAGGCTTGGAATATCTACGCGACTCGGTTCTTCACTACCAACTTTGGGCGCCCTGCAAATTGCTTTGGCCGCGCACATGTCGATGAGATATTGGAAACCTTCAAGAAGATCCAGAAACAGCTCTTTACCGACGAAGGCAACAGCGTTACCTCTGTTATCAAGAAGATGCTTTCTGATCGCTTCGGCATTCAGGATATTCCTGAAGGCTATATTTACTTTCCAAGTTCTCTTGGTGGCTTGGAAGTGCAAAACCCTTTCATCGGACCAAATCTGGTTCGCGAATCCCTGCCGTCTTCGCCACATATCTATATGGATGAGTTTTTCCGAAACGAGGTAGACGCTTACCAACATGCAAAAGAAACTTTCGAATCTACGCCAAAGTCTGGTCACGAATTGAAGGACAGTGTTGACTTCCTCACCTTTGAAGAATACACTCGCTACCGCGAATTTAAATCTTCGGAGCTTGCTCAGGCTTTTGACTTGTTAATGGAGGAGCCACAGCAACTTCATCTCGAGGACTTTGATGAAAACCCATGCCGATTTCTCCAGGACAATGCAGACCCTTATCGTTACTGGATCATGCAGTTGTATGCTGCAGAAATGGTTAGAAGGTTTGGCGGCCTAAATGTTGTTCAGCCAGGGTTGTTGCCTATGGGGATGGTTACTATGTTCAAGACGAGCCGGTTCCAATGGAGGGATTAAAATGACTCTTGGGTTTGACTACGCAGGGTAGTCAATAGTTTTCCAAAACTGCAGTTTAAACTGCAGTTTTCAGTTCAGTTCTAAAGTTTACAGTTCAGTTAATAGATTTCCTTATTCCGTTCAGTTCCGTTTTAGCTTACGAGAACTGTAGTTCTATAGTTTAAACTATAGTTTAAGACATGTCTCACTTTGCGTAAAGGACACAGTTGCCCTTAAATATTAAAGTGTTCTCTAGGAATTGAACTTCGTTTTACAGATCAATTCGTTTATAATGTCTTCTCAAGTGTCTTCTAATGTGTTATCTGATCTTGCGAGTGAGAATCTAAATGAAGATACACTTAATTTTCAACAGCTTCCACCTCATCAGCACCAGCTTCTCACAAACGCAAACGCAATACTTCTCGCAGGTCTTGGGTATGGGATCATTTACCTGATTCTGAAGGTGGACGAGATACAATTTGGACCAACAATACTGGAGAATCAATATGAGTTGTAAGCTATGCCCTAAAGCTTACAAAGAGTCTGCAGGCACACGGAATATCACGCAGCACCTTAAGACGCACAGTATAAAAATGTCAGTCTCTAGCTAGGCAAGCTACAATCCGCCATGCTTTCGAACGATGTCAGGAAACTTCCTACTCACGCTGGCACCTCGATTCTGATACCAACGGAGCTACATTAGACCCTAGAACGCTAGAGCAACTTGTTGTTCGTTGGATTACTTCTTGTAATGTCTTTTTCCGCATGGTAGAAAGAGAGGAATTCTGTACGATTTTGGAGTACATAAACCCTGATATTAACACTTGGCTACCATCTGCACATGCAAACATTCAAGGCTGGATACTCCGGGCCTTTTAGCAAGAGAAGGAACACGTCAAATTAGCCCTCTAGTCAGCAATCTCTTCTATCCATTTTACTCCCGACTTATGGACTTCACCAAATGCACATTCACTTCTCGGAATCGTCAGTTACTATACCAATGAGCAGGGAGCTCTCTAGAAATCGGTTCTAGCTATGAAAGAGCTTCATGGGGAGCACTCAGGCATGTCAGTAGTCTAGTCTAAATAGTCCAGACTGATAGTCCACCTAGACTATCAGTCCATCCGGAGTTCTGTCACAGAAGGACACCCAAGGAATACTATACCCTGTTGCCTTCTTCTCCAAGAAAATGGCACCTGCAGAATGCACCTACGAGATCTACGACAAGGAGCTTCTTGCGCTTATTAGGTGTTTTGAAGCATGGAGATGAGATTGAAGGCATAGCAATGCCAGTGCAAGTCCTATCGGATCATAAGAGCCTCGGGCCACCAGGAAAAAAATGAAGGGTTTTTAAGGTGTCATTAGATGCGCCTACTTCAAGCCTATTTCAACCTAAACAACATCAGAAAAATGTCTGACTATGCCTAATCGATGAGAAACAGCTCTGAAGCTTTCACACAAGCTGGTTCCGAAGCAACTTGTGTATTAGTCAAGCAGCGCTCTTGAACATCATGGATTTAACAGCATATGGATGGAGGTGCTAACACAGTTCTTAAAGTAGGCAATGATATCTATTGGCATTGTCTGCACTATTTGGCAAATACAAATACACTACTTGGTGGTTTATCCACCTATGAGTGAAGCGAGTAGGTGGCGGAAGCGAGTTGGGTATGCTAAAGCCTCTACAAGCCCATACAATCTCCTAGGTCACTACAAAATTTGACATTAAGTACGAAACTCTACGATGACACATATCGAAGCTGACATCTATAATGTGCAAGCCATATAGAGGACAAAACTGAGTATTGACACCTGCACAAGATGCTGCAATTTACCAATTTATACATGACTAACTCGAGCGTAGTATTCCTGCAAATCGGAGTATGCTACTACAAGCTGTCGAAGATCCTATTACATACAATATTACAATGACATCTAAAATGAGTAGGCAGACAGTAGAAGGGGTTGAGCATTAGCAAAGGAAAGCTGAATAGGTTTTTAGCTCTGTATCTATAACGATGTATGGTTATGCTATGCTACATCCCACTAAGCCAAAAATGTTACGGCATAGTAACGTGATGTCATGGTTACAGGACCAGGGCCTAGTAACGTGACGTGTGAGTCACAGGGGGCAAGCAGAGTAGGCTGCCATGTGACGGGGCTAATGGATAGTTGCAGAAACTAGTGGATATTGGATAGTTGAGCTATCCACAAACTATCCTAAATATCTAGCTATCCGCCAACTATTCAGATTACCCATAAGGCACGACGCCACTATATAAGTAGATAGTAGTTCCTTAGATAGGAGCTTCGTGCTCAACTCAATATAGTATTCTTTACAATACTGTAACGTGTTACTTGGAAAGCCTTTGTGTCTAATCCCCTGCCTCCTCTGTCAAGTCAACCTTACGCAAGAAACCTCTGTGTCTTCTATCATTTAGAAGTCAGCATTACACTTTGAGCACCACTTCTATGAGGTACCGGCTTACACACAAAGCAACATGGCTGGAGACGATACTGGATCAAACGTTGGATTGAAGGGGAAGGTTGCTACTGAACCTACCATCGAAGCCCCACAGGCTCACCCTTCGGACAAGTTGAAGATTGCATTCCCAGACACCTTTTATGGGGATCGCAAGAAGCTTAAGAGCTTCATCATCCAGACGGAGCTATGGATGGTGTTTAACGCAAACACTTCAACAAAGAAGTGGAACAGGTCCTATGGGCTGTGGCACTCTTTTGAGGACCAGCCTCAGAATGGATCTCTAACTACCTCGCTGACTACATGAACCATCAAACACCCGATGGAAAATGCAACACCTTAGCTAGCCAAGGAACGAAGGAAATTTTTGTATCCTGGAACAGATTCCTCAAAACGCTGAAGGCAAACTTCGATGAACGACGAAATGCAGTCAGGGCACTCCAGGCTCTCAAGCAGAGAGGGTCAGCAGTTGCATACACCGCTGAGTTTCAACAGCATGCAACTCTCACCAACTGGGGAGATGAGGCTATCTGTGACCAATTCTACGCAGGTCTGAAAGACCATGTGAAGGACGAAATCTCAAGGTCTGACAAACCAGATGACCTTAGAGAGATGATTGAATTGGCTCAGAAGATTGACAATCATCACTACGAACAGCAACTCGAGAAGAAAGGGGGACCACCTAGTCAACACTGGATTCAGAAGAGAAGACAAACAAAGAGTCATTGGCCCCAACCTATGGAACTCGACGCTACTTTCAAGCCTAATGGCAAACCCCACAATTCCAACAAGGAGTGACAGTTCCAAGAACGGCTCTGCTTCAACTGCAATAAGCCTGGGCACATAGCGCGAAACTGCAGACAGTCAAAGAAAGGGAATGGAGGACGAAAGTATGGCAAACAGCTTAATGCTACTTGGCAAGGTCAAGGCGGGTGCAACGCCCCGCGAGGACAGCTATGTGCCACGTTAAAAGGAAAAGAGAACTGGAGTATTACTACTCAGGATCTCGAGGAATTCCACTTGTCAAACAGAGAAGACAAGAACGACGACAAGGAGCTCACTAGCTCTCAAAAGCACTGGTTACAAGCATTTGAGAAGACAGCAAGTAAGACTCTCTTCAAGGAACAACTGCCAGGAGCAGTAAGAACCTTTAAGGAAGCCATGCTTCAGGAGATGGTTGATCAAAGAATTCCTGTGCCCAAGCCACCAATGAGCTGGCAGGACACTACACAAGACTGGGAGGTTGCAGTTCGCACAGTGAGGTGCCAACCAGAATACCCTCACCAGCAGGAAAGCATCCCAAGAGAAGAAAGGGGAACACGAGTGTTAGAAGCACACGAACGCCTACGCCGTGAAGCAGAACGAAGAAGAGAAAGGGTACCAGTTCTACGACCATTAGAATATGGTGAACATGATGGATTTTCCTCAGACGGTTATTCCTCAGACAATTCAAAAAACTAGGAGTCCTCAGCAGTAGGGCACTGGCGAGCGACACAAAGAGGCCTAGTAGAAACCAGCTATGTGCCACAATGGGCGGCATGCAGCTATATGTGGTTGCTAAGATACAACAGCAACACCTCTGAGCTATGATAGACTCAGGAGCAACGGGCAACTTTATGACAGAGAAAGTAGCAGACACATACAGTTTCAGGATGCAACTGAAGACCGACCCATACCCATTAATGGTTGTAGATGGAGAGCCCATCTCAACTAACAATGGAATGGTGACCCAAGACGGTCCCATTAGGAATGGTCATGCTACGCGGACACAAGGAAACGATACAGTTTGATATCGTGCACATGGACAATCATGCATGCATACTTGGTGTACCGTGGCTCAAGAAACACAACCCCCAGATCGACTGGCGGAATGAGAAAGTTGTGATGAGCCAATGCGCATGTGAACAACGAACGGACATGCCGCAAAAGGAGAAAACCTCCAAAGACCGGAAGGAGTTATGTGTGACCACCGAGTCTGATGACCTAGCCCAGGCATCCTCACTGAAGCAAATACCAGTGTAGTATAAGGAATACGAGCAGTTATTCCGGGAAGGCCCTAACGAAGAGGCACTTCCTAAGCACCAACCATGGGATCATGAGATACCTATCATGAAAGGAAAGAGTCCACCGTTCGGACCAATATATCAGATGTCAGCAGCAGAGCTAGACGTACTGAAGGAATACATTGATGAGAACCTCGCAAAATGGTTCATTCGACCATAGACATCACCAGCAGGAAGTCCAATACTATTTGTGCCAAAGAAGGACAAGAAGCTAAGACTCTGCGTGGACTATCGAGGAACGAATAATGTCACTATCAAAGATAGATATGCTTTACCTTTGATAAACGAACTAGACGACTAGTTCCAGGGAGCCAAGATATTTACCAAGCTGGACCTCAGAGGCGCCTATAATCTGATTCGAATCAAGAAAGGAGATGAGTGGAAAACAGCATTCCGCACCCGCTATGGCTTGTTCGAATACTTGGTTATGCCCTTTGGTCTAACAAACGCACCAGCATCCATGCAGAGGCTCATGAATGCAGCTCTCCATGAATATTTGGATGTGTTTGTTATCGTCTACCTAGATGATATCTTAGTCTACTCAGGAGACCCAACAGAACACATTGGTCATGTTCGGAAGGTATTACAGAAGTTAAAGGAGCATCGGTTACTCCTCAAGCCAGAAAAATGCGAATTCCACAAGGATCAAGTAGAATTCTTAGGCTACATTGTCGGAACGCATGGCATCAAAATGGACCAAGCAAAGGTCACAGCAGTGTTGGAATGGCCAACACCAACCACGGTCAAAGAAGTACAAGCCTTCTTAGGCTTTGCCAACTTCTACCGGAGGTTTATTATGGGATATTCCAAGGTAGCTCAACCACTTACGGAGCTTACAAGGAAAGACCTTACATTCGAATGGACAAGCAAGGCAGAGGCTGCTTTTCAGGAACTTAAGACGAAGTTCACAGAAGCACCTATCCTAGTCACATTCGACCCTGCAAAGAGGATTGTCCTCGAAACGGACTCCTCTGACTTCGCAATTGGAGCCTGTCTAAGTCAGCCAGGCAAGGACGAGAAGCCTAAGCCAGTTGCATATTACTCTAGAAAACTGTCACCTGCGGAGCTCAACTATGACATCCATGACAAGGACCTGATAGCTATTGTCGTTGCTTTTGAGCAATGGCGAGTATATCTTGAAGGATCGACCTACCCAGTAAAGGTATGGACGGATCATAAGAATCTCATATACTTCACCACAACCAAGGTTTTAAACTGCAGACAAGTCCGATGGGCAGAGACACTCGCAGCCTACAACTTCATGATTACATATCGCAAGGGCTCTGAGAATGCAAGAGCTGACACTCTTAGCAGAAGGACCGACTACATCGGCCCTAAAGAGGAAAGACCTAGAGCCATATTGAAGAAGACAGATGCAGGAATGCAATACAATGAGTTGCTAGCCACTATTGCCACTGTGGAGAACTCGGAGTTGGAAGAAAGACTCAAGAAAGGTCGATGGCGAAGTCGCCTTCAGTTTTTATTAAGACTCGCTTTGCACATTCATCTGTTGCATATTGATCCGATTCAAAGGATTAGTGTATGTCCCAAACAAAATGAGACGCCCGCTAGTGCAAGAACAACACTCGCTACTAGCACATGGCTATTAGGGAGTAACATGCACCTCCGAACAAATCGCCTAACATTACTACTTCCTAGGTATAAGGAAGCAGGTAAAAACGGTAGTAAGAGAGTGCGACATTTGCAGCAAATCGAAATCTAATAGGCACTTTCCATATGAACAGCTTAAATTGACACTAGTACTAACAGGAGCATGGAAATCCATAGCTTTGGACTTCATCGCCAAGCTACCACCCTCTCAGGACCCGTTAACAGGAGTAGTATTTGATGCTATCCTGATTATTACGGAAAGACTCACGAAATATGGAATATTTGTGCCATATTTAGAAGCTAGTGATGCTGAAGCACTCGCATACACCTTCCTTCGAGTCATATTAGCCGATCACGGATTACCGGAAGAAATCATCTCAGACAGAGACAAGCTTTTTACTTCGAAATTTTGGAAATCTTTAATGACGCTTTTGGGAACAAATCATAAGCTATCAACAGCTTTCCATCCCCAAACAGACGGTCAAACAGAAAGACTAAATCAAACCCTTGAACAATACCTACGGAGTTATGTCAACCACCAACAAGACAACTGGGTTCAGATATTACCCATCGCACAGTTCGCATATAATAACGTGATGACTGAAGCAACAAAAGTCTCACCATTCTTTGCCAATTACAGCTATCAGCCAGAGGCATATAGACAACCACGACCGGATGAATCAAGAGCAGAACAAGCTATGATCGCCGTGGAACAACTCAAATCGTTCCATGAATAACTCGTGACAGACATCCAATTCTTAAATGAACGATCTGCCGCGTATGCAAACAAGAAGCGCAGTATGGAACCTGCCTTCAAGGAGGGGGATAAAGTATACCTATTCCGGAAACATATCAAAACGAAATGACCAAGTACAAAGTTGGACTTCAAGAAATTAGGACCATTCAAAATATTGAACAAAGTCAGCTCAGTTAATTACAGACTGCAGCTACCCAAGAAGTCTAGACTACACCCAGTATTTCATGTCTCACTATTGGAACCAGCAAGAGGAAGAACCCCAATTGCGACTGATACAGAACTTCAACCAGAGAATGACATTGTTGAATACGAAGTCGAAGCGATCCTAGACAGAAGGTTAGTAGGACGCAAAGAAGAGTTTGTGATAAAATGGAAAGGTTATGAACCTACGGATAATTCATGGAAAACGGTCAGAAACATTAGCTGTCCAGAGCTACTGGAGGCGTTTCGCCGTCAACACCCAAGCGATCAAAGAAGCCAGGAGACAGGGCCACGAAAAGGTCCTGGTCAGAGGCAGCACCCTCAGAAACGGCAGTAGAAGGGCTGTGCAAGAGAGTCCCTTTGACCTCTGCCTCCCTACACTCCTTCTCCTCTGCTTCATCCAATTCGTCCAAAGATTTCAGACCATGATGCAGCATCTCAACACCACGGGTTTTGAGAGCCTTCTGGTGTTTGCGAAGACGCATGCGACGGGCATATGCTTCTTGAGCGCAGAGGTGAGCCTCTCGCTCCTGAGATGCCACCACTTCCTCTTCTACCTCAAGACGCTCTTTGTCATACTGACATTCGTTGCACTCAGTTTGCTATCAAACTCAAGAGCAAACTTAGAAATCTCCTCCTCAAACCTACAAGTCACCATACATATCTTGGCTTATCACACCAACAACAGAAGCAATACTACTCAACGATTGCTGCAAACTCTTCTACTACATCTGTTTATGCTACATACATCACGGCATATCATTTGGACACTCATTGAACAAGTTATTAAGAAAATCTCCTCCTTAAGGGGGTGGGCCAATACTACCACATGGCATATCTCTACCAACTAGAGGCCTAGGAACATGAACGATAGCTCTAGAAGCTTCTACAACCCTCTATGATTCATTACACGTCATCGCTCCTTAGTTACCCACAAGATTGGTTAAGTTATGACATAATTTGTCTATAGGTACTCTGACCTTGGACCTCCTTTTCACTTCCTATAGGCTAGGAACCCAAGAGATGGTTCTATGGGATTCTCTTACGTTCACTACATGATTAGCAAGCTAGTTGTGGGTCGCACTTGATTTCTAATACATTTACCAAGCCTGGTTAGTCATGGAAAGTCATGGAAAATGAGAGAACTACACTCCTTTGGCATAAATAGGATTGCCCTTTCCTTAAGAAAGGGCAAGCAGGCAATACAGTAAATCGACTAGCACATACTTCTACGTCTTTTCCAAGCTTCCAAGCATTGATCTTGTTATTCTCTGTTTTTGAAAAGTCAGTGAGGTGCTAACCTCTGACTTACCCCTGAGTTCTCAGACTCAACATTTGTTGCAACTTGTCTAAACCACTTCACCACATCATACACCTGATTGCTGCATTGTGGAATAGTCTAAGCTACAACCCTTTGGCTCTGTTTCCTAAGACAGTGTGTTGTCTTAGTAAATTCATCCCTTCCTTGGGTGGCTAGATTCTCATATCTGGTGCACCCACCATTACATTTCTTAAGGAAAGGGCAATCCTATTTAATCGGGTGTGGAAGCAAGTTGCGCGCTCTCGCTTAAAAGTGGAAGCAAGTTGCGCGCTCTCAACACCTGCATATGTTCACCGCTACTCTTTACTAAAACCTCGAACATTCCCCCATATAGTAATTTATATAGTAATCAAATGTAATTCATTTAATGGAAGGGACACCTCTATCAAATGCCTGTGAATGGCTAGCAGCAAACCCCTCTGAAGCTGTCAGTACTGCAAGTCGGATTTTTAAGGTCCCACAGTCGACTATACGGTCGAAAATCACCCGAGCAGCTCAAGCAGCCCGGAAGCCGCCCCATGGAGGTCATAATAGGGTGCTTTCTACAGGCCAGACCGAGGCCCTAAAGACCTGGATTACAGAGCAATACCACCTAGGGCTTGGAGCTAATAGGCATATGGTCTACGGGGCTGTATGCCACCTCCGGAGCCCACTACCTCCACCGTCACAGAGCTGGCTTGCTAAATATATGAAGAATGAGCTTAAAGCTGATTTCCACTTTATTACTACAAAGCCTATTGCACAACAGCGTACGAAAGCTCAACAGGAGCCTACTGTTATTAAGTGGTTTAAAGAGTACACGGAATTAGTAGTACAGCGTGGTATAAAGCCAGAGTCAATCTGGAATATGGATGAAACTGGATTTAGGGTCGGAATTCCAGGGGGTGAGAGGGTCTTAGTCCCCCGAGCTGTAAAGCAGCTCTATACTACGAGCCCTGAGAATCGTATATCTATTACGATTATAGAGGCAGTATCTGCAGGTGGACAGAAGATTCCACCTGTACTTGTTGTACCAGGTAAAATACATATGGAGGCGTGGTACCCAGAGAACCTTAGTGGCGACGAGCTAATACTACTCTCAGAAACTGGCTATTCTAATAGCCAGCTTGCTCTACGGTGGTTACGGCACTTTATAGAGCATACTGCTCCACATAGCCCGGGAAATCCTAAGCTTCTACTACTCGATTCTCATGTGAGCCATACGAGCCCTGAGTTCGTTATTCTAGCTGCAGATTATCACATCATCATATTCCCGTTTCCCAGCCACCTTACACACATTCTACAGCCATTAGACGTGGGAATATTCCAGCCTTATAAGCACTGGCATAGGCAGGCTGTGCTCTGTGCTATACGGGAAATAGACCCTTCCTACAACTTAGCCCTATTTATAGGAGATCTCCCACGCATGCGGGAGCTTACCTTCAAGGAGTCCACTATACAGTCAGCGTTCCAGAAAGCTGGCATCTGGCCTATAAGCTGTGATATTGCCCTAGAGAAGCTGCGTACGTACTCGCAGCCTACGCCTACAGGGCCTATAGGGCCTACTACGCCTACCTTACCACGGCCTATAACGCCTATACCCACTACGTTCCAGGGTGTAGAACGGGGCCTACAGCGATGGAAAGACCGGCTTCCGGAGGCCTTTAGTAGCCCCTCACGCCAGAGCTACAGTAACTGGTCCACTGGGGCCGCCCGGGTTCTGGCTACCGGCCAGCTCCAGGAACTCGACCTACAGGCTATTCGGCATCAGGTCCAGAACTCAAAGAGGAAGCGGGGGGGCCGCGGCCGGCTCCAGGTTGGAGGTGAGCTCCGGGCTTCTGAAGCCCACAAGCTTCTAGCCCAGAAAGCCGAGCTTCAGGCCCAGAAGCTCGCTGCTGCCGAAGCCCGGAAGCAAAGCCAGGCCACAAAGCAAGCCCAGAAGCAGCTCCACCAGGCAGGAATTGAAGCCCGGAAACAGGAGCGCCTCCGGAAGAAGACCGTGGCTCAGCTTACCAAATCGGGCCTCCCAATTCCTCCGGAGTTAGAAGACCCAATTACTGACCCAGAAGCTGATTCTGGGTCCGAATATGAGAGTGCGAGTGAGGGTGGGAGTGGGAGCGGGCATGAAAGTGAGAGTGAGCGTGAGAATGAAAAGTGATAATTTCGTAGATTTGAATTTTTAAGTACTTCTACATACAAATTACTATGGCGTGGTACTTACGGTCGCAATTTGAGAGCGCGCAACTTGCTTCCACTTTTAAGCGAGAGCGCGCAACTTGCTTCCACACCCGATTATGCTAAAGGAGTGTAGTTTTTTCATTTTCCAAGACTTTCCATGACTTACCAGGCTTGGTAACTGTAGTCGATGTAAGAGAATCCCATAGAACCATCTCTTAGGTTCGTAGCCTATAGGAAGTAAAAGGAGGTCCAAGGTCAGAGTACCCCTATAGACAAATTATGTCATAGACAAATTATGTCACAGACAAATTATGTCATAACTTAACCAATCTTGTGGGTAACTAAAGAGTGATGACGTGTAATGAATCACAGAGGGTTGTAGAAGCTTTTGGAGCTATCGTTCATGTTCCTAGGCCTCTAGTTGATAGAGATATGTCATGTGTAGTATTAGCCCAGTAACTAAGGAGTGATGTCATGTAATGAATCATAGAGGGTTGTAGAGATATGCTATGTGGTCATATCGGCCCAGTAACTAAGGAGCAATGATGTGTAATGAATCATAGAGGGTTGTAGCAATCGTTGAGTAGTATTGCTCTTGTTGTTGGTGTGACAAGCCAAAATATGTATAGTGACTTGTAGGTTTGAGGAGGAGATTTCTAAGTTTGCTCTTGAGTTTGATAGCAAACTGAGTGCAACGAATGTCAGTATGACACATACGAGCCATGACTTCGTCATTGCAGCAGAAGAACACAACATTATTATATATACCTTTCCCTCACATCTTACACATGTTTTACAGCCATTAGACGTGGGAGTGTTCCAGCCTTATAAGCACTGGCATCAAGTAGCTGTGCTTACTGCCAGACGGGATATGGACATTACCTACGACCTACAATCCTTCATGAGAGATCTCACATGCATTTGGGAGCAGACTTTTAAGGAGTCTACTATAATATCAGCTTTTCAGAAATCTGGTATTTGGCCTATAAGCTGTAATACAGCCCTCACGAAACTACAGACCACTCACAGCCTACACCTACGCCTACCCTACTACCCTACCAATCTGGGTTTCTACCCCAAAACCCTCACCTTTTCAGGAGGTAGAAGAGGGGCTACAGCACTGGAAAATCTGGGTTCTGGGGGGCTCTAGTAGCCCCTCAAAAGAGAGCTATAGGAACTGGCTTACCGGGTCTAAACCACTCCACTACATCATACACTTGATTGCTGCGTTGTGGAATAGTCTAAGCTACAACCCTTTGGCTCTGTTTCCTAAGACAGTGTGTTGTCTTAGTAAAATCATCCCTTTTTCCTTGGGTGGCTAAATTCTCACATCTGGTGCACCCACCATTACAGTATGGCTTACATGAGAGTCGAGTAATAGAACCCTTGTATCCTCCAAGGGTGTATGCTTAGCAAAATGCTCTAGCCACCGAAGAGCAAGCTTGCTATGTGAAAACCCAGAGTCGGAGAGTAGTACTAGCTCTGTGCCTTCAAGGTTGGCATGGTACTAAGTTCCATATATATTTTGCCCAGAATGATAAGTACTGGTGGTATGACTTTTCCTACTGCAGACACAGCCTCAAGAATAGTAATAGACGTATGGTTTTCAGGGCTTGGAGTATAGAGCTCCTTTGCTGTTCGTGGCACAATAACCTTCTCACCTCCTGGAATTCCAATTCTAAAGCCAGTTTCATCCATGGCAGATTGACTCTGGCTTTATACTACACCGTAGTATAAACTCAAGGTAGTCTCGAAACCAATTTATAATACTAGACCCATCTTGAGCTTTCATACGTAGCTGTGCAATTGGCTTCGTAGTAATAAAGTGGAAGTCTTGAAGCTCATTCCGTATATATTTTGTAAGCCAGCTTGGTGATGGTGGTGGCTTCGGGCTCCGGAGCTTACAGACAGCAGTAAATATCATGGCTCTCGTAGCTCCGAGCCCTAGGTAATATTGCTCTAGAATCCACTTCTTAATAGCTTCTGTGAGCATCTTATTCTTACCCCCTCGGGGTAGTGGTTGGGCTAGTTGGCGGCGGCTGCTTGAGCGTATAGTTGATGTAGGAACCTTAAAAACCCGACTAGCAGTAGTTGCTGTTTCAGAGGGGTTCTCTGCTAGCCATTTACAGGCATTTGATAGAAGAGTCCCTTCCATTAAATGAATTGCATAGATTTACTATATAAAATAGTATGTGTAGCTATGGTAGAAGTTTTATCAAGAAGTGGCGGTGAACAGCTTACTCCAACCTTGAGCGAAGCGAAAAGTTGGTCGCGACGATTAATTATAACGTTAATTTGCTTATGGTTATGTTACTATAGACACTGATAGCACCACAGGTCTCTAGACGGGACTGAGTAAGACTTACTTGGAATATGGGTAAGGTTCAAAGAACCGTCCTTTTTCCGAGGTACCATAAATATTATAAGACATGTTTTGGTACCATGTGCAAGAAACCTTCAGCCTCAACTTGGCGAAAGCTGAAAAAGTTAAAAGATAAGCAAGAGAAAAAAAATACTCATATATTTTAATGTGTGCTGGAAATGAGACGTTTCAGCGGATTGCGACGCTAGCTGCTGACGAAGTTCGGTGGCACTGTTGCGCCGTGGCAGCGGGACAGTTGGGGCTTGATGCGGCTGATGGCAATCTCGAAATGCTACCAAATATCCGATACTGCCGACTTCACAGTTACTTGATGACGAGTGAAGCTGTATAATCACAGCAGCGCATCAATTTGTATATTCTGGATTAATACATATACCCAGCAAAGACCAGGAAGTGAGCAATCGACAGCGCGCGACTGCTTACGGGACGATTACGATCCTTCGATGTATACGACCTGAGATCGCCCCGTAATATAATTACTGCGCCCATCGAACAAAATGCCATATCTGCCTCAAAACAATATTCTGAAGGTTGTCATCTGGCGATAGAGCCTCGCAACTTCTTCTCCTGGGAGCAATTGCCCTGTTTGGGTTTGGTACTGCGACACACGATCAATAGAGGGAGATCTATGAAGCTGGGGAACCCAATATGCGCGATGTAAGTAGCATCGAACCAGCCCTACAGGTGGACCAAAGCTGACCCAACGACCCCTTTAGCCTTTAACATAATTGTAGACGTTTGCAACGCGATTGTCGCATTTCGACCGGCATGTTCTCATACTTGAAGCCGCACAGGCGCAATCCCTCTTCGAACCCAGTCTCCCCCATTTCGGACCGGCCGCACTCCTTTGAGCGCACTTCACAGCTGACCCCGGAACAACACTCGCATCCTTACATATCTCGAAAACTGGAGGATAACAGCACACCAGACGGGCCTCGCACACCGTCAGACAACCCTCCGTTTCTGCCTCCAATTGCCCGCGTTTCTTCGCCCGAGAAGAAGCAGTCGGAGCCCATTAGACCGAATGGCGCAGCCAGACCGACTGAGCCGAAGAGCTTCGAGCAGGTGCCCATGTCGCGCCTGTCGAATGCAGGTCTATATTCATCAGAACGGCCTCAATACCCCCCTCAGAACAACTATGGGCAGTCAGGCACCAGCCTGCGGCAGCCGTCAGGGCAGGGTCAAGGTGGCGGGCGATTGCCATTTGTCACATCCGCATACCTTCAATCGACCCACGCCCACGTTGCCCGGAGACCAATGGGAGCCAGGATGCCGTCGCCACCACCAACACTGCCTGCGAACCCTATATCCAATTTCGATGCATCGCAGAAGAGCCCCAGCAAGACAAGGCGAAACCTCCTGAACCCCATGTCACTACTGGCTCGCCGCAGGACGGCGCAGCCTGTGCCACAGCTCCTAGCGGTCCCGACGGGGAACTTTCCAACCCAACTCAGTCCATCAGACTATGATCCCCGAATCCGCGGGACGAAGGTTCACGATTTCAGCGCACCGAGGCCGAGGCCCACCGTGTCGCATGGAAAGCCTGCTGAAGCGAAGACTGGACAGCTTCAGGTTGATGTCAAAAAGGATAAGACGCCTGAAGATGGAGAGTGGAGCCCTCATACGCCCGCCTTCCAAGAGGATTTTGAGGAAGAACAGCATCCGGCTGCTGGACCCCATGTTCGAAAGGCAAATGATTTTTCTGACCTGGCGATGCCGCCCCGGCCGGCTTATGCTAGAGAAGCACAGTCGTCCAAAGCAAACACCCCAGATACGAGCGCCGCCAAACCTGCTACCCCAGAAACCGAAATAGCACAAAATAAACCCAAGGAAAACCTCCCGACAGTTGGCCCATCTGGCAGTTGCGACACAGGGCTACTTGAGGACGAAGACACCCAAACCGTCAGGCAGGCCTCGATCAGCAGCCGCCGCAAACATTCCAAATATTCATCGTCATCTTTGTCTTCACAACGCCAGCTACGAAATGCATCTCTCATTTCGAACCGAGACAGCTCATCGACCATGAAGCATATGAAGAGCAACTCGTCTAGATTCAGCTTCGATATGATAGGAGCGGCTAGCCAGGAAAAGCTGCTAGAGGACAGGCATAGAGAAAAGGCATTGAGGAAGCAGAGCGAGACTCCAGAACCAGATATTGGAGTGTTTGGCGAGGAAGAGGATTACGATTATGAAAATATGATGGACGATGATGGATTGGAAGAACGGATTCCCGGCGTCAATGCTGATATGGACGACGATTATGATGACGATGACGATATGTTCGGGCAGCGGTGTGGTATTGGTGGGTTTACTTTACCGTCGACAGGCCTAATTGGATCACTGGACCCTAATAAAGATTACACACCGGGAGACTTGGATGAAAACCGAATCGGCCGTGGGATGTCGAGAGAGCCCGAAGCCGAAGCACATGGAACTCTACAAGAAGCAAATGGGATTTCTTATGAGGACGCCGGCATCTCCCCAAATATAGCGCAGAGTCGGGAACTTAGTGGCCTGGGGCTCGAAGGCCTCGGGCTCGACCAAGATCCTGTGCCCGTCACCGAGCCTCTCGTTCCTTATCGTCAATCTCAGATTATCGCTCCGAGGAAAGTCCTGGACGAAGACGATATGTACTTCGATGACGGCATGATTGACCACAACGATTATGACCCAGAGGGCCCGGAATTAGATGAATCTATTTTCGATAATGATGATACTGATCAATATGGCCGGCCCCTGGCCCCATTATCTTCTCTTCCCACTTTATACTCGCCGCCTCTCATCCACACGATAACGGACTCACTGAATCTCAGTAAGAGAGAAAGTGCAGACTCTCAAAACCAGACAGCACAGCAAGACCAATTTCCAGTGGAGCCGTTAACAGTGCTTTCCGATACCCAACCTCAGGCTGACAGCCCGAAACAGTTGCAGCCAGCTCCGATGAGTTTGACACAAGATACTCTCAGCGCATATCAATCGGCATTGGCTGCCGCAGCATATGCCGCAGCTGCAAGCGGCAGATTTCGTCGGGATAGCACACCAAGAGGCAATATTGGTGACGAGTATGAGGGCGACCCCAACGAAGCCAACCCCTACTCACCTAGCATAGAAGATGACTTTGACTACGACGACGCCTTCGAAGACGACCCCATCATTGCTGAGGCCAACGCCGAAGCCCTAGCCTTCGACGATGACGGCTTCTACAGTCAAGAATTTGGCTTCTACTCTGCACCCGCCAGCACCGAAGCCCTCTACGCCAATGGCAGCTTCTTCGGACCCCGTGGAGCTGAAGGGATTATCAGGAGCCAGAGCGGACGTGTGCGCGAGCCGAATCTCACGCCTATTACCGAGCGCAGCGAGTACTCGAATCGCAACTCTATGATGAGCTTGCCGCAGCTGGCGAGCAACATGAGCCACGGCTCTGCATCGCTGACTAGCCCGGGTCTTGCGCAGCTTGCGGGGCTCTTGAGTGATCAGGAGGACGAGAATATGACGTTGAGCGCGCTGCTCAAGCTCCGGCGCGGGCAATGGGGGGGAAGCCAGTCGTCGCTACTTGCCAGTGGGGGAGGGAGCCCGTCGATGGCGAGCCCAGGGGATGATCATAGTGGTGGGAGCCGTACGGGGCATTTAGGGCAGTGGCAGCAGAACCAGATGGGCTGTAGTCCTTCAGGGCAGCTGGCGCCATGACAGCAAGGTCAGGCGGGTTCGAGTCCTTCGGGGCAGCTACAACCATGGCAACAAAGTCAAGTGGGTTCAAGTCCTTCGGGGCAGATGACCCCATGGCAGTAGCAATCAAGCTTTAGCCCCGCGGAACAACGTGATCAGTTTCAACAAGGAAACGCATTATTGAAGCACGGCAGGAAGGGAAGCACATTCTCTCTAACTAGCGACTACGGCCGAGACTCTGGGGCAAGCTCGCCGAATGCAAGCCGGGAGACACAATGCAACCCCAACTAACTAATGAAAGCCCAACTACAGATACAGCAGGGCCCAGTACAAACTGTGAACCGCAGCTCAACTACCTCATCACGGTCTCATATCCAGTCAACCTCCCGAATCGCATCACCCACCTCAGCGCATTTCGATCATGACTCCATCTCCTTCCCCCAGAGCGGCAACAACAAGCCCAAAGAGAAGGACGCCTTTGTGGTGAACTGCCTTGGCCCGGCTGTCCTCGCGGATTTCCAGGCCCAGCTGGCGGGTGCGAAGGCGCTGGCAACGGTTGTTACTGCTAAGGTGTCGACTCTCCTGAAGCCGATTGCTGCGCAGCTTGCGGGCAAGATCTCGGCGAACATCCAGCGTGGCTTTGATGCTTACACCGGTGCTGCTGGGTGTTAGATAAATAAAAATGAGATGGGGGAATGGTTTAAATAGAGTAGATATCTATCAACTACATGTTTACTCTTCGGACGGATGTGTTTTGCTTGGTGACTTGTGATGTGGGATATAACTATTCGTATTTAGTCCCCGGCAGATGGATCACTGTCACATACGACTATTTCTTAGGTAGCTTTAGTCTATAATTAACTAAGCTGACTTTGTTTAATATTTTGAATGGTCCTAATTTCTGAAAGTCCAACTTCATAGTCATTACGTTTTGATGTGTTTCTAGAGTAGGCATACTTGATCCCCCTCCTTAAAGGCAGGTTTTATACTACGCTTCTTGTTAGCGTACACAGTAGATCGTTCATTTATGAATTAGATGTCTGTCGCAAGTTGTTTGTGGAACGATTTCAGTTGTTCCATAGTTGCCTATATGCCTCTAGCTAGTAGCTGTAATTAGCAAAGAACGGTGAAAATTTTGTTGCTTCAGTCATTGCGCTGTTATATGCGAACTGTGCGATGGGTAATATCTGAACCTAATTGTCCTGTTAGTAGTTGACATAACTCCATAGGTATTGTTTAAGGGTTTGATTTAATCTTTCTGTTTAGCCATCTGTTTAGGGATGGAAAGTGTAACGCTAACTACTAAAACGATAGAAGACACAGAGGTTTCTTACATAAGGTTGACTTAACAGAGGAGGCAGGGGATTAAACACAAAGGCTTTCTAAGTAACACGTTATAGTATTGTAAAGAATACTATCTTAAGTTGAGCACGAAGCTCCTATCTAAGGGAATACTATCTACTTATATAGTGGCATTGTGCCTTATAGATAGTCTAGATAGTTGATAGATAGCTCAACTATATAATATCCACTAGTTTCTGCAACTATCCACTAGCCTAGTCATGCTATACTAGACCTAGAAGTCATGAGGCAAGCCCCGCTAGCCTCATGACTTCTAGGTCACATTACTAGAGCCTAGCCCTACTAGCCCCATACTGATGTCACATTACTGTAGCTATAACAGAAAGCTGTCAGTAGCTTATGATTTGTTCCTAAAAGTGCCATTAAAGATTTCTAAAATTTCGAAGTGAACAGCTTGTCTCTGTCTAAGATGATTTCTTCTAGTAATCCGTGATTGGCTAATATGACTCAAAGGAAGGTGTATGCGAGTGCTTTAGCATTGCTAGCTTCTATATATGGCACAAATGTTCTATATTTCGCGAGTCTTTCCATAATAACGAGGATAGCATCAAATACTACTCCTGTTAACGGGTCCCGAGAGTGTGGTAGCTTGGCGATGAAGTCCAAAGCTATGGATTTCCATGCTCCTGTTAGTACTAGTGTCAATTTAAGCTGTCCATATGGAAAGTGCCTATTAGATTTCGATTTGCTGCAAATGTCGCACTCTCTTACTACCATTTTTACCTGCTTCCTTATACCTAGGAAGTAGTAATGTTAGGCGATTTGTTCGGAGGTGCATGTTACTCCCTAATAGCCGTGTGCTAGTAGCGAGTGTTGTTCTTGCACTAGCGGGCGTCTCATCTTGTTTAGGACATACACTAATCCTTTGAATTGGATAAATCCTTGTTCGTCGATGGCAAAGTCGCCTTTAGTTTTTAGTAAGACTCGCTTTGCACATTCGTCTGTTACATAAGCTTTCTTAAGTCTTTCTTCCACCGAGTTCTCCACAGTAGCAATTGTGGCTAGCAGCTCGTTATATTGCATTCCTACATCTGTTTTCTTTAATATAGCTCTAGGTCTTTCTTCTTTTGGACTGATGTAGTCAGTCCATCTGCTAAGAGCATTGGCTCTTGCATTCTCAGAGCCCTTGTGATATGTAATCGTGAAGTTGTAGGCTGCGAGTGTCTCTGCCCATCGGACTTGTCTACAGTTTAAAACCTTAGTCGTAGTGAAGTATATGAGATTCTTATGATCCGTCCATACTTGTACAGTGTAGGTCAATCCCTTAAGATATACTCGCCACTGCTCAAAAGCAACGACAATAGCTATTAGCTCCTTGTTGTAGATGTCATAGTTGAGCTCTATAGGTGATAGTTTTCTAGAGTAATATGCGACTGGTTTGAGCTTTCTGTCTCTGTCTAGTTGACTTAGACATGCTCTAATCGCAAAATCAGAAGAGTCTGTCTTAAGGACTACCTTCTTTGCAGGGTCAAATGTGGCTAAGATAGTGCTTCTGTGAACTTCGTCTTGAGTTCTTAGAAAGCAGCTTCTGCCTTGTCTGTCCATTCGAACCTTAGGTCTTTTCTTGTAACTTCCGTAAATGGTTGAGCTACCTTAGAATATCCTATAATTCTAAGGTAGCTCAACCATTTACGTGGTAGAAGTTGGCGAAACCTAAAAAGGCTTGTACTTCTTTAACTGTGGTTGGTGTTTGCCATTCCAACATTGCCATGACCTTTGCTTGGTACATTTTTATGCCATGCGTTCTGATGATGTAACCTAAGAATTCAACTTGATTCTTATGGAATTCACATTTCTCTTGCTTCAGTAGTAGGTTGTATTCCTTCAACCTTTGTAATACCTTCTTAACGTGGTTTACATGCTCCATTTGGGCTTTAAAGTAGACTAATATGTCGTCTAAGTCGACGATGATGAATATGAGCTAGCTAAAACCACTAACAGCCCCCTACATCTGCCCTCTAGAAAGCAGCCATCACCTACATTCTCCCCTCTATCCTCTATAGCACAGAGGCATGGTACGCTAGAAGACACAAACCGCCCCGACTCTAAAGTAGTGACAGAGATACTAAAGTTAGTGCATGTAACAGCTAGCAAGTTGATATTGTAGACAAAACACTATCACTTGCAGCATGAGGAGTGCTGCTAGTCTAGCACACGACACTAACCATCAGCCTCTTTAGAGATGTAGGCTTCCCCTCTATAATGGCAGCCTTAGAAGAAGCTAAACTCTGCTTCACCCTTCGACTCTAGACAATAGACTCAAGTCACCCACTAGTCCAGTGTATACTGCCCCCCTAGATCACATGGGGAAGAGACATGGGATCCCAACAACACCCTAAAACAAAAGTCTAGCGACTAGGCACCGTCCTACCAAACATCCTACGGCCCTTACTCAACCACCCCACTTCACACTAGGGTGCTAGACAGACCCTACTAGCAGTCTCGATAAGACTACAGCCTCAACCAACTTCAAACAGTAGTGGGCGACCCTGCCATCCACCGATGTCACCATCTTCTCTAACAGATCAGAACAACACCACACTAGAAACAGGAACGTAGGCTATAGGTACGCCATCTACTAGAACCAGTGCTGAATCGCCATAGGGCATAGGGCTGTTAACCCCCTCTCCTACATCTTTAATGCTAAAGCCATTAGGCCTAGAGAGGCCTTTAACACACCCTACTGTTACGGCTATAGTAACATGATGTCATGGTTACAGGGCCAGGGCCTAGTAACGTGACGTGTGAGTCACAGTGGGAAGCGGGGTAGGCTGCCATGTGACGGGGCTAATGGATAGTTGCAGAAACTAGTGGATATTGGATAGTTGAGCTATCCACGAACTATCCTGAATATCTAGCTATCCGCCAACTATCCAGATTACCCATGAGGCACGACGCCACTATATAAATAGATAGTATTTCCTTAGATAGGAGCTTCATGCTCAACTCAATATAGTATTCTTTACAATACTGTAACGTGTTACTTGGAAAGCCTTTGTGTCTAATCCCCTGCCTCCTCTGTCAAGTCAACCTTATGCAAGAAACCTCTGTGTCTTCTATCGTTTAGAAGTCAGCGTTACAGTCTGATTGTTTCTTGGATCTTAGACCATAGCCCCTAAATTGCTTCCTCCTGTTTCTCCTATATTTTTCAATCATATTAGAAGTCTGCTTGTAGGTTTCGAAGATCCTCCTTCTAGTCATCTGTAAGAGATCCGTATGTAATTAGTATGCTTGGCTACAAGGCTTCGATTAATGGTTAGGCTGTCTAGCTCAATATTTCTCTCGTTCACACCTATAGAGTGGTTGTTAGGGCAATAACATGATGTTATAGTTACAGGGCCAGCATGGCTAGGCTCTAGTAATGTGACTCATAAGTCATAAGGCTAGTAGGTCTAGGCTCTAGTAACGTGACTCATAAGTCATGAGGCTAGCAGGGCTAGGCTGTAGTGTGACCTAGGAAGTAGATAGTTGGGAAACTAGTAGATAGTTGGATAGTTGGGAAAATCAAAACTATCCCAACTATCCAACTATCCCTAACTATCTAAACTATTTATAAGGCACAAAGCCACTATATAAGTAGATAGTATTCCCTTAGATAGGAGCTTCGTGCTTAACTTAATATAGTATTCTTTACAATACTGTAACATGTTACTTAGAAAGCCTTTGTGTTTAATCCCCTGCCTCCTCTGTTAAGTCAACCTTATGTAAGAAACCTCTATGTATCCTATTAGATAGGAAGTAGCGTTACAGTGGTCTAAAGGACCATGCCACTTCTAGCCTATGCTAAAGTCCATACGAAGTTAGGAACTAGCCTAACCAGTGGTATGAGGATAGGGGGGTCATCTAATTCTGGATTAATATAACCCCATACTCCTGTCTTCATTAAAGCGGTCTTAATCGTCTCTAGCCACTCATCCTACTCTTTTAGGTTAGTAAGGACCACCCCTACCTTCTGTAGGGTTGCCATTATGATGGTAATCGACTACTAGGAGGGGTTTGAGGTCTATATGATGTTCGTAGATGTTTAAATTGCATATTAGAGGTGCTCTAGGCTCATAACTGTTAAGTAAATATGTGTGTATTTCTAACTGTCTATTTGTACCCTGAAAACTAAAACAAGTATTCTATATGAGATTACGTGACTATTACAACAAAATCTTGTGATTTTCCGAGCGTGAACCAAACTTGTAGAATTCAATGGGGCCACGGCCTTTACTTATGCCGTCGCCCCTAAGCTACTCTACCGTACGAAACTACACTAATATGACTACGTTTCACTAAATGTAGTTGCCTGATTCTGCCTGATTCCTAGGGCCAGAATCACATCTCCCCCGACTTTGAGAAAAACAGGTCACCTGACCTCCTTTATTCACTCCCTATTTTCCTGTCCCGTACTGACCTGTGGGAGCCCGCACCCGTGTTCGTTCGGGATCCTTGTATCAAGACAAGGCCCGTACGAACACCCATCTCGGGTCAGGTTTCGACCTGAACACCACTGACGGTGTGCGGGATGCTCTGGCGGAGCTTCGTGGGATGGAGCGTGCCCTCTCTGCGCGTGGCAGGGCTTTGGAGGGGGGTGCGACGGTGGAGGATGTTTCGTCCGAGGACGACGTGGAGAGTGAGGGTGAGGGTGAGGGGTCGACTTGGGAGGGATTCGAGTAGATAGCTTCGTACGAGACAACAATACGATGATTTCCCTCTGCTTTTTCTCTGCTTTCTTGTGACAAATGAAATATGTATAGAGAATGGACGGTGCCTATTTGAGCACCTTCTTCTTTGGGGCTTTCCATAAAGAGTAGTTCGTACGAGTATCCCGAGCGAACTTCGTACGGGACTTCTCATTCCTGTTTTTAAGAGGGGCAAGGCCTACCCTCTGTTGCTCTTCGTTTGAGCTTTCCTCTGTGTTACCAACACCAGATGGGCTTCCATCTGAATACTGGACTGCAATTCCAGACTCTTCGTTCGGACTCTCTTGAGATAGGGGTTGCAAGTCCCTACTCTCAAGATCAATATAGGAGGCAGTTGTGACTGCAACTGGCAGCTCCTGTGCGGGTGTACGCATTTCCTGACTCTTCTGTACAGTCCTTTCGCTCGTCACAATAGCAGGTTCGTTCGAGGGGGCTCTAGGCTGCCTTTCGTTCGAAGGTACGTCTACCTGTATTTGCGTATTTGACTGAGGGATCACCGTAGGACCCTGTAACTGAGTATCTACACTTCGAACGATCGTTTCCGAAGGTATTTGTTGGGGGGTAATAGTATCATCTCCTTCTTCTGCTTGTGCCTCTTTTTCTTCTCTCCGTTTGAGAGCGAGGACTCTAGCCTTAAGCTTCTTGAAAATAGCCTCTTCGTACGAGATATCACCTATTTTTCCCTCCCCTAACTTGCTTGAATCTAGTCCTCTAGATTGTAGATTCAGCCATTCACGCTTAGTGATTATAGCCAGTTCCTTATAAGAATATCCTAGAACGCCTTCTTGCTCTAGGAGTTCTCTAACTTTGTCCGAAGGTGATATGAGTTCAAACTTCGAACGGATAGTGTCTAGATTAAAACTAGAACTCCACTGTCCAGTTTCCTTATTAACTGCTAGGTCGTTCAAAGGTAATAGCCGGTTCCCATGTATAAGGCTTTTCACGATCTTCTTGTGGCAATCCTCCAAGGCATAAGTTCCGATCGGAGCTGCCATGATAACCTTGTATGGTCCATACCATTTCGAACGGAATTTTCGAGGCTTCTCATCCCGTACGAGAACATAGGTGCCAACCTTTATGTCTGGCTTTGGAGCGAACTGCTCGTCTCGTACAAGGGATGCTTTGATTGCTGCCTCAACAAGCTTCTTATTTGCGTCCACTCGAGCTTCGTTCTAACATGCATGTCGTTTGATTATCTTCTGTACTCTGTCTTCCTCTGAGCCATTATAGGCTTCGTACGAATCTCCTGGTAACTTTGGATTGACTCCGTAGAGGAGGTAAAACGGGCTGTACTTGCTTACAGCATGAATACAGAGTCGAGTAGCAAAGACTGCTTGTGTAAGGTATTCGTCCCACATCCATACGGGCTTTCCATATAGATATTTCGTTAACATTGCCCCAATAATTCCATTGAATCGTTCGATCTTTCCATTCGTTTGGGGGTGGTAAGGGGTAGTTGTTCGGTGTTTAACCTTAGTAGGCTGTAGGAACGTTTCCATAGCCTCTGAGACAAGGTTAGTCCCATTATCCGTTAAGATCTCGTTCGGAATTCCATAGACAGTGAATATATCATGATGTATGAAGTCCATAACTGATTGTGTAGTTGCATCCTTTAATGCCTTTACTACAGGCCATCCTGTAGATCGTTCGATAGCTGTTATAATCCAACAGTTACCATTATACGTTTGAGGTAATATTCCTATCAAGTCTATTGACCATTGATCAAACAAGCGAATACTCTCTCGTTCGAGGGTATTTCGGGGCCCTCGTACGACATTGGTACGAGCGCCCTTTGACACTTGACAAGCCGGACACATCTGTATCTGATTTTGGACATCACGCTCTATTGTAGGCCTCCAAACTCTATTCTGTAGAGCTCCATTTAGGCCTGGCCAACCCAGGTGTCCGTAACCCCGATGTGCTCGTTCGAGGTATACCTTCTGAAATATCGGAGCAAGGTATGCCGCTTGTCCTGTCTCTGTTTTCTTGTATAAGAGAGTATCTTTCTCTAATACAAAACTAGATGGCGGGTGATTCTTATCATCTAGAACCGCCTTTCGTAGTTTTTCGTTCGAAGGTTCTTCCTTCGTACGAAGATATTTTATGAGAGCTTCCTCCCATTCATCCTCATCCACTGAGCGGATAGAATTGAACTGCGACTGGTATGCTTCACCAGTGCCAATAAAGTCAGGGCGGCGACTAATTGCGTCTGGAACTATAGCCTCTTTTCCAGGCCTATACTGTATGTCAAGATCATACGTTCCGAACTCAGCAATCCAGTGGGCTAGACGTTTTGATGGAACCTTGGTATCCTTGAGATACTTCAAACTCTCATGATCCGTAATGATCTTCGTTCGAGTATGATTATCGATATAATAACTCCACGTTCAGAGGGCGTGCTTTATAGCTAACAGCTCTTTCTCTTGAACTGCATAGTTAAGCTCAGCTCCTTGTAGCTTCCGACCATCGTACGCAACTGGGTGTAACAAGCCGTCTGTTCCTAATTGTAGCAAACAGCACCCTATTGCCCATTCCGAAGCGTCTGTTTCAATCACAAATGGACGGTGGAAATCAGGTTGCGTAAGGATAGGTTCGTTCGAAAGCGCCTTCTTCAGGAGTTCGAACGAAAGCTGACACTTTGCTGTCCATATAATAGGGCGGTTCTTCCGCTTCCGTTTCTCTGGATCTTCCTCCTTCAGCAGGTCGCTTAAGGGCGCTGCTATGGTAGCAAAGTTCCGTACGAAACGCCTATAATAGGAGGCGAGACCAAGGAACTGTCGGACTTCATGTACGTTCGAAGGTGTAGGTCACTCTTTTACTAACTTTGTCTTTGAGACAGCTGTTCGGAGCTGTCCTTGCCCTACAATGTGTCCACAGAATTCAACTGTCTCTACCCCTACTATACACTTGCTTGGTTTTGCATATAGCCTGTTCGTACGAAGACTCTTGAGAACCAAGGCTAGATGCTCTTTATGCTCCTCGTCCAAATTTGAGAAGATGATAATGTCGTCAAGGTATACCATAGCAAATTTATCCAAGTAGGGCTGTAGTATAGTATTCATCATCGTTTGTAATGTAGCGGGGGCATTCGTAAGTCCCATAGGCATCACTAGGAATTCGAACTTGCCTTGGCGAGTGTTGAAGGCTGTCTTATCGACACTATCTTGTGCCATCCGAAGCTGATAGAATCCAGAGAGTAGATCGAATTTGCTTATCCTTTTTGCAGCCCCTATTCGATCGAGGCAGTCTTGGATGCGTGGTAAAGGATAGGTGTTCTTCTTCGTAACAGCATTTAAACCCCTGTAATCAATGCACATACGCCATTTCCCTTCTGGCTTCTTCACAAATAGAACAGGGAAGCCCCGTTCACTTGAGCTCGTACGAATTAGGCCTTTATCCAAAAGGTCCTTAATCTGCGTAGCTTGCTCTTCAGCTTGCGTATATGAAACAGGATATGCAGCCTGATTAACAGCCCTTGCATCCTCAACATCGATCGAGTGTTCCCATTGTCTCTTAGGTGGTAACGATTCTGGGAGTTCCGAACGGAAGCAGTCTTGGTACTCTTCTATCACCGTTCGAAACTGGGTTGGAATATCCTTTGGTAATTCGTCCGAAGCTTTTCGAACGAAATACATTAACCCCTGGGAGCCCTTCGTTCGGAGTGCCTTCTTGACATGTCGGGAGGTAATTAGATTGAGGCCAGCGTCTTCTATCGTTCGAGCTGGGCGCTCCAACTGTAACCTATGTGTTCCCTTACGGTC
The DNA here is from genome assembly GCF_001641265.1 of Pseudogymnoascus destructans. NCBI lineage: Eukaryota > Fungi > Ascomycota > Leotiomycetes > Thelebolales > Thelebolaceae > Pseudogymnoascus > Pseudogymnoascus destructans. The sequence continues at coordinate 424,079 of NW_020167539.1, read as the reverse complement.
TTTCAGTGTAACTTCCGAACGGGCCCAATTTATAGTTGGGTTAGCTGATCGAAACCATGTTAATCCTAAGATAACATCATAACTCGGTATATCCATAACTGTTGCAGTTATCGATATTGTATAGGCGCCGATTCGTACGAACAATCGTATATATTCGTTCGAGGTAACAGCACCTCTGTCTGGTAGGTCGACTCTTGTGGTCTGCCCTTGTTTTATTCCCCCTATCTTTATCGCAACCCTTCGTGCAACATACACTCAGTCTGCTCCGCAATCGAGAAGCATTTTCAAGGTCTGAGGCTGGCCCTGTAGGGTCTCTCCACTCACAACCATCATGCTACTTCCGATCGAATTTAAGGAACCAAGGCATTCGCTCGAAGCAGCTTTGCTATTATCCTGTTGCTCATCGTTCTCCGTCGTTGGATATTCGTACGGGCTTGAGGCCTCCTGTAGCGCATCACCTAGCTGGCCTTGAAGGTCTAGGGATGCCACTAGTTTTCCGGATCCTGTCGTCGTTGTCCGTTCGAACCCCCTTTTCGTCCTGAATCCTTCGTTCGGGTACAGTTCCGTGAGATATGCTCTTTATTGCCGCAATTAAAGCAAGCCTTGTTCTCTCGACACCATGTCTTAAATCCAGCAGGGTCATTCTTTGCACTTGGCATATTAGATCCCATTCCGTAGTTCTGCCCTTGGGATTCGTTCGAAGACTTCTGTAGCTGTTTTACTCTAAATAGAGCTCGATCGACGTCGTCAGCTTTATTGATGTAGGAGTCTAGGTCTCGGATATCCCCATGGTTCTCTTCCATCTTCGCACGTATATCCGTTCGAAGGCCTGTCTGGAACCTCCGGAGAATCTCATATTCTGTAGGAGTCGGATCAAGGAAGAGGACCTGGTGCTTCAAGGAATTCGCGAAGTCTCGTACGGACTTCGTCTGCTTCATAGCTTCGTACTTCTCTCGACGCCTTTCAATCGAATGGATATCACCAAAGGCTTGCTGTAGCTCATTGCAAAGCTGCTGTGCATTTATAGGAGCTTGTCGGCTTGTAAGCCTTCGTTCGATTTGGAATTGAAAATTCGTCCACCATGTCAACGCTGCACCTTCAAAGTATTGTGTAATATACTCAACAGCTTGAAGGGGCTCAACATTCGTTCGAGTAAGCTTCTCAAAGCGAGTAAGAAAGCTAAGCATATCCATGCACCATTGTTCGCAGGCTCCGTTCTTTCGTTCGCCACTATACTTGCGGGGCTCTTTCAAAGGTAGCTGAGCCTTTACCAGCTGTTGCGATGGCAGTATTCCGAATGAAGGATGTCCTCTGAACATAGGCTGGGTCCCGAACATAGGCTGGGTGTTGTATGTAGGCTGTGGCTCGAACAATGGCGTTGTTGGTAGGGGGACCTCTGTAGGAATAGCCCCTGACGGTGTTTCGTTCGGTGACGACTCAAGTGCTTCCGAACGGATATTTAAGAGTCGCTCCTCCATTCTAGCAAACTGGGCTCCTTTTTTAAGCAATTGCTACCAGATGTGATTTTCCGAGCGCGAACCAAACTTGTAGAATTCAATGGGGCCACGGCCTTTACTTATGCCGTCGCCCCTAAGCTACTCTACCGTACGAAACTACACTAATATGACTACGTTTCACTAAATGTAGTTGCCTGATTCTGCCTGATTCCTAGGGCCAGAATCACAATCTGGTTATCTCCACCATAGGAGCCAGTGTTCCCATGGTCCTTAGCAGGGCAGAAGGTGAAAACTCTGCACCAAAATCGATGTGTTACTCGGGGGGTTCGGGGGTTATGGAAGGCTCCTCCAGGCCTATAAATACTGCGTAGTTACATTAGAATAGCAAAGTAATTGAATTGGTTACTGCACTGTGGTGAGACTGGCTTCCGCACCACTAGGGGATTATCACTTAGGGTACCGTACTACACCATACAAATTGGCTGTAGCCTGCCATACCATACGTGCAATTCTCAATATAAGGAACCGCTGGGGGACCACACCGGTCTGGGCGGTTCGGGACCGACGGTCCTGCATGACGCACCCTATCTAGCAATGGACGCATATAGCTTTCTCTTTTTTAGGCGTTTTGGAATTACTCATGTGGTGGAATTCTATCTCCCTTGATCCTGGTTTTAGGTACGAGGTTGGCGCTGGCGCATTGAGGCGGTGAGTATATAGGGGCTGGGGTTGGTGAAGATATTTATTGGAGGGTGGCAGCGTGTAGCGTAAGACCCGGGAGAACATAATTTCTGGGGAAACGTGGAAACATACAGTGGCGCTGGAACATATTTGGCGGGGTAATAATGGGGTAATAGGGTAATAATGGGAATAGCGGGGAGATCAAAGGTCGGGTTGGCTAAGGCTATGATGCACACCGGCGGCGATCAGACGAAATATGATAATATACCTGCGTGATCCACTCTACATCAGACATCCCATGCTGCTCTTGAGACGAAACACTGAATCTATCCGCACCTCATCCCGTCCCATCTTATCGATATCTGCCCATCCCCAACTGTGCGCCGTTGGACTCAAGATCCTGAATCACCGTCCAGTATTTATAATGCGCGGTTGCATCCATCTCGGGGATCTAGGGCGCGGGCGCTGTGGCGGCTGAACGCGCCGGGTGCAGCGGGTGTCAGCCGCGACGCGAGGGAGGGTAACTTATAGGCGATTTTTTTAAGGTTGGCAATATGGGTAATTCGGAATTCTTGGGCGGCGGGAGAGGGTGGCTATTCTTGTCGGTGGAGGGTGTGTGGTCGGTAGTGGCTCTGTGCGAGGGGCTTGAGGCTGTTAGTTGAGGCTGTTTTATTGGATCTGGCGGTTCGAGGTGGGTGTTGGAAGGTCTTCTATAGGGTGCGGAATCTAGAAGAGTGTGCTTCACGCCATTTGCTACCTTTGGCACGTGTTTGCCAAAGCTCCGCCATGAGTCCAGGCGGCTGTTTTCTCACCGCTGTTCCATGATCGATATTTCCGCTCTTGTGAAAATCTAGGTCTCCCTTGCATAAGAAAGCATGCTATGAATCGAAACACGACAAAACTGGCAGCCCGAAGCATTATTTGACCAACGGATTGGGAACTTCAAATCAAAATAGAGACAGCAAATTCAGGGAAGACTCACAACATGGTAGCCAGGAAACCAACATACTGCGGGGTATATACACCCAGGACCAGGAGGATCGCTGAACATGGCATTCCCAGCGTTTTCATGACTACTTGGATCACTTGTCCAGAGTTTGGGATACTCAGAAGCACCGAGCTTGGGCAAAGTAGCGGTGAGACCTGCCCAAGGAGAACAAAGCAATGGGAGGAGCCCGTCACTAAGGATGGTATTACATGAGGAAATAGTATTGTGGAAGAATGAGAAATGGGGTTCGGCCCCCAATATGAACTATCTTGATACCGAGGATGGGTAAAAGACGAGAGATGCATATCGGAAGAGGGGGCATCTGAGATATCAAGGACACATCCATCGAGTGCAACAAGAAATGGTAATGAGTAAGGAAAGAGGTACTCTGCTTGTCTGGTGTTGGGAGTAGGAGCTGATGCTTGTTAGATACACTTTTTGCTCAGCATGTGAGAGGAGGCAGCATGTGAGAAGGGGGAAAACTGACTTCGTCGAAGAATCTGCCGAGGTAAATTCAAGATACAAAGACATAAGAAAAGGCCTATTCCAGCAATACTCTTCTCAGTACGCATCATCCGACGCTTAATTGTGATATGAGGAAGGAAATCATTCAAATGGGCTTATTAAAGAAAATGTTGTCTCGGGGCCACAACACATCGAAGAACAGCAAAATCCAGCTTACCTTACCAACCACATCAGAGGCAGCCATTGGAGAAGGCTTACTGGTAGCTTCCAGGAGATTTCCTTGAATTCTCAAGGCCACAGCCAGACCTCCCCCTTTTTCTCATGCCTGATCTAGGCCGAGAAGGGACATCTATCATTGGAAGTAGGACGTGGAAATGAGGCAGACTGGACTGAAAGCCGTGCACAGGCTCTTACCTCACACAAATTAAAGACCTACCACCAACCGAAGATCCGTATTGAACTGCGTGCTTTAGAAACCAGCTGCGCGCATCACCAACTCATCTAGAATCGCGGGGTGGCTGAAATCAACCTCGTCAACCAACCTCTCAGCCCCTCAATCCAATACCCTCGGCTACCTCAAATTTTCATTCAAACCCCTCTTTTGTCCAGCCTCGATCGTTAATCCCGCAAACTCCTTTCGTCCCTTTTCCTGTCGATGAGACTTCAAACGAGGGGAATATTCATTACCTGATTCCTACCGTCCGCATCAGATTCTCTACATGCAACGCAACCTCAGGTCCCAATCGTGATGGATGTGTTGCAACCACGAACTGCTGGCTCCTCCACACCACCATGCCACCGCAACCTCACGGACCCAGCTCATGCAGCGCACGTGATGCATCTCTTCACATTTCGTAGAAGGCTGGAGCTGAAACAGCCACACCGGGCCAGGGATCGCGGGAGACGTCGCAGGATGGGAGCGTGGGGTTATCTTAAGTAGCCACGAGGAACAGGCACAACTATGTCATCGCCACTCGCCACTCTATTTCTGATAGTGGCACAGCGCTTTCTGCCTACTGGATTTTCAAAACGCAGCCCTAACCTTCCTTTGGGTTTCAGCTGACCACCTCATGAGACATGCCCATGAACCTCGCCCGCTCACCAAGCAACTCCTGATCGTCAAACTACTGGAGTTGGAGAGGGACCAGGAGGGCTCCATGCTCCATAATCTACGAAGCATCGTGAGCTCGTCCCATCTCATCTCCAAAGCAGCATCGAGGCGCGACGCTTCGCGCTCCTTTCGCAACCACAGTCGTGAAAACCGTAGTCTGTCGTGAAGTGGGGGAGAACTGTAAGCCAGGTGAGACATCCACATGGACTAGAACGCTAGTAGCCCCAACAACCCATGACTTCTCGAAGGGTGGAGAGGCCAGAGGGGAGTAGCGCCCGATGTAGCACGCAAATACACAGCAGGAGGGCGGGGCTGGCTTGGATGGTGGGAGTCCCCAAGGGTAATTTCCGAGGCGGCGGGTTGCTCATTCGCTAGACCGGGCGGGGTGATCTGCAGGTATAGAACGTGGCATCAGGGGGACACCATCAGAGGTGCTCTACCGCTCTACCCCGTCCTTACGCCACAACCCACGCAGGATCAACGCTGTCGATTCAGGAGGAGCGATTCAGGGGGATTGGTGTTTCCTTTCCCATCCTCCATCAGTTCAGGCTCAAATTCCACCTTCGTAAAAGCCCACTCTTGGTAGCATCAGCGACCTTACCCATACTTAACGCGGACATAAGAGCTTTCCCCCGTAGTAGTGCGGCTATGCGGCGCAAACCAAACGGTGCTACGTAAATGCCCCACCGTGGCTCAACATCCACGTTGCCCACGCGCGATGAAAGAGGAGGCTGGTGGGGGTAATTCATCTAAAGTAGGCCATGCAGCCGTACCCTGCCTCTGACGAGCATGGAATCCCCCTTTAGAAAACGAGTTGCTGGGAAACATGCCCTGTCGGACTACCCCCAACTAGACCAACTGGCCCCACCAGGGGTCGTCGTCAGGAGAGGAGAAAGGATTCGCCGAGTCGGATTTACCCAGTGTAGCGCCGGAGGAGGGCCGTGGCGGGGCGGATAGCGGAGGATGGCGGAGAGCGGGAGGATGGTGGGGTGGGGAGGGTGGGGGTGGTGGCGGGATGGTCCCCCAGATGCTCACCGCTAAGAAGGAGCGACGGAGAGATCTAACGGGCGGGCGGTAAGCATGCAGTCCGCGGCCTGATATTGGGCTACATTATCTCCAACCTTGAGTGCCGGGCCTGGCCGCGTTATTTTCTGTTTGATGGGGGTTTCCGGGAGGTGCCTGCAGGAAGCACCACAGCAGTTCTTGCCAGGCGTGCAGCAGCAGGTTGGGGATGGGAAAGATCTCCTGTCGTCGGACAGTTCTTTTGGATTTAATTCTTTTGCGGCTAATAATATGTGAATGTGGATTTGAGGGCTGGTAGCGACTGTAATTGGGGCTCGTCCCGCATCCCACTCTCTTCCCGCGGTGGAAAAGTGGACGTTGCGCTCCACATCCCAACGTCCGTTCCAAGTGATGAAGTGATGGAGGGCTTGTCCCTGTATTATATGCATGGATTCGAGAATATGCATTGGGTATGCACAAAAGCCGTGTGTGATGTGACGAGGACGAGGCAGTTGGACCGCCGACAAGGGAGGGATGTCCAGTCCAATCCAATCCAGTCGTGGGGAGGGAATTGCCATCCTGGCGGCTGATGTAGATGGTAGGGGGTATGCACCACATTATTGTAGTATTGTAAGCATCACAGCGACCGTCGGTGTGTCCGACCCGGGATCCTCACCCCCGTCGGCCACCCCCGTCAGGAACCCCGTCAGGACCCCGTCAGGACCCCGTCAGCGCACTCATCCATGCTGCCATGCGATACGGAGCTGTATCCCGCGGTGGTGAGGACTAAAACACCGCTGCTGCTACCGTGAGTTTCGCCTTACTCTACTCCCTCTCCCCTCCGTTCTCCATTCACCGCCGTTGAGACGCCGAGTATACCTGGTTGGTTGGGGATACGAGGATTGGTCTGGGCTGGGGATCACCAGGGGGGTGCATTGGACGTTTGTTGATGAAACTCCCCTGTGTGGTAGGTGCTCACAGGCCATTCGAGGCCTCAAATGTTTCCAAACCACCACAGCCCCTATCTCTGTCCCGCCTGGAGGTCTATCTGCCGCTGGTGAGCCGGACACATCCAGCTCACCAGCGGGACACATCCAGGTCACCAGCGGCAGATAGACCTCACAATCGCACAGCGATGCCAATACCAACCCGCCTTATCACCTCACAAACGGACCCCACCGAATAGCCACTCTGCATAACCACGGCAGCACACACTGCAGCGCAGCAGCGTTGGCGGAGATGAAGAAACCGCCGACTGGCTCGGTCTCAGCACACCACGCCTGCATGATATCTCAATGGCAGTGTGATATGCTGTACGTGCCGCGCTTGCGCCGCAGCAGGGTAGGGAATCTAACTACACGAACTCGTCTCGGTGTGAAGCGCGTGTGCAACAGCGGTGCCAGGACACAAAAGTTGCCTTTGGGAGAGAGAGGATATTTGCCGTCCCTAGGATCGGCCGCGGCGTAGATGCATAGCATAGTATGCTTCATAATGGGCGTTTGACCATGCATCTCTCGAAATACACCATGAGCATGAGGTAGGTAACCCAGTGGATCCGCAGTCCAGTCCGTACCATCTCTACCCCAAGTATACCACCTCGCATGTAAGCCCATGCCCTACTACCTGCTACTCCCTCAGCCGGCTTGCCGGTACGATATACGATATGCGGGGTGGGAGTGCGAAAGTACAGCGCAAGTCTAGGTCCAAAGGGGGAAGTTAAGGCGATGGGGGTGCTGGGCCCTGCTGGGTGGATGGTGGTGTGTCTGTCCATGTGGGAGGTGGAATGGGAGACAGACCCTATTTCAACGAGGGCGGCAGCTGCGGTGGTGCTTATGCAGGCCGACGACGAGTACCACGGGGTAACACGCGTATACAGCGCGATTCTCCCAGTAAACCTCGGGAGGCGCTCACTAATGACGACAAATCACTCTCCCCATGCTACTCCGCGCAGCACGGCGGCACACACATACACGCATCCCTCATCTCGCACATCTCGCACATCTCGGGCCTAGTGTCCAGAGAAGAGAGGACGAATTGGCGAATTCCCGATGGCGTCGCGGCACTCAACTCTATCGATGGGACGGGACAGCAGCGGGCGGGCGGGCGTTCCATTGAAGAATTTCAGCGCCTGAGACAAGACAGACTCGCATGAAGTTGAGATCCCCAGTATCGGCCCCTTGTTGGCTCTGGTCCGGTCCGAAGGCAGAAGAAGGACTAGCAGCGCCACTGCGACCCAGAAGAAGACTGAATATGGGTGCATATAGTGGGAAATGTGTACTTGGTCTATTGTATTTGGGGCATTAGAGCAATTTAGCAACTGTTATCGTCACACTTTTAGCGTGTAACAGTAACATATTTGGTAAGGCGTACCAAATGCCAAGGTGCCCACTCTAGCCCTACGTGCCCAAATAGGAAAGGGGACTGCCACACTATAACAGAGCCATTTCTAGCCTAGTAAATTAGTAGTGTATCGTATGTAGTTAGCCATAATTAACAATTTGAACGACATCCTTTGCTTGAAATAGGTGAATACTGTATATTACTCTATAGAAGCCGGCCCTTGTAGCATCTAGCAAACGGCCTAGCTTGCTATGTAGATGGCAAGCCAGCTCTCTAAACCCATTAGAGAGTCTATTAAGAGCCCTAGCCCTTATAGGAGCCCCCTAACTACTTGCCTATCCTATCTATAGATCTCCCCTAAAGGGCCTAGCCAGCCCCTAACCTAGGAGGACAACAATGATGATGATGGTGCCACTAGCGCCACCCCTAGCATCGCCCCTAGCTGTCAAAACTGTATACAGTATTATCTCATTAAGTCGATACATGATTAGTCGATTTTCTGGATAACTTGATAACTTTCTTCGGATCCTTCCATTCGTCATACAAATCACGATACACATGATATTGAGTCCCTTTTCCCCATTATCGACTTAAACTAATTACTAGACTACTCTTAGAATACCTTCAAAATGCCTTCGAAAAAGCTCTATTCTATGACTCTCGAACAGCGAAAAGCCCTCTGAACCTGGCATCGATCTCATCATCCGAAACCTACACAAAAGGCCACTATACAGTTAACAATACAATCATCAACTTAGCCAATCTACAGTCTCAGAATCCCTTAGCTCTTGATTTTTGGACCTTGACGATACTCCTAATACTCTGGAAACAAACAGCTCTAAAGCTCAGCGTCGCCGCGCTGTCGCCTGGCCTGGATGGAAGCTGCTCTTTATGACTGGCAGAGGCTTATTGAAGAGCGTGGCGGTATTACAACTACAGAAATCTTACAATCAAAGGCGAAGATTATCTGGAATCAGCTACCACAATACCGTGGACTACCTACGCCAGAATTTAGCTACAGATGGATCGTAAAGTTTCGACAATGGCATAATATATTATATTGAACTCTACGCGGTGAAGCTGGATCTATTGGTGTCACTGCAGAAGAACAAATGAAGGCTATACAAACTATTGCAGGGGAGTTTTTAGAGGACAATATTTACAACATGGATAAAACTGGGCTTTACTGGAGGATGAGCCCTTCAAAGGGCTTTACAACACGATCAATTCCAGGACAGAAGAAGGACAAACCACGCATATCAGTAGCCATTTGTATTAATGCTGCTGGAACAGATCGACTTCCTCTTTGGTTTATTGGAAAAGCTAAAAAGCCTTGAGCTTTACAACACATTGATGTAGGGGCAATAGGTGGGGTTTGGAGGTGGAATAAGAAGGCTTGGATAAATCAATTTGTTATGGCAGATTGGCTAAATGCTTTCTATACTCATATTGGTATGTCACGTTCTATACTGCTTACAATGGATAACTTCTCAGCCCATATCGCTGCAGTGGAATTGACGCCTCCTCCTCCAAACATACGAATTATTTGGCTTCCTCCAAATGCGACCAGTCGATATCAACCTCTTGATCAAGGTATTATAGCCTCTTTAAAAAGCTATTTTCATCAGCAATGGCTCGAGTTCATGCTCGAATCTTTTAGCAACAACATGGATCCAATCAAAACAATGACAATACACTTTGCAATTCGCTGGCTTATTTGATCATGGCATCACAACATTACAATTACGACTATCTACAATTGCTATCGAAAAAGCATGATTCTTTTATGCCCAATACAGCTTCCTATACACCCACTTCCTGTTCTAAATGACTTATATACTCGAGTACAACAAGCTGGTCATATATTAGACGCTATGGACCTTTCGAACTTTTTGAATCCAGCAGAGGAGGCGATGGCTCCATATATACAGGTTTCCGATGCTCAAGATGATGATGATGAGGAGCCCCAGCGTCCTGTGCTCACCACACAGAACACTATACAAGCCCTCCAAGCTCTGATTGAGTTCTCAGAATCTGAGAATAGTGGCGTGGAGAGGCAATTAGTGGCCAAACAGGCCAATGACTTGGTTCAAGCACGTTGGATGGATGGGTGGTTTAGCTGAGGGGCTACTTCGGGTCTACTTCGGATCACTTTCTAACTCGATATTACTATAACTCAATATATTTATGCATGACCAATTACATTGACTTAACGAGATAATACTGTAACTGCTAAGGACATGCTCTTTGTTATGTGGCTCTGCATCGAGTAGCAGGCCACATACAGCCTAGTCTAACTAAGCATTTTAGGAGCGGATTGCCTAGCGCCTTATAGCAGACTGAGGTAAAGAGCACTAAATGCTTCACTAGGCTGTAGCTAAGCTTGTCTAAGAGCATAGGGCATGTATCGCTAATCTTAATAGCAGTAAGCAAGATGCCTAGTTGTCCATAACATACGCTCTAGACTCCTAGATCACTATGCTTAATGCTTAAGAGGAGGTTAAGCAGCTTAGCAAGAGGCATAGGGCACTGCTAATGTAGAGACAACTACATTAACAGCCTAGTAGCAGGCCTCTCTTATGCTCTAGGCAGACAAGACGCAGCTCTTAAGAGCTGCTTCTTATGCCCGCTAGCAAGAGGACGAGGAGGACAAGAGCAGCACTGCCCCTAAGATCCTAAACCCCACAACCCTAGACCCTACAATGATGATGACTAGCTGCCCTAGCACTAGTTATAGCCCTTAAGTGGGATCCTGTTGCTATAGGACTTGAACGCCTCTTTAGCATTGTTAAGAGGGTTGTTAGTTGGATAGGCAGCAGCCTAAAGGAGAAGGAGAGGGAGGAAAAGGATGCTACTGTCAAGAAGCAGCTTAAGGACCTAGAGTCTAAGGTTAGCACTGTTAACGACAATATCTCATAGATGCTAACAATGATGTAGTAGAGGGTGAATTATGAGGGGAATTAGAGGGAGGGGGGACAATAGGGATGTACATACCTATGATAAATAGGACTCTACTGTAGGTAGAGTTAATTAAAACTGGTTCCTCTGCTCTAGCCCCTATAGGCATGTCTAAACATTTGTGAGCAAGACACCCATGTCACAGTGGGTAGCGACAGGCTACATACCAGCCCTTAGCCCCTTGCTAAAGGCAGTATATGTCCAGCTTTACTAGACAGAGCCAAAGACTCTCTTAACCTCAATCCTAATAGAGGACAGAGTTGCGTTCCATCACTACTAGTCCTTAGGCAAGCTAAACCACCGAAGCGGATGCTTAAATGGGCATATAGTGCTAAAGGCAGCTGAATAGGCTAGGTCGCTAAAGACATAGAGGGTCATGAGACCCTCTATGATCTGTTAAGAGGTTAGCACTAGTCACAAGAGGGGGGAAGAGGGGACTTACCTTACAGATAGCTACATCATAGCCAGACTTACGCTATATAGCCTAGTCATTAACTAGGCTAGCAAATGGCCCTACAAGCAAGCTGATCACGCTGTCTAGGGTACAGATGGCTTGCTAGTTAACGCTATAAAGGTGCTTGTGCCTAGAGAACACAGCTCTCTAGCCACATTGCCTTTTGGCTGGCAATGTGGATGGAAAGTGCCATCTACAAAGCCCTAGACCTCCCTAACCCTACAGACCCTCTTGACCCTAGTAGCAAACTCTGCTAGCTAATCGTATGTCAGCTAGTAGTGCTACTAGAGAGTCGGTCTAAACTAGGCTGCAAGGAATAGCACTATGTCATTAAACATAGTGCTAAGCTAGGCCTTAGAGCATCTAAAGACATAATAGAGGCTGACCTAGCAGCCTAGGTAAGTCTAGCATAGACAACATAGAGAGCAGTCTCTATAGTTAGTGCTAGATGGCTCTGCTAAGTCACCTCCTCAATATAGAGCAGGGGAATCAGCTAGTGTAGTTCCTGTTCTATAAACCAGAACAGGCGCTACGCTTTACCTAGGGGCAGATCCCTTAGGTAGAACGACTAGTGTTTATAAATGAACACTAGCTGAACCACTCGTAGCAACTGCTGCTGCTACTGCTTAATTAGGTGGTGAAAATACATCGTTGCTGCCTAGGCTGTTGCTGCAATGAGCAGTAACAGCAGGAGCACCTCCCCCTGCCCTCATCCTCCTTGTATGCTAACACCTAGCGCTGGTTTTGGAATAGAGGGGCAGGGGCCCTGGTTACTGTCACACGCTAAAAGTGCATCAGTAATTCAGTTGCTAAATTGCTCTAATAGAGCATTGGATTTGGGATTGTGTATTGGATTTTTAGTAAGGGGAAGAGTGAATGCTACTTACTGGCTCTACTAGCTCTACTGGCTCTACTAGTACCACTATATGGCACACTACATACACTAAACTGCACATGTGGGTTTTGCAGTTGACATGACATGACATGACAGGGCAGGCAGGGCAGACAGACAGCCCCCCGCTACACCCTACACCCTCCCTACACCACTAGAGTTCAGGCGGCTATAGACAGGGATGCGCATATATACCCTTAGCGTAATAGTATATAGAAGGACAAGGGCAGGGGCAGGGACAGAGACAGGGACAGGCCACGATCGATTCTAGTTCACCCCTTCCACCCCTTCCATAATACCTACTAGAGTGTCCTACTAGAGCGTCTTAGGACTATGGCCAAACCAACCCCATTTCCAATCCAACTCCTCCTGTCCCCCTAGTCCCAACCCACTTCCTGCCCTCCTACCCCCCGTCCCCTCCACCTCCATCTCCATCTCCATCCCCCCCCTCCATCTACCGTGCTGTGCCTCTCCCAAACGTCTCCACCCCCCGCCCCTCCCTCCTTCTGGAAAGATCCACTCTTGATGGCTTTGGCTTGCGGATAGCCACGCTGCTCTGGTCTAAAAAGCAATCCCGCCACATGACGACCCAGAGAAACTGAGCTATATACCCCGAACCTGCTTCTTATAATACAAGCAGAGATCCCCATTTATTTCCGTGCTCGCCCAAACCAACCCCCAACCACCAAACCCGTAAGATTCGTCTTGAGGCAGACCGCAAACACCTACCTCCTCCAGTCGAGAGCATCTCATACCACTTATCAACCCGCTGAGGATCTAGAATGGAACTCATGGAGCTGGTTGAGAATGAACCCACTGTTCGACCCTTCCAGTGCGAGTGGCCGTCATGTCAGAAGGTGAGTCGAGTCGCCGTTTGTGCGGACTCGCACCACGCCCCAGAGTCCTGGTGGAGTGACGGCATACTAATGGACATGCAAACAGAACTTCAACAGAAAATCCGACCTGCAGAGACACTTCAGGATCCACACCAATGAACGCCCATACTCCTGCCTGACGCCCGGCTGCAACAAGAGCTTCATCCAGAGGAGCGCCCTCACTGTCCATATTCGCACACACACCGGCGAGAAGCCGCACCAATGCCAGCAATTAGAATGCGGCAAACGGTTCTCAGACGTGGGTGCCAACCATCCTTACCTTTTGCCCATCTTTCTAACCCGCCCCAGTCATCGAGTCTCGCTCGCCATCGACGTATCCACACCGGCAAACGCCCGTATAAATGCGCCCACGAAGGCTGCTTGAAGAGGTATGCCCCATCCCCCCAGTGTCCCGTTTCAACCGTCTAATGCTCACCCAGTTTCTGCCGCAAAACCACAATGGTAAAGCACCAGCGCCGCTCACACCAGCGCGGCGGAGGCGTCAACTCCTCCGAGCTAGAAGACGGCGACACCTCCGACTCCGACATGGGAGAATCGCCATCAACCCCCCAGCTCGTGATGCAGGCCCACTGGCCCCAGGACCTCAACACAGTCATCACCCACAGCGTCATGCAGAGCCACCACCAAGCCACCCACCGCTCGCAATCCTTTGCTGATTTCGGGCATTACCATAATGCAAACTCTCAACCCTACGTAACCACCGACGTCTATCCCCCGCGCCACAGCCTCTCGGAGAGCCCGCAGCACTATCAGCACCGCTCTCTTTCTCTTCAGGACCAGAGACACCCACAAGATCTGATCCAGCAGCAGCAACGACAACACCAACACCCCTACTTCATCCCTGAACAAAATAACCCCGGCGTGGCTACCATGAACACAAACCCCAATAGCCATATACAGACTTACATCGCTCGCCAAATCCCAGATCTCCAAATCCCAGATCTCCAAATCCCATATACGACACAACCCCTCCCCGCCTCCGTCTACGCAGGTTCAGATACTTACTCCGCGTTATCCGCACGCACGCCTCCGCCGCCAGAGCTGTATTACGCACACCAGCAACCGATTCAGAAATTCGAATACCCAGCGCACCAGCCCTCTCCCATCGATCAGCAACAGCAGCACCAACAGGTGCCAGTTGTGCAATACCAGCGGCTGCAGGTGCAGCAGGTAGTCCCAACACCACAGCAGCAGCAGCAGTACCAGACGCCGCAGGAGCAGTGGTACGCGCAGGCGCCGTTTCAAGAGCCGGTGGAGTTGGCTAGTGCGATTAACTCGTATACGAGTGCGGGGCTGAATGATCCGTGGCAGCTGAAGATGGAGGCGTTTGAGGATCCGAGTATGCAGTTGCCTAGTGCGAGGTGTGAGAATCTTTGATTTGAACTGCCAGATGTGGAAATCCGAAGAACCAAATACACACAGGCATGCATAGACAGTGCCTAGCGCTACGACGTCGTCGACGGAGATAAAGACGAAGATGAGAGATTTTATACAAGAAGTCTATACACCAACACCAACACCAACTCACTTACCCACTCACCCCTACTTTACTACGATAACACCAAAATTTCCGATTATTATATTGATGATATACACGCACGAGACCCCGAACAACCACCGACATCTATTACGTTTCCTCATAATGAAAAGGGCCACCTCAACTCCACACAACCCACCGCCCGACTACCTCGATCACATCTATCACCCTCTATATCACACAAAAAGCGCACCCTAGTTTCGGCTCCTCACATACCTACTTATTTTCGGGTTTCTGTTTTTGTCGTTTGGATTTGCGTCTTTACTTATTTTACTCGCACATCATAGCGCATGCACAAATCGCGGTCCTTTTAGGGATTCCGCTCGATGTTTTTGATGACTCGGTGGACTTTTGTTTTTCTTGTTTTTGCGGACGTGTTTTCAATGACGGAGGTGGGAGTGGAGGATGAATTGGGGAGTGGGTATAATTTTTGGCGGAACTGGCGGGATGGTGGGAGAGGAGGAAGGGGAAGGGAGGATGGGGAGAGGTTTGGCATGTAATGTACTAACGAAATACCCTGAAGGTTTTGTTTTTGTCTCTCTATTGTCGATGTTTTTTTGGCGATTATTTTTAAGGATGTAACTATAGCTAGTTTTTTTGCGGATGATGGATGGCTGCATATGGGAATGGATTATTTACAGTTACAGTGTATGCTTCTAAAGTGTCTTCAGGGTTAGAAACTCTAGTATACTCATGCGTATTAGCACGTACTCATACTCATGAGTATAGTAAATCCTCGTACTCATACTCATACTCAAATAACGTAGGTCGTGGTGTAATGGGGGGTATGGTGTAGTGGGGGTAGTGGGGCTAGTCCGCGCCATCAAAATACCACCACCTTCAAAAAATCGAAAATATTCAATTACTACCATCCTAATTCATCTATAACGTACATGTATAGCGAAAGCGCCAAACAAGCGAAAGCGCCAAAATTATCTACCCTCACGACAAACATTGCGATAAATCTACCACAACATTAGAAATCAATTGAAACTACTCGGAGTCCTCTTCCTCAGAGGTGTCTATTACAATCTGACACGTGCGCGCATTGTGCCCAGTCTCACCACACTTGCCACAGCGACGGGCACGGGTTTCTTCCCTTGGCTTCCGACCACGGCTTGCCCTTATTTCCTGCTCTACCTGCTGCACAACATCCCTCTCATCCTGTAGCTCTTGCGCCCCTTGTTGACTAAGTGATCCTCCTTGCTGTAGTCGTGTTTTCCTAGCTCTCCGGCGCTTGCTTAGTACTTCATTTGCCTGTCGTAGGTTTTGGTTCTCTCCCTTTAGCAGTGCTAATTGATGCATTATTTGCGATGCACCCTTTGTAAACTGGTCAACAGCTGCATAGATTGAGGTTGGAGAGCTATTTTGATGGTGTGAAATCCGAGTTTTAATAAATGTAGACTGTGACATAGCTTCAATTGGGTTGTTTGGTGTCTGAGAAACCCAAGGTTGAGCAGTACCTGGGCGGGAGCTTGGAGGCGTTGGTGTCCTTAACTTAAGATCAAGTGTAGATATCACTCTCTCAGGGTCAAATGGAAGAAGCCCTGCCCCTTGGAACCCGCCTCGAATGTTACTTTCCGTCATTGTAGTGTTAAATGCAGCGTGGAAGGCAGGAAAGAAGTCATCCTTTGTAATATGAGAAATATGAGCCTGCATCATATCTTCAATTTGCCGACCATAGGCCTGCTTTAACGGGCCTAAACAGCCAACATCAAGTGGCTGGAGTAGATGAGAAGAGTGAGCAGGCATACAAAGCGTAATAATGTTGTGTTCCTTGCAGTACTCCTCAAACTCATCTGAGTGGTGGCTCTCATGACCATCAAGGACTAACAAGCGATAACCACCAACACTCCGGGCCTTTGTATGCTTCTCAAAGTGCTGAATCCAATCCATGCCTCTCTCGTTTGTAGTCCAGCCATTTTCAGTAACAGAAATCACCCAATCGCTTGAAAATCCACTATTCTCATACCAAGATGTAAGGTGGTTATTGCCTGCAACAATGATAAATGGTGGTACTGCCCAACCTTGAGAACTAACGCCTTGGATTACTGTAACCCATTCCCGATTACCAGGCTGTACCTTCTTTGCTTTTGCCCGCCCGTCTGAGCTTGTTACAACCATAGCAGTTGAGATAACGCCCATCATAAACCCAGTCTCATCAAAGTTGTAGATATCTGCTTCATCGATACCATATTTCGCAATTGTGTTACGCACAAGCTCAAACCAGCCATTAATAACTTCTGGATCTTCGCACTTAGCCCTCTGGTAGTCGTATTTGCGCTGAAAGCGTGTCTGGAGCTCTACACGCCACTTAACAAAGTTTGAAGCCCAACGCGACCCAACGCGTGACGCGTCGCGTGTTGCAAGTAGTCGACTTGCCATATCTTCAACAACAGACAGCCGAGGAGGAAACCCTTTGGCAGCTAGGTCGAGTATATACTGAACAAGGACGGACTCCTCTAGGTTAGTTAATTTCCGTGAGTTGGCTTGGATATCGCGTCGTGAAGGTACACCTTCTAGACGACGACCTAGCTTGCGGTGGTCCACAGAATAGATCCTAGCAGCAACTCGAAGGCGTAACTTTGGGTCGCTTTGCATAGCCTGGATAGCTAGCACTAATTGGCTTTCATCGTTTTTATGGGGCATGTTTTGTTGTTGAGGAATTTAACATTTAGTTGGGGGGTTTGGTCACCGCATCATTTTGGCGCTTTCGCTTGTTTGGCGCTTTCGCTATACATGTACGTTATCACTAGTTATCATATAGATCCTCCACACTCCCCTCATCAATTAAATCAATTATAGATATTGTAACTTGTGGTGTTGTTGATATTTTCGACTTTTGTGTTGCTGTTGCTGCCTCTTCTGCCACTTGCGACCGCAGCTTCTTAGTAGAGAAATGGAATTGACCCTTCAAAACTGCTCTGTTGCCCTTGCTCTGTTCTCAGTGTTTCTGGATAATTGAGCGTAAGCTATCTGTTTCTCTTTGCTGCAGCATCTGGCGTGTATTGAGCTTCTCCGTCTCATCTGCTAACTTATGGATATATATTAATAATGCCACGACTTATTGTAGAAGAGAGCACTGTATTTGCTTTGTGGAGTGTCTGAAAATCTAGAGGACTGCTGTTTACAAATACTTTCTTAAAAATGTCATGCTCTATTAGAGTATGTGGCCATTCTGATGCTGCGTCTGTTGCAGGAAGCATAGCTGCGCATAGCGTTGGAGGTGGTGTAATGGTCATGGTAGCGTAATGGTCACCAAAAACCCACCTCGTAACTTCAAACTTGTAAAAACAACAACAATGGCGAGACAAAAAAGCCTTCAGGTTCAGGAAACTGAGGCGCATATAGCTGAAGCTATAGAGGCATACAACAATCGACAATTTACAACCTTAAAGGCTGCAGCAGAACACTTTGAAGTCAGCCGCTCAACATTGATGCGTCGGGTGTTGAGACATCTTTCTTGAGTGCAAGCGCGACATAACCAACAACTTCTACTCGTGCGTCTATGCACTCCAGCCAATTAGAGTACAGTTGAACCTGAATATAAGGATGCCCTCGGGACCGGGCGTGGCATCCTTATAGCAAGGATATCCTTATGTGGAGGTTCACAGAGATCTGAGGAATAACGTGCATGTATAACGAAAGTGCCAAACAAGCGAAAGTGCCAAAATCATGCGGTGACCAACCCCCCCAACTAAATGTTAAATTCCTTCACAACAAAACATGCGCCATAAAAATGATGAAAGCAAATTAGTGCTAGCTATCCAAGCTATGCAAAGCGCCTTCGAGTTGCAGCTAGGATCTATTCCGTAGACCACCGCAAGCTACGTCACCGTTTACAAGGCGTACCTTCACGACGCGATATCCAAGCCAACTTACGGAAATTAAGTAACCTAGAGGAATCAGTTCTTGTTCAGTATATACTTGACTTAGCTTCTAAAGGGTTCCCTCCTCAGTTGTCTATTGTTGAAGATATGGCAAATCGACCTTGCAACACGCGACGCGCCACGCGTCGGGTCACGTTGGGCTTCAAACTTTGTTAAGCGCCATGTAGAGCTCCGGACACGCTTCCAGCAAAAATACGACTACCAGAGGGCTAAGTGCGAAGATCCAGAAGTCATTCGTGGCTGGTTTGAGCTTGTATGGAACACAATTCTAAAGTATGGCATCAACAATGCAGATATCTACAACTTTGATGAGACTGGGTTTATGATGGGCGTCATCTCAAGCGCAACGGTAGTAACGAGCTCAGATGGGCGGGCAAAGGCAAAAAAGGTGCAGCCTGGCAATCGGGAATGGGTTACAGTAATCCAAGGCATTAGTTCTCAAGGTTGGGCAGTGCCGCCATTTGTCATTGTGGCAGGTAAAAACCACCTTGCATCTTGGTATGAGAATAGCGGATTTCCAGCAGATTGGGTAATCGCTGTTACTGCAAATGGCTGGACTACAAACGAGAGAGGTATGGATTGGATTCAGCATTTTGAGAAGCACACAAAGCCCCGGAGTGTTGGTGGTTATCGCTTGTTAGTCCTTGATGGTCATGAGAGCCACCACTCAGACAAGTTTGATGAGTACTGCAAAGAACACAACATTATTACGCTTTGTATGCCTGCTCACTCTTCCCATATACTCCAACCACTTGATGTTGGCTGTTTTGGCCCATTAAAGAGAGCTTACGGTCGGCAAATTGAAGATATGATGCGGGCTCATATTATTCACATTACTAAGGATGACTTCTTTCCTGCCTTCCACACTGCATTTAACATTGCAATGACAGAAAGCAATATTCAGGGAGGGTTCCGAGGTGCTGGGCTTCTTCCATTTAGCCCTGAGAGTGTAATATCTACACTTGACCTTAGGTTTAAGACGCCAACACCTCCAACCTCTCGCCCAAACACCGCTCAACCATGGGTTTCTCAGACACCAAATAACCCAACTGAAGCTGTATCACAGTCTACTTTCATTAAAAACTGAATTGCGCATCATCAAAATAGCTCTCCAACCTCAATCTATGCAGCTGTTGACCAGTTTACAAAGGGTGCATCGCAAATAATGCATCAATTAGCATTGTTAAAAGCAGAGAACCAAAACCTGCTAAGCAAGGGCCGGAGAGCTAAAAAAACACGACTACAGCAAGGAGAATCACTTAGTCAACAGGTAGCACAGGAGCTACAGGATGAGAGGGACGTTGTACAGCAAGTAGAGCAAGAAATAAGGGCAAGTAGTGGTCGGAAGCCAAGGGAAGAAACCCATGCACGTCGCTGTGGCAAGTGTGGTGAGACTGGACACAATGCGCACACTTGTCAGATTGTAATAGACAGGTCTGAGGAAGAGGACTCCGAGTAGTTTTAATTAATTTATATTGTTGTGGTGGATTTATCGCAATTCTTATGGGGTAGTCGCGATATTTTGGCACTTTCACTTGTTTGGCACTTTCGTTATACATGCACGTTAACGTGGTTTATCAGTACGTCGGACATATCAGTACCTCGGACACTTTTCCTGAATTTCCTACCCTCTAACATCACAACGCGTTTTTTCCACCTTTTATTATGTCAGTGATTACCCAAGAAGCAAAAATCATTCTAGCTATCGAGGCTATCCGAACATCAAAAAATCTAAGTCGTCGGAAGGCTGCTAAGCTCTATGAAGTACCTCATTCTACACTCTGCGACAGAATGAACGGCCGAACTACTGTCTACGAACGCCGGCCTGCAATGATGAAATTAACTATACTAGAAGAGGAGGTGGTTATTCGGAATATACTTGATATGGATTCAAGAGGATTTGCACCCCGGCTTGCTGGTGTAGAAGATATGGCAAATTTTATACTCGAATCGCGTGGAGGGAGGCGCGTCGGGAAGCTCTGGGCCCACCGATTTGTACAACGACGTCCAGAATTAAAGACGCGTTTTAATCGCGTTTACGACTTCCAAAGGGCCTTGTGCGAAGATCCTGAACTAATTGGCGCGTGGTTTCGACTAGTGGAAAATATGAGGGCAAAATATGGTGTTTTGGACTGCGACTTCTATAACTTTGTAACTGGGTTTATGATGGGTGTGATTTGCCCTGCAATGGTTGTTACCCATGCAGATCGACTTGGCAGAGGTAAGGCAGTTCAGCCAGGGAATCGGGAATGGGCTACAGCGATTGCTTGTATCAACAGTGACGGCTGGAGTATTCCTCCATTTTTGGTAGTTAAAGGCAAGAATCATCTTGCAAATTGGTATACAGACGGCGGCCTTCCACACAACTGGGTTGTTAAACCGACAAGCAATGGATGGACAAACAATGAGACGGGTCTAGAATGGTTGAAACACTTCGACAAACATACTGCTGTTCGTGCAAGGGGTCCATATCGAATGCTGGTGTTAGACGGGCACGAGAGTCATGAATCGGCCGAGTTCCAAGAGTACTGCAAGGCACACAACATTATAACTCTTGGACTACCTCCCCACTCGTCTCATTTAACTCAGCCACTTGATGTCGGGTGCTTTAGTGTGTTGAAGCGGGCATATGGTCAGCAGATTGAGACCTTCATTAAGGCTCATATCAACCACATTACCAAGGTCGAGTTCTTTCTCGCCTTTAGAGCAGCATATCTGAAATCCATGACAGCCCAAAACACCCAGTCCGGGTTCCGCGGAGCTGGCTTAGTGCCTTTCGACCCGCAAGCAGTGCTTTCAAAGCTTGACGTGAGGTTACGGACTCCAACTCCCTCTAGACCCTCTACTGCCAACACCAACCCTTGGGTCTCCCAGACCCCTTCCAACCCAACTGAAGCTCTTTCACAAACAACCCTCGTTCGAAATCGAATTGCCCGTCACCAAGGAAGCTCGCCAACTCCACTCTTCGGGACAGTTATTGCATTGGCAAAGGGTACGGAGCGACTAGCACATGAGAACACCCTTCTGTCTGCTGAGGTACGTACCCTTCGAGCAGCCAACGAAGCCCTTAGCAAACGCCGCAGGGCTAAAAAGGCTCGTGTCCGTGAAGGAGGTGCACTTATAGTAGAGGATGCACAGGCTATTATCGCACAGAAGGATGTGGATGAGCAGGTACGACGCGACGTACATGCGGTTGGGGGTAGTCGCAAGGAGGGGCAACCGTCTAGGCGATGCTGTGGGATCTGTGGAAAAGCTGGTCATAATGCGCGAACTTGTCAAGAAGCTATAGATATGTCTAGTTCATCTGATTCCGCTTAGTTATAGTTAATTTAATATGTTATGGTTGATTTATTGATATTCAAAGTAGAATGCCAATGAAAAGTGTCCGAGGTACTGATATGTCCGATGTACTGATAAACCACATTATATGTAAAAAAAAAAAAAAAAATTGTATGCTACTTTGACACCCAGCCATCTAGTAAACGTTGGGTACTCTTCGTAACTTTCTCTTGGGAGATATCCTTGCCAATCTGTTCTAATGCCTTTATTACTGAAATCTGACGTCCATCTTTAGCGAGGGAAGCAAATAATTGAAGGGTATTTAGCACCTGGCTTGCTTCCGCAAGTGATGGTCAGATCTCTTCCTCTTCCCCTTCCTCATCCCTGTCTGCAATCCCATCCTCCTCTGTAATAGTGTATCTCTATACTACAGCTTCGAAAATATCTTCATCTCTGTCAACTATCTCTTCGCCTATAGGGTTGAGAAAATCTGCAATTGGCATGACATCTCCTAGTAGCCTCGCAATTTCCATTTCTAGTTCCTCAACCTCAGCAGTATTATCTTGACACATATCCATATTTTCTGGTTTTTTTATGAGTCAATCGCCATTCTGGATTTTTGGTGCTTCAAGTGCTTCCTACGTAAGTCGACTCCACTGTATCACCTTTAGAATATTAACTGTTTTATTGGTGTCGAGCTGGTGTAACATGTAATTAATCCATTCTTTTCAATACCCAAGTTTAAAGCTTGCAATTATTCCCTAATCGAGAGGTTGCTAATGAGATGTCATATTTGGTAGAAGCCAAGCAATTCGAACATTTGACAAACCTTGTAATCCACCAACAAGTTCAACTCCAACTTCATGTCCAGAGAAGTTATTAAGTAATAACAGTATCTTGTGATGCTTCATTTTCTCATTTAACCAGTCTAGGTATTCTTTCATAATTAGCCCTGTCATCCATTTTGTCTCGTTGTATCGATATTGAATCTGCATGCGCTTAACATCAATATTTTTAAAACATTGAGAATTCTTCAATTTTCCCACAACCCATATATCAGTCGAATTTGTCGTAAATGTAAGAGTAATCTGATCTTTGGATTTCTTTCCCCCCACTCGAAGCTTTAGTGGCTAGCATTCAAGTTGGCGTCATCTTCCAAAAGAGCCTAGTTTCATCCATGTTGAAAATATCTTTATCTGCATATGTTGCACATAGTTGTTAGAGATCTTCCATTTGCGCAGTATTTGTAGGATTGTGGATGTCTGCTATAGCTGCTTCTCTATGTCGAACATATTCCGTAATCTTAAATCTCTTCTTAAATCCATCTAACCAGCCATTCGACCATTTCAGTTCATTCCTATAAATAGTATATTGTAGCAGACGGTCCCAAAGTTTGTGCGCCTTTGTTTTTAGAATGTCACTAGTAATGATCGCATTTCTTTTTTGCATGCATTGATTGTTGCCAGTCGAAGAGAGCTATCTCAAGTTCAGGATATTCACCATTACTTTTTTTCTTTGTGCTAAGTTTAGTCTTCTTCCATGTATCTAAGTCGAGCTATTGGTACTACGTGGAAAAAATTGAGGATATTTGGCCTTAGCTAAGTTGGCGACCTTGAGCTTAAGTGGCATACCAGGCTATAAGTGCAGGCTGAGTGCACAGGTAGCTGGCATATCTGTGTCGAATACATTGTCGCTGAACATCAGTGAGTGCGTGCCTTTTTTTTGGTTGCGAGGCCTCCATGGTGGAGTTGGTAAACACAAGTTATAAGGATTGTTTAGTGTAAAAATAATCACGGATTTAAGGATCATCCTTATACAGAAATAATCCTTATTTTACAGCTAAAAAACTACAGGACCAGACTACCCATCCTTATACCAAGGATATCCTTATATCGAGGGATCCTTATATCCAGGTTCAACTGTACTAGAATAATTAGGAAGTGTAAGTACTCAGTTACAACAATAATACCCAACTCTCAACCATTTGGGTATTATTGTTGTAACTGAGTACTTACACTTCCTAATTATTCTAGTACAGTTGAATCTGGTGTAATGATGTATGGTTATGCTCGCACTACATCCCACTGAGCCAAAAAGACTACAGTATTCCGGCTCGCCCGGAATACGCGTAACACGTTTTATATACCACATGTACTGTAACAGCGGCACCCGTTACACCTGGATATAAGGATCCCTCGATATAAGGATACATGTAGTGAAATTTCAATTTCACTACATGTAGCAATTATTACCTTACACATATCCAGTTCAACAGTGAGTCTCTGGAACTCTGCCCAAAAGGTAGCAAAGTTATCCTTGTTTTGGAAGAGCTTTCTATAAGCGCGTTGTGCAGTAAAGCGGCGGTCTGAATCACTGAAGACTCTGTCTAGGACTTCAAACATTTCCTCTACAGTTTGAAACTTGTTCTGAGTAGATCGAAGGCGTGGATTGATGTGAGAGGAGGCTTTGCCACCTAGTCTGCTTTGCACATAACCCATCTGAAGGGCTGGAGTAGGAAAATGGTCAAGGTTCGCTTCGAGCTTCATCTTTATATTAATGCTCCAATCGTCATAAGCTGGCTCTATTCCGTCTATGAGAGTAGGAGGGTCTGGGATCTTAGTGGATTTCTGGTGTGATTCTCTATTGCGAGTAGTGCTGCTTTTTGACTTCTCATTTTCAAGATATTTCACAACAGCAGCTTGTCCTGCCATTATCTGCTCATGAGCTTGAATAACCTCTTGTAGCTGGCTGATATTGTCATCATATGTAGCCTTCTCCTCTCGACTCTTCTGGAGGGTAGTATTGTAGAGCTGGGTGACATGATCATAATCCCCCATCATCTGCTTTTGGATTTGAAGCATAGCCTCTCTCTGGACTTGGCTCCAGCTGCTCACAACTGAGAGGTCTTTAAGCTCCCAAATGCGAAGGGTAGCTTGGTGTTCTGGATCCTCGAGTAGTGTTTCCCTTCTATTGTAGGTGTGGCTTTCTAAGCAGTCCTGATTGCTTGTAGTAGATTGGGTTTCTTGTCCTTGATCTTGACTCCTGTCATGGATGATATATCCTTGTGCATCGCGTGCCATTATAGCAGGCTTCGCTTCTTGTCCTTGGAATTGTCGAGGTTAGGATCTTCTTCTGACTTTGTTGGTATCAGGAACTAGACATGTATGTGGTGAAGGCCCTATTATGCAGTTGTCGGCCGTACGAGCCACTCAAGAGGAGCGCACTTCCGTCACGGTTATATCCTTGTTGAGGGAGTGTCATGGAAAGGTCTAATTCTGCTGATATAATGTTCTGTATTCTGATGCTTGAGTGTGGTATTTAGTTTACTTGTGGTTTCTGGATTTGATGTTCTGGTGTTCTGGTTCTGGTTCTGGTTCAATGTGTAGCTCTGGTTGGTCTGAGTTTTGATTCCTGGTTTTGGAGGTTCTGTTGCTCAAAGGTTTGTGCTGGTTTCTGGTTTGAGGGTTCTGTTGCTCGAAGGTTTGTGCTGGTTTCTAGTTTCTTGCTCAGGATGAGCTAATGAAGAAATGAGATTCAATCTTATGTTACGATGGTCATAGAGGTCATGATGCTAGTCTAGGAAAAGTAATATAGATTGAATCTAAAGAGAGAAGAAGAAGAAGAAGGAAGGAAGGTGAGGCTATTTCTCATAACATACAGTTGTCTGCTTAGCGGTTGTAACCTTGGTGGCTAAGGCTACACCCGTAATCCCCATAACAACCGTAACAACCGTAATAACCATAACAACTGTAACAACTGTAATAACCGTAACAACCGTGACAAGCTGTGAGCTGTAATCATAACACTTAAGGGGATTGACCCAACGGGGTCCCTCTCCCTCAGTGACGGAAGGTATCTGAGTCAGACAAGTTACGGTCACGTGGTGAGAGTGAAGGCAGGTTAGCCGAGTCGGACCCGTTTCGGGTACTTAAGGGGATTGACCCAACGGGGTTCCTCATCATCTTTTTTGTATCCTTCATAGTAGACCTATAGGATAGCATCCATTTAGCCTCCGACTCACACTCTCATATGCTATTACTGTGAGCTGGGTGCCTGTGTCCTTACAGTCTAAAGCCATATCTTGATAATATTAATACTAGAGTACACTTGAGATTCTGCAAATGGGCATTATCAGAACTTAAAGCTGTTCTATCTTCATATTCTTAGATGAGTCAATATCAACTTTAGAGGAAATCCACATAAGAAATGCTAAATAAAAGTTCAACAAGGTCAAACAGCAGAAAGTATGCAGTTCAACAGAAGAAATCTCTCTTTCAAGTTATGTTCTAGGGTGTAATGAGTTCTGAAATCTCTGTCTTATGCCCATCACTATCATGGATCCCTAAGAGCATTAAAGAAAAGTGGCAAAATGTGTTGAAACTTCGGGAGATGAATACATACTGGCAAAAAAAGGCAGATGATGAGCTTTTATAGGCAAGAACAGTTAGAACTCTTGAATATAAATATATGGAGACTTTGAACAGAGATATTTAAGAAGGGAAAAAAAAGCAAATGGAAACGGCCACTAAGACCATCATAATAATTTAGGGATATAGAGAGTTGGATGTAATGCTGACTTCTAAACTGTAAGGATGCCTCCTAGCCTCCGACTTGCACTCTCATATGCTATTACTGTTAGCTGGGTGCCCTGTGTCCTTACATAAACGATAGAAGACACAGATGTTTCTTGCATAAGATTGACTTGACAGAGGAGGCAGGGGATTAGACACAAAGGCTTTCCAAGTAACACGTTACAGTATTGTAAAGAATACTATATTGAGTTGAGCACGAAGCTCCTATCTAAGGAAATACTATCTACTTATATAGTGGCGTCGTGCCTGATGGGTAATCTGGATAGTTGGCGGATAGCTAGATATTCAGGATAGTTCGTGGATAGCTCAACTATCCAATATCCACTAGTTTCTGCAACTATCCATTAGCCCCGTCACATGGCAGCCTACCCTGCTTGCCCCCTGTGACTCACACGTCACGTTACTAGGCCCTGGCCCTGTAACCATGACATCATGTTACTGTAGCCGTAACAAATAGGCACTCTGGTTCAGCCTCCATTGCTAGTATTGATAGAATATCTAATGCCATATGGTAGTAAGAACTGGAAGCTCTGCCGCTTTGTATTGGCTCTTCTAAAGATCTTGCACTGCCTCTTTTGCTGCTATAACCCATTCAAGTGGTCAATAGGCGTCAAAATAGGTCCACTTCTGTGATGGTATTAATACCATTGTAGCGGTATATACATTTGACCTCTGTGTTAGGGTATAATATTGATTGAATTTGGCCTAACCCAAGCTTATCATTAGCGCCATAAATGCATCATCAATGTACTTGATTTTCTGCTGCTCAAGGTGATCTAAAAGGTAATCCATTGTAGGCAAGACTCTTTTAAGTGTAGCCTGTCGCCCTTCTGTTGCAAGGGTTGCCTCTTGAAAAGACTATATGACCTCGTGGATATGCTCAAGCTTGGTCCATTCTTTAGGTGCTAGTGTATCCAACTGAATGTCGGCTTTGTATTAAAAGCAATAAAGGTCAATTGCAATCCTTATATTAGCCTAGATCGCGCGATCGATCATTGCAAACCAAGAGTTCTAGCGAGTCTGTTGATCTCTAATAAGATGCCTGCCATGGCTTAACTGTAAAAAGGTCTCTTCTCTCTAGGGACTAAGTTGAATGAATACAACAATATTATGACTTGCTAAGAGGGCCCTTTTGATGCCAGAGATCCATTTCTAACTTAGTAAGAGTAGTGTATATACTAAGGTTGCTTTTAGAAGAGAATGCTTCTTTATCATATCCAAAGAGGAAAGCCTAGGCAACAAGATTGATAATATGGCCATTGTAATGAAGCCGATGATGTATAGCATTATATTCAATGTTATACTCATTAAGTAGCAGAGCTGAAAGAGTTACAATCATAGTATCATTATTAGTTGCGTTATCCATCATGAAGTAGCCTAGCTTTAAACGTACTTCGAAGCATTTAACAAGTTTCGAAGAAAAGAGTGAAAGAAAAACAACCAATTGAGGAAGATGGCAATGAAAAGGAGATTTCAAAACTCTGCAATTACCTTCACAATTATATAAGGGCTTGATTCTCTCCTGTATGCCTTCCATGGAGCTCTCGTAAGCCAAGCACTAATTGACAGAGATCTCCCTTCTCTGTAATATAGTGGCTAATAATGCCAACTAGAGGAATCATGTTCAGAGAAGTTCAAAGATCTATGGTAAAATGAATCTTTGAAAGTGCTGACTGTACACGTGCTATCACTTGGTTTTGTTCATTGTCGTAGCATCTCATTATCCATTTATATATTGTACTGTGACTTGTTAAAAGCCAGTTATTGACCTCTGGATTGAGGTATGCAAGGAGGTTTCTAAATTCAGAGATTTTGGCTATATTAAAAGAGACCGAACAACATGATCTCCCAATCCACGTCCGACATTTCTCTAGTATTAGCAGAGTAGTTATCTATTGGTATGAGGCTGCTTGGAATAACATCTCTTGATCAGGCCAATCCTGATCTTGTCAACGCCAGTCGTCTAATGTCTGATATATGACGGCCAGAACTCAGTCAGCTATAGAATATTGTAATCTAATTTATTATTAACAAGAGTATTACACGCCGCAAAGATGATCACATGCAACTTTTCAACCCAATTCAGTAGGATAGGTAGGAAATGTGAATCAGGCTACTCTATAAGCGGTGCAACACGAGGAAGTAGCCCTTGTCCTTATCAGCTATCTGTTCTTCGGTCAGGTCTGGTAGGCTCCGGATGATGCCACGGTCTCGAGTAATGATCAAATATGATACTACGAAGCTATCGCTTGCGGATATTAGAGCGTATGTTGGGACGTCTTATTTACTTCACTGGAATCACTATTCGCACAGCCCTGCTTCAAGAGTTGCGAGTTTTTCATATTAGCGGCCTGCGCTATTCAACTACAACCACGACCTCACTGTCCATCACTCAATTTCCTCCCAGCGCTCATCGACTTTATCAAAGGATACAGATTCCTCAGCCCATTCATCATGGAAAGCCTCAATAGCTACCCCCCGGCCCTTCAACCCGTCAAACAACTGCTTACAAGCATTCTTACCCTCCCTCAGTTCTTCCTCCGTTGCTCGCCTCTTCTTCCCGCCTTCCTCCTTATCCTCATACGCAAGATCGAGCACGAAGCTCAGCCTTGTGAGGTTGGGGAGGTACTCCGGGTTTGCAAAAGCCTCAAGCCATTTGCTCCAATGTTCTGATTTGGCAAGGGAGACTGGGCCGCGGAAGCGAAGCGTAGAAATGTTGGGGGGGGACTGCTTATAAAACAAAGGGAGAAACTCGGCCTTATCGAAGATGTCGCCCACGGTGAACACGAACGTTTTGAGCTCAGTAAGCTGCGGTAGAATCTCGTGGAACATCTCCTTCGGCGTGAGATGGAAGTCGTGTCCGCTAGTCGAGCGAAGATTCAGCGTCTCTATTAACATCACAATATGCGGTAGGGCGAGGGCCATGCGCGTAAAGGTGTCTAGCGCGTCGTTCTCGAGAATCTCCAGGATTTCCGTGTTGACGCTCTCTGGAGCTGGAGTTTCTGACTCATTACAACGATCGGGGTTGGTGTATTTGTCGCGTAGCCAGTCAAAAGCAAGACCGGGCAACGACACAATTTCGATCTTGCGTTCTTCTGGCGTGCCCTCACGCACTGTAATATAATTCGCCTCCGCCTCGCCTCGCTCAATAGCTTGCTTGTTTGCGCGTGAAAGTTCACTCGATGTCGGCCCTTCGAAACGCAATCCTGCTGTGAGGAGAAGAATGAGGTGCTTAACTCGTCCTTCTAGCACGACGGGGCTGCAAAACCTCTCGCCGCATGAAGAGCTGATTAATAAGCGTTCAATTGGCCAATTCGTTGGGATGAGCCCGTCGTTCAACTCTTCATTAAAGCCAGATTCCATTTCTAGATTCTGGACGTTGCTGAAATGATCGCTTATAAGTCTCCATTCTGTGTCAGAAGGCGTATCATGGTCGATTTTTAGAGATTGGATATCCCTTTGTACATTTTGCAGTTGACTGAGTAGCGCCTCCTTGTGGTCATCCTTGTCTTCCTTGTGAGGGCCTTGGACCTTGAGCGTGACAGAATCTTGCCATCTCGACATGTTTTTTAACCTTGCAGCAGATCTGTGGATATCACTGTTCAACCTGATACCTCCATCCAAGTCGATATGCTGCCGTCTTATAAAAACTCCAAAAAAAGGCGACGCACGCTGGAAAAGCCTGGTGGTGTTAATTCTGAGTAGGAATGAGGTTGAACCTGGGCGCGTCGAGAGGCTTGCCAAGAAATGCTAGTTGGTAGTTCGTTAATACAGACCACCAGAGGAAGCAGTGGACAAACCATTAATGCTACAATTCTGTGCCAGCTGTCAATGATGCTAATTAAATCTGATTGCAATTATATTGTTAGTAGTTCAGTAGTTCTGACCAGACCAGTGGTAGCCTAATCGCCGCTACGCCTTATCGGGAACAAGGGGTCACATCATCCCAGACCCCAGACAGCGGGACGGACCATTGGTTAGGTCCGTCATCACACAAGTCTGATCGAATTGGTTGACATTGCTAGACAACTTTATCCATGTTACCTTAATGCACAGTAAGGTTCCTGTTGACGTGAAGTATCCTGCTATCGCAGTATGGTCACATGGCCGAGTAAATGATTGCCCAGATCTAGTTATGGAAATAAGCAATGCTTGGCTGATTGGGTGGGAGCAATGGCTGTGCTAACGGTCCCCTCACCCACCCGCATACCTAACGCAAGTCATGGCGTAACGGCATAATGGCGTAACCGTTAACAACCACAACTTCAAAGACCTAACTTACCTCTTAGGCAAGATTAGGTCTTACATTCAAAGGCATCCTAACTTGCATGTTAAGCTGACCTTGGACCTCCTTTCACTTCCTATAGGCTAGGAACCTAGGAGATGGTTCTGTGGGATTCTCGTATGTCGACTACAGTTACCAAGCCTGGTTAGTCATGGAAAGTCTTGGAAAATAAGAGAACTACACTTCTTTAGCATAAATAGGATTGCCCTTTCCTTAAGAAAGGGCAAGCAGACAATACAGTAAATCTATCACATACTTCTATGTCTTTTCCAAGCTTCCAAGCATTGATCTTGTTATTCCTTGTTTCTGAAAAGTCAGTGAGGTGCTAACCTCTGACTTATCCCTGAGTTCTCAGACTCAACATTTGTTACAACTTGTCTAAACCACTCCACTACATCATACACCTGATTGCTGCATTGTGGAATAGTCTAGGCTACAACCCTTTGGCTCTGTTTCCTAAGACAGTGTGTTGTCTTAGTAAAATCATCCCTTCCTTGGGTGGCTAGATTCTCACATCTGGTGCACCCACCATTACACTTTGTTCTAATGTAATACTGTGCCTCTGGCTCATGATCCTAAGAATATGTCAAACTGGATATAACAATAATCGGGTGGAACTGTAACGATTATCGTAGTATTGTAAGTTGTGTGGAAATAGAATTGGTTCTGAAAAATATATTATGATATCAAAAATATCGTTGTATCCAGGATCGTTATAACAGGGGTTTGACTGTACTCCCGAAAAATAAATACATTGAATTGTACATAATTTACCTACGAAAATTCAGTGTTAGCAGTAGTATTTGACTATTGCAATATCTATTGTATCAAGACAAAATGGAGCCTTTAGGCGCATCATCGCCACCCCCTAAATTAAGTGTTCTTTCTAGCCACAATACTCCAGACCTCAAATCGTTCGATCTAGTCACATCCTCCTCTTCTACCAAACGATATAGACAAAAACCAACAGAAAAGCGTCAGGCGCGGACATTCTTTCTATGGAAGCATATGCCGGGTCCAATTGACACAATATATCAACAGGAAGGCTCTGAGGCTATATACTAGCATTGCAAGTATTGCCCAAAGGAGTACAGAGAGTCTGGTGGTATAGCATTTATTGCAGTTCATCTACAAACTGTACATGAGGATTGTTGATAGCCAGGAGCAACAAAACACCCTCTAGCAATTAAGTATCTCTACTGCGATGGCACGAGGCCTTGAAATGCCAAATTGGCTGCTGAATATGGGTGCCAAGGTGTTCTACTGAGCAACCACGGAGGGAGACAGAGCCACGGATCTCCGAGCTCTCTCCTGACTCTTCTAGAGATCTGTACTTATTAAGTGCTTGAGCGCCACGGCTGTGGGAATTGGTCAGCCGATCCTATATGCAGTCGCAGCTTACGTCACAGCGGGTGTGGAAAAGTGCCTCGATAGTAAGCCTCCGACCCTGTAGCTCCTCCAGCCCATTCTTCTCTGATCCACTTCAAATCTTTTCATGTCAGGCTAGAGCTTAAACTGCTGGATAAGAGGTGCTACGTATATAGTGACGATAATGATTCTGTCGTTAGTCACGCGTCACGGTACATCGACATAAGTGAGTTTTAATAACTGTAAGCAAGTGGCTTAGATAGCTTATTCGAGACCTGCTCTGGCGTACGTTATCACCACTTTTCTAGTAGACTTAAAGGGATGTATGCGGGAAGACGATCAAGAAGCCAACGAAGGTGAGAAGAAGCACAAAAACAACAAGCTTTGAAAAGAAGGGACAAGCTTTTGAAAGAGGTGAGGCTCGAAAGCTTCGCCTCAAAGATCGTCCTCAACGACGCTGAGCAGCAGTTATAAAAAGGGACTGTTTCCTTCCATTTTATCAGTTAAATCCCTACCCTACCTCAGATCATCCTTGTTAAAGTCAATTAATAATCATAATCATGCTTTTGCAATCATTGTTCGCTATTGCCGCCCTTGGCGGCGTATTGCTTGCTGACAAGAAGGGACCCAAGACGGTATACAAGCATGTCGCAGCAATCAGCATTGATGGTCTGCACAGCTCCGATATGCCCAAGTATGTTGCACTAGTTGCAAAGAATGTGTTTTCTGGATGGTCTAACTATCGTATTTCAGGAGAAGAGCTACTGTTATATGCATGATTGTATTGTTCCAGGCTCTTCCAGAAATCTCCAAGCAGACAAAGACCAAAGACCTGTCACAGCTCACCACTGAACAAAGCCAGCGAAAGTGAGAGAAGCGTGAGAGAAGCTTCTCAAAAACAACAGCACTTTCCAAAGTCGACTATTGCGGAGCTCCTCGAGACCGGCTATGAATTTACCGACACACCTCTGCGCTTCGGATTTGTTCCCAGGTGCAATTATCTATTCTCGGGTGCAAAGCCCAAGAACCCACGGTGTCTGGTACGACGGTACCTACGACCGAAAGTTCTGGCTGCCATTTTCTACTACGGGCACTAACTGCCCAAGGTCCTGCTGGTGCTGAAGGTAAGTTGAGAGAAGTCGACTCGTTGAGAATGTTGGCTAATTCTCTAGTTGCCTTTAATGAGAGTAAAGATTATGATTCCACGCTCGAGGGTTTGCGGAAGGTTCAATGGGCTGATGCCACCGGAGTGACATCAGCCCATTGAACCTTCCGTAAACCCTCGTCAATCGAGTCTGCACGAACGTGTACCCTCACCAGCGTTCCCGCGTCAACACCATCTTTGAAGTCGTGCACAAGGCCGGCCACTAAACCACCTATGCTGACAAGCACCCCGCCTACGACCTCGCAGGCAAGGGTCTTTCCATCGGCTACTTCCCCGAGATCGCGGCCATCCCAGTCACCACAGATACGACCATTGCATATGACAAGCTGCACGTGAACGCCTTTATTGGGTGGATCATGAACGGCACCACCCCAGAGCACTCTGAGATCCAAGAGAAGCTGACTGGTGTCCTTCCAGGCTGTTTCGGTTGCACAGAAGACGAGTGGTTATGTGGCCAAGACCCTTGACTTCACACCCCAGCCCCTCAAGGCTCTCGACTTCGTCGATGCTTCTCTCGGTCAAGTTGTCGCTGCACTCAAGGCTAGGGGTGTCAACGACGAGACATTGATTGTCGTGGCCTCCAAGCACGGGCAAGCACCCATTGCCCAACGAAGTATGCCAAGATCAATGGCGATCTGGTCTCTGCCCCGACGTCATCCATGCCACCACCGATGACATTGCTCTGATCTTCCTCAAGGACCAAACCAAGACAGAGACAGCAGTTGCAGGTCTCAATAAGCAACGCGAAGCCCTAAAGATTGAGGATATCATCTACGGCGATCGCGTCGTCGACCTCGGCTACGGCAACCCACTGACCGATTCTGCGGTCCCGGATATCATTGTCAGGCCAACTGAGGGCATCATTTACACTACGAGCACTGCAAAGATTGCTGAACATGGCGGTATCAATGCGGATGATAGGAAGGTGGCTTGTTTCGTTAGCGCACCGGGGCTCAAGAAGACCAAGGTCAACCAAAATGGCGTCCAGTTGGCTGTATTTTAGAGCGCATCAGCCAGAGTAGCTACAGTATTCTAAATTGACAAGGTTACCACTGATCTTGGAGTGTGTATTGATGAGGTATTAATGCGATGAATCTATTACCAAGCTGCTCGAGTATACAGTACTGTGACCGTGATTTGCCGATCAAATATAATTTTATCGCAACCATGTCCCCTCACCAAAATACAAAAGATGCTGTTGGGAATTCTTGTATGGGGAAAGCAACGTTGTAGCTGAAATAAGCAAATCCAAGAAACACTTCCCAAGGAGCCTACCCACATCAATCAGCGCTACTGCACGCATCTCTGGATCCCCGCGTTTAATCTCCCTGCCGCGATCTTCCAAGGGGGGGAACGTATCATTAATATTTTACTAGTACAGAGAAGCTTTATGTCAAGGGTTACAGTGTTCTGCCTTGACCGTATTCCGGTTAAGCGCGTAAAACAAGACTTGCAATGGTTCCCCTTGATTATTGTGCTAGATTGCCGCTTGAAAGTAGAGGGATTTAGCACGTGGGCCTGCACGTGGGCTGGCACGTAGATGTAGATTCGTCTTAGACGTCGGTCCTGTCCATACAATGCAGGGAAGCAATGTCCCTTACCTAGTGTCCTCGGGACGGCTCAGATATGAGATACAAGGATGTTCTTGTTGAGGAGCTGGGAAATCATTTATTAGTTTAAATAGATGATTCCGTCGCGTTTCCAGGACGTCGGTAAGTGCTGTAGCCATGTTTTCCTCTCTGGGAGCTGCTGCCTTCGTGGCTACTTTCACCCAGCCTCTGGCTACCCAGCCATGTAACCACGCTCTTGGCCCTACCCAGATCCGCCTGGCTTATGCTGGTGATAATGGCATGGCCGTTAGCTGGAACACGAATCGGCAGCTGACCAAGCCTACTGTGTACTACAATAAACATGAGAAGAAGGTTCTCAAGCATTTCGCTACGTCAAAGATCTCCACTACCTACCCGACGTCGTCTACCTACAACAACCATGTCATCAGCGACCTTAAGCCGGACACCACCTCAATACTCAGAGTTGTTTGATTCTGACAATCCTATTGCAGATGTATTCTCAGACTCTTTTTCGTCTTCTCAACGACTATCCTCGTTAAATCAAGTCCCTCCAGGCCTTGAGTATATTGGCAAATTAAACCAATTCAAATGGACCAAGGATACACACGATATATTCATTGAGTGGTGGAAGCTATCACGATGGTATGAACAACACTCAGAACAACACTCAGATCATACTACAAAACTCCTTACGAAGATTGCATGGGATTCAACCAACCGGAGTTCTCAATACTGGAGAAGTTATCACCAAGAGCAGACCGGCTTTCTGGAGAACCATGCGTCATTTGTACTTATTGTTCGAAGGCCCTTACGCATCCTCCAATCAAGTCTGCTGGCCCAAAGTCTATGGCAACAC
Source organism: Pseudogymnoascus destructans (assembly GCF_001641265.1). NCBI lineage: Eukaryota > Fungi > Ascomycota > Leotiomycetes > Thelebolales > Thelebolaceae > Pseudogymnoascus > Pseudogymnoascus destructans. Next base: position 388,292 of record NW_020167539.1, on the reverse strand, counting down.
ATCTTGCATCAGACATTTGCAAAAAGAAGTCACGGATGGGTAAGGATAGTCTCTATCAAATGCGAATCAATCAAATGCGACCTCAACAAGTAAGGATTACCAGATTGTTACCAGAATCATGTAGGTTAATACCTATAATAGGATCATATTCTCACACAAGAGATATTTTATGAACAAGTTCTATACACAGTTATCTCGACTCATAGCTCGTTCTGCTCAGTCGAGGATCCTCACCAAGACCCTATAAATACTTTAGGTATTAGTAGGTCTGGCCAGCCTCATCAAGCAAGGTGGAGGGATGTTCTTAAGCATATATAATAGCAGGTGGAGGGATGTTCTTAAGCATATATAATAGATAATAGCGTTCTGATAATCTTCTGATAAGCATGGTACTTTGATAGAGGAATATACATGATTCATTCTCACAGCTTACTAGAGATGGCGAGAGTGATGCTGATAGATGCAATACTTTAACTTAACCATAAAACAGTATTAATCGTATGAGGGACTGTTCACATGATGCATAAATCTTACATGTAATAGCTGAGTACTCACTGGGTTTTTACAGAGTAACTCAGTATTGACCTCACTCACCGAGTCAAGTAAAAGGTTCAGCTACTCACCCAGCTGAGTAACCCACTGAGCGAGTGAGCCGAGTATTGAGCGAGTAGTGCGCAGCCTACAATATCAGGTGATGGATAACATTGGATATCATGGATATTATGTTATCCATGTTATCCACAGATATCCCTTTGGCATGACACCACTATATAAGTAGATAGTATTTCCTTAGATAGGAGCTTCATGCTCAACTCAATATAGTATTCTTTACAATACTGTAACGTGTTACTTGGAAAGCCTTTGTGTTTAATCCCCTGCCTCCTCTGTCAAGTCAACCTTACGCAAGAAACCTCTGTGTCTTCTATCGTTTAGAAGTCAGCGTTACATACACGTCATCACTCCTTAGTTACCCACAAGATTGGTTAAGTTATGACATAATTTGTCTATAGGGGTACTCTGACCTTGGACCTCCTTTCACTTCCTATAGGCTAGGAACCTAGGAGATGGTTCTATGGGATTCTCTTACGTCAACTACAGTTACCAAGCCTGGTTAGTCATGGAAAGTCTTGGAAAATGAGAGAACTACACCTCCTTTAGCATAAATAGGATTGCCCTTTCCTTAAGAAAGGGCAAGCAGACAATACAGTAAATCTATCACATACTTCTATGTCTTTTCCAAGCTTCCAAGCATTGATCTTGTTATTCCTTGTTTCTGAAAAGTCAGTGAGGTGCTAACCTCTGACTTATCCCTGAGTTCTCAGACTCAACATTTGTACAACTTGTCTAAACCACTCCACTACATCATACACTTGATTGCTGCGTTGTGGAATAGTCTAGGCTACAACCCTTTGGCTCTGTTTCCTAAGACAGTGTGTTGTCTTAGTAAAATCATCCCTCCCTTGGGTTGATTCTCACATCTGGTGCACCCACCATTACACTTCTCTCCTAGTTCTACAATATGTAGATCAAGTGCTGCTTTTAGAATATACTAGATAGCCTAATGCACTACTTTGTATACTACATGCCCCTTTAAAGTAAGTTATATACTTTAGATCATTTTTCATTGTGTCACGTGGTTAATATGGCCTGTATATGGCTAGTATACAGGCTCTGTATTATATTAACCAGTGCTAGTGCGTATTAAGTTGATTCTACTCATTCCATACTACCTTCCATGTCCTTATATTGAAGATTCAGCCTTACGTCCGGGGATTTGAGGGTTCAGCTGTGATTGATTCCCTGCGAATCCTACATACTCGCTCAGGAGCATACGAATATTTGGTAGGGCCTATTGGATAGTTCTTGATATTCAATTGATTCCATTACGCTATATTGAGTTTTTGTACCTGTTATAGAGCTCCAAGTGACAGAACTTGAAACTTAAAGTGAGAATTTCGGTCGAGGCGGAATCGCTGCTAAACCAGTCATAAATCCCCATCCCCTTACAGTTCGGCTGCCACCAATCCGACGTCATATTTAGTAAGTACATGAGGAATCCTCTGTGTTCGCATCTACCTGCTTCTACTGAATAGCGCTGCTAAAATACCCACGGGCCTCGGATGCGCTCTGCCCTGGCGCGGGTCGGAGGTTCTGCTAGGAAAATCCCGATAAAGTTGCTGTATATTCTATGGCAGGCATCATCACCCCAGGGAAGTATATTTCCAGCATTGTGACTTCGCGTGCGTTTCACACTCTGTAGTCCGATATGCCCTCGATATCATTATCACCGTAGCCCCCTAGCAAAACCCCATCCGCCTCTCCCACGCTACTCACGCGCCTACCCTCACCCACGCACTCACTTTCCCTCGCCTCCCTCCCTCCCCCGCCACCAGCAAAAAACCAATCCCCCCTCACCATCACAAACAGCAAAAGATTGATATACTGGTCACTACGAGGGTCGAACTCGCGACCTTGGCGTTATTAGCACCACGCTCTAACCAACTGAGCTAAGCGACCATGTTTGGTTATTTGATATGAGCTTCGAGACCCGAATCCGCTCCTTGAAGCAGCCTCTCTCTTCTCGCCCACAAAAAAGTCCCCACCCGTCGGCTTCTTGGTTTGATATCCAACGGTTTATTTATATCTAGGTGACAGATGCCGCTAACTTGGCACTTACCATGCTTGTATGTAGAAGATGCATTGGTGTCGTTTTTGTGTCCTTGATGGGGTATCATACTTGCATGTACCATCCCAACGTTCCGTAGAAGAGAGCATTTGGATTTACGAGCAGCGACATTTGCTCCTTTCTTACCTCATGTTATAATTTAACTATTACCTGCCCAAAACCCACGGCCAAGCTTAATGGAATTTCCCTCCCAGAGCTAAACGAAATATTTCTAGTTCCCCCAAAACTCCAGCATACCTGCTGATTTAGAATGTCAATTAAGGCACTTACTCCCTCACCCCAACTTTATTCCAAGCCACCCCATCTTATTACACTTCATGTCTTCTTGCCGCCTTTCTTCGGTACAAAGTATCGCCTAAATACCGACATCATACCATCCCCCCCCCCCTCCTACGAGTATCTCAACCATCTCCCCCCTCCCCCCTCCCCTGACTAGCTGCACACATTAGCGGCGACGCAGCCGTCGGCGAGCGCCCGTTAATATCAACATCCCCCCCTCACGGTTGTGGCCGGGGGGCGGCGGTGGGGGGGTGCGGCCGTCGGGGAGGCGGTGGGGATTGTGGCGAGGGGGTTGGGGTCTGTGGAGGGGGAGGCGAGGGGGGTGGTTGGGAGGGTGGAGTGGTTGTGGGAGGCGGCGAGGTGGAGGAGCGTTTCGTTGTTGGGGTGGGGGCGCGGGTTTGGGCGGGGGTAAGGGAGGAGGTAAGGTGGGGGAGGATGAGGAGGAGGGGGAGGAGGTCGTGGGGGGAGGTGAGGTCGTGGAGGATGAGGTGGTGGATTTCGGGGGGGAGGGAGGAGAATGGTGGGGGTGTGTTCATGGTTTCGATGCGGGGGGTATCCGGGATTAACTAAACTGATTGATGGCCTTGAGACCGCAGCGATTAGCGACGTTGAGCTCCGGTGAACTCTATTCTAGAATTGTCAGCATCAGCGTTGGCAGAGAGACAAAATCAGAGGAGCACAATATGACTTGAATCAAAATTCGCAACCTGCGATCTTTATAACTAACAATGCAGATCGAGAAGTAAATAATGCTAGTATGAGTGCGCAGTTGTGGCTTAGGCGATGGCGTTAACATACGCTTTTTTTTTCTTACGGTTTTAATTATGATAAATTTTTGGATTTTTATAGGATGAGTTTTAGGGGGCGGTTAATACACAGCTTGATATAATAGTCTTTTATCTCTTGTTCTTAGGGGCATGTGTTGTGAGGGCCACTTAGTTTCTCTTTCGTGCGAGCTGGCCACTGTTTGGAGGTAGTTATCAGGCTATAAGGTGAGAGAATATTAGGAGTGTATTATAAAATACGAAGAATATTAACTATTTTACGTTGAAGCATAAGCAATGGTGAACCCAAGAAAAGGAGGTTCATATCAAGTGTCGACTTTACGAGGATGGCATCAATTGCTTACCCCGCGCTAAACCCCGACTGTGAGGAGCGAAGCGACAGGGCAGATCCAACGACCATTAGATCCCTTAATCCCCCCCTCGCTGCTCCCGGATCCCCCAACCGCCCAACCGCCCGCTAAAAAAGATTTTTCAACAAAAACGCTCGCTTTCGTTTCCCAATCCCCTGAACCACCCCGCACCTCGGTGCGTGTGGTGATATATATCCCATGCCATCTATATAATATGCGATGTATATGCGTTGTATAATGTGATGATGATATGCTGTAAATGTCGTCGTCGTCGGCAATGACCCCCCGTCTAAGCGCTGGCCTTCTCGCCACCGCCCTCATCCGCGCGCTCAGCCGTTTCCGCGCCATCGCTGTTGCTCTTCTGCGTTTCCCTCTCGGCAACCGCCTCCTCAGCCGCCTCCTTCGCTGCCTCCCTCGCAGCAGCCTCTTGCTCCTTCTTGCCCTGCACCTCCTCCGCCTCCTCCTCCTCCACCTCACCACCACTCTCCCCAGCCTCATCCTCCTCCACCCACCCCTTGGACATCTGCACCGCCTTCTCCCACCTCTTCACCCCCTTCTTCCTCGCCGCCGCCTCAATCTTCGGCGTGAACGTTCTCTTTCCACGTCCCCTCCACCCCCTCAACTCGTCAAGCGAATTCCACGCACCGACCGCCAACCCCGCCGCGATAGCAGCCCCCAACGCCGTAGTCTCGCGCATCGCCGGCCGCTCGACCGGGATCCCGCTCACGTCCGCCTGCGTCTGCATGCACAGATCCGACTCGGACATGCCGCCGTCGACCGCGAGGTTCTTCAGCTCCTTACCCGAATCAGCGTACATAGCCGCCAGGATGGCAGCAGTCTGGTAGCACGTCGCCTCGAGTGTGGCGCGGGCGATGTGACCTCGCTGCGTGTGCGCCGTGATTCCGAAGAGCGTTCCCTTGGCGTCGTCAATCCAGTACGGGGCGAAGAGGCCGGAGAATGCGGTGACGAAGACGACGCCGCCGTTGTCGGGGACGGAGAGGGCGAGCTTCTCGACCTCGGACGACTTGTTGATGAAGCCCATGTTGTTCTCGAGGAACTTGACGCCGGAGCCGCCGACGGCTACGGAGCCCTCAAGCGCGTAGGTGGCTTTTTCGCCGATGTGGTAGCCGATGGTGGCGACGAGGCCGTGTTGGGAGATGACGGGCTTGGAGCCTACGTTGTAGAGGAGGAAGCAGCCGGTGCCGTAGGTGTTCTTGGCCTCGCCCTCGTTGAAGGCGCACTGGCCGACTAGGGCGGCGGACTGGTCGCCTACGCAGCCTGTGATGCGGGTGCCCTTGAGCACACCGCCGACGAGCGCGCCAAAGGCCTCAGGGTCGGAGGAGGGAACGATTTTGGGGAGGATAACGTTCTTCTGGTCGATCTGGAAGAAGTCCAGCAGCTCGTCGTCGTACTGCAGGGTGTGGATGTTCATGAACATGGTGCGCGATGCGTTGCTAGTGTCGGTGACGTGGATGTTGTTCTGGGTCGCGCCGTTAAGGCGGTAGATGAGCCAGGTGTCAACGGTGCCAAAGGCGAGCCGCGACTCGTCGTAGGCCTTGCGGATGTCGGGTATGTTGCGGCACATCCACAACAGCTTGACGCTCGACGGGTAGGTCGACAGCGGCATCCCGCACAGGTCGCGGAGCTTGTCGGCTCCCTTGCGCCCCTTCAGCTCACGCACCAAGCTCTTGGTTCGGGTATCGGGCCACACAATGGCGTTGTACAACGGCTCGCCCGTCTCCTTGTCCCAGCATACTGTCGTCTCGCGCTGGTTCGTGATACCGATGGCCCGGATCTGCTCGGTCTTGTAACCCAGGTCCTTGAAGTCCTCCGTCGCCTCCTCAATGCAGTCATGCACCGAGGAGACCAGCTCGAGGGGATCATGCTCTTGCCATCTGGATCGGGGTGTTAGATCGATGACGAGCGGACAGTAATGAGGGGGGGGGGGTCAAAAGCTTACCCTGAACGCGGATACTTGTTCTCAAACTCGATCTGGTGACTCGCCACTGGCTCTCCGTGGCTGTTGAAAATGAGGAAACGAGAAGATGTGGTGCCCTGGTCTATGCTGCCGACGAACCACTCCTCGTCGGTGTCGGTGTCTTTCGGCGGGTCATTGGAGCCGGAGACATTGCTGCTCTCCTCGATATTCTCAACATGTTCGGTGGCAACTTTGGGGGGGTCGGAGAGCTTGAGGGAGTGCATGAGAGGTTGGAGGAGCGATTGTGACGCGGTCGGCAACTGCACCGTCATGGTGGAGGAGTTAGACCTCGTCACGGTTGTGGTCATGGCGTTGCGGCGTTGGCGGAGGGGGGTGGTTGAGAATCGGGGTTGTCGACGTGGAGAGGGATTGGAGCGGGTGGCAACGACGTGCCAGTTGGGCGCTGAGTTCCTGGTATTTCGGAGAGCTGAAGGTGAGAGTCTCGTGGTCGGATTGAGGATTGCTGATGGGGAGAGAGAGTGAAGATGGTGGAGAAGTTGGTGAGGGAGGAGTTGTTTGAGAGGAGGAGGAGGAGGAGGAGGAGGAGGAGGAGGAGGAGGAGGAGGAGGAGGAGGAGGAGGAGGAGGAGGATGATGATGACGAGGGGATCTGGGGAGTAGAAGGGCGGCGGATGATATTGTCCGAGTCAGGGCAGGAGTAGTGTGAGTAGTGCACTTAGTGCGAGATGGAGTGGGAGGAGTGGGAGGAGTGGGAGGAGTGGGAGGAGTGGGAGGAGTGGGAGGAGTAGGAGTAGTAGTAGTAGTAGGAGTAGTAGTAGTAGGAGTAGTAGTAGTAGTAAGAGTAGGAGGAGTAGTAAGAGTAGTAGGAGTAAGAGTAGTAGGAGTAAGAGTAGTAGGAGTAGTAGGAGTAGGAGTAATAAGAGTAGTAGGAGTAAGAAGAGTAGTAAGAGTAGTAGGACTAAGAGTAGAAGGAAAGGAAGTGGTGAGGTATGCACTTCCCCTCCAACCCCTCCTGCGCAGATAAAGGTACATGCAACCCAGGCTGAGTTCTGGCGACGGAGGAAGTCCCTTGGGTGAGCGTGTTGTGAATTACACCATTACATCAAGAGCCCCGTAGGTACTGTAGGTAGAGTTAGGTATTGTCGTGGTAGAGGAAGTTTGGGGGGGAGAAGGGGGAGAAGGGGGAGAAGGGGGAGAGGGGGAGGGGAGAGAGTAAAAGGGGTGGTAGAGGGCAAAAGTTGGAAGAAAGTGTGGGCTGGGTACTTGGCGGTACCTGGAAGTACAGGGATGGATGGTATGGACTGGGACTGTTTTTTTGTTTTTAGCATTGGTTGCATCAGGTGTGCATCATGTGAGAGGGCGGTACCAGACGTAGGGGGTTAAGTTAAGAGTACAGTAGCTTGGGAGAGGGAACCGGCAGAGAAGCATGTATTGTTAGTGGGGTGGTGTAGGTATAGTACATGGACTAGGGTACTGGGCTCTGGGCTCTGGAGCCAAAGTCCCAAGTCCCAAGTCCCAAAGTCCCAAAGTCCCAAAGTCCCAATCCATAGTGGGGAAATGGCATCAGGCACGTGCCTGCTTGGCCTTGTCAACCCACCCAAGATCTTTTACTGTACTGGCCTGGCCCACACACCAGATCGCCAGAGAAAGAAAAAAAAAAAGTTCGCTGTGGGTGTGATGAGTGCTGCTGGAGTGGGGTAATGTACATAAGCATGCATGCATCCCACCAAGCCGAACGCCGGGCGGGAGGCTAAATTCCAAATCCAGCCGATTCTAGACCGGCGAAATCAAAAGCCGTGGGGCGGCCTACACCCTCTAAAAACTACTCTCGCGGCTTTCCAGCTTTCCTCCCTAGACCTCTGCCGTTGCCGATTTCCCCGTTTTCGATTCCGAGTGCATACATAACTCGGAACCGAAAACGGGGCCGTCGTATGGCAGATTGATTCTTGATGGACGAGAAGAGTGGCCGATGTTCGTGATACTTACTCAGTAAGCCGCCTCGCCCATCTCCCACCGCCCATCACCATCTGCCCCCCCCCCCCCCTTCCCATTACAGTGGGACCCTCCAGACCCGCCCCGTGCATCCAGCCCCGCCCGCCCCTCTCTCCTCACGCCGGTTTCCTCTTTCTTTCAGGTCCCGTGGAGGGTTTGGGGGGAGACCATGCGTGCGCTGGTGGCGGCGACGGCGGTGGGTGGGGGAGGGGGGTTCAAGCTTGAATTGAGCGATTGGGGGGATTGGCATTGGCATTGGGCTGCTTCTGTTCCCTTGGTCGATACAGTCAAACCCCTGTTATAACGATCCTGGATAGAACGATATTTTTGGTATAGCGATATATTTTTGGGAACCAATTCTATTTCCACACAACTTACGATACTACGATAATCGTTACAGTTCCACCCGATTATTGTTATATCCAGTGTGACGTATTCTTAGGATCATGAGCCAGAGGCACAGTATTACATTAGAACAAAGGCGCGCCCTTCGTCGATGGGCACATCGACAGCACCCAAAGCTTACACAGAAGCAATGCATCGAATGGTTCCTCCACGAATACAATCACAAACTTAGCCAGTCAACTGTTTCTGAATCCTTAAGTCTATGCTTCTCCCACCTCGACGAGAATAATACACCACAAGGCGTGCGACTTTGAGAAGGCTTCTGGCCTGACTTAGAGAAGGTTCTATTTGCATGGCAGCAACTGGAGAGCTTCTGCAAACAAAGGCAAGAGATATCTGGCGCCAGTTTCCACAACACTCTGGCAAGCCAGTCCCAGAGTTCAGCATTGGATGGCTTGAGGGATTTAAGAAGCGCTTTAAGATATCATTAAAAGTTCAACACAGAGAAGCCTTATCTATCCCAGCTTCTACAGAAGAGGAAATGAGAGCCTTACAAACTGTGGCAGGGGAATATCAAGAGGAGGATATCTACAACATGGACGAGAGTGGCCTTTATTGGAGGATGATGCTCTTGTTACGGCTAAGTGCTAGTGCTATGGCTAGCACTTACGGCTGCAACCTCACGTGATGGATAACATCGGGTATCATGGATATTATGTTATCCATGTTATCCACAGTGATCCACGGAATATCAGGTGATGGATAACATTGGATATCATGGATATTATGTTATCCATGTTATCCACGGATATCCCTTTGGCATGACGCCACTATATAAGTAGATAGTATTTCCTTAGATAGGAGCTTCGTGCTCAACTCCATATAGTATTCTTTACAATACTGTAACGTGTTACTTGGAAAGCCTTTGTGTCTAATCCCCTGCCTCCTCTGTCAAGTCAACCTTACGCAAGAAACCTCTGTGTCTTCTATCGTTTAGAAGTCAGCGTTACAGCTCTCTTGAGGCCTCTCATCACAACATCATGCTGGTTTAAAGAAAGACAAGACTTGGATCTCTCTTGTCTTTTGTGTCAATGCAACTGGCACAGATCGATTTCCAGTCTGGTTCATTGGCAAAGCTAAAACACCACACGCTTTGCGATTTGTATCAGTTCATACAATGGGAGGGCAATGGCAGTGGAATAAGAAAGCTTGGATGAATACAACGATTATGACAGAGTGGCTTGAAGCTTTTTATCAGCATATTGGCACAACACGACAAGTTCTTCTTACAATGGACAACTTCTCTGCCCATTATACTGCAATTGAGCTATGTCCTCCTCCATCAAATATTCAAATATGTTGGCTACCTGCTAATAGTACAAGTCGCTACCAGCCTCTTGATCAAGGGATTATTCAGAATTTCAAAGCTTACTACCAGCGACATTGGCTACAATATATCTTACAATCCTTCGACTCAAATGTAGATCCTCTATCGTCAATGAATCTACACCTTGCAATCCGTTGGATCTTACGAAGCTGGAATAACGAAATTACAAATACTACAACCTACAATTGCTTTCGCAAATCAACACTTGTCTCTTCGTCTATTTCACTTCCTACTCCAATTATGCCTCATGAAGTTACAGAGCTATATCAAAAGGCTATGGAAGCAGGAAATATACAAGACGCTATGTCAGTTGCAAATTTTCTTAACCCTGTTGACGAAGATGACGATGGAGAGGATGAGCAGAATGTAGGAGAAGATGAGGTTTTACAAGAAGTGCTACAAGAGCATTTAGGTTTACCGACTACTCAAAGTGATGAAGAAGATGATGATCAGCTTCCACAGCCTATGTACTCAATGGCTGATGCTAAACAAGCTCTTCATATATTGATTGGATTTGCTGAAAGCCAAGAATCTCTTTCTTCTGATTATTTACGGACACTAGAGCAGTTGGAATCAGCAGTTGAGGGCATTCAGCAGGCATCATTAGTTCAGTATGGATTACATAATATATTCTATTTTGGTTACAGCGATATACTGGTTATAATGATAGTGAAATGTTGGACAGAATACATCGTTATAACAGTGGTTTGACTGTACTTACAATGATCCACCTCCTGTGCACAGAGCCTATAAATGCCAGCCTTCCGCTTCCCTGTTCCCGCTCTAGGACCAATGCTGCTTTTACCTGCACTGCCTCAAGGCCACGCTTCTCCACTTCTGGCGACCATTGAAGGGCCCAAGAGTGCTTAAAAACGCGAAATGGTTAATCGATTCCCCAAATCTGCCTCGGGCCTCTCGAAAGGCCGCATCCTGCATCTGTGATTATGACCGCGACTTTATGGAAACGCGAAACGGTTGGTCGATTTCCGAAATCTGCCTCGGGCCTCTCCAAAGGCCGCGTCCTGTGTCTGCAATCACGGCCATGGCTGTGTGGAAACGGGCTGGCTTCGGTGATTTTACTTCACCGTCTCTGGAATCTATCTGGAGGCCCAGAGTCTACGTAACCTCTGGTCTGACACTGGAGCCCTGCAACCAACAGTGACCCGAAAGGCGCGAAGCGGTTTCCTCAACCTAGAATGCAAGTCCAACAGTCACATTTTCCTTTTTTAGATGCATCCTAGGCTGTGCCTTCGATCACAGCAGCGGCTTCATTGGAGCGCGAAACGGTTGGTCGATTCCGAAATCTGCCTTGGGCCTCTTGAATGGCTGCATACTCTGTCTACGATCACGATAGCAGCTTCGTGGAAACGGGAAATGGTTGGCTGGCTTTAGTGTTCAGGATTTGGTTCTGGTTTCAAGGATTGGGTTTTAGTGTTGACGGATTCGGGTTGGCGAACCCTTGGCATGTCCCAAGCTTAGTTCCTTGGTGTGTCCCATGCTTTGAGTCCTTGCTTGATTGACTCTTTAGAATCGATATGGCTCCTCAATTCTCTGAGTATGATAACATGTTATGAAAGTCTGTCGTGTCATGTCGACACCTACCAGGTGAGTCAATCCAGTAGCTACTATACTGAAGCTATTTTTGCTTCTCTAGAGTTAAGGGCCTCATAAATGCCCTTCGAGATGTTCAAGACTTCCTGTCTGAGTGAAAGCTTAGTGGTGTAAGGACACAGGGCACCCAGCTCACAGTAATAGCATATGAGAGTGCAAGTCGGAGACTAAACGGATGCTATCCTATAGGTCTACTATGAAGGATACAAAAAAGATGAAGAGAGGAACCTCCGTTGGGTCAATCTACCTGAAACGGGTCCGACTCGGCTAACCTGCCTTCACTCTCACCATGTGACCGTAACTTGTCTGACTCAGATACCTTCCGTCACTGAGGGAGAGGGACCCCATTGGGTCAATTGTCATACTGACATTCGTTGCACTCAGTTTGCTATCAAACTCAAGAGCAAACTTAGAAATCTCCTCCTCAAACCTACAAGTCACCATACATATCTTGGCTTATCACACCAACAACAGAAGCAATACTACTCAACGATTGCTGCAAACTCTTCTACTACATCTGTTTATGCTACATACATCACGGCATATCATTTGAACACTCATTGAACAAGTTATTAAGAAAATCTCCTCCTTAAGGGGGTGGGCCAATACTACCACATGGCATATCTCTACCAACTAGAGGCCTAGGAACATGAACGATAGCTCTAGAAGCTTCTACAACCCTCTATGATTCATTACACGTCATCGCTCCTTAGTTACCCACAAGATTGGTTAAGTTATGACATAATTTATCTATAGGTACTCTGACCTTGGACCTCCTTTTCACTTCCTATAATCGTCGTAACCAACTTTTCGCTTCGCTCAAGGTTGGAGGAAGCGATCCGCGCGCACGAGAAATGGAGGGGAAGCGAAGTGCGCGCACGAGAAAAATTGTAGTCCTAAGTACCTCCCTATAGTAAATTGTATGTAAAGGTACAAAATTTCACCATTTTAAAAAATTATCATTTCCTCATTCCCATGATCACTCCCATTCCCGCTCCCATTTCCACTCCCATTCTCATATTCGCCCTCACTTTCGAGGGTTTCTGGATCAGGAATTGGGAGGCCTAATCCCTGAAGAGTAGCCAGGCTCTTCTTCCGGAAACGCTCTTCTTTCCGGGCCTTAATTCCAGCCTGGTGGAGCTGCTTCTGGGCCTGGTTTCTAGCCTGGCGAGCCTCCCGGGCTTCTTTGGCTGCGAGCTTCTGGGCTAGAAGCTCGGCTTTCTGGGCCCGAAGCTCGTGGGCTTCGGCAGCTACGAGCTCACCTCCGTTCTGAAGCCGGGCCCGGCTTCGGCTCGCCCGCTTCTTCGACTCCTCCACCTGCCGCCGAGCCACCCATAGGTCAAGTTCTTGGAGCCGGCCTACCACCATAACCTCTTCAGCCCCAGTAAGCCAGTTTGTATAGCTCGTACGTGAGGGGCTACTAAAGGCCTCCGGAACCCGGTCTTTCCAGCGCTGTAGCCCCTCTTCAACCCCCCGAAAAGTGGAGGGTTTAGGGGTAATAGGCCGTATTGGTAAGGTAGGCGTAGGCTCTTCTGTAGGCTGGGTAGTAGGCTGCGAGTATGTACGTAGCTTCGTGAGGGCTGTATTACAGCTTATTGGCCAGATTCCAGCTTTCCGGAAAGCTGAGAGTATTGTAGACTCCTTAAAAGTCTGTTCCCGGATTTTGGTGAGATCTCTCATAAATGAGGGTAGGTCGTATGTAACGTCCATATTCCGTATGGCATAGAGCACAGCCTCTCGGTGCCAGTGCTTATATGGCTGGAATATTCCCACATCTAATGGCTGTAAAATGTGTGTAAGGTGTGAGGGAAAGGCGAAAACGATGATGTTATATTTGTCTGCTGTAATGATGAAATCATCGCTCGTATGGCTTATATGAGAATCAAGGAGTAGAACCCTGGGATTCCCATTTGCATATGGAGCTGTATGCACTGCAAAGTGCTCTAGCCACCGTAAGGCAAGCTGGCTATTCAAATAGCCAGTATCAGAGAGTAATATCAGTTCTTTGCCTTTAAGATTTTCTGGGTACCAAGAATCCATATGGATTTTACCCGGTACAATAAGTACAGGTGGAATTACTCTTCCTGTTGCAGATACTGTCTCCATAACTGTAATAGACGTACGATTCTCAGGGCTTGGAGTATAGAGTTCTTTTACTGCCTGTGGTACCATAACTCTCTCACCTCCAGGAATTCCAATCCTAAATCCCGTTTCATCCATATTCCAAATTGACTCCGGTAATATATTGCGATCCCATATAAATTGGAAGTATTTTTCAAACCATTCAATAATCTTAGATTCGTCTTGGGCTTTCGTACGCTGCTGTGCAATAGGCTTTGTAGTGATAAAATGGAATTCCGGAAGCTGATTCTGAATATATTTAGTAAGCCAGCTCTGTGACGGTGGAGGTAATGGGCTCCGGAGCTGGCAGACTGCAGTAAATAGCATATTCCTATTGGCTCCAAGCCCTAGGTAATATTGCTCGAGGATCCATTTCTTAAGGGCCTCTGCCTGAGCAGTAGAGAGTACCCTATTCTGCCCCCCTTTACGTTGCTGTGGGTTCTGAATACGGCGCTTGATGCTTCCTCGTAGAGTTGATTCTGGGACCTTGAAAATACGACTAGCAACACGCCTCGACTCAGAAGGATTTTCTGCGAGCCACTCACGGGCATTTGATATAGGAGTCCCTTCCATTAAATGAATTACATCAGGTTACAATATAAATTACTATGTACAGCTATGGAAATGGTTTTGTTGAAGAGTAGCGGTGAACAGACGCACGTTTCTCGTGCGCGTACTTCGCTTCCCCTCCATTTCTCGTGCGCGCGGATCGCTTCTCCAACCTTGAGCAAAGCGAAAAGTTGGTTACGACGATTACATGTACTTGGGGTGTTCCTTTCCTTTTCACTACCGTGAAATGCGTGAGCTGTTACACGACAGGCACAAACTCGCCCAGCAGTCCTTCCATTTCTGGCTCAGGTCTTGTCCCATACTTCGACGTCTTCGAGCTCTTCGGGTCTGCCCTAGTCTTGCATCCAGTATGACAGCACCGCCCGGCGAGTATCCACCGGATCTCGCCGCGTTATTCACATCCGGAATTGGCGTCGAAATTGTGGAATGAGAGGTGGCTTCCTGCGTCGAACTCATTTGTGTCTATTGACCTCGTGAGCTGAGTTGGCACTGTCTCGTATGGAAATGTCGGTGACGAGGCTCATCAGTGACGACTTCCGGAGAGAGTTCATCCAGCTATAGACTTCTTCGGCTCCCGATACGCGTTCAGGGCCGAATGAGGTTGGCATCTGTAGAAATGACTACTCTCTGCTTCACCACCAATCTCGCCAGCTCCGTCTTAGCTTGACCTATGTCTGATGCAGGTATCTTCTTGCTGCTCTTTCCATTCTGACACTTCCCTTCTTCGTGAGACCAGCCAAGCTTTCGTTTCCGATTTGGAGATAGAGTTCCGAGTACCGCTCGTGGGCGTACGAACTCGGCTCGTTCAAAGTCAATCCAGGTAATTCCTGGCCGATCCGGGTGGACGAGAATGTTCCGGGCTGCTGGATCACCCTGCAATACTCCCAGCTGATGTATGGCATGCAGACCGGAGATGGCGTCGTCAGCGAGAGTTTGTGGGATTGGCGATCGTAATTGGAATCCTCCAAAGCTTAGAAACATCATATAGACAATACGAACGGCTCCTGCATAGTATAATATACTGTCCACTTTCGTCTCTCCTAGGTGCACAGGTACGCACTTCCCCTGAATAGGAAGGAGACGACGGTAAATTGTCGATTCGTGCATCAGATCTTTAACACACTCAATCCCGGTGCCTTTCGCGGCAACGGTGTACCCAAATCCAGGTAACTTGACCTTGAAAAAAGCTCCTCAAGCTCCATGAACGTTCATTGCCACACAATAGTCAAGCTGATTGCGCAACAATATGTCGCATGAATGTATTACGGTCGAGTTGATGATGACCTTTTCCATGTTCCTTGACATTCGGACACTGCCAATCGAGTTCTCCCCCATCTACCATACCCATTAGGCAGTTTGGCGTACAAAATCGACCCAAGTTCTTTTGCCGATGAGTCTCGCTAGAAGCCCCCTTTTTCCCACCACCTTTGGTCCCACCACGTTCGGTAGATTGTGATGGTGGGTTGGGGGAAGTAATAGGGTTTCCGCTTTTTGGAGGCCGTTGAGGACGACTTGGTGTGTCGGGATGATGGTTGTCATCATCGCTGCTGAAAGAAGACGTCACCGAAGCACAACTTCCCACGTATATGTTCTTCCTACGAGGTCGGAATTGGATCGGTGGCCCGACCTCCTTAACGACGACATTCCATGTCTTGAGCTGACGCAGAGCTTTCCTTATCCATTGTGCACTGCGTGGAGGCGTTTTAAGCGCGCGAAGAGTAAATGCTACAGCCTGACCAACTGCGGTCATATGCAATCGATTGGGCTCGTTTCCACGCTCGTCCCAGCCAGTGGACGCCCCGACATCTCCCTTTGGAACAGATAGAGAGTAGTACACGGTCAAGGGATCGTCAGGAATGCGCAGGAATATCGTTGCTTCACCAGTGTAGATCTCGCCATATTCCACCCCAGCCTTCACCATATATGAGAAGCGTTGCATGATCACAGCGGCCACCAAACGACGACAGCAAATTGCCACACTTTCATTCTTGCTTACTCCACAACCTCGTCCAGGTTCATCTTGGCAAGACCTTTATAAATATGCCCTAAGGTCAACTTATGAGGAGCTTTGTATTCGATCGTTAGCGCGGTCACTCAGCGCTCAGTCTCTACCTCACCACTGACATGTTACGGCTAGGCTGCGCACTACTCGCTCAATACTCGGCTCACTCGCTCAGTGGGTTACTCAGCTGGGTGAGTAGCTGAACCTTTTACTCGACTCGGTGAGTGAGGTCAATACTCAGTTACTCTGTAAAAACCCGGTGAGTACTCGGCTATCACGTGTAAGATTTATGCATCATGTGAACAGTCCCTCATACGATTAATACTGTTTTATGGTTAAGTTAAAGTATTACATCTATTAGCATCACTCTCGCCATCTCTAGTAAGCTGTGAGAACGAATCATGTATATTCCTCTATCTAAGTACCATGATTATCAGAAGATTATTAGAACGCTATTATCTATTATATATGCTTAAGAACATCCCTCCACCTTGCTTGATGAGGCCGGCCAGACCTACTAATACCTAAAGTATTTATAGGGTCTTGATGAGGATCCTCGACTGAGCGGAACGAGCTATGAGTCAAGATAACTGTGTATAGAACTTGTTCATAAAATGTCTCTTGTGTGAGAATATGATCTTATTATAGGTATTAACCTACATAATTCTGGTAATAATCTGGTAATCCTTACTTGTTGAGGTTGCATTTGATTGATTCGCATTTGATAGAGACTATCCTTCCCATCTGTGACTTCTTTTTGCAAATGTCTGATGCAAGATGTGTTGCCATAGACTTTGGGCCAGCAGACTTGATTGCAGGATGCGTAAGGGCCTTCGAACAATAAGTACAAATAACACATGGTTCTCCAGAAAGCCGGTCTGCTCCTTGGTGATAACTTCTCCAGTATTGAGAACTCCAGTTGGTTGAATCCCATGCAATCTTCATAAGGAGTTTTGTAGTATGATCTGAGTGTTGTTCATACCATCGTGATAGCTTCCACCACTCAATGAATATATCGTGTGTATCCTTAGTCCATTTGACGAATTGGTTTAACTTGCCAATATATTCAAGGCCTGCAGGGACTTTGTAAGGATGCCTGTCCCTCAGTGATGGAAAGGATCTGAGTCGGGCAGGTTACGGTCACATGATAAGAGTTAAGGCAGGTTAGCTGAGTCGGACCCGTTTCGGGTACTTAAGGAGATTGACCCAACGGGGGTTCCTCTCTTCATCTTTTTTGTATCCTTCGTAGTAGACCTATAGGATAGCATCCGTTTAGCCTCTGACTCGCACTCTCATATGCTATTACTGTGAGCTGGGTGCCCTGTGTCCTTACAGACTTAATTTAATGAGGATAGTCGTTGAGAAGACGGAAAAGAGTCTGAGAATACTGTCAGAATCAAACAACTCTGAGTATTGAGATGGCATTTGGCAAATTGCTCGATTATCAGAAGGTTACCAGAAGTCTGGCTACGATGAAGTACTTAAATACCTGGTTTTCCAACGCGAAAGGTACTCCAGCGCTATAACTTTAGCAACTCAAGTTCTCCTCTACTCTAGCTCCAGGAACAACATATCCTGTGCAGCTGATACCTTAGCCCACTTTTCCTTATCAAACTTCTTAGAGTAGACAAGTAAGAACGCCTCTTTGAAGCTAGAACTATGAGTGGATATTTGCAACCATCCATTGTCGACAAGATTGTAAGACTTTGGGTACCACTGCACAGGTCCTGGTAATTAGGCCCACTTTCCAAACTGCCTGCTCGTACAAACAGAAATATTTATGTGGTGGGATAACCTCGTGAAAAGTGCTATAATAAACAATTAGTATTGCCAGAAGATTGCTAGGATGATCAGAGACGTACCCTTCCTCTACATCAATCCACGGCATATACTCAAAGAGATGCTCAGGCTTCTTTCTCAGCTTTCCAGCCTTTCTCGTATATGAGTGGATACAGCTATCCCAGAAATGTTGCCACTTGCGGAAATTGGACTCTTCATGGGCCTATCAACTATTAGTATCACCAGAAGATTACCAGATTATGAGGTAGCATACATCAATGTGCGCTTGAGTTAAGAGAGCCTGGGTGCTAGTGATCTCTTCATCAGAAAGCTCATCTGGTAGAACAGCCTCGTCATTTAAAATATCTCGCGCTGTAACATAAGCTCCAACTCCAAATCGTCTTCAACCTCAGTATCCTCCCATTCGCTGTTATGATTGTCATCGATTGGAATACTTGAGATACCCTCAAATGCAGCAAGCTCAGACAGAAGTTGTTTGGGCGGAGTAGATGGTGGGGCTTGTGGAGAAGAAGAGGCGCTAATATTCTTGACTTTCTGATTCGCAATGCAAGATGCATGGGTACCCTTCTCAGTCCTGTTTATAGTTAGATTGAGGCTACCAGAGATTACCAGAAGGAACTTACCGAACACAAATACGCTCAACCTTCAATTCATTCTGTAGACGTGTCTTGTCTTCAGTAGAGGCAGCGATATACTTTGTGTAATGACACAGGGCACCCAGCTCACAGTAATAGCATATGAGAGTGCGAGTTGGGGGCTAAAAGGATGCTATCCTATAGGTCTACTACGAAGGATACAAAAAAGATGAAGGGGGAACCCCGTTAAGTTTGTTTCCTTAAGTACCCGAAACGGGCCCGACTCGGTTATCCCAACCCTAGCCCTGAACCTTCCACCGCAACAGGTCCGCATCGACCCTGAACCCTACACCCTTACCGTCCCCCACTATAGTGTAACTCGCTATGTCCTCCTCTACTGGTCCGAAACCACACCGAGTCGGATTTCATGCTTGTGGTGACCGTAACAGCTCTGAGGCGGGTTCTTCGAGTATCTAGGTAAGGAGGCATCCTTACACTTTGCAGACTTATATAACTTCTTTAAGTAGTAGCTCAGATCAGCATGGTCAGCCTTGAGTGCTAAGTGAACAGCCTTCTCATCTTCAGTAAGGTTGGAGACGCAGTTGCGAGCTTTGATAGTATTCGCATTAGTGGAGAGTTCTTCATGTGCCTTGAGTTTCGCCATACTAACTAAACACGTGATTAGCAGAGATCTCCAGAAGTTCTGGCTATAGAATCAAGATAATAAACTTAGTTGAAGTCCTAGAGAAGAGGTAAAGGCTCAAAAGGGAAGAAGAATGTGTAGATCGGAGAGTAACCAAGGAAGGTGGTTCTAAGGTCGTGGTTATTTTAAAGTTGCAAACAAAAATATTTGTGAAGGAATATTCACCTACAAAGAATTACTGTTCCAAAAACAACACCACAATGCGCACCTTCATATAAAACACATACCTTTCAACCTCTACCTCTTTACTATACTCTTCTTCTGCAATATTCTTTCTACAAACTCACTGTAAGTACACATATCTTTTGATCTACTTCTTTATCTTGTGTTTACTTTACTAACTCACCTTGATATTAGCAAATGACTCGTACCAAGCAAACTGCTAGGAGATCAACTGGCAGCATAGCACCAAGGATGCCACTTGGATTACGGGCTGGCTCTGGGCTTGGCGGAAAGGGACAGGAAAAGGCTGTGGGCACAGCAAGAAAAGCTCCAGTTTGCTCATCTCAAGCTAGCAACAATCATGCTCAGAAGGCTACGCGCTGCACAAAGTCTAGTAAGAGGATTACCAGAGGATTACCAGAGGATTACCAGAACTCTCTAATAAACATATAGGCACCAAGGCTCTCCGCGATATCAGAAGACAGCAACTTGATACTAGCTCCCATTCCAGCGTCTTGTTAGGGAAATCACAGAAGACTTCAAGTCCAATCTTCGCTTCCAGCAATCTGCTATCCTAGCTCTTTAGGAAGCTGCTGAATGCTTCCTCATTCGAGAATTTGAGAGTATGATGTTTAAACATAGTGACAGGGACATACTAACAGTTATAGTGGCAAACCTCCTCGCTATTCATGCGAAGAGAGTGACAATTCAGGCAAAGGGTATGATATTGGTTCGGCGTTTGCAGGATATGATGTTTAAGCTGTGGGCTTAATCGATGGAAATGTCTCTCACCCAGGAATGAAGGTCAGATGAGTTCTGGCAACCATCTGGTAACCTGGTACCTAAAGGCCAAAGGTTATAGTGTGGAATAGGACATCAACAATATGGGAATGGAGTTGGAGTTATGGCGTCTTGATCAATGAAGTCGCACCCCGTTTTTAACATAAGTAATGGCTAATCAAACACGTGATATAACTGAGTTGCCAAGACCCATACTAGGTACTCAGCAAGTGAGTAATCCTTATTCAACAATACTCGGGACATGAGTGAGTAACTCAGCTGGGTGAGTAAAAATTCTACTACCCGACTCGTGAGTACCCAGTGCGCAGCCTAGTTACGGCTAAGTTAGTTGGGCGCTAGGGTACAAATCGCTGGAGCGATCAACCAACTGATATATCAAGAATGGCTTCAATAGAATATATATTGTCTGGAGAGCAACGTCCTGAGCCAGTGCCAGGATGTTGCACTCGGTGAGTAAACTAAGCCTATTAGTTCTATATGTGAGACATCTACATGAGAATATCGAACACGTGACATGAACAGCTTCAGTCCCAACTGACACACCCCCTCAGGTAACGTGGAGATATCAGGAAACTGAGCTCAAATAGAAGGTAATTCAAAGGCACGATCAGCGTGTGTCGTCAATAGTTCGGTGTCGCAGAGTGCCTGCCAACCTGCCTGTCCGTTCGCGTCTGTTCGCCGTGACATTTGACTCCTGGATCTATAGCTTTTGAATATGGTCTCGGAGGTTCACCAGGTTGAGCTGTTGGACAAATACGTCGTGTTTTTGCTTTGGAAGAGCCTTCGTAAATCCGTCGGCAGGCATCTGTCCTGTTGGCATCCATTCCACATGAATGGCGCCAAGATCCACCTGCTCACGCAGCCAGTGTCCCAGTATATCGACGTGTTTCAGCTTCGTGATTAATCTGGGAGCCGACGAGTTGAGGAGCCTCACTGTCTGTAGATTGTCGCAACCAATTGTAGGATCTTCGTGAAGGTCTAATTCGACCGATTTGAATAGTCTCGTCCACCAGATAAGCTCCTTCGCAGCCTCTGAGACGGCGATGAACTCAGCTTGAGTCGTCGATGTGGAGACGTGTGTCTGTTTCTTGGACATCCAGGCGATAGGTCCGTTAAACAGCTTGAATAGAAAACCGTGGGAGCTCTTGCAGTTAGTATTGTCCGCAAATGAGGCATCGCTCGAAGGTTGGAAATAGCGCTTCACGCCCTGAGTCGTATTGTCCTTCAATTCAGTCATACTGTCCTTCGATCCCACCCCCTCAGGGGCTGCGGGCATAGGATGAGACGTGAAAATAGCCTCATAAGGCGTTTCCTCATCCGTATCGCCATATTGGATACCTAGCGTCCGAGTTCCTGACAAATAGCTAAGTAGTCTATATGCAGCAGAGTGGTGATCAGGGCCAGGATTCGTGAGAAACTGAGAAAGCTTTGCAACAGTGAATGAAATATCTGGTCGAGTCTGAATCGCGGCATATAGGCATGAGCCTATTCTCTGCTGATAGCCCAGAATCTGTTCTGGGGTCGCCGTGCCTTCAAAAGGGCGTAATTCTTGAGGAGAAAGTGGTGTCTTCGCTGGAGGTCCGTTTATATTAAATTTCTCAACCAGCTTTTCAATATACTGTTTTGTGGAGTGGTATGGTTCGTACGGACTTTGTGTCCTTTCCAACCTGGACTTTGATGTCCATGGACCGGAACCCTTCAATCCTTACTCTCTGGTCTCCAGCTAAGAGGTAGTTTCCGTCCTCACATTCCTTTAGGTTGTAGAACCTCATACGGTCGTTACAGACATGAATTGTAGCTCCAGAATCAAGGATTGTGCTCCTTGCAAGCTCATAGGTTGAGAGGGTAAGACCTTGAGTGACTTGGAAGGCTGTTGCAAAGGAAACAGGTATATCCTGGTTCGTACGGGGTTGTCCTCCGTCTGCCTTGTCCTGGTCTATTGCCCTTTGAATGCAGTATTGAAAGCCTGGCTTTTCACTTATGTAGGCATCAACTTTAGCTTCAATGTCTCAGTTTGGCTTCCATGACTTCGTACGCTTCGACTTCATGACATATAAGCAGTCCCTCCACTTATGGATAGACCTTGAGTGACTTGGAAGGCTGTTGCAAAGGAAACAGGTATATCCTGGTTCGTACGGGGTTGTCCTCTGTCTGCCTTGTCCTTGTTCTTCTTCCCGTTATTCCAACCCTGTTGTCCTTGTTGTAGGTTGTTCGTACGGTTCTGAAGGGTAGCAGATGTCTCATTATTGCCTTCTTGTGTTGCGAAAACTCCATGTTCCCCCTGAGACTTCTGGTCATATCTTGCCTGTCTCTGGTTCATTCGATAGGTCCGTACAACCTCCTCAAACTCATATTCGTTATGGTTTAGACAAGTTGTAACAAATGTTGAGTCTGAGAACTCAGGGATAAGGGATAAGTCAGAGGTTAGCACCTTACTGACTTTTCAGAAACAAGGAGTAACAAGATCAATGCTTGGAAGCTTGGAAAAGATGTGGAAGTATGTGATAGTCGATTTACTGTATTGTCTGCTTGCCCTTTCTTAAGGAAAGGGAAATCCTATTTATGCTAAAGGAGTGTAGTTCTCATTTTCCAAGACTTTCCATGACTAACCAGGCTTGGTAACTGTAGTCGACGTAAGAGAATCCCATAGAACCATCTCCTAGGTTCCTAGCCTATAGGAAGTGAAAGGAGGTCCAAGATCAGAGTACCCCTATAGACAGATTATGTCATAACTTAACCAATCTTGTGGGTAACTAAGGAGCGATGACGTGTAATGAATCATAGACAGTTGTAGAAGCTTTTGGAGCTATCGTTCATGTTCCTAGGCCTCTAGTTGATAGAGATATGTCATGTGTAGTATTAGCCCAGTAAGTAAGGAGTGATGTCATGTAATGAATCATAGAGGGTTGTAGAGATATGCTATGTGGTCATATCGGCCCAGTAACTAAGGAGCAATGACGTGTAATGAATCATAGAGGGTTGTAGCAATCGTTGAGTAGTATTGCTCTTGTTGTTGGTGTGATAAGCCAAAATATGTATAGTGACTTGTAGGTTTGAGGAGGAGATTTCTCAGTTTGCTCTTGAGTTTGCTCTTGAGTTTGATAGCAAACTGAGTGCAACGAATGTCAGTATGACAGGAACTAGAAGGGACTACAAACTAGAACAGTCTTTACCTATAGTTAGTTGTGCTCTATATGATTCTTAGAAGGGGAACTAGAAGGGACTACAAACTAGAACAGTCTTTACCTATAGTTCGTGCTCTATATGATTCTTGGAAGGGACTACAAACTAGAACAGTCTTTACCTATGGTTCGTGCTCTATATGATTCTTATGAGGGGAACTAACGTCTCTCCCTATGTCCCAAGATGCCCCCTGTAACAAGATGAGTCTATAGTTTTGAAATCATATTTTTTTCTTTGTTAGCCTACTAAGTTCTTATTACACTACTGATTACTGCTTTAGCTGTTCCCCCCTATTTAATCGTAACTATTAAAGTGCTTTCAAAATTCGGAGCACTTTAGAAAAGGTCCTATAACGAAGAAATATAACTCCAAATTGAAGATGCTTAGAGAGGGAGAGATTGTATTCTGGGAGTTATGCCGGTATAAGAAAGGGGTGACATGTTTCAGTGCTTAGTAATATAAATTAGCTACAACTAACTTATACTATATTCACGTCTAGGATCGCTATATTTACTCAGTCATGATTCTCAAGGCTGGTCACATGCATGGCATTTATCGGTCACCTATGTGGTGTAAGTCCAGGTTTGGCTGTTGCCTGATTATATAATTCATACCTAAGGCCTCAATTCATAATCTAGATACGTATTAAGGAGAATAAGTAGCTTGACTTATAAGCTAAAAAGGACAAGTCTAATGGCAACAAAGGCCACTCTCCACCAATGACCTGCTGTAACAAGCCGCATGTTTCCTACACAACTTGTCACAGGCTGACAAATATAGTGGACTGTCCTCTACAACAGTGGTTCCTGATCCTGCAACCACAGGTGAAGAGCAACGATAAGCGTAAATACTCTTGTCAAATCGGAAGGCTCTTGTAACTCAAACATGCCGCATTCATCTATCTCGACAAATATGCCATCATCAGATTGAACTCCATCAGATAGATATCTCATATATTGAGCAGGGAATTTGCCAAAGACCAGCGAAAAGACATTTTGGGCAGCAGATACAAGTGGCAATCTAATGGTATTAGTACTGTAAAAAGACGTTTCGAGTGTACTTACATGATATCATCCTGCAGAATATTTCCAGTCCTATCATATTGGGCATACATGCCTACAAGGTGAGCAGCTTCCTGGGCTTGCACTTTGAAGGGTTTTTCATCGACGTCATGCCAGGACTTGGCCTAAAATGATGCATAAGCATACATCATACAAAACCCATAAACTGAACTCACCTCAATACTACAGTACGAGATTTTTGATGCTCGCTGCCAATATCCTTCACGATGTGCTTTATGCACAAGGCTACCATCATTTGTTGTAGAATACGAGAGCTTTCCCGCCTCGACAATGAAAGTGTCATGCGTGATACTCCACTCTAGATAGACGCGAGGGTTACTTCCTCCTCTTAAAAGTTCAGTGACGCAGCGTAAAAGCTCATACACACAAGCATTAGTAGTCATTTCTGACTTGGTCCTATGGTTGTGACTTGACTGATCGCTTTGGTCGGAGGGAATATAACTATCAGAAGAACGGTATTGGCGCACTTTTTTACTCGGAGGTTGTACAGGAGATGATGGCTGTGACGGTAGTGAAGGAGGCAGTGGTGGTGAGGAGGTAATCGCTGGATATGCGGAAGATTCAACGTTTTGTGATCTCAGCTCTCGCCGAGGATCAGCAATGACAGGTTTCTCGAGTACCTGTGCCAAAAGCGTGAAGAATGATGCAAAATTCCCGGCGAGGCTGGCTAACTCATGATGTGTAAGACTCCGCCAGTTTTGCGTGAGAAGCGTAAGGGCAGATCGTATGTCCTGCGAATTTTCCACCCACTTTGCAGCTGCAATGGAATACGCTTCTAGGAATACAGGCAAGTCTTGATTCGGAGCCCTTCGCATGATTTGGAATGTTCCAAGCTCATGCTTATCCCACGAACTTCCTGGTCCAAGAGGGTCTGTCCTAAAGGCCAGTGAATCTTGCGGCCATGTCGGAAAGGAATCTTTGAATGCTTGTAAAGTAGAAGTATTAAACATTGTGGTCGCGATAGCAACGCGAGTTTTAGAGAACGTGCTAGCATAGGTAACTTGGATTAAAAGGTTGAAAGGCTTGGCAGATACGGCCGGAACCGGCTTTACATTTATCCGACGGATTATTTTGTGTCAAGATCGATGCACGTCAATGCGCCAACATCTTCGACGCGTTTAACAGAGGAGACGGCCTGAATCACTCACTTGCTGAGCACAATGGGCCGGCACTGGCTCGCTTTGCTTCGCGTCCTCCTCCGCAGTCTCGAACGGGCGCAGAAGGCCAGTCCCCAACTGGCAGAACTCGGACAGTTGCACGTTGCGATGTATCACACATATGCATTCGCCGAACCGCAGAACCTCAGCATCATCACGGACTTCGTGGGTCAAAAGCGTGGGTCAATACAGTCTATGGTGCTGGTCTTTGATCTCCAGTCGAGATTGAACTGTTGCACGGCGGACTCCTGCTCCAAATACGTCGCATCCGTGCTGGGGACATGGATTGGGGACAGCTTACTACGCCAAGGCACTGATGGCATCAATATTGACAGGTTGAACCCTCCTCTATGTTCGAATTATCTTACTTATGTTTTGACTTATAGACGGCCTATATTACACATCGAAAACGACTCCTATTCCCGCGGCATTCAACCCGAAGTGACTATGGTAGCTCAACCAAACACAAGCAGTGATGGAAAGTGCCTCCATTTATCGATAGTTATACGAAAAGAGCGGCAATCAGGGACCTCGATCACTTCGGCAGAGCTCTACACATTGTTTTCGATGGCGGCAACCCAAGCATCAACACAGCCTCTTAGAAATTCCCTGGAGGTAGATTGCCTAGTATTTCATCCAGACCAACGCTAAATTTGTCCAGGTGCGCATGCTAGTAGTGTATTCGAGATGGGTGCAGATTTTCACGGCGAGGACAACGCGGCTGTACGTTACATCCGTTATTCAAGGATGGAATGAAATTGCGGATCAGATGGTGATATATCAAACATCGTGGTTCAACTTTACAGACATATCATGCCAGCAGCAAATACTATTGTTTGCACTAGAATGGATCGACTTACAAAGTCATAGCCTCACCAATCCACGAGCGCCTCTTAAGGAAATGGGTCCGAGCGTACGAAACTCAAAGAATCTAAAGCGAAAGTATGATGCGGGTGAGTTGTATGAGGTGGAAGAGAGCACCAATGACGTATAAGCCGCTGTTTTGGTCGACTTATCGAGAGTGTCAGCATACTAGTGCAATTCTGTCACTTCGCCAAGTCATCACAGTCTTGGGTGCTGATACCGTGCTCCTCTCGACAACCTTTCGACCCTTACGGACTCCGTCATCGATAATGTAACGCTCGTAAAACTAATGATAGAAGTCCTTCTCTCACGTTGGGTTGGTTGGTAAGGCAGGGGCAGGAAGCAAGAGGTTTTTAGGTAACCACGTTACAGCAAAGTAATAACAAGTACTACATTGCTATGTTGAGTTGAGCACGAAGCAGTTGGAGAATTCAGGTGGGCAATCGATCATTTCATCTCTTCTATCAGTGATTAACTCATCTTTAGCAGATATGTCCGAATACGAGATTCCAGCTTCGGCTCGCGCCGAAATGGTTACTTATTTAGTAGAATTCATTGTTTCGCTGAGGACTTCCCTTCCACCCTCAGCTGAAATGATCAATTCTATGTTCATTCTTCATAGCCTTATTCACCCTCAGTACTGGGGAGATATTAATATTGACTTGGCCTCATCGACGAGGGCTTCGGTGGGGGGATGATGATGGCTACAGCGACGGAATGGTAGGCGGAGGAGCAGCGAGGATGCGTGGATGTGAACTCGTGTTACAGCTTCGAGAGGCCGCCTCTCCAAGCTTTGCCATGACTTCCACTTGCAAGCTTAGCACGGCTGAAGTGTCATCTTCTAAGTCGGAGAGCCTGACTTTTCGTTGGGGCGGACGGAGGGACGGAGGTAATTGCTTTTTTTCAACGCTGGCTTCGACACGACGTTCGTCTTGCGGCAAAGGAGGTAGTCGACTTCCGTCGCTTTCGTGGTGGGAATTGAGGCGTGAATTGTTCCTTACACTCAAAAATAACCGTGTGAGAGCCCATATCGAGATTGTCCCTATTTTGCACTCCTCTAGTCGACATTGCTGCCTTTCGTAGGCCATTCATGCTTCGTGTATCATCGAACATTTGATTGTATCGCTGCTGGATTTCCATCCACGGCAGTTTTTCCCTATGCCATCGACGGATCATATCTCTTTGGGTTTGAGAATATTCAGTCATTGCGGGGATGCAGTTGGACGGCATGAAAGGTGGAAGATGTGGGGATGCAGTAGGACGGCATGAAGGGTGGAAGACAATTCGATAGCTGTGACTCTTTATCATGGCTAAGAAAGTGCCAAAGTATGGCCCAGATACAAATCGAGTAATTCTGGTCGCTTACCCCTCCCTCCTGTCCAGAGCTTCCTTGTGAAGTATAGCTTTAATCGTTGAATTGAGACCATGCCGTTGAAGGTCAACGTGCCTTGGTTATTCGTATAAACTGAACATGACTTTAGTTCTTCCAACGGAGTTAACGTGCGTCCTGTCACAACCTTGGGCGCAAGGGGGCGGCTGGGAATACTTACGAAGACGCACCTATTCTGATTGATTTATTTATTCATACTCGGTTTAAGTTGCCGAAGTGCTGCCGTCAGTTATTCTGCACACACACAAAACGAACGCCACTGTCATCACATGATTAAAAGCATATGCGATTTGTTGTAATAGTCACGTGATCTCACGTGATCTTCATACGAATTATCGGTAAAGACAAGTATAGGTTACATAGTGAGGAATACATACATTTGATTACTCAACAGTTATGAGCCCGGAGCACATCGGGGTCGCATTTTGAACGTCTTCGAATATCGTACATGTCATACTGACATTCGTTGCACTCAGTTTGCTATCAAACTCAAGAGCAAACTTGGAAATCTCATCCTCAAACCTACAAGCCACTATACATATTTTGGCTTATCACACCAACAACAAGAGCAATACTACTCAACGATTGCTACAACCATCTATGATTCATTACATGTCATTGCTCCTTAGTTACTGGGCCGATATTACCACATAGCATATCTCTACAACCCTCTATGATTCATTACATGACATCACTATTACTACCACATGACATATCTCTATCAACTAGAGGCCTAGGAGCATGAACGATAGCTCTAAAAGCTCCTACGAACCTCTATGGGATTCTCTTACGTCGACTACAGTTACCAAGCCTGGTAAGTCATGGAAAGTCTTGGAAAATGAGAGAACTACACTCCTTTAGCATAAATAGGATTGCCCTTTCCTTAAGAAAGGGCAAGCAGACAATACAGTAAATCGACTATCACATACTTCCACGTCTTTTCCAAGCTTCCAAGCATTGATCTTGTTACTCCTTGTTTCTGAAAAGTCAGTGAGGTGTTAACCTCTGACTTACCCCTGAGTTCCCAGACTCAACATTTGTTGCAACTTGTCTGAACCACTTCACTACATCACACACCTGATTGCTGCGTTGTGGAATAGTCTAAGCTACGACCCTTTGGCTCTGTTTTCTAAGACAGTGTGTTGTCTTAGTAAATTCATCCCTTCCTTGGGTGGCTAGATTCTCACATCTGGTGCACCCACCATTACAGGAGGGGTGGTCGCTGGCGTTGTTGTTGGAGTCAACAAGAAGAAGTGGACGCGGCTGCGTACTCATAGTCTGACTTACAACAATGAACTCCAAATCGGGTTAGCGCGGCCACTTCTCTTTACATACGACGGAAAGTTCAACCCGAACGCTTCGCGGATATGATTTGGAGCCCACTCGGACCACCAGGAATGTACTGTTACGACGGAACAAGAAGGCTGGCCAACTACAGGACAGGAAGGAGGGAGGTCGCATGAGACCGGCCCTGGTACCTGGAGGGGCAGCGGGGAATAGTAGTTCCGAAAGTATCACGTGACGGACTCGCAGAATGATGAGAAGAGTCCTAAGAGTCCAGGACTCCGAGGACTCGAGTGAGTTCCCAGGAGTCCACTAGGCACGTGATGGACTCGCAGGATGATGAGAAGAATCCTAAGAGTCCAGGACTCCGAGGACTCGAGTGAGTTCCCAGGAGTCCACTAGGCACGACGCCACTATATAAGTAGATAGTATTTCCTTAGATAGGAGCTTTGTGCTCAACTCAATACAGTATTTGTTATATACTAGTAACGTGTTACTTGAAGCCTTTGTGTCTGATCCCCTGCCTCCTCTGATAAGTAAACCTTTACGCAAGAGAACCTCTGTGCCTTCTATCATTTAGAAGTCAGCGTTACACTTTGAGCACCACTTCTACGAGGCACTGGCTCATACACAAAGCAACATGTCTGTCGTCAGTTCGAAGGGGAAAACCCCCACCACGCCAACTTCGTCTCAGAGGTCTAAGCCTGAGAATGAAGAGATGCCCGATGCACCCACCGTCAACGAACTCAAGGAAACTCTACGCGTCAAGTTGCCCGACACTTACTCTGGCAACCGAAAGGAACTTGAGGTGTTTTTGCTACAGGTCGAACTGTACCAGCACTTCAATGACGAGAAGTTTCCCACCCAGGAGAGCTATGCCCTGTGGACTGCGTCCTACCTTAGGGGGGAAGCCCTGCGATGGATCGAACCATTCCTCAAGGATTATTTCAAATATGAGAGTACCAATGGAAGCATGGCAACTACGCAGACTATGTTTGGCAGCTGGAAAGGATTCTGTAAGGAAATCCGACGCATGTTCGGAGACATCGATGAGATTAAGACCACGGAAGACCATCTGTTTGCACTTAAGCAGACTGGCAGCGCCCTCACGTACTCCACAGAATTCCAGAGATACGGCAATCAGACAGGATGGGACGCCAGCGCACTCATCAGCCACTACCGACGTGGGCTGAAGAGCCATATACGTATGGAACTTGCCCGTTTGGAACAACAACCAACGGACATGGTAGCGCTAATCGAACATACGGTCCGAATCGACAATCGACTATACGAATTCCAGAAGGAACGTCGGACCTATGACAAGCCCAAGAAAAGTTACCCCTACCGGGGAAACGAGGGCAGACGACGGGATCAACACCCGCGAGACAACCGTTGGTCGGACCCAATGGAACTCGATGCCACGTTCAAACCTGGACGACCCCGTGACCCTAAGAAAGACAGACAATTCAAGGAACGACTCTGTTTTAACTGCGACAAGCCAGGCCACATGGCCCGAGACTGCAGACAGCCAAAGAAAGGGAACGGCGGACGCAAAGTCGGCAAACAACTCAATGCCACCTGGACAGGACAGTTGAACGCAACGTTTGTGAGCAAACAGGACTGGGGGATAAACAGCGAAAGCACCCCAGAAGACGAGAGCTCAGATGAAGGGTCGGAGGCGGAATCGTTCACCGTCTCGGAACAGGAGACCTTCGACGAACTCGCACCTACGGAACCAATGAGTCCACGGTGCAAGAGCGTAGTAAGACACATGGCAAAACACGCCCACGCGAAGATTAGGGCCGAACGAGACAAGCCCAGCGGCCAGAGGAGAATCCCCACGCTTAAGGGCATCTACGGGAACCTGTTACAGGGACTTCCGTTAGAGTGCAAGGTGGACGACTGCAAGGATGACCTCTGGAGAACTACGACCAACTAACGAATACCCGCAGGCTGCTTGGCACGTCCCCAGACGTAGCTAAGTTGGAAGCCCAAGAAGCGGAAGAACTGGAGAAGGATGTCGAGCATATGGCTAAACTGAAGAATATGAAAAGCATCGAACTTTACTACCAGGACCGCAGGAGAGCCCTGCAGAAGTACGACGAGAAAGCCAGAGGTATGCTGCGACGGGAAAATGCGAGACCCACTCCACGCATCGAAAGGAGAGCCATGGAGCAACTAGACATGTTCTCCACGCCTCCGAGGAAGATAGTGCATGGGTGAGAGGACAGCGGGAACTATTAACGACAGACGCAACAGAGACTGATCATCCCTGGCACGCGTATGTCTACTGGGAGTATTGCAGCGAAGATGACTGCAAGCTCCACTGGAAAAAGAAACACCAGAATCAGTTGTTTCCCCGATCCTCGCCCAGGATACACTTCAGAGACGCAGAGCAAGTTCACGCCCTCAGGCGAAGCCAGTCTGAAGGGGACTTGCCTATCAAAAGCGAACAGGTATACGAGAAATACCCACATCTGCTAGACGAAGCAGAAGAGTGAGGGAAACGATCTCCCCAAGGACGACCATTGGAAGCGGATGAATACTATGCTTCCTCGGACGAGTCAAAAAACTAGGAGTCCTCGACGGTAGGCCACTGGCGAGCGACACGAAGAGGCCTAGTACAGACCAGCTATGCGCCACGACGGGCAGCATGCAACTATATGTGGTCGCTAAGATACAACAGCGACACCTCCGAGCAATGATTGACTCAGGAGCGACGGGCAACTTTATGACAAAGAAAGTAGCAGACATGCAAGGTTTCAAGACGCAATTGAAAACCGAACCATACCCGTTAATGGTCATAGATGGAGAGCCCATCTCGACTAATGAAGGAATGGTGACCCACGAAACGGTCCCATTGGAAATGGTCATGCTACACGGGCACAAGGAAACGATTCAGTTTGACATCGTGCACATGGACAACCATGCGTGCATCCTTGGTGTGCCATGGCTCAAGAAACACAACCCCCAGATCGACTGGTGGAACGAGAAAGTTGTGATGAGCCAGTGCGCGTGTGAACAACGGACGGACACGCGACAACGGGAGAAACCCTCCCAGGGCCGGAAGGAGTTATGTGCAACCTCCGAGCTCGATGACCTAGCCCAGGCATCCTCACCGACGAGTATACCGGTGGAGTACAAGGAATACGAGCAATTATTCCAGGAAGGCCCTAAGAACGAGGCGCTTCCTAAGCACCAACCATGGGATCACGAGATACCCCTAGAGAAAGACAAGAGTCCACCGTTTGGACCAATATATCAGCTATCAGAAAAAGAGCTAAAGGTACTCAAGGAGTACATTGATGATAACCTAGCAAAAGGATTCATCAAACCATCCACATCACCCGCAGGAAGTCCGGTGCTTTTCGTACCAAAGAAAGACGGCTCCCTACGGTTATGTGTGGATTATCGAGCGTTGAACAACATCACAATCAAGGACAGGTATGCCCTGCCATTAATCAATGAACTACACGATAGATTTCAAGGAGCAAAGATCTTCAGTAAGCTAGATCTGCGAGGAGCATACAACCTGATCCGAATCAAGGCTGGGGAAGAGTGGAAAACAGCATTCCGCACCCGCTATGGCCTATTCGAGTATCAAGTCATGCCCTTTGGGCTAACAAACGCACCCGCATCCATGCAACGACTGATGAATGATGCTTTGCACGAATACTTAGACATCTTTACCATTGTCTACTTAGACGATGTCCTGGTGTATTCAGCAACCAAGGAGGAGCATGTCAAGCATGTCAAACTCGTCCTGAAGAAACTAAAGGAGTACAGCTTACTCCTCAAACCAGAGAAGTGCGAGTTCCATAAAAACCAAGTCGAATTCTTGGGTTACATTATCGGAACGCACGGCATCAAGATGGACCAAGCAAAAGTAACGGCAGTGTTGGAATGGCCAACACCGACCACGGTCAAGGAAGTGCAAGCCTTCCTAGGCTTCGCCAACTTCTACCGAAGATTCATCTCGGGATATTCCAAGGTAGCTCAACCACTCACGGAGCTTACCAGAAAGGATCTCGAATTCAAATGGATGGACAAGGCAGAGGCTGCTTTCCAGGAACTTAAGACGAAGTTCACGGAAGCACCTATCCTTGCTACATTTGACCCTGCAAAGAAGATCATCCTCGAAACGGACTCTTCTGACTTCGCAATTGGAGCATGTCTGAATCAACCAGATGAGAACGGTAAGTTCAAACCAATCGCGTACTACTCTAGGAAACTGTCACCCGCGGAACTCAATTACGACATCCACGACAAGGAGCTACTGGCTATTGTCGTTGCCTTTGAGCAGTGGCGAGTATATCTTGAGGCATCCACCTACCCTGTGCAGGTATGGACGGATCACAAGAACCTCATATATTTCACCACGACCAAGGTTTTAAACCGCAGACAAGTCCGCTGGGCAGAAACCCTCGCAGCCTACAACTTCACGATAACCTATCGCAAGGGCTCCGAGAATGCAAGAGCAGATGCTCTCAGCAGACGGACTGACTACGCCGGCCCAAAGGAAGAAAGACCTAGAGCAATTCTGAAGAAAACAGATGCAGGAATACAGTACAACGAGTTACTAGCGACGATCTCAGTCATCGAAGATACAGAACTCGAGGAAAGACTCAAGAAAGCTTACGCAACAGACGAATGCGCCAAGCGAGTCTTGTCCAAAGTCGAAGGCGACTTCACCATCGACGAACAAAGATTGATTCGATACAAAGGGTTAGTGTATGTCCCAAGTCAAATGAGATGCCCGCTGGTGCAAGAACAACACTCGTTACCAGCACACGGTCATCAGGGAGTAACACGAACCTTCGAACGAATCACCCGACACTACTACTTCCCAGGTATGAGGAAGCAGGTAGAGACAGTGGTAAGAGAGTGCGATATTTGCAGCAAGTCAAAATCCAATAGGCATCTGCCATACGGACAACTCAAGTCGACACCAGTACCAAAAGGAGCGTGGAAATCAATAGCTTTGGACTTCATCGTCAAGGTTCCACCCTCCAAGGACCCGTTAACAGGAATAGAATACGACTCTATCCTCGTCATCACGGAAAGACTAACGAAATATGGGAAGTTTATACCATATCTAGAAGCTAGCGACGCTGAGGCGCTCGCATATACCTTCATTCAAGTCATATTAGCCGATCATGGGATGCCAGAAGAAATCATCTCAGATAGAGACAAGCTCTTTACTTCGAAATTCTGGAAATCATTGATGGCGCTACTGGGAACAAATCATAAGCTATCAACAGCTTTTCATCCCCAGACAGACGGCCAAACAGAAAGATTAAATCAGACCCTTGAACAGTACCTGCGAAGCTATGTCAATCATCAACAGGATAACTGGGTTCAGATCTTACCCATCGCACAGTTTGCATATAACAGCGCGATGACAGAAGCAACGAAAGTCTCACCGTTCTTTGCCAATTATGGCTACCAGCCAGAAGCATATAGGCAACCAAGACTGGATGAATCACGAGCTGAACAAGCCCTGATCGTGGTGGAACAACTGAAATCGTTCCACGAACAACTTGCGACGGACATCCAATTCTTAAATGAACGATCCGCCGCATACGCAAACAAGAAGTGCAGTATGGAACCTGCCTTCAAGGAGGGGGATAAAGTATACCTACTCCGGAAACATATCAAAACGAAACAACCAAGCACAAAGTTGGACTTCAAGAAATTGGGACCATTCAAAATATTGAACAAAGTCAGCTCAGTTAATTACAGACTGCAGCTACCCAAGAAGTCTAGACTACACCCGGTATTTCATGTCTCACTACTGGAACCAGCAAGAGGAAATACCCCATTGCGACCGACACCGAACTCCAACCCGAGAATGAGATAATCGAATATGAGGTCGAAGCGATCCTAGACAGGAGGTTAGTAGGACGTCGAGAAGAGTTTTTGATAAAATGGGAAAATTACGAACCTACGGATAATTCGTCGGAACCAACAAAGAACATCAGCAAAGAACTGCTGGAGGAATATCGACGCCGCCATCCGCCAGCCATTGATCCCAAGATGCAGGGGAGTAGGCCAGTGGATCGGAGGAAGCGGGGGTCCCGATTACAGACGAGGAGGCAGCGCTAACTGCCTGTTCCTCGGCCTCAACAGCGTCACACTTCTCAGCAGCCACACGTTCGGCCTCCTCTGCCGCATCAAGCTCGTTGAGGGTTTTCAAACCTCGCCGGAGCATATCTTTACCACGGGTTCGGATGAGGCGTTTCTGCTTCCGCAGACGAAGTAACTTCGAAAGGGTTTCTTCCTCTTCGCGATCCAGGCGATCCTCCTCCCGTTCGAGCTTCACCCAGTCGGGATGCTCAGGACCCATACAGTCACATTTTTCTTTCAAGTTGCGACGAATACACTCGGCGCACCGCCGTGAATCATTTGGAGACGACACGCAAGTAACGTTTCGCCTCACGCAGTTCGCGCAAGAATCCATTTCGGGTAGTTCGTATCCGTGGTTCTTTATTCGACGGACAAGATCGTTGCGTTCCTGGAGTTTGCGGGCAGTGTCAGTAGGCATGTTGCATGTTGAAGGAATCGCTGAGGAGCAGCAGAGTCCCGGGGACATGGACGTACTTATAGGATTCGAGACGAATGCCCAGGGGAAGGGAGCGAGTGTTACGACGGAACAAGAAGGCTGGCCAACTACAGGACAGGAAGGAGGGAGGTCGCATGAGACCGGCCCTGGTACCTGGAGGGGCAGCGGGGAATAGTAGTTCCGAAAGTATCACGTGACGGACTCGCAGGATGATGAGAAGAGTCCTAAGAGTCCAGGACTCCGAGGACTCGAGTGAGTTCCCAGGAGTCCACTAGGCACGTGACGGACTCGCAGGATGATGAGAAGAATCCTAAGAGTCCAGGACTCCGAGGACTCGAGTGAGTTCCCAGGAGTCCACTAGGCACGACGCCACTATATAAGTAGATAGTATTTCCTTAGATAGGAGCTTCGTGCTCAACTCAATACAGTATTTGTTATATACTAGTAACGTGTTACTTGAAGCCTTTGTGTCTGATCCCCTGCCTCCTCTGATAAGTAAACCTTTACGCAAGAGAACCTCTGTGCCTTCTATCGTTTAGAAGTCAGCGTTACATGTACCCCAGAGCGAACAAAGCGAACTCTGGTTTCGCACACTAAACGGAGTCGATACAGCACAACTCTAGCATGACATACAACGCACCTTCCTGACACGGCATATAAACAGGGTTGTTACAGATGCAATTACAAACAGAATTACCGCCAACACAGAATGCTCTTCTCACGGATACCATTCGGAGATGTTGCGGAAATGATTCTCACAGTGTGTTTCGCGGACAAACACTCTCTTAAGAGGGGGGGTAGTGTAAGGATGCCTGTCCCTCAGTGACGGAAAGGATCTGAGTCGGGCAGGTTAGCCGAGTCGGACCCGTTTCGGGTACTTAAGGGGATTGATGTAATGGTGGGTGCACCAGATATGAGAATCTAGCCACCCAAGGAAGGGATGAATTTACTAAGACAACACACTGTCTTAGGAAACAGAGCCAAAGGGTTGTAGCTTAGACTATTCCACAACGCAGCAATCAGGTGTATGATGTGGTGAAGTGGTTTAGACAAGTTGCAACAAATGTTGAGTCTGAGAACTCAGGGGTAAGTCAGAGGTTAGCACCTCACTGACTTTTCAAAAACAGAGAATAACAAGATCAATGCTTGGAAGCTTGGAAAAGACGTAGAAGTATGTGCTAGTCGATTTACTGTATTGCCTGCTTGCCCTTTCTTAAGGAAAGGGCAATCCTATTTATGCTAAAGGAGTGTAGTTCTCTCATTTTCCAAGACTTTCCATGACTAACCAGGCTTGGTAACTGTAGTCGACATAAGAGAATCCCATAGAACCATCTCTTGGGTTCCTAGCCTAATCGTCGTAACCAACTTTTCGCTTCGCTCAAGGTTGGAGGAAGCGATCCGCGCGCACGAGAAATGGAGGGGAAGCGAAGTACGCGCACGAGAAACGTGCGTCTGTTCACCGCTACTCTTCAACAAAACCATTTCCATAGCTGTACATAGTAATTTATATTGTAACCTGATGTAATTCATTTAATGGAAGGGACTCCTATATC
Source organism: Pseudogymnoascus destructans (assembly GCF_001641265.1). Lineage (NCBI taxonomy): Eukaryota > Fungi > Ascomycota > Leotiomycetes > Thelebolales > Thelebolaceae > Pseudogymnoascus > Pseudogymnoascus destructans. The sequence continues at coordinate 351,110 of NW_020167539.1, read as the reverse complement.
AAATGCCCGTGAGTGGCTCGCAGAAAATCCTTCTGAGTCGAGGCGTGTTGCTAGTCGTATTTTCAAGATCCCAGGATCAACTCTACGAGGAAGCATCAAGCGCCGTATTCAGAACCCACAGCAACGTAAAGGGGGGCAGAATAGGGTACTCTCTACTGCTCAGGCAGAGGCCCTTAAGAAATGGATCCTCGAGCAATATTACCTAGGGCTTGGAGCCAATAGGAATATGCTATTTACTGCAGTCTGCCAGCTCCGGAGCCCATTACCTCCACCGTCACAGAGCTGGCTTACTAAATATATTCAGAATCAGCTTCCGGAATTCCATTTTATCACTACAAAGCCTATTGCACAGCAGCGTACGAAAGCCCAAGACGAATCTAAGATTATTGAATGGTTTGAAAAATACTTCCAATTTATATGGGATCGCAATATATTACCGGAGTCAATTTGGAATATGGATGAAACGGGATTTAGGATTGGAATTCCTGGAGGTGAGAGAGTTATGGTACCACAGGCAGTAAAAGAACTCTATACTCCAAGCCCTGAGAATCGTACGTCTATTACAGTTATGGAGACAGTATCTGCAACAGGAAGAGTAATTCCACCTGTACTTATTGTACCGGGTAAAATCCATATGGATTCTTGGTACCCAGAAAATCTTAAAGGCAAAGAACTGATATTACTCTCTGATACTGGCTATTTGAATAGCCAGCTTGCCTTACGGTGGCTAGAGCACTTTGCAGTGCATACAGCTCCATATGCAAATGGGAATCCCAGGGTTCTACTCCTTGATTCTCATATAAGCCATACGAGCGATGATTTCATCATTACAGCAGACAAATATAACATCATCGTTTTCGCCTTTCCCTCACACCTTACACACATTTTACAGCCATTAGATGTGGGAATATTCCAGCCATATAAGCACTGGCACCGAGAGGCTGTGCTCTATGCCATACGGAATATGGACGTTACATACGACCTACCCTCATTTATGAGAGATCTCACCAAAATCCGGGAACAGACTTTTAAGGAGTCTACAATACTCTCAGCTTTCCGGAAAGCTGGAATCTGGCCAATAAGCTGTAATACAGCCCTCACGAAGCTACGTACATACTCGCAGCCTACTAGCCAGCCTCAGAAGAGCCTACGCCTACCTTACCAATACGGCCTATTACCCCTAAACCCTCCACTTTTCGGGGGGTTGAAGAGGGGCTACAGCGCTGGAAAGACCGGGTTCCGGAGGCCTTTAGTAGCCCCTCACGTACGAGCTATACGAACTGGCTTACTGGGGCTGAAGAGGTTATGGCGGTAGGCCGGCTCCAAGAACTTGACCTATGGGTGGCTCGGCGGCAGGTGGAGGAGTCGAAGAAGCGGGCGAGCCGAAGCCGGGCCCGGCTTCAGAACGGAGGTGAGCTCGTAGCTGCCGAAGCCCACGAGCTTCGGGCCCAGAAAGCCGAGCTTCTAGCCCAGAAGCTCGCAGCCAAAGAAGCCCGGGAGGCTCGCCAGGCTAGAAACCAGGCCCAGAAGCAGCTCCACCAGGCTGGAATTAAGGCCCGGAAAGAAGAGCGTTTCCGGAAGAAGAGCCTGGCTACTCTTCAGGGATTAGGCCTCCCAATTCCTGATCCAGAAACCCTCGAAAGTGAGGGCGAATATGAGAATGGGAGTGGAAATGGGAGCGGGAATGGGAGTGATCATGGGAATGAGGAAATGATAATTTTTTAAAATGGTGAAATTTTGTACCTTTACATACAATTTACTATAGGGAGGTACTTAGGACTACAATTTTTCTCGTGCGCGCACTTCGCTTCCCCTCCATTTCTCGTGCGCGCGGATCGCTTCCTCCAACCTTGAGCGAAGCGAAAAGTTGGTTACGACGATTATGCCCGTTCTAGCTTATACCCGTGATCTTAGCGCTGCCGATCCTGCAGAGCTCGCGCTCTCTGCAGGTATAGTCGCCGAGGGCCACGAGATAGTTGTAGCACGCAATTACGTCGTCGACGTCGGCGACGTATTCGCACCCCTCGCTAGGGGTGCGGCAGCGGGTCACTTGTGTGAATTCATCATCTCGGGGCGCGACTGTAGATGGTGTGTTGGTTTGCTGAACTATGCCCTCACTACTCAAAATACATCGCATCTCATCCCCCTTTTTAACCGCACAGATGGGACTGAAGCAAAGATAAGTCTCCGTTATTTTAAAAAAAAGGTGCGGGGTATATATATATATGGGTGCAGAGCTCACTTCGATCATTCTCATTTACCAGCCTCCAGCCCCTCCCTGCACCTATCAGCCTTTCTAGGTGCTCATAAGGCGCCTGTTATTCAGGGTTTAGATGTAAGCCAACAGGCCAATTTCCTGAAAGCAACTCCTTAATATCATAATTTCCCGCTGCCATAGCCACATCCAACGGACTCCTGCCATGGCCATCCCGTGCTGCCGTATTAGCACCTTTTTCAATGAGGAGCCGCACCATATCAACAAATACCTCCTTGGCGGCGGCGACGGCATGAAGCAGGGTGGTTCCATTGTCCAGCTTAGCATTCGCATCCTCACCTCCGTCGAGCGGGACTTTCATGGCATCTAAGCGCCTCCTGCTCAACCTTCGTATAGCGGCGTGTATCCGCAATCGAAACTCTTCAGATTGACATCGTAACCAGCGTCAATCAGCAATTTCAGCGAATCCGGTCGCGTAAAACGTGCTGCAGTATAATCCGCACCGTGGTGTCCAAGGGACCGCGCTCTCTCTAGAGTTTCGGGTCGGTCAATCGTTGCCGCCCAGAGCAGGTATTTCGGAGCTCCATCGCGGCGGTGGTAGAGCTCGGGGGTTAGTAAACTGTAGAGGTATCGCTTTGCCCTTAAGAATGTTGCTAGGTCGCTTTGTGAATGGAGTTCGCGTCCAATAACTAGTAGAAGCTCGCGTGGGAGATCAAGGAGCCGCATTGAGGAATATTATCTGAGTTTAATGTTCTTCGGGGGAAGCGCAAAGTCTAGATTGACTAATTGGCGGGTTAGTAACTGTGTTTTGATGCCCCTTGGGGAACGGCTTTGGTTGGCTGGACAAGCCAACCCCTTACATAGGACACCCCGTCACATTTCCCTTTACAGTGCAACAGATCCCATCGCCATAACTCCATCATAGAACTCATACTATGCCTTATATATATAAGGGTCTCATCCGAGTTTTAAGCCCCCACTACCGTGAGAAATCGACCAGCGTTGTGGCTGCTGTGGCGCGCAAATTCATCCCTCTATCTTCAAATACTTTTCCCTCCAACATACCCATAACCCCTCCCCTGCGCCTCTGGGCGGATCCGAATACTCATCGTACAACTCCTATGGTGCGGATGCGTAGTGTGCTGGAGATTTACGTATCCGATGATATTCGGGGTTTACAGAACGGAGGGATTGGGGGTGCAGACCAGGACTCCGAGGAAAGCTTCGCGGAATCCGCGCATGAAACTATCTACATCCGCTGAAGACGCTGGCTTGACCAGGTAGTTTGTTGTGTTCTCGGAACTGGTGCGGTCGGAGAGGATGGAGAGGATGAAGGCTTTGTCGCGCGGCGTGCCTTCTAGTCCGCGGTAGATTAGACGCTCTGAGCTGAATGAGGAGGCCATGTTTCTTGAAGTGTTGGGATGGATTGAGATGTTTGTATTGATTTTATAGTGGTGAAATGCGTTAATTTGCTTTACGCCATGGGCGAATCTAAGGTGGGAGACGCTGCCCCTGCCAGGCATGCAACCTGCGCCATACTGATCGAGTTAGTACACGTTACGCAACAACCAAAGGGACCTTCCTATATAGTATAGAATAATATATGAAGCTACTTGCTCATCTGATCCCGGGTTGAAGGACAACTTGCTTCATCCGATGATTAATTTGGATGGTAATTGAAACTTTGTTGGTTTTTTTTGTTATACAATGTCTAGGCTACTTGATACAACACTCTAGGTATAATCTTCTCCCTCTCTCTTTCTCACATACGTCTTCCTCAAGGGAGGTGGGAGGTTAGTTTAGTTTAGTCGCTGCGCGGTGTGTTGCGGTCAATCTCCTTGCGCATCTCATGCTTGATCTTTGTGAGCGTTCCAGCGCCGCCGTAGACGAGTCTGTTGGTTCTTGTCAGCTATTATGTCTTCGGAAAACATCCCCCAAAGGGCTTCGCGAGTAAAACAAAAAGCGCTCAGGAAGAAGGAAACTTACGCGGTATAAACCTGCACCATATCAGCCCCTGCCTCCAAAACCTTCAACGCCTCCTTCCCATTCGTAACACCCCCACTCCCAAACACCGTCTTCCTCTCCCCACCCTTCCCCTTATCCAACTCCTCCCTATACTTCCTCACCAGATCCACCGTCCCCTCAAACAGCTGCGGTCCCGAATACCCGCCCGCCTCCTCCCTCAGTATCCGCTCCTCGTCCGCGGGCAGCATGAACCCAGCCGGAACGGGCGCCGGCCGCCTCTTAGTGGTGTTTCCAACGATGACTCCGTCAACGCCCGAGTCCCACACCGCGTTACAGATTCCCTCTACCTGCTTGGCCTCCCGCTCATCAGGGGAAACCTTCACCATAACCCTCGGCACGACCTTCCTATCCGTCTCCCCCGCCGCCTTAACAACCGCCTTCAAAATCGCCGTCAACGGCGCCTGCGCCTGGAGGTCCCTCAGCCCCGCGGTATTGGGACTGGAGACATTGACAACCAGCACATCAGCGTAGCGCGCGAGGCGCTTAACACAGTACACGTAATCCGCGACGACAGAGTCAATATCATCGGGCGTGCTCGCGTTCTTCCCAATCTGCACACCCATCAATTTCCCCTCCGCCAGCGATCCCGGTGGTACACCAGCCTCGCCATTAAGGACACGACGCTCGCCATCATCACCACCGCCAAAGCCGGCAGAGATGGCGTAACGACGGACGCGCTCGCGGAGACGCGCAGCAACGGCGTCGGCGCCGAGGGAGTTGAGTCCGAAGCGGTTGATCAGGGCGTTTTGGGAGGGGATACGGAAGAGGCGCGGCTGGGGGTTTCCGGCTTGCGGCTTAGGCACTATGCCGCCGACTTCGGTGTATGCGGCGCCGAGGGCGAGGAGGGCGTCGGGGACGGAGGCGTTCTTGTCGATTCCGGCAGAGGTGCCGACGGGGGAGGTGAGGACGTGGCCGAAGATTGTGGTGCTCAGATCTGGTCCGGCAGCGTGGGCGCGCTCGCGGGGGTGGAGACCGAGGGTATAGAGTGTTGAGAGGGCCGTCAGGGTTACGGAATGGGCGCGTTCGGGGTCGGGGACAAGGTAGCGGAGGGAGGGGACGATGAGATGGCGGTGTAGCGCCGTGAAGCGGGTGTCGGTTGCGGAGAGGTAGGTTATGAGGAGAGCGGTGGTAAGGAAGGTGGTGGTGACGAGGCGCTTGAGGGCTGTGACGATGCGGGAGGGGGGAGGGGGGGTGCTGGTCGTGGAGGAGAGGCGGGTGAGGCGTGCTGGGGCGCGGGGGAGGGTTGGGCGCGTGAGGGTACGGAGGGCGAGGGGGGTGCGCGAGAGGCGCGGTAGGAAGCTCATCGTGAGGGGATTGGTGAGGGCTGTCCTCCGCTGCGTAGGTGAGGTGTGTGGGTGTTCAATTGGGGGGGGATGTTAGGGAGGGAAGTGATGTCGGGGAGGTTTCAAAAAAAAAATCGGCGGCTAGTCCCGACGTCGCGGAGGGATCCCTGGCAGAATAAAAAAATTAGAGTTATCGCGGATCGTGGAGATGTAGATCGATAAGGTAAGGGGGGCGCCACGGATTTATTATGGAATTATATTTTTGGGGGGATATAGTGGTTTAATGGAGAAATTCAGTGTGCATAGTGGGAAATATATAAAATATATCGCCGAATTAATACAGGGTTAGCAATTCGAATATAAACTTGAATACTAGGCTATATTCATATTCATGAATAAAAATTATACTTTCTTATATTCTACCTAGCCTTACCTCTAAGCTAGCTTATAACTTAAATAATAAGTAACTTTAGATAGGAAACTGGGCTGCTGATGATCAAAAGCGGCAATCCTTGCATCTCCTTAACTAGCATGGCGGAAATCTAGATTTAAGAATCTCAGCATCATTGTCCCACATGAAAAATTCCGACAATACTACCAACAGTATTAGTATTACCTAAACTACTACACATGAATCTCACCGAGCAGTCATTTCGACACTTTCCTCCAACATCTCATATAGCAAAACGATTTATTTTTAGATCAATCATTTATATTCCTTCTAATCCGACTCAATGGTCAGTCAAGACGCTTTTCAGGCTGCGTCGACTATTATATGCAACCGCGAGTCTGGTTCGTGACATTATGTCGTACCGTAACTATGCATCATAAGTAGGAGCTATCCCTATGCCCGGCCCATCTGAACGCCAATCTAAATAACAAAACGCATTCATTCATCCATCCACATTCCGCAAAATAAAAAAAACACATAGATCAAGTGGGAACGGTCCGCGCTCTAAGCTGCTAGGTGCCGTCCCAAAACACCACTAAACACCCCCTCTAACACATCTTGTACTCGCAGGCGCCCTCGGCCGTCCTCGTGACGTCCTCAGTCTCGAGCTTGTACGAGATCTTGACGTCGAGGTCACGCGGGTTCTGCTCGTTGGGCTTGTTGGTGAGGACGCCCTTGATCTTCTCGCCTTGCTGCACGGTAAGGACCTCACGCAGGTAGAAGACGGTCTGCTTCCAGTGAGTGTACTTGGTGTGTGGGCCGGTGGAGAAGCGGATGGCCTTGTGGCAGGCGGTGAAGTCGATATCGAACCACGCGATAAGGGCGTGGACGAAGTCATCGCGGCGGGCCTCGAGGACGAAGGGGGAGGTGAAAGCAAGGTCGGCGACGGTGCAGGTGTAGAGATCGAGGGTGAGGACGGCGGTGGGGTCGGTGACGACGGCCTTGATCTCGACGGTGTCGACGAGGGGCTCAGTGAGGGCGGTCTTCTTGAGGGGAGAGTAGTCGAATCCGTAGACGTTGTCCCAGAAGCCAATCTTCTCATCCTTGTACTCACCGTCCTCAATGCCAGCCATGAAGATGGTGGCCTTGTCGGGGAAGATCAGTCCGTTGGGAACGAGGTACTTGTCTCTGGCCCAGAGGACGGTGTCCAGCATGGACTCGTAGAGAAGGAAGTATCCCATCCACTCAGAGATGATGATGTCAACCTTGTCAAATGGGAGCACAACATCCTCCATCTTTCCTTGTAAGAGAGTGATCTTGTCGGTCAGGCCGTTGACCTCGACAATCTCCTTTGCCTTGCCAATAATCGTAGACATATCGACACCGATAACGTGCTTTGCGCCAGCCTTGGCGGCGAACCTGGAGACTGAAGTCAGTGGCGGCGCATAGTGAGCGACAAAGGGCAGGAACTCACATGCTGAGAATACCAGTTCCACAGCCGACATCGAGCACAACCTTGTCCTTGAACAGGTGCTTGTTCTGCACAATAGCGTTCATGTATGACCTGGTTCGGACCTCATCTTTCTGAGAAAATTGTCAGATAAGGGACTTCCGCCACCTGGGAAAGGGGCATAGCTACCAACATCTCCTCGTGAATGCCTTTATTGCAAAAGTCTGATTAGCGGAGAGGGACAGGGGGAAGTGGCGCTGTATATGTGCATACCATGGTGGTTGTAACTGGCAAGAATATTAGCAAAAGCTTGTCTACAAATTCTCCAACATCTCCATGCACGCACCTGTTGAAGTAATGGGCCTCGGACGGCGCCAGGGTCTTGAGATCGGTCGCCATAGTTGGAGATCGTAGGGGTAGGTAGGTAAGGGTATTGAGGGAGGGTGCGCTGCAAAAACAGAAGTAAGATGTTTATACAAGAAGGTTTTGTTGCGGTGAGAGAAATATAAGAAAGAGAGAATGGAGGGGTGTTTGCGTGGGGAATGTACGATGCCAAGACTTAACGGGCTGGGGGGAACCTAATCTTTTTATTTACATCCTGAAATTTTATCTCCCCCACTGTAAATGCCCGTTAAAATTCAAATGACCGTTATGATTCGAGAACCAGTTTTCTCCACGGTTCGAGCCGCTCAAGATGGCGCTAGACTATTCTTGGATGTGGATTTGCGCCGCTTATGTCGATGGTGCATCGTAGGACCAGCATCTCCTTAAAACAAGAGTTGCTCCCAAGAGTCAACTATAACATCCAAGGCTTGGCCCAGTACTCCAATTGCCACTATTCAGGATGATATTGAGGTATCTACGAAACATTGGGGGCCTCCCTCTTCTCCTTCTTGCCCTATGCCTCTTGATGGGGACAACCACTGCCTCAGTGGGTGACAGGCTGCCGGAGTTTCGGAAATGCTTAGAGGTCCGTCGAACCCCAGCTTCCTCCTGTCCATCCCCCTCCTAACCAGTCTCCAGGTGTGCAAAGCAGAGAACTGCAAGAATGGCGACTCCTCCGTTGGTACGTCCAGCGCTCTCCCACTACTCTCCCCCAACTGATCCCGCGACCAGCTCTCTTCCACCGCCTGCTCCTCTGGACCTGCCCTGCCGAATGCGACTACACCTGCCAGCATATAATCACCGACATGCGCGTTTCTTCGGACCCCCCCCTCCCCATCGTCCAATTCCACGGCAAGTGGCCCTTCCACCGCATCCTCGGCATGCAAGAGCCTTTCTCCGTCATTTTCTCCCTCCTCAACTATGCCGCGCACTACCAGGGCCTCCACAAGATCCGCAAGTTCATACCAGAATCCTACCCGCTGCGCAAATACTATGTCAACCTCGCATACGTCGGCATGGTTAGCTGGATCGCCAGCTCCATCTTCCACACCCGAGACTTCCAGTTGACGGAGGAACTGGATTACTTCGGCGCCGGCGCGAACGTGCTCTACGGCCTATACTACACCCCCGTCCGCGTCTTCCGTCTCGACAAGGGCGGCGCGCGGGCGAAGAGCGTAGTTCGCGCCTGGACGACGCTGTGTATTCTCCTGTTCCTGGCACACGTCACGTATCTGAAGTACTACTCGTGGGACTACACGTATAACATGGCTGCGAACATCGCGGCGGGGATCCTGCAGAATGCGATGTGGACGTGGTTCTCTATCACGCGGTATCGGGAGTCGAAGCGCATGTGGGCGGTGTGGCCGGGGATTGTGGTAGCCTGGGTCATGATTGCGATGAGTTTGGAGTTGTTGGATTTTCCGCCGATAGGGGGGCATTTGGATGCACATGCGTTGTGGCATCTGGGGACGGTGTTTCCGACTGTGTTGTTTTATAAGTAAGCAAGCTCCCTGTTGGTATGATGTGACATTTACTGATACTCTGTTGTAGCTTTTTGCTCAAAGACTCGCAAAATGATAAGCCTTCAACCTGGCGGTTGAAGGCTTAATAGGGGGCAGGTTTGAGTCTTAAAAGTTGGAATCTATTGTGGCGTCGCTTCATTGGAGCTTAATTAAGATACCCAGGAATACCATTAAATAATATACAATAATCGTGCAAGCCACCATACTCCACATCCCAGACCCAGCCCTATTTTCAGCTTTAATTTAACCCTCCTCCTTATCCATCTCATCTCTCCCTCTCTTCCCAGGCTTCGCCGGTCTCCTTCCCTTCAGCACAGCTCCCTTATTCCCACGATCCTCATGTAGATTCTTCATCTCGTTCCTCGCATGCCTCTGTGCCTCCTCCACCCTCGCCTTAAACACCATAACCTCATCCTTAACATACTTATACTCATTCTGCTTCATCCCCAACGCCGCCTCGATCCTCAACCAGATCTCCACATCATACTGCGTAACGATACTAATCGCATGACCCGACTTCCCCGCACGCGCTGTACGACCCACACGATGGATATACGTCTTGCTATCAGGTGGAAGATCGTAGTTCAGCACGACATCAACTGACGGAATATCAAGACCACGCGCCGCAACATCAGTCGCAACGAGAATCTCGCGCGATCCAGCGCGGAACTTGTTAAGTGCGCCCAGACGCGCCGACTGCGACAGCTGGCCGTGCAGCGGGATGGCGCCGAAGCCGAGGGTGCGCAGCAGGATAGCGAGGCGCTGCGTCTCGTTCACGGTGCGGGTGAAGACGATGGCGGACTGGCCGGCGAAGTCGTTGAGGAGGTAGATGAGGTAGGTGTCCTTGTGGGGATGGGGGATGAAGAGGTAGCTCTGGAGGAGGGTCGAGACAGTTTGGTACTTGTTGGTGCTGATTTGCACGCGGAGGGGGTCGCGGAGGGAGGCGCGCTGGAGAGACTCGACTTTGGAGGACATGGTGGCGGAGAAGAGGTAGGTGCGGCGCTCCCGGGGGAGGACTTTGAGGATCTTGTCGAGGATTGGGCCGAAGTCGAGGTCGAGGAGACGGTCGGCTTCGTCCATGACGAGGTACTTTAGGGCGCGGAGAGAGAAGCCTTTGGTGTTCTCCAGGTGGTCAAGGAGACGACCGGGTGTCGCAACGATGATATGTGGCTTCTTGCCTAGTGCTATGGATTGGGTAACCATGTCCATGCCACCGACTATGACGGCGCATCGGACTGAGATGAGAATCCCCAGGCCCTCGAAGGACTTGGAAATCTGGTATGCCAGTTCACGGGTCGGGGCGAGAACAAGCCCAAACAGAGGCTGCGGTTTATCTAGCAGAGCCTGTAGAATTGGCAGAGCAAATGCCGCTGTCTTTCCACTACCAGTCTCTGCGAGGCCGATGAGATCGCGTCCAGCTAAGGCGGGGGGGATCGATTCTTGCTGGATTGGGGTTGGGCTCTTGTACCCAAGGGATTCGCAGGCTTCGCATAACGAGTCAATGACTCCCTGTAAGGAATTAGCATTGAGCATGTCAAATGTCTATCTGGGTCCGTACGAGGTCTTTGAATGTCTTGGGCGCAACATCTTCTGCGTCGACTTCTACATCGCCCGCCTTCTCGGAGGCTTCAGGTGTGGGGGAGCTGCTACTCCTCGTCGAAGCTGCTGGCTCTACTGTTTTCGTCGTCTTTGGTACATCTCCAGATGCAACATCTTTAGTAATCTTCCTTTTTTTAACTACAGACGACATTGTGGTGTTTAATGTTCAAAAACGTCCCAGTAACGGTCCAGCGAAGAAAGTTGTGCATCGGGAGAAAATCTTTATCAGCTTATCTCAATCCCTGCGCTAATTTGTAACACAAAGTTACTACAGCCTCGAAATTATTCCTGACTTTTCATAACCCCAACTGCAACTGCCAGCTTGCAAAACGACGCAAAAATGGCACATAAACGCACCAAGAAGCGCACTCATGTCGGGGCCAAGGGTGGTGAGAACAAGGCCGTCACTGCGAACCAGGTCAATCGCACGCCGAAGAGCATGGTTATTCGCATTGGCGCTGGCGAGGTGGGACCGAGTGTAAGCCAGTTGGTCAAGGATGTACGATTGATGATGGAGCCTGGCACTGCCGCGAGGCTGAAGGAGAGGAGATCGAATAGGCTGCGGGATTATCTCACGATGGCTGGCCCCTTGGGTGTGTCTCATCTTATGCTCTTCTCGAGGTCGGAGTCTGGGAACACGAACATGCGCTTGACTGTTACGCCGAGAGGACCAACGCTTCACTTCAGAGTCGAGAAATACTCCCTCTGCAAGGATGTTAAGAAGGCACTTAAGCACCCGAAGGGAGGTGGAAAGGAATACCTGTCGCCGCCGCTGGTATGTTGAGCGCACTCCCATAGATTGAATATAACTAACCCACCCCAGCTCGTCATGAACAACTTCACAGCCCCAGCTGTAGATGAATCAAAGGCCGAGTCAAAGAACAAAGTCCCCCGCCACCTCGAGTCCCTCACAACCACCATGTTCCAGTCCCTATTCCCACCCATCTCCCCCCAGACCACACCACTTTCATCCATCCGCCGCGTTCTCCTTCTGAACCGCGTAATCGACCCGAACGATGACAGCTCATACGTTATCAACCTCCGCCACTACGCCATCACAACCAAGAAGACGGGCCTGTCACGACCGCTGCGCCGCCTGAACGCCGCCGAGAAGCTGCTGCACCAGGGTAACAACAAGAAGAGCAAGGCTAGCTTACCGAATCTGGGAAAGCTGGAGGATATTGCGGATTTCATGATCGGCGGCGAGAACGGTGAAGGGTACATGACTGATGCGACGTCTGGAAGTGAGGTGGAGACGGATGCGGAGGTTGAAATGCTGGAGTCTACGACTAGAAAGGTTCTTAACAGCAAGGCGAGGCAACGCGCGAGAGCCGCGGAAGGAAAAGAGGGTGATGCACCTGGTGTTGAGAAGCGTGCGGTCAAGCTCGTTGAGTTGGGCCCGCGGATGAGACTTCGCATGACCAAGGTCGAGGAGGGTGTATGCAACGGAAAGGTTATGTGGCACGAGTACATTAACAAGACCGCCGCAGAGCTGAAGGAGATGGATAAGGTCTGGGAGAAGAGGAGACAAGAGAAGGAGGCGAGGAAGAAGATTCAGAAGGAGAACGTAGAGAGGAAGAAGAGGGAGAAGAAGGCCAGCGGTGCAGGTGCCAAGAAGGACGGCGAGGAGGAAGATGATGATGATGAGTACGATGAGATGGATGTGGATGAGTGGGATAGCGAGGGGTTGGAGGGAGATGCGGAGATGGAAGTGAATGAGGATGCTGAGGAAGAGGGTAATTGGGAAGAACAGCAGAAGGATATTGCCGCTGGTTAGACATCTGGATTTAAGGAATAGGAAAGGTTTGGAGTTAGGGGCTATTGTACGGCTGGCGAACAAAGAGTTTTTACCAAGGATAATCTATATAATGAATGTATGGATTGCAAATATACTACGTGATGAGTGCATTCTGCATAGCATTCAAGTATCTCCATAAGCCGTAACCCATCACCAATACCCCTTTGTAGCTCAGTTGGATTAGAGCATCGGACTGTAATGTAACGCAAACCATCCGGGGGCCCCCGGTTCGATTCCGGGCGAAGGGACTATAACCCTTCAGACGAGTTAACTCGTCTACGGTATTCTTTTTTTGCAGTTTTTATATATATATATATCTATTTGTCTGCATTGCAAGTGAATCAGCATCAGAATTACTACAGGTATAAAAATCATAAATTTAATATTGCACGCCCAGCTCCATATTTCCCATTACCAAAACCACAACAGGCAGAGTTGTTGTCCTGCCAAAATTCACCTCCACAAGGCTAAGCGAAGCTTTTGCTTTCCACTCCAGAAAAAGTTTAAAAAAAAACTCGCTTAACCTCCCCCGACCGCCAAACCCCACAAGCCAGGAAATTTCATCTGAACCAGCCCACCACCCGATTTCGAGACTCTTGACCTTCCTCATCACCACTACACACCCGCATCCATCCAACATCCCCAACCTCGACCATCCATAAAGTTATCACTTTGATCAGAGTAGCTATTTAGCTCTCAATCCACCTGAGGCAACTCACGCAACCACCACGACAACTCCGATAATCTCGCGACGATCAATACACTGCGGGGTAGCCAGCCAAGCACCCCAAGAAGCTGCCAATCCCACCATCCCCCCATCCACCATGGGGCGAACCCCAAATCCCCCCAAGGTCAAACGGCCCAACCCCCTCAGCACCATCAAGCCCATTCGTGCCCCGACACCCGTGGCGCGCCCACCTCCCCCTGTCGGCCCTGCGAAGGCACGCAGGCTATGCCCCAACAAGACCTGCCCGGCGCCCAAGATCGAAGATGGGATCTGTAAGACCTGTGGTACTATCGTGGAGGAGTCGACGATAGTGTCGGAGATCCAGTTTGGAGAGAGCTCGTCGGGGGCGGCAGTCGTGCAGGGTAGTTTTGTGGGCGCAGGGTCGGGGGCGGCGAAGAGTATGGGTCCTGCGTTCCAGAGAGCTGGTGGGGGTACTGAAGATAGGGAGAAGACGCTTAGAGAGGGTATGTGAAAACTCGTGGAGAAGGGCTGAAGGGATATGGTTACTAACTGAGACATAGGAAAACGCATTATGCAGGGTTTCGCGGGGGAACATAAGATTCCAGAGTCGGTGCTCAACAGTGGCGTGCAGATCTTCAAGCTTGCTGCTATGAACAACTTTATCCAGGGAAGGAGGATGAATACAGTTGCTGCTGTATGTCTGTATACGGCAGCGCGTAAGGAGAGACCTTGTAGGGTCATGTTGATCGACTTTGCGGACTCTTGCGGAGTAAGTTATTCCCCTCTACATTCAGGGGAAGTATATTGACGTCTTGACAGGTCAATGTTTTCAAGCTCGGCCACACATTCAAAGCACTCCACCAGAAGATTTCGATCAGTGCAGACGGCATCATGCCAGTCCTACCAGAAGATCTAATCTACCGATTCGCAACCAAACTCGAATTCGGCCAAGACACCACCAAAGTCGCCGAATCCGCCGTCCGTCTCGTCCAGCGCATGAGCCTCGACTGGATGGTCATGGGCCGCCGACCCTCCGGCATCTGCGGCGCGTGTCTGATCCTCGCAGCACGCATGCACAACTTCCGCCGCACCGTCAAGGAAGTCGTCTACATCGTCAAAGTCACCACCGCAACGATCCAAAAGCGCCTCGAAGAATTCAAAGTCACCGCCAGCAGCGACCTCACCGTCGAACAGTTCCTCAGCAACCAATTCCTCGAGTCCGCACACGACCCGCCCGCTTTCTACCAGCAATCCGAGTCCTACATCGCGACCAAGAAGAAGCGCAAGCGAAAGCGCCACCCGCTCGAGGGACCAGAGGGGGACGACGAGGAATCAGAGATCCAGCGCATCCTTGACTCCGCGTCCCGCCAGTCCAGCGTCGCTTCCTCCATCGACCCGGGGCTCGAAATCAACCCCTCCGGCACCGTCCGCCGCGACGCTGATGGCTTCGCTGTCCCTCCCCTCCCTGCGGCGCGCGCTATTCCCATCGACCCCGCGCTGCTCGAAAACACCGACAACGACGCCTCCCTCAACCGCCTCGTAGCACAATACGGCGAGGCCCTCCCCCCCGGCGACGGCCCGCTCAAGACCTCCGCCTCGCCTGGCTCCCCCGGGAAATCAAACGGCAAGGCCACCTCACCGACCCCCCCGTCCGCTGCGAAATCAGTAGTCGACCAAGCGTGGGAAGAAGACGAAGAAGAAATCGAAGACGAGATCTCGGAGATGATCGCGGACCCCCACACAATCGAGCACGCCAAAGCCTTCGCCACCGCCGAGCAACGCGCGCGCGTCCACGCCATGCTCGCCTACGCGCAAGCACCACAAGTCTCGATCCCCATGACCGCCTCAGTCGACGAGTCCGAGTTCGCCGACGACCCCGAAGTAGCAAACTGTCTCCTCTCCGAAGCCGAAGCAGCGATCAAAGAGCACATCTGGGTTAACGCCAACAAAGACTGGCTCCGCGATCAGGCCGTAAAATTATACAACCAAAAAATCGCTGACAAAGCCCCCAAAGCGCGACGCAACAGGGTCAAAAGGCCGCGTATTGGGGAGGGCCAGACGAGGGCGGCGAGTTCGCCGGCGGAGGCCGCGGTGGAGGTGCTCAAGGAGAGGACGTGGAGTAAGAGAATTAATTATGATGCTATTAGGGGCATCTTTGAGGGGCCGGGGAGTAAGGCGACAAGTGTGGCGCCGAGTGTGGAGGAGGTTGAGGAGGAGGGGGATGCGGAGAGTACCGCGGAGGATTATAGGGTGGATGGGGAGGGGGGGGTGGGGAATGACTTGTTGGAAGAGTTGGAGGAGGAGGAGGATGTGGATGTGGATGTGGATGAGGGGTGGGAGGAGGGGATGGAGGATGAGGAGTTTTAGGGAGTGGGGTTTTGCTTCTGTGTGTGGGGATAGGTGGTGGGGGGGGCGTGAAAGGAGTTTATGGGATTCATGGATGGGTTTTGCAATTGCTGTTTCTGGCGCGCAAGGGATGGGTACAACAACTGGCGTCTAATAATGAACGAGGGATATACCAACACAGCACCACCAGGTACACGGAGTTCTATGCATACATACTTCTCAACACCAAACGAGACCAGGTAGACAGATAGTCGAAACGCTGCACATATCACGCTGTATAATACAACCAAGGTAGAGAAAAGTAAACCTTTATAAATACAACCACTACAGCCACCACAATTAAGTAAAGTGATCGCAGCACCCCTCGCTATGCCACCCCATGCACAAAGGAAACCTTTCTCAGCGCTGTAGCCTTTCTAATGCCCCCTCACCACGCTATAGCGCAGAGACATCCACCTGCACCGTTTTGATATTCAAACTTTGTGCCCCCCCCGGTACATGAGTCCACGACGTAGTCCCCTCACACTCACGCCATAACCCCCCCCTCCGGCGGCTCCCCCCCACCCGGCGCCGCATCCGCCGCCTTACTCCCCGGAATCGGAGCTAGCGGGATCTCCGCCCCCTGCCCTCCCGTTGCCTCCGGCCTCTTAATACTGCCACTCGGCATGAGTAACTTCCCCTCCAACTTCTCGCCCCTAATAACCTTAAACGCCTCCTCCTTATCCAGGGTCTCATAATTCACCAACGCCCGGGCAAGGAGGTCAAGCTCCTTGCGTTTCTCCACGAGCAAGGCATGCGCGCGTTGCCGGCCTTCTTCGATGGTGCGGCGCACTTCGGATTCGATGAGTTGTTTGGTTTCGGAGGAGAGGTGGTTGTAGTTTGTGTTTAGGTCGACGTTGCCGGCGGCGGCGGACATGCCAAATTGGGTTACCATGGCGTAGGCGATTTGGGTTGCGCTTTCGAGGTCCTAAGGGGGGTGTTAGTTGAGTCTGCATAGGAGGGAGGTAAGATGGGGGGAAGGGGGGTGCTTACGCCTGAAACGCCACTGGTAACCTGGTCAGCGCCGTAAATGAGTTCCTCAGCCATTTTCCCACCGAGACACACGTCGATGTGGGCGCGGTACTCGCTCATGGTCTTGGAGTACTTATCGATCTCCGGAAGATGCATAGTCATACCCAGGCTCTGGCCGCGCGGCATGATAGTAACCTTGTGCAGGGGATTCGCGCCCTTGGTGAACATACCCACGAGCGCGTGCCCGGCCTCGTGGTAGGCCGTCATCTCCTTCTCCTTGTCCGTGATAACCATGCTACGCTTCTCGGCGCCCATCATGACCTTATCCTTGGCCCACTCGAAGTCCTTCATTGACACGGCGAGGGCCTTGGCTTTGCTGGCGTGCACGGCGGCTTGGTTGATCACGTTCTCGAGCTCGGCGCCGGAGAAGCCGGGGGTGCCGGCTGCGAGCTGCTCGAGGTTCACGTCAGACCCCTTGACGACGTTGGTCATGTGGTGCTTGAGGATAGCCATTCTCCCGCGAACATCAGGGAGCCCAACGACGACGTTACGGTCGAAGCGGCCGGGGCGCGTGAGCGCCTTGTCGAGGGTCTCCGGGAAATTGGTCGCGGCTAGGATGATGACGCCGCTGTTCTGCTCGAAGCCATCGAGTTCGGTGAGGAGCTGGTTGAGCGTCTGCTTAGCGTATGATGCGTCGCGGGCGCTGCGCTTGCCGCCTATGGCGTCGAGCTCGTCGATGAAGATGATGGCAGGAGACTTTGATTTGGCACCTGCGAAGAGCTCGCGGACGCGCTTGGCGCCGACACCAACGTAGATCTCGTCGAATTCACTGCCGGACATGAAGAAGAAGGGGACGCCTGCCTCGCCAGCCACCGCGCGTGCTAGGAGAGTCTTTCCGGTACCGGGAGGGCCGACGAGGAGAACACCCTTGGGAAGTTTGCCACCGAGAGTCGAGAACTTGCCCGGGTTCTTGAGGAAATCCACAAGCTCCTGCAATTCCTCCTTGGCCTCGTCGCAGCCATGCACATCAGAGAAGCGAACTTTCTGGTGCTCAACCTTGGCCTCATTATCCGTCTTCGCATTCCCCACCTTCTTGAATATCCCCACCGACTCAATCAGTACCGTGAGGAGCGCAAAACAGACATAGGTGAACAGCGCAAAGTAAAGCACAAGCTTCACCCACTTGAAAATCACACTCCCAATCGTCTCCTCAACAACAACATAAAGCGGACTTTCCTTCACACCACTCCCCCCCTCATTCCGCCCCCTCGAAACCGCCACATTCCCCCCCTCGACGACGCCGCGACAGCTTGTCCAATAGCCTGGAGCTGCGAATTGTTCAGCCCCCCAGCATTATTCGCCATCCCTCCAAACCCGCCCACATCATTACCAACACCAAACCCCGCGCCACCACCAAGTTCAGAAAGCGCTTTCTGATACGCAGACTCGCACGCGTTGTTGGACGCAAAATGTCCATTCTGATACCGCTCCACCACAATCGCGCCCAAGTTCGCGCGCAGCAGCGCCTGGTAAAACGCATTCTGTGCTGTAGCGCTATTGGGGTTCTTGTTCGCCACCTCCTCCATGTGCGCCAGCAGGTTGCGGGAGGTGTTGGCGCCGAAGACGGTGCGGTGCTGGGGCTTGACGATGCGTGTGAAGGGTGTGCGTGGCTGAGAGAGGCGGAAGGCGGTGATGCTGCTTATTTGTCTGGACGTGAGGAGGGTGGTGGGGAGACGGCGGGCGAGGGGGTTGGCGGCGGCGATGGTGCCGCGGCGCATTGGGGAGAGGGTGTCGCGAGCGGTGAAGGGGGTGAAGGCCGCATTTCGATATTCGCAGAGTTGTGAGGTCAGGCCGCGGGCGGTCTGGAGACACTCTGGGAGGACAGGTTTCGATGGCTGGAGAAGTCGGGTTAGTATCAATGCGCTGAACAAGGCCGCCTGGGTTGATGAAGAAGTAGCAAGAGTGTGATTAAGCTTACTTGTATAACCGTCGCCGCTTGAGGCTGCGCAATTTCCGACCGCTGCGAAGGCCTAGACTGCTTCGAATGTGTCCTCGAGCCGGCACTCCGCAACGGCGCACCCATCACATTAACCATCGACGGCCATAGCTCCGTCGTAGCCGCAGCAACGCTCTGTAGACCACAAATCAGCACACTGCACTCATCACACTCCCTGTTCCTCCGCAATTGCAAGACGGGTTGTTGGGACAAAAAAAACCTACAGGCAAGGCAGAAGCTTGGAACGCCATCCTACTGGCTCCCCGTCTGAAACCCCTCTAGATTGCAACAAAGGAAAGAAAGATACAATAGATAAGAAACGGCGCTGAGATGACGGAGTGTTGCGGCCGATTGTTGAGGACCGTTTGGGGGTGCGTTCGCGAGATCGGTGATGTTGAGGCGACAGATCGAGGACGTCGGCATCACCAACATTTCGGCCCGTGTTCAGGGTTGGGGGCTAACCGGATATGGTAAGGTGGTACGGCATTTGTTGGTCTGTGCGGCGTTTACGAGATCGATGGGGGTGGTTGGGGGAGATAATGGTGGATGACAGATCTGATTAACGACTTTTGGGAATTTGGGTGGAAATGTGAAGTTGGCATTTGGAGTAAATGCTCGATATAAGGGCTTTGTAGATGGGATACTAGCTATACAGGTTAATATCTTCGACATCCTCATCGTCGACAATTATCCCCTAATCCTATAGACATAGTAAATATCTAATTGTTAAAGGCAATAGTCTATTCCTTTTCTTTGTGACAATGTTAGCTCCTTAGCTAAAGACCCGTTCTAATGCTGCTAATGTTGCTGGAATTGCTAAATAGTCTTGAGCTATTTTAATTATTAGATACTGATACTGCTTTGCTTGCTAATATTTAATGATATTAGTCTTAGGCATCATTAAGCCACCGTTGTCATACTGACATTCGTTGCACTCAGTTTGCTATCAAACTCAAGAGCAAACTTGGAAATCTCCTCCTCAAACCTACAAGTCACTATACATATTTTGGCTTATCACACCAACAACAAGAGCAATACTACTCAACGATTGCTACAACCATCTATGATTCATTACACGTCATCGCTCCTTAGTTACTGGGCCGATATTACCACATAGCATATCTCTACAACCCTCTATGATTCATTACATGACATCACTCATACTACCACATGACATATCTCTACCAACTAGAGGCCTAGGAGCATGAACGATAGCTCTAAAAGCTCCTACGAACCTCTATGATTCATTACATGTCATCGCTCTTTAGTTACCCACAAGATTGGTTAAGTTATGACATAATTTGTCTATGACATAATTTGTCTATGACATAATTTGTCTATAGGGGTACTCTGACCTTGGACCTCCTTTTACTTCCTATAGGCTACGAACCTAAGAGATGGTTCTATGGGATTCTCTTACGTCGACTACAGTTACCAAGCCTGGTAATCATGGAAAGTCTTGGAAAATGAGAGAACTACACTCCTTTAGCATAAATAGGATTGCCCTTTCCTTAAGAAAGGGCAAGCAGACAATACAGTAAATCGACTATCACATACTTCCACGTCTTTTCCAAGCTTCCAAGCATTGATCTTGTTACTCCTTGTTTCTGAAAAGTCAGTGAGGTGTTAACCTCTGACTTACCCCTGAGTTCCCAGACTCAACATTTGTTGCAACTTGTCTGAACCACTTCACTACATCACACACCTGATTGCTGCGTTGTGGAATAGTCTAAGCTACGACCCTTTGGCTCTGTTTTCTAAGACAGTGTGTTGTCTTAGTAAATTCATCCCTTCCTTGGGTGGCTAGATTCTCACATCTGGTGCACCCACCATTACAATGGTCCTTTTGCACGACTGCAAGTATGTTTATCGAAGTGATGAAGCCATTCTAGACCTGTCTCATTGTTGGTCCATCCATTGCTTGTTGGTTTAATTACCCAATTGTGAGGAAGGCCGGATTCAGTATACCAACTTGAAAGGTGACATTTCCCTTGAACTACTAAAAACGGAGGGATACTCCCGCCTTCAGCATTCACACAAACAATTGCTGTAGCCCATTCCCGATTGCCAGGCTGAACTGCCTTGCCTCTTGTAATGGTGGGTGCACCAGATGTGAGAATCTAGCCACCCAAGGAAGGGATGAATTTACTAAGACAACATACTGTCTTAGAAAACAGAGCCAAAGGGTCGTAGCTTAGACTATTCCACAACGCAGCAATCAGGTGTGTGATGTAGTGAAGTGGTTCAGACAAGTTGCAACAAATGTTGAGTCTGGGAACTCAGGGGTAAGTCAGAGGTTAACACCTCACTGACTTTTCAGAAACAAGGAGTAACAAGATCAATGCTTGGAAGCTTGGAAAAGACGTGGAAGTATGTGATAGTCGATTTACTGTATTGTCTGCTTGCCCTTTCTTAAGGAAAGGGCAATCCTATTTATGCTAAAGGAGTGTAGTTCTCTCATTTTCCAAGACTTTCCATGATTACCAGGCTTGGTAACTGTAGTCGACGTAAGAGAATCCCATAGAACCATCTCTTAGGTTCGTAGCCTATAGGAAGTAAAAGGAGGTCCAAGGTCAGAGTACCCCTATAGACAAATTATGTCATAGACAAATTATGTCATAGACAAATTATGTCATAACTTAACCAATCTTGTGGGTAACTAAAGAGCGATGACATGTAATGAATCATAGAGGTTCGTAGGAGCTTTTAGAGCTATCGTTCATGCTCCTAGGCCTCTAGTTGGTAGAGATATGTCATGTGGTAGTATGAGTGATGTCATGTAATGAATCATAGAGGGTTGTAGAGATATGCTATGTGGTAATATCGGCCCAGTAACTAAGGAGCGATGACGTGTAATGAATCATAGATGGTTGTAGCAATCGTTGAGTAGTATTGCTCTTGTTGTTGGTGTGATAAGCCAAAATATGTATAGTGACTTGTAGGTTTGAGGAGGAGATTTCCAAGTTTGCTCTTGAGTTTGATAGCAAACTGAGTGCAACGAATGTCAGTATGACAACCATATCGGATGTTGGTTTTAGACGGGCATGAAAGTCACGAATCAGCTGCGTTTCAGGAATATTGCAAAGCAAACAACATCATAACTCTCTGTCTACCTCCTCACTCGTCTCACCTAACTCAGCCACTTGATGTTGGGTGCTTTAGTGTTCTTAAACGCATGTATGGGCGTCAAATTGAGACCTTTATTAAGGCTCATATAAACCATATTACAAAGGTTGAGTTTTTTTATAGCTTTCCACGCAGCTTATAACCAGTCAATAACAACTCAAAATGCCAAAGCTGGATTTCGCGGAGCTGGTTTAGTGCCCTTTGATCCGCAAGTAATCATTTCAAAGCTAGACGTCAAGTTGCGGACTCCTACACCTACAGGACCCCCCTCTATAGACGCTGATCCTTGGGTTTCTCAAACGCCTCGCAACCCAATAGATGCTCTCTCACAGACTACTCTAGTTAAAAATCGCATTGCACGGCACCAAGGAAGCTCGCCAACCCCCATTTTTGCTACTGTTACTGCATTAGCTAAAGGGACAGAGATTTTGGCACATGAAATGACTTTATTGTCAGCTGAAGTCCGCACCCTTCGAGCAGCAAACGAAGCTCTTAGCAAACGCCGGAGGGCTAAAAAGTCTCGTGTCCGTCAAGGGTGTGCACTTTCTGTAGGGGATGCACATGATGATTTGTCCCAAAGGGCAGTTACGGAGCAAATAAATCGCGAGAAGCGCTCTGGAGGGGTTGGTAGGAATGAGGGGCAACCAGGTGTATGACATTGTGGCACTTGCGGGGGGGCTGGCCATAATGCACGAACTTGTCAGGAGGTCATAGAAGTACTTAGCTCATCAGATTCTGAATAGTTTTAGTTTTAATACAATATACCTTACAGTGGTGGGTATAAAAAAGTTTCACGACTCGGTGACATTCACGACTCGGTGTACAACCACGTTACCACTATAAGCTAGGTCATCATTTACTAGGCATACCTTCACGACGCGATATCTAAGCAAACTTTCTAGAGTAAATACGACTACTAGAAGGCTAAGTGTGAAGATCCAGAACTTATTCGTGGCTAGTTTGAGCTTGTGTGTAACACAATTGTGAAATATGGCATCCATGAAGCAGATACATAAAAATTTTATGAGACTAGGTTTTTAATAGGCATGCTCTTAAGCGCAAAGGTGGCTACAAGCTCTAAACGACGTGGCCGGCCCCCAAAGCAGCCTGGCAATCGGGAATGGGTTATAGTTATCTAGAGTGTGTGTGCAGACGGCTAGGTAGTCCCTTCATACATAGTTGTGAAAGGCAAATACCACCTCCTCCCTTGGTACTAGAACGGCAAATTCCCAAAGAACTAGAGGATTCATACAAGCGAAAATGGTTGGACTACAAACGAGATTGGTCTGCAATAGACCACAGGCGACAACGACGTCGCGGACGAAGGAGAAGGACTTAATCGCAGCAGATTGGGTAGATGGGATAGTGAGAGGGGGTTTATGACGAGGTAATATCTCTGTTTATGTAGGGACGAAGCCATGATGCAAAAGCAGTATGTATATCCTGAGCTATAGCTTCAAGGATTGTTCTAGTCAATCGGCTTCTGGAGATCAAGGATGATAGATAATGAGAGTGATCTACGATGTAATGTCTTCAGCTGCATGCTTCCAGAACCCACACCTGACAGGAACAAGCTTAAAGATGCCATTCTCAGCGAACTCCCAAGCAATTGTTATCGTGTGAGAGTTTCACACCCATTATCCGTGAGCGAGCATGGCCGTTCTGGGCTCCATAAGATGTTGTTGTTCCTTGGCTTCTCTTTGGTATTATGTGCTTAATATCGAGACCGTTGATGTGCCCCCAAATGCCGCCCACCTTTTGCTGCCGCCTCGGGACTTGGCTTGTGGGGTGTCGGCCTGCTTATTATTCGTTTGTGGGTCATGCTAGAGCTCCCCCTGTATTACTGTCGCGGCCCGCTATTTTATTCCACAGATGTCAGGCCGGATGCCTTTCAGAGCTGGTGAACGTTCCGATCCCGGAAGACAGGGCGATATAATAACGCGGGTCGTTGCAATTATACAAGTGGAATAGTAGGTATATGGGGCATGAGCCGCAGTTGTGATACGTGGCGGGCTGTAGTGTACCATGATACGTTTCTCTTGGGACAAATTCTTCAGCAAGAGCTTTTGTCTAATTATTTCCCATTTTATCCAGCATCGCTCAAACATACACTGACAGCGCTACCAACTATGCCCACGAAGCTCTCCTCCTAACTAATAATCGTCACAGGGAACAAAAATTTCATCGGCTCCCCCCTCACAGGCAGGATATCCGTGCGCGCCGTGGCATTAACCGTCTTCCCATCTCCCCTCAGATAAATATGCGCCACCCCAAGGAACTGACGCTCATAATCCGGCCCCTGCGTCCAGATAGCCTCAACTCTTGATGTGGCGGGCAACTCGCTGCCATCGACGTTGCGGCAGGGCACCCACAGCTGCTGGATGAAAATGGGGCTGCACTCGACGTTGATGCCTGGGGCGCCTGTGCGGTAGCGGGCTGCGGCGGCGAGTTTGAAATTCGAGCGGCAGCCACCGGGGGAGCAGCCCCATTTGTAGTCGGTTGCTTGGAAGGTGGGGATGTCAAGGCAGGTGTTGCGGGATTGGTGCTGGGGGATGGCGGAGGCGGAGGCGTAGGTTGCGGCTGTTGCCAGGAGGGCAGCGTAGAAGTCTGTACGCATGGTGGCGAGGAGGGTTTGTTATTGAGATATTTTATAATTATGTGATTATTATGAGTGTAGGGTGAGTGGAGTTGATTGGTCAATGGATAATACTGGGCATGATCAATGCAAAACCTTGGGAGTCTCCTCCCGTTTATAATCGTCGGTGTTTGCACCGACCACCCTACAGGTGGTCGGCGAAAGCCCAAAAGCGAGATGAAGCCCGCCAGGGGTCTTGTACATAGCCGAAGAAGAGATTTACACACAAATTATATACGTTTCTCCCTTTCATCTATACACTTGTGACAAAACTGCTTCGTCGTCGTACTTGAATCTAATACAATGGATGATGCCCTCCAATTCCTCCGCGACAACCCTTCAGAAAAGCCTATAACCGCTGCACGAATATTCAATATAAATGCGAAGACCCTCAATACGAACCTCCGATGAGCGAAACTCAAAGCCCAGGCACCAAACCCTATTTACGGAGGCCAGAATAAGATACTTTCAGAGGCACAAATCAAGGCTAACGTAGTTCACAAGCGAGTCGCCTACACAAGCTCACCGCCGATTATTCCTTGGCATCATACGAAATCATAAAATATCTCAACAATTAATTAATTAAACTATTCTAACTCTTCGGCATTTGAATCATCAGATGTATCTACAATATTTGGACAAGTTCGTACGTTGTGACCAATTTGTCCGCAACATCTACAACAACGTTTTTGCGGCTCAGTTTGCTTCGTACGACCCCTACTTTCTCGCAAATCAGCTTGTAATTGTATATTAGCCTCTCTTTGAGCCTCTGAGTCTTGGACAGCTTCGACAGTAAGTACTCCTCCTTCTTGCAATCGACGTTTCTTCGTACGACGACGTCGACTAAGTAAGTCATTTGCTTTGCGAAGTGCAGCGTTTTCTTCTCGTAATAACGTCAATTCATGTATTGCACTCGCTGCACCTTTCGCAACCTGATCAATGCTTCGTAAAAGCAAAGTTGGTGAACTATTCTGATGTCATATAATCTGGTCTTTAAGGTATGTTAATTGAGATTGTGTCTCAAGTACATTGTGAGGAGTTTTAGGTTCCCAAATCACAGGTAGAGTTGGCGTAGGCGTTGGTGTTGGCGTACGAAGTCGAACATCAAGCTTTGAGATTACATAGTCTGGATCGTACGGAACAAGCCCTGTAGCACGAAACCCTGCTCGAATGTTTGATTCAATCATTGCTGTACGAAACGCTATGTGAAAGGCAGGGAAAAAATCTTCTTTCGAGATGTGTGTAATATGCGCACGCATCAACTTCTCAATCTCAGTTCCGTACGAACGCTTTAATGGTCGAAAACAACCAACGTCAAGTGGCTGAAGGTTATGAGACGAATGTGCTGGCATGCAAAGAATAATAATATTCCAGTCCTTGCAATACATCTCAAATTCGATTGGGTGATGACTTTCGTGCCCGTCAAGAATCAAAAGTCGATATCTACCCTTCGTACGACTCTGTGTATGTCGATTAAAATGCTTAATCCAATCAAGCCCTCGCTCTTTTGTTGTCCAGACAGTTTGACGTAACAGCAACAACCCAATTTAACGGCAAAGAAGCATTTTCATACCAAGACGAAAGGTGATTTTTCCCTGCAACAATAATAAATGGCGGTAGCGCATATCCGTACGATCCAATGCCTTGAATTACTGTAATCCATTCCCTATTACCTTGATGTGTCATACGAGGTCTGCTCTTTCGTTCAGCATTCGTTACAACCATCTCAGATGATATTTGGCCCATTAAAAATCCCGTCTCGTCAAAGTTGTATATGTCCTCCTCGTGAATCCCATATTTAGTAATCATGTTTCGTACAAGTCGAAACCACGCATTATATGCGTCAGGATCTTCGCATTGAACTCGCTGATAGTCGATCTTTCGATTAAAATGTGTACAGAGTTGTGGTTGTCGTCGTACGAAGTTTGAAATCCAGTTCTTTCCGACGCGTCCGCTGTCGCGTTCAGCAAGCAATCGATTCGCCATATCTTCAACAGCACTGCGTCGAGGAGGAAATGCTCGCGAATCTAGGTCAAGAATATGTCGTACGACAACTTCTTCTTCTAATATTGTCAATTTTCGAGACTTAACTGAAGTTGTATATCGTGCAGGTTTTCCAGAGTGTCGATCTCTCAATGTCATACGAGGAAGATTGTAGATTCGCGCAACGTGAGTTACACTTAGTTTTGGGTTTGATTTAAGCACTTGAAGTGCAAGAATCATACTTCTTTCTTCGTACGAAGTTGCCATGTTTAAAAAAAAAGTTATGTAAGTTTAAAGTCAAAAGTATGATGCCAAGAAAAAATCGTCGGTGAGCTTGTGTAGGCGACTCGCTTGTGAACTACGTTATATACAAATATGTAGAGGATTCATATTTTGCAGGCTATGGGGCATCAAAAGTGATGGTTTTTACAGCAATTGGCCACTTGCGGGCAGTGGAAATACTGCCTAAACCAGCACCTTCATGGCGCTGGTTTCAGAGCTTTATAAAGAGCTCTTCGATCCTCTTTCAAGTTGTCAAAACGAAGCCAATTGCACGAGTCTGAGTTACGACCCATGATATTCCTGCGGTACAAGACTGGTTTGGAGTGTATTTGGCATGGTGTACTCAACACAATATCCAGCCACAGGATATTTATAACTTTGACGAGACTGGTTTTCGTGTTGGAGTAGCACCAGGGGAGGATGTAATAGTTCCTGTATCTATTACAGAAGTATGTATAATTCAGTACTTGTAACTTAATACAATTAAACTAACACTATTAAAGATGTATGTTCCAATGGCCGAAAACCGCAAATCTATTACCGTGATTGAGTCAATCTGTGCTGTTGGACAAGTGCTTCCACCAATTATCATTGTACATGGACGACAACATATGGCATCTTGGTATAATGAGAAATTGACTGGCGATGAGCTTGTATTACTTTCAGACTCAGGATATACCAATAGCGAGCTCGCAATGCTATATTTGGAGCTATCATTCATACAGGAGCTGGGCCTGATAAACCTCTAAAGGTCCTCCTTATGGACAGCCATATCAGTCATACAACACCAGAGTTCGTTATACGGGCAACTTCAATGAATATCCATCCATATCCGCTTCCTTCGCATCTTACGCACATTATGCAGCCACTTGATGTTGGTGTTTTTCAACCTTATAAACACTGGCACAAGAAGGCAATTCAATATGCTATGCGTAATCTTTATATTGATTATAATATAGCTTCATTCTTTCGGGATTTGAACGAAATCTGCCAGCAGACATTCAAGAAAGGAACAATCATTAGGTCCTTTCGTGAAGCTGGAATGTGGCCAATCAATTCTAAAGAAGCTCTCAAGAAAATGAAAGTTTATACGATTTGTGAGCGCACTCTTGATCCTCCACAAATTCCACAGACTCCAACAAAATTTGTGCATTCTGAGCTCAAATTACGGCACTGGCAAAGTAAAATACCATGTCTTTTGTCTAGTCCTTCAGCACGAGAATGGGATTCTTGGGCACGTTGCTCAGAAAATGTACTTGTTCAAGGAGAACTGGCTATTCTACAGTATGATTTATTATCTACAAAAGTAGCTAATCAACAGAAGGCGAAGCTCAAAAGCCGCTCTGTCGCTCAAGCAAATACTGGTCCATTAACTGCTAAGGATGCATGGAAAAAAATTAATGACAAGGCTAGAAAAGACAAGGAAATTCAAGAGCGAAGGGCGAAATACAAAGCACGAGTAGTGCTTAATAAAGTCAAAAAGGAGCTTCATATTCGTGGAGTTGAGGCCCGTAAAGCAGAGCTTTCAAGAAAGCGGCAAGTTAGCCAGATGTTAAAGGCGAAGGAGGAGGTGCCTTCTGATTTACTTATTCCAATTCCAGATCCAGAAAAAATTGCGCAGGAATCAGAGCTTCAAGAAGAAGCCAATACTCAATTAATTTCAACGATGGGGTACGAATCACAGGCTGACGACAATGATGAGACAGGATTTATAAGATTCAGTGGATTGGATACAGACCTATTTGCGGACAGGGAGGACGAAAATTTAGACCCAGGGTTGTTTTAAATTTGGGAATAGCTTTAATTTTATCACTCAATTGCTGGTATAATTGTTTAGATAGTGGTTGTATTAGATTCTACATAGTTATGATATCTGGTAGGCTTCAACTCGCTTTCAGGCTTCAACTCGCTTTCAGGCTTCAACTCGCTTTCGCCGACCACCTGTAGGGTGGTCGGTGCGAACACCGATGATTATACTCATCTCAAACATTTGTCTCACCACCTCGTATGTGGCCAGCACTGAGAAGGCACGTGAGTTAGGTGA
Organism: Pseudogymnoascus destructans; assembly: GCF_001641265.1. Classification (NCBI taxonomy): domain Eukaryota; kingdom Fungi; phylum Ascomycota; class Leotiomycetes; order Thelebolales; family Thelebolaceae; genus Pseudogymnoascus; species Pseudogymnoascus destructans. The sequence goes on along the minus strand of NW_020167539.1, from coordinate 322,331 downwards.
TTGACATGTTGACGTGTTGATCAAGTCCACTGGTGCGGAGTATGGGTTGAGCAGCCGCATAGCGTCGTAAAGAGAACCTGTCATGTTGGTCGTCTCATATTGTGAATCATTTAAGGAACCTGTCATGTTGATCGTGGGGTATCCATGGGACCTGTTTCTTTGGCTGAACCCTCGTATTTCGTCGTTGGGGAAAGCCACAATCCCGAGCAATTTAGCAACTGTTACTGTCACACTTTTAGCGTCTAACAGTCCCACTCCGGCCCCATGTGCCCAAATAGGAAAGGGGACTGTCACACTGTGACAGAGCCATTTCTGGCCTAGTAAATTAGTAGTGTATTGTGTGTAGTTTAGCCATAATCAACAATTTAAACGACATCCTATGTTTGAAATAGGTGAATACTGACTGTACTCTGTATATCTATAATCTATAACATATTACATTATGGCGACCCCCTACAGGATTGATTGGCTACAAAATGGCGAAATTCATGATTGGTTAAGGTGAATATAGACCCATTTATTACTTCTCTAGGCTTAAGGTGCACAGTTTTCACACTAGGATCCACTATTCTATGGTCTGTACCTGCCATCCGTAGCCCCTATATGCTCCCATAACTATTTAATGTATATAGCTCTACCTCCTAAAGGTAGCTGTACGCTGTGCCTTTGATATAGGTGTTCCCACTGCCATGTGTACTAGGAGTTGTCGCTATTCTGTACGAATCGCCTAAGTCAAAGGTATGCAACGTGCTCTCTATGCTCTACCTCCTAGAATTGTCACTATAGCATATAGGCCTGTGGTAGGGCATCACCACTAACGGTAGTACTTCCCTTTATACTTAGTGACTACCAGCTTACAGACTGTCTATAGCCTCCTACTGACGCCCTACTTAGTGACTACCAGATTACAGCCCGCCTACAGCCTACTACAGACGCCCCTCTACAACAGCGCAGCCATGGTTGCCCTTGCCGTTAGCCTACTATCCCCTTACCACTTCACTCTATTACTCTATACCGTACGTAGTCTACCCCTACTAAGGAGCCTATTGTGTCATACTGACATTCGTTGCACTCAGTTTGCTATCAAACTCAAGAGCAAACTTAGAAATCTCCTCCTCAAACCTACAAGTCACCATACATATCTTGGCTTATCACACCAACAACAAGAGCAATACTACTCAATGATTGCTGCAAACTCTTCTACTACATCTGTTTATGCTACATACATCACGGCATATCATTTGAACACTCATTGAACAAGTTATTAAGAAAATCTCCTCCTTAAGGGGGTGGGCCAATACTACCACATGACATATCTCTACCAACTAGAGGCCTAGGAACATGAACGATAGCTCCAAAAGCTTCTACAACCCTCTATGATTCATTACACGTCATCGCTCCTTAGTTACCCACAAGATTGGTTAAGTTATGACATAATTTGTCTATAGTGGTACTCTGACCTTGGACCTCCTTTCACTTCCTATAGGCTAGGAACCCAAGAGATGGTTCTATGGAATTCTCTTACGTTCACTACATGATTGGCAAGCTAGTTGTGGGTCGCACTTGATTTCTAATACAGTTACCAAGCCTGGTTAGTCATGGAAAGTCTTGGAAATGAGAGAACTACACTCCTTTGGCATAAATAGGATTGCCCTTTCCTTAAGAAAGGGCAAGCAGACAATACAGTAAATCGACTAGCACATACTTCTATGTATTTTCCAAGCTTCCAAGCATTGATCTTGTTATTCTTTGTTTCTGAAAAAGTCAGTGAGGTGCTAACCTCTGACTTATCCCTGAGTTCTCAGACTCAACATTTGTTGCAACTTGTCTAAACCACTCCACTACATCATACACCTGATTGCTGCATTGTGGAATAGTCTAAGCTATGACCCTTTGGGTGTGTTGTCTTAGTGAAATCATCCCTTCCTTGGGTGGCTAGATTCTCACATCTGGTGCACCCACCATTACAATGTTACAGCTACGGTAACGTGATGTCATGGTTAAGGACCAGGGATCGATGGAGAACGAGTGTTCCGAAGAGGCAGCAATTGAATTGTCTCAGGGGTGTTTCGTGTGCGAGGCGTTCGTTGCTCCGTAGCTTCGACTGTAGGTATGGGGGCGTCCACCGGCGGTGTGGACGGGATTCTGGTCTGGGCTGCCGTCAGGGTAACTAGTAGATCCTTGACCTCCTGTATCTGTGCTTCAAGGTGGGCCATTCGACTCGGGGTGCCTTCGGATGGCACAGCAGTCGTTGCTGCAGCAGTGGTTTGTCTGGTAGTCATTCTGGGCAGTTGACCATCGTTGTCTTGGGGTATTTTTGATGTCGGCTTTTTCGACATATTGCCTCGGGTGTGTATCGGTGCCGATACGAAAGAGCTTGACTTCCGGTAGCTTGTAGCTATCAATGCTCTTGTCCACAATTTCCTCTGTGCTAGGAGGGGGTTCTTAAGGATCTCGTATCCTATTTGGCGCCAACGCGTCAGCTACTTTACCAGCTTGTTCTGAAGAATCAAACCCTGATCCACTGGCTGTCCGTGAGATCTCTGGAATCACGGCTATTTGAAGTCGTCAGGTCTCTCCTCCGAAACGTCACCGAGTCGCAGTCGATGGTGTAACGGTAGTTCTCCTGAGTCGTTCCGGTGTGGGATATTATTAAGTACGGCCGTCCCCGGCAGGCGTGATCTTTTTTGTATAATGTAAGGACATGTAATGGTGGGTGCACCAGATGTGAGAATCTAGCCACCCAAGGAAGGGATGATTTTACTAAGACAACACACTGTCTTAGGAAACAGAGCCAAAGGGTTGTAGCTTAGACTATTCCACAACGCAGCAATCAGGTGTGTGATGTAGTGAAGTGGTTCAGACAAGTTGCAACAAATGTTGAGTCTGGGAACTCAGGGGTAAGTCAGAGGTTAGCACCTCACTGACTTTTTCAGAAACAAAGAATAACAAGATCAATGCTTGGAAGCTTGGAAAATACATAGAAGTATGTGCTAGTCGATTTACTGTATTGTCTGCTTGCCCTTTCTTAAGGAAAGGGCAATCCTATTTATGCCAAAGGAGTGTAGTTCTCTCATTTTCCATGACTTTCCATGACTAACCAGGCTTGGTAAATGTATTAGAAATCAAGTGCGACCCACAACTAGCTTGCCAATCATGTAGTGAACGTAAGAGAATTCCATAGAACCATCTCTTGGGTTCCTAGCCTATAGGAAGTGAAAAGGAGGTCCAAGGTCAGAGTACCTATAGATAAATTATGTCATAACTTAACCAATCTTGTGGGTAACTAAGGAGCGATGATGTGTAATGAATCATAGAGGGTTGTAGAAGCTTCTAGAGCTATCGTTCATGTTCCTAGGCCTCTAGTTGGTAGAGATATGCCATGTGGTAGTATTGGCCCACCCCCTTAAGGAGGAGATTTTCTTAATAACTTGTTCAATGAGTGTTCAAATGATATGCCGTGATGTATGTAGCATAAACAGATGTAGTAGAAGAGTTTGCAGCAATCGTTGAGTAGTATTGCTTCTGTTGTTGGTGTGATAAGCCAAGATATGTATGGTGACTTGTAGGTTTGAGGAGGAGATTTCTAAGTTTGCTCTTGAGTTTGATAGCAAACTGAGTGCAACGAATGTCAGTATGACATTTCGGCAGGGCCCGTAGGGCTCGGTAAACTAGGGCACAGGGCGCCTGGATAAAAGGGGGCTGGAGGCCTTGGAAGAAGGACTCCAGTGAATAGTCGCTGTATATACCTATTGTGCTTACTGAATACGAGACCTTCCTGCCTCCTGACCTGGTTCCCTGGACTCCCGTGAGACCTTGGGCTTACGCTTTACACGTACACGTACGGACTCTTATATTTACCATTCTTAATGCCTATAATAGCTTCATTAAGTGTTACATCAAGCTCACTAGCTTTACTGCTTCTTTGGCGTACCATGTTAATGTTCATGGTGTTGTTGTAAAGTTGTTGGTGGTCGGCCATCCCCACTACTGTAGTTACGCCACGACCTACGTTACTGATATGCGCAAGGTACTGATAAACCACGTTAATCAAATCCAATAATTTTGACATACATTTTAATTTCAGCTGATGTAGTTCCACTCTTGACCAAAGCTGACCAAGGCTTAGTTTGATACTATCGAGGACGAGAAGGGTCCCCGTAAGCTTGGTGATGAGCGCGATTGTGAATTTGCGATTTGTGGCTTCTGCAACAGGACCACCATCGGAAGGTGCCAAGTGAGCATTCCTCTACTTTGCCTGCAAAGCCGCCAACTTATCCTCTACAATCTTCTCAATCAACTTTTGCAACGCCTCCGGCACACCCCCTCCCTCAAAGTAACCCTCCACACTCTTCGCCGCGTACTTCCCCATCATATCAACCTCCACATTCACATCCCCACCCACCGGCTTCGCCACCGTCACCACTCGCTCCTGTGTATACTCAATGAGCATGACCTCAAACCAGCCCTCCACGTCATCCACCTTCGTGATCGTCAAGCTCGCCCCATCCAGCGCCACAAACCCCTTCTCAACAATATACTTCATCACCTCCTTGTCCCTCGGTCGCAGCCTGAACGTCACGGCCTCTCCATCCGGGGTCTTCGCATCAATAGCCGCAACAGTGTCGACATGTCCCTGCACGAAATGTCCGCCCATGCGTGTGTGCGACGAGACGGCACGCTCGAGGTTGACGGAGTCGCCCTGGGCGAGGGAGCCGAGGTTCGTGCGGCGCAGGGTTTCGGGCGCGACGCCGACGGTGAAGGTGGAGTCGGTGAAGGAGGTTACAGTGAGGCAGGTGCCGTTGACGCTTATGGAGTCGCCCTCGTGGCAGTCGATGAGGATGGGGGCGGCGTTGGAGATTACGAGCGTGGTGCCGCCGGATGCATCGGAGAGGTTGAGGGAGGAGACAACTGGGGAAAGGTTAGCGGGGCATTGAGAGCGGAGAGGAGGTAAGATGTACTTCCAAGGATTTCAACGATGCCGGTGAACATCTTGGCTGGTGGGAGGGTATTTTGGAGTGTTGTTGAGCTTGGTAATTGAGATTGGAGTCGCCTCGGGAGGGTTTGGCGGGGTGCAACTTTAGTACGGGGTTCTCCCGATTACCGGCTCGTCGCTTCCTCGGGGATTCTTCTGGAACACTGGAACGCCAACTCCCGAGCCTCGATGCACTGACCTCCTTCTTCACCTCCCGTGGTACCCCAAAATGATCGTCGGCGCCACAAACTTTTGAAGCCCATTTTTTGTCGCAGGAGGTGTCTCCGGTGAGACTGGTGGGACGGAGACATGGGTGTATATGGCTTCCTTTTTAACGCATCTGCTATTACTTTTCAGGTCGTACAGGCACAGGAACGAAATTTAGCCATTGGGAAGCCTTAGCGGGACTGGGGGATAGGGACGACCCCGAATTATTATGTCCTCGTTATGTTGGAACTGTGCGGGGAAAGGTATGTTTTTATTTGAGAGATTGCAGCCCTGTTAGTATAAGTACTGTTGTTAAGGCCCGTCGCCGTCATTCTCTCCATCCCATTGAGTCGCGATGGCATCACTGGCCATCATGTCCATCTCGAAGCTCTCACTCCTGGCTTGTCTCCGCCGCGGCTGCTCTGCCCGGAGGCAACAGCTGGACGCCTTCCCTCTCCTCCTGAGGAACCGGCACTTTCGCCCCCTTTAAGCCGATCATCACTTCGCCTTTCCCCAAACTCGGCGCGCCCCTGACGCCCGAGATTCTCGCGACCTTCGCGCAGCCGACTCTCGCCAACATCGCGCGCAACTCGTATGTCAGGCGTAAAGGCTCTCAGCTGCTGCTCAACGGCGAACGTTACATTGGCGGGGGTGCAAATGTTTATTGGCTCGGCCTTGACGAGAACGTGATCCCGCCTGATGGAGAGCCGTTTTACGAGCCGTTCAAGGCGAGTTACCCGACCCTCGGCCGCATCACGGAGGTTATGAACACGCTGGTGACGATCGGGGCGAAGACCATCCGGAGCCAGACGTTGGGGGTCAGCATGGGGAACCCGCTGAGCATCATGCCGACTCTCGGGGTGGTGAATGAGGAGGCCTTCGCGACGGTTGACTGGGCCGTTTTCCAGGCGAGGCAGCACGGGTTTAGAATCATTATCCCTCTCACTAACGCTTTTGTACGTAAAATATCTTCCTTACACCCTACTAACAGCACTTCAGGACTACTACCACGGAGGCCGATTCAATTTCCTCCGCTGGCGTGGCATCAACATCACGCAAAGCGATGCTTCCCCCCTCGTCGGCGAGTTATTCACGAACCGCCAGATCATCAACGACTTCAAGAACTACATCCGCATCCACATGACACACAAGAACCCCTACACCGGGCTCACCTACGCACAAGACCTCACCATCCTCGCCTATGAGACGGGCAACGAGCTATATGGCAACGTCTGGGGCGACATGAACGTTCGCGCGTGGGTTCAGGAGATCGCGAAGTACACCAAGAGTCTCGGCCCGCACAAGCTAGTCCTCGATGGCACGTACGGTGTCAACACTACGCATCTTGATATTCCGGAGGTGGACATCTACTCGGACCATTTCTACCCGCTGGACGCGAAGAAGCTGTCGGCGGGGATTGAGAAGGTGAGGGGCGCGGGGAAGGTGTATTGGAGCGGGGAGTATGCTTGGCGGGATTGAATGGGAAGGAGACGCCGCAGGGGGACTCGCTGGAGATGGTTTGCGGTTATTGAGGCGGATCAGAAGAGGGAGGATTCGGTGGTTGCGGGGGATGCGTTTTGGAGCTTGTTCATGCACAATGCCGGTAAGCTTGCATTCACCCACTCACCTTTCCTCTTCGTTCTGAAAATCCGAAGTTGACGTACCGGGGTATGATGCGCAGTACACGAATTATTAGGTGCGCGGCAAGGCGCGGCATGGCATGGCAATGTCTTGGGTGGATCTGCGCATGTTTTAAGGGAGTTCTCGTGCTATATGCAGTGTATTTTCGTCGCCGTCACCAGTATCATATCATATCATATCATCCTCTATCCCTCTTTCCTCATCCTCATGCCCATCCTCGGCACTCTCTCTCCACCTCCCGCCGGGTTCTTCCGGATCCAAGCATATTTAGCCCACACAAAAACTCACTCATTGGTCCAAAATCCGCCTTATGACAGAACTCTGACTCGTAACTGGGTACACGCTGAACTGGACTGGGCTTGTGTGGCCCGGCTGGTTAGAAAATGTCACCATAACATACCGGGCTGGCTGGTGGTCGTCAATTACTTACCTCTAAATACCCTAAATATCCTCAAATTGTCCTCCTACGTACCAAGTAGCAGTTAGAGTTAACCTCGCTGTCGCTCTCGCCCAGGAATAGACGACATACCTACCTACAATCCACCCACAAACGCTCTACAACCAAACCACCCGCAACAATGAACTGCCCCTCCCGCACCGACGACACCGACGGCCGCGAAGGTTGGAACCAGAGCCCCAACCTGCTCGCCGGCACCATACGTGCCGACTTCAACGGCCGCACAAATGCCACAGCGCGCCGCTCTTTAGATCTTGATGTACCAGGAGAGGATGTTCCTATAGCCCAGTCCCTAGTCGATACGCCGCCGCCCGAGAAGGGGGAGAAGGGGCCGGTCGTTGGGGAGAAAGGTGATCTGGCGGGTCATCTGACGACTGGAGACGGAGATGGCGGTGGAAGTGGAGGAGGAGGAGGAGGAGGAGGAGGAGGAGGAGGAGGGAGAATTCGGAAGAGGAAGATGTTCTATGAGAAGATGGGGAGGATGTTTATGAAATATGCCAGTTTTATCGGGCCTGGATTTATGGTAAGAAGAGAGAGTAGTTTGGGTACCGGTGCTAATTCCCAGCACAGATATCTGTCGCCTATATCGATCCGGGTAACTACTCAACAGCCGTGGCAGCAGGCGCAAGCTACAAGTTCCGGCTGTTGTTTATTGTGTTGCTGGCGAATATCATCGCCATCTTCCTGCAGTCGCTGTGTATTAAGCTGGGGACGGTGTCGGGGATGGATTTGGCGCAGATGTGTCGTGCGCATTTGCCATGGTGGCTGAATATATTTCTTTATGTGCTGGCAGAGGGAGCAGTAAGTGTTCTATTATGATTGCTATTTGCAGTGGGACAAAGCTGACTTGTGTATAGATTATTGCTACGGATATTGCTGAGGTATGCACTTTCACACCCTCAGACACTCTTCCCAAGAACCCATGTCCGCATATGACTACCCAGCCTTTACTATCACACTCAGACACTCTACAAGCAACATACTAACTAATCCTAGGTCATTGGAACTGCAATAGCCATCAACCTCCTCATTCCCCAGATCCCCCTCGTCGCAGGATGTGCCATCTCTATTGTGGATGTCATGCTGATCCTCATCTTCTACCGCCCAAGCGGCTCCCTCAAGGGCCTACGCACATTCGAGTTCTTCGTCATGGCTCTCGTCCTCGCCGTCGTCATCTGCTTCTGTATCCAGCTCTCCCTCATCAAGGATACATCCGTTGGCTCCGTTTTCCGCGGCTACCTGCCATCGAAGGAACTCGTCGAGCCGCAAGCGTACGTCTCCCCATCTCCCTCCCTACCAACTCCATACCCACAGAACCCCTCCAACTAACTCGCACCAGCATCTACCAAGCCTGCGGAATCCTCGGCGCAACAGTCATGCCGCACTCCCTCTACCTAGGTTCCGGCATCGTCCAACCCCGCCTTTACGCCTACGACGTGAAATACAAACACTACACCCCCACCCCCCCAACCAGCGGCACCTCCTCCTCCTCCGCCCTCCCCTCCAAAAACCCCTACCACCCCTCCCTCCCCGCCATCCGCTCCTCCCTCACCTACTCCATCACCGAACTCACCATCTCCCTCCTCACATTCGCCCTCTTCGTCAACTCCGCGCTCCTCATCCTCGCCGGCTCCTCCCTCCCCGCCTCCACAGCCGACGCCTCCATCTTCGCCATCCACTCCCTCCTCGCCTCCACCATCGCCCCCGCAGCAGGAACAATCTTTGCCCTCGCTCTCCTCCTCTCCGGCATCTCCGCCGGCATCGTCTGCACCATCGCCGGACAAATGGTCTCCGAAGGCGCCCTCCGCTGGACCACCGCACCCTGGCTTCGCCGCCTCATCACCCGCTCAATCAGCATCACACCAAGCATCATAATCGCCGCCGCAGTAGGCAAGGACGGCCTCACCGCCGCTTTGAACGGTAGCCAAGTCGCCCTCTCCGTCGCCCTCCCATTCGTCTCAGCACCACTCATCTACTTCACGTGCCGTAGCCGCTACATGACCGTGCGGCCGCCACGGCCGGTCGAGCCGCACGCCGATGACGACGGTGATGACGAAGCTGAGGTGGTGGAAAGTGCGGTTACTGCCGGGGAAGGACCGATGGGGGCTGCGGATGCTAAAACGGAAGGAGCGACTACCGTGCCTGCCGTTACAACGACGCTACCGCCGCCGGGTGGTAGCGAGGCGAAGACTAATTCTTCGCCGCGTGATCGCGAGCCGCGAGTTGATGTGGCGGATGTGGTAGAGGGGGCGCGTGTGGCCTCGCTGGACGAGGATGCGGATGCTGGGGTGGTGAATTTCAGGAATGGATGGGTGACGGGGGTGTTTGCAGTATTGGTGTGGTTGTTTATTACGGTTATGAATGTGGCGAATTTGGTGTTGTTGGGGGTTAATGGGGGGTGAAGGGGAGAAGAGGGAGAAGGGTGTGCTTGAGGAAGGCTTGGTGTTGGTGATGTGTCACGAGCTGTGGAATGTGGTGGGTTGTTTACGTGCTTTGGGCTTGGGATTGAGGTAGTTTAGGTGGGAGAATAGTCAATTTATACTTTGACTAACATAGAACTCTAACTAGAGAATAAGATCATTGAATATGAGGTCGAAGCGATCCTAGACAGAAGGTTAGTAGGACGCAAAGAAGAGTCTTTGATAAAATGGAAAGGTTATGAACCTACTCGAGTATAGACAATTCATAGGAAACGGTAGGAAACCTTAGCTGTCTAAAGTTGCTAGAGGCGTTTCACCGTCAACATCCTAGTAGTTGAAGAACCTAGACACAGTGTTGCCAATAGTATATTGGTCTTGGCAGTATATTGCAATATATATTGCAATATGGGCCTTGGCAATACAATATGGCCTCACGCCAGATGACTGTAATACAATATGGGAATTTCATTCCAATATATTGCCAAGACGCACTATTGGCAACACTGCCTAGACAGCAAAGACAGCAAAAGGTCGTGTGTTAAAGCATCGCCCCTAGAGATAGCCTTAGAGGAAGTTAGGAGGAGGGAACAAGCCTCAGCCTCACGCCACTCGCGTTCCTCTAACTCGTCTAAGGATTTTAGACCACAATGTATTATCTTAGCACCACGGGTCTTAGGATGCCCTGGTGTTGTTCAAGACGGTTAAGACAGGCCATAGCTGTCGCTACAGCCTCATAGGTTATGCGAGTTTCTAAGCGGAGACGATCCTCCTTTTTTTGTAGTGACTGCTAGCCGCTAGCAGAAGGGCCAGAGACGTTATAGTTCTAGGAATTCAAGCAGACACATTCATTATAGCGTTTCGAAGAGGCAGAAGCGACATAGCAGAGGCTGGGGAAGCGCGCAATAGCCTTGGTTGAGGAAATCGCCATTGTAGAGCCGTATGGTGCCCCGCTCTGTCGATTTATTACACTCACGGCCCTTAGTACACGGCATATATATGATGATGGGCCGGAATGCCGGGGTGTATGGGAGAAACTCGGCAAGTCACCGCCATCCTTTAGTATTAAAGAGTGGTATGAGAAGCTTGGGTATGTAAGCTGGAAGGAGGAGCTGTTGTATGAGGAGATAGCTTTAGACGGGCAGGTGGTTAAGCTATGGGGGGCGCCAAATCCAGGAGAGTGGAAACCGGGACTGAGTCTATAGTCCTTTGGGTACCTTGTTCACGTTATAAACTTATAAACTATATCTAACGTTTATTTTGGTACCCCTAACAACGGAACTACTCTAGCTTAAAATCAACAGACTTTTCTTGTTTTGCATCTCATAACTGCGTCTACATCCGATATCTAGCCTATCATGAAATGCTACCATTCTGCTTCACCACAGCCGCAACCTTGGCTGCGAGATCATCGGCCTCGCTCCTGGTGGCGGCCTCAGCGTAAACACGGACAGCATCCTCTGTTCCGCTGGCTCTCACAAAGGATCTGCCATCCTTGAACTTGGCCACCAATCCATCGATCTGAGCCTGCACACCTTGCGGCTCAACGAGCTTGCGCTCTGCGTCCGTGGTCTTGAAGAGGTTCCTGTTGCCGACCTCGACGCGCACGAGGCGGTTGGGGAGGTCAACATAGGTGAGATCCCACTCCTTCGGGGTCCAGGACTTGTGGGCAAGGATTACCTCCACAAGGAGCATGTCAGACAGGGCGTCGCCAACGGTCTGATTGATGAGGTCGTAAAGGGCGCAAAGAGTGTCCAGAGCGTTCTTCTGGGCGGGTGATTGGGGCTCCTTGGTATGGAACGCCTTCACAGCCTGCTGTGAGAAGACGACGGTACCATGGCCATTGGCCTCAAAGTAGACGCCGACATCGAACTTGGTGGCAGCGTGATGAAGCCACTTTACTCCAGTTGGAGTGCACACAGTTGGAAGCTTCAGCGACTTGGTCACGTAGTTGGTACTGGCGCCATTGGCGTATGCAGTCTGGACAACGCCGATCTTCATCTCCTGTGCAAGACCCGCTTCGCGAGTTAGGTCGCCAATGAAGGACGCAGCCAAAGTGGCAATCTTGTCTCCATCGAGAAGACGGAAACCATTCTCAGGATCGCTAAAGTAATAAATGATGCGGTCAGCATCTCCGTCGAGAGAACAGCAGCGCTCAATTGGGCCGGCTTTTGAGGCAGGGGGAGCTCTTTGTTTGGTCTTGACGTAGTCTGCACCGCACTGACTCTTGTTAGCTGGTCCGTGCGGAAATGGTGGGGTAAATAACAACGTACTTCATGGTTCAGAGACTCTGCCTTCAGGACATCATCGTTGATAATCTTGATATCAATTCCGCCTTCCGATGCCTTATCCAAGTATTTAATCAGCTCGGTAAGCTTGGGTCCTCCAACACCATTGGCACAATCTACGGTGACGTGGCCAGAGGTCGTCTTGCCCTTCATAGCCCTCTTGAAGGCAGATGACAGCTTCTCATAGTATCCCTTCTCACTGATCTCTCCGTATGATTGCGGGGTCCCCTCTGTGTTTGTGCAGCGAGTGAGGTAGTGTAACTGAGGTGTTGTCAAAGTTTTGTAGTCGGTGTACTCTGCCCCGGTAGCTTCGAGCGCATCAACCAACGCAGCGACGAGCTTAGGACCCGACGGGCGCGTATCACGGGCAAAGATGACACGAGCGGTCGTCTCGGGGCTTATCTTGAGCGAGGCTTCCAGCTTCGTGTAGATCTGAACCAGCTCCTCGTCCGACTGGGCGTTTGCAAGCTCCGTACAGTGCGCCTCCCAGGAGTTCTCGAGCATCTCTCCCATGGGATCAACGAGCTTGATACCATTGTCCTCAGGCGGATTATGACTAGCCGTGATCATGACGCCGATAGTCTGGCCGCCAAGTTTTCGAGACCGCAAGGCTGCTGTTAAACCCGCCCTGAACACGACAGAGTCCATGAGGCTCGCATTCATGCGAAAGCCAGCCGTGCCATATTGGAAAACCCGATAGGCAGGCTTTGGGTGCTTTTTCGAAGCAGCGAGGATATTGTCGGTGGAAGACATTGCGTAACTCGTAGGCTGTGGGAGGGGAGAAACAGATGCTGCGTGATGGCAAAAGAGCGGAGAAGCTCTCTTTATACGAAGATTGCCATGTTTGGGGCTTAATCCGGGCACACCCGCTTTGGCGTAACTTATGGGAACAAACGAGGCATAAGGGGTCCAACACGTGACCCCGCGTCCCCAACGCGTCGTCGATTTTCCCCGTCGCGGTTACCTCACCAACTATATCCAAAGTTCGACATCATCAACAATGGCCATTGCTCCGGCCGACCTATATAATTGCTATTGCTTGAATTGAGGGCAGAGTTGCTGTCCCTGGGCTCTTCCTGTGCTAAATTGCTTCTGTGGTATCTTTTGTATACTGGATTCTTGCGCAATGGCAGACGAACAGTGTGCCAATCCATTACTCCTTGGCTGGGTCAAAGAATGGCTGGATACAGCAAGAGAACGCAATTCGAAAGGGTTTACAGTCTATAGAAAGGCCTACGACTCCTTGAAGTCATGTCCACTCCCATTTCAGCATCCTGCAGAGGCACAACAATTACACGGCTTCGGACCCAAACTCTGCGAGCGACTGACGGATAAACTGAAAGACCATTGCCAGACAAATGGACTTGCCATGCCTGACCTGCCCCGAAAGGTTAATGAAGGGAAATCCAACGCCGATGATGGCACTGCTCCCACGAAGCCGGCCAGGAAAAAGAAGGCCTACGTACCAACTTTACGATCCGGACCCTACGCGCTGATCCTCGCGCTGTCCACCATCCCAGAGAGTGCGCCCTCCGGAATTACGAAGCAGCAAACAATTGAGCTGGCTCAACCGTACTGCGACTCTTCATTCACTGCGTCTAGTGACCCGACCAAGTTCTACACAGCGTGGAATTCGATGAAGACGCTCCTGGAAAAGGACCTCGTTGCCGAGAAGGGTCGACCGTTGAGGAAATACTGTCTCACGGACGAAGGATACGAAGTCGCCTCACGAATCAAGGCATCACAGCCGACTGCGGATCCCAAACAGAGTACGCTCGATGCCCCTGTAGTGCCGCCGAAATCTCGACAACGTGCTCCAGCTGGACCAACACTAGGTGTAGCGGACGATGATGGGTTCATGGCCCTTAATTCGAGTCCCCCCCCTCCTTCACGATCAGAACCGCAGTATGATAATGGAATGGATGGTATACAAAATGATATTGTACCATTCGGAGACGCGCTAGCAGACGAAATCGCCCTTCCCACATTCTCACCCATCACCATCCCATCCTCAGTATTCACGCTAGAACTAGTCCTCGACGTCCGAGAAGTCCGCGCCAAGGAAGACAGAGACTACATGCGCGTCGAGCTCACCAAGAAGGGCGTCACCCCCATCATGCGAAGTCTCGACCTCGGCGACGCCCTCTGGGTCGCAAAATGCAAAGACCCGCACTACCTCCAGCGCCACGGCCTCGAGGGCGACGAAATCATGCTCGACTGGATCATCGAGCGTAAGCGCCTCGACGACCTTGTCGGCAGCATCAAAGACGGGCGCTTCCACGAGCAGAAATTCCGACTCCGGAAATCGGGGGTCAAGAACGTCATATACATCATCGAGGAGATCTCCATGAACGCGGACCACTTCCAGAAGTACGAGGAGGCGGTGGAATCCGCCATCGCGTCGTCGCAGGTCGTGAATGGGTATTTCATCAAGAAGACACAGAAGATGGATGATACGATTCGCTATCTCACGCGCATGACCGTGATGCTGAAGGGGCTGTACGAGTCTAAGCCTCTGAAAGTGATACCAACCCGCGTCCTCACGACGCAAAACCACCTCCCCCTCCTAACCCAACTATCCGAAGAACACCCCGGCGTGACGCACAACATCACGTACCAAGCATTCGCCTCTCTCGCCTCTAAATCCGAGACCCTCACCCTCCGCGACGTCTTCTTGAAGATGCTGATGTGCACGCGCGGCGTGACGGGTGATAAAGCCCTCGAGATCCAGCGGAGGTGGAAGACGCCGCGGGAGTTTGTAAGGGCGTTTGAGGAGTGTGGGGGGGGGGAGGAGGGGAAGAAGAGGAAGTTGGAGATGGTGAGTGGGCGGATGAATGGGTTGGTGGGGAGGAAGAAGGTGGCGAGGGCGTTGAGTGCGAGGATTGCGGATGTGTGGGCGGATGCGTGAGAGTGAGTAGTGGAGTTTGTATATATTTGTTATACGGGACTGAGAGAGTCTAATCGTTATACCCTTGAATTTCAATGTTCATTTTTCCATGGACCTTGATATAGTTCCCAGCCGGGTCATACAACTAATAACAGTGATGTAATAATAATACAACCCTCTCAGATATAGAGCCACATATACACACAACCTAGCAAATCCGAGCCCAGCCCATCCATTGTTTGGTTTATATTTATATTTCTACACTTCTCCCTCCAGCGAAAGGGCGTCGACGAGGAAGACTTGACGTGAGGACACAGCCGGGCCGACAAGTCTCTCTTGACCATTCGACAAATTCGGGATGGGGTGTTGGCCGCTAAACCTAAACACTCAGTCAGCCCCTACGCCTATACCCAACACCTCAGAAAAACACATACCTCCTCCCCAAAGTCCGTCAACACCTATGCAGGTGTTGACCTGCACCCCCCCGCCCCCCTTCCGCCCTTCACCGTCAATCTTCACTCCCCCCAAAAAACAGCAGCTGCAGCTCCCAATAGCGAGCCAGGTCGACTTCCATGCGTGTATGGTTCCGGGTAGTAGCTTTCGTCGCCACCCCCCCCCCCCCCCAAATCCCAAATCAAGTAAAATTAATAATAATAATTAAGGATTAAAAACACAACAACAGCCACCAACAACAAACACAAAGGAACGATCAACGTTCACCAAGGTCAAGTCCCGTTCCCATATTCTGCCCACCCGGACCCATCTGCTGCTGCCCTGGTATCCCCTGCTGTCCCCCGGGTCCCATCTGTTGTCCACCCGGCCCCATCTGTTGTCCCCCTGGTCCCATCCCCGCCGGTCCCATCTGCTGGCTCGTCCTCACCTGCTCCATCCCCGGCCCCTGCTGCCTTCCACCATAAAACATCCCCGGCGGCTGCATCCCTCCCTGCCCCGCGAGGATATCCCCCCCTTTCGGCGCCAGCAACGGATCCAGTTCCGGGCCAGGCTGTTGGTACATCCCCAAGCTGCCCGGGGAACGGTTCGGCGGCATGGGTTGCATGAGGAGGTCGGGTTGCGGGGCGTATTGCTGTTGTTGGGGTGGGGGTTGCATGCCGTAGGGTGCTTGCATTGGGGGGGGTTGCATGGGTTGGTTGTATTGGAAGGCGTTTTGGGCGGGGGAGCGTTGGAATTGCGTGGTTTGGGGGAGGCTGGAGGTGGGTGATTGGTAGGGTGAGGGTGCTTGGAAGGGTTCGACGATGTCGCGACGCGGACTGAAATATCCTTGTTGTTGCTGGTCTCCTCTGTTAATTCTCTGCTGGGGGGTTGGCGCCATATATGTCGGGCTGAACTGGTCAAAGGTTTGCATTGTTTGTTGTGGGTGTTGCTGATACATCTGGAGAGGTTGTTGGACTTGAAATGGATCTGCGAATTGTTGTGCGCCGTATCCCATCCCTTGCCCTCCTGCAAACTGCGGTTGACCGGTGAAGGGTAGCTGAGCAGCTTCATCCATCTCCTGCCTTGAGCGCTTTGCTGCAGACTCATCTGCGGGTCCTCCATACAGGCTAGCCTGAGATGTTTGCGAGAAGCCGCGCTTCCTGTTATCCATGGGATACATCCCACCCTGAGAAGATATGGAACCTAGGCCTGTAGTATCAGGTGGTTCAATTTTTGCTGTCCTCGATGCGCCGGATACGCCGGCGATGGCCACTTTAGATTGGGGTGTTATTGGTGTTATTGGGAGTTGAGCTCCTTCTTGGGCATTGGCAGCTTCCATCTGCTTGCTCTGCCGCCGGCGACTTGTATTATAGTGGCGAGGTTCGTAGTTATCAGAGGCTGGACCTCTCGGGCCCAATCGAAACCGCGGCTCTTTTCGCAGCCTCAACCGCACACCCTGGTCGCTGAAAGATCTCGTCAGGAAGGTCGATTCGGCCATGCCAGGCCAGTTCTTTGCTGGATGGACTTTAAATGGTTCCGACAGGATGGAAGTGATATACTCCACTTCCTTATCTCGGACCTCATAGAGTGTAAACTGGAGCTTGAAGGTGCCTTCTATCTTGACCGAGAGGTCACCAAAGACAAAGAACCCGCCATCACTGTTATCGCTGTCTTTCAGCCGATGCAGGGACGAAACCAGCGTGCCTGCCAAAGCGTTCTTGACCTGTTCGCGATCCTCCGGCGATTTGTTCTCATCATCGTCAACCAACGTGGTTGAGATAAAATAGTAGGGGCCTGCGAAACATGAGGGTCAGTAGGTGGCGACACCAATTCACAACACGACGATGCCCTTACTTTGAAGAAAGTTCTGCGAGGGATTAACCGTCTCGCTGATCTTGAGCTGTACGATGGGTGGCGGGTCTATTGGTTTCCGATCTGCATAACCGTCAACACATACTCCAGGGTTATAATTCCATGCGCCGACTTGCCCTTCTCCTTGCCTATGAAGACCTTGGCATTCAGAGGCTTTTGCCTCACAATCAGCTCATGGTCCGCGCTGAAGTCCATGGTCAGCGACACGCCCAGGTTGTTTAGTCCGCAGTTGCGATTCGTCGAGAAGCTGTCGCGGAACTCACCTGTCGATAACCCGACCATGCGCGGTTGCCGCGGACGCGAACTGCTGCGACAGAGGTAGCTGGCTCATAAAGGTGGATGGCAGGCCCAGGGAGTGAGTGTTCCCTTGAGGCTGGCCGGCCTAGATGGCAGGTGCTGAGACGAGCGTGGATCCGCGAGTCCAAAGAATTAAGGTTGAGGTCCCTGCCAGGTTGTTCCTTGCCTGGAACCGTGGATGTGCAGTCTTTGGTAGGTAGAGGCGTTACTAGGCGATTAGATACATGGGAGGATCATGTACATATGAAGGCGCGAACTTATTGATCTTCAAGGTGGTTCTCAAAGCTACCTAACATGGCCAGCCGGTTCGCCCCCCAAGGTGGGATAGATACAGTGGGGTGGTAGTAGATCCCGCCACCGTCCGCTCGGTCGATCTAGCCAAGGAGCGTTTGCTGTTGACAGTTGACTACGTAGACAGTCGCCCGATTCTGGCACTTCCCGGAGGAGAATGGGTGGCGCGACGGAAAGAATATGGCGCTATCTAACGTCGATGTCAGTACACTTTAATTCGGCAGCCAGCCTTGAGTCTCTCGCGCGTGAGGAGCCAGGTGCTGCTGCGTGTTAAAACAATCAATCCCCTTACATTTGAAACCACGAGGACTATTGTGGCGAGAACGTCGATTGAAGTCTGGCTCCTCAAGATAACCTGGTTGGCGGTTGGTGTTGGGACCTTGATAATGGTCAAGTAGGTCGAGGAGCGCTGGAGCCGAACCGAAGACGTCGAACCACGGGATGACCAGACCAGTTCTACACTAAATAGCTGCGGAAGGCAGTCTCGAGGGTCGCCAATGCCGGTTTGAGAGCAGAACAGTGATATCGCCTACTTCCTCCAGGAGACAGGTTTGCCAAGATAAGCCACCAAAAAGAGGTGTTAAGAGATCCTTCAAATGGGCGGGTAGACAGCCAACAGATTCCCTCGAGCAATATGCGCAGCTGCTGCTCGTCCTGGCCTGCTCCCGGCCCGCCCTAACGGGAAGGAACGAACGGAAGCTGGGTCCGGGGGGGGGGGAGGGGTTTCGTTTGTTCGGGATGAGAGATAACACAAGAGGTGAAATTGGGAGTTTTTTTCTCGGGATGGGAAAGCGGATATTGATACCACGGTTGAGCAACGGATGCACAGGCAGGCAATAGAAGAATGCGGATCCAAGAGATCAGTAGTGCCGGCAGTGGGTGGCAGTGGGTGGCAGCGGTGGAGGGTGGTGTTGATGATATTGAAGGTCCAATGTCTGGTGGAAGAGGTGCGCGGCGATGGTGACGTGACGTTGCTGCCAGGCTGCATCAGGAAGGGAGCTATACTATGCTGAATCGGCGGTTGACGTCGCAGGGCCCAGTGCAAGTGCGTAAGCAGAAAACGACAAGGCTCGGGTCATCCGCTATAGAAGCAAGATCAAGGGTAGCCCGAAACGCGGGGCGGGGCAGATGGAAGAGAGGGTCTGTTAGGGCTTTGACCATGGAGGATGGAGGGGAGAGGAAGCAGGAAGATCGACCAGCATCAGCGGCGGTGGACAAAAAAGATATGCCAACGGTTGAAATGAGTCCGTGGCAGTGCATAACCATAACCAAGGCGCCAACGAGTATAACCATAACCAAGGCGCCAACGAGTATTTGACGTATGTGTGAATGTACATGTATATCAAGATTCTTGTGAGATGGGAGCGAGAACAGTGCGAGGAGGAGAAGGGGGGGGGGAAGGGGGGGAGGGGGGGGGAAGGGGGGGGCGGTGAGGGGGGTGGGGAAGAATTTGGTGGGTGAAGTAATGATGAGTGAAGTAATGATGAGTGAGGGGGCAAGTATGGCAAATATCACGATTTGTAGAGAGGAGAGTACATTTGGAGCTTACCGGTGGATTAAGTACAATAGAGTTGCTATAGGATTGATGTTTTTTTAGAGAGTATGTCATCGTCGTCGCCACCTACCCACGTACTTCTCCTGCACAAACTGACAGAGCATGTCCCGTGTCAAGGGGTACATGGGTGATATGATGCGCCCTTCGCCCTTCAGCATCACCCTCGGCATTAATTACATTCGCAACACTGTCCTTTTGTAATGCCATCCCATCAGATCGACCGCCCGACCGACCGCCAGACCGACCGCCCGACCGACCGCCCGACCACGGCGTGGGTAACATACAGTACCTGCTCAGATCACCAACATGGCCCCGATGCAGTGCGACGCTAATCTCTCTTGCCAAAGATTCAAAGATTACGAAGACGAACGAGTGCTGTGCTGTTCGCATTGGCCTGTGGCCTGGTATCCGAAGGCGGCAATGTGCTTGGACGGGCTTGTTTGGGGAAATGGCGACATGGAACGGCTTTTGGCCGTTTGCAACAATAACCTAATGCCGCCTCGTCCAGTGCCGCCGCACTGGACGATACAGTACTCGGTGTTCCACCCACTCGCTTCGCATAGGTGGCGACAGCAAGATGTGCGACACATCAATCGATACAAGGAAAGAAAAAGACGCCTTATACATACAGCAATTATATAACTATATCGCTATCCACTATCGCTACTACCATCACTTTGATCCCTACTATACCGTAAAATTCTCACTTTTGATTTCAACCCTTCCTTCTTCCGCTCTGCCTCCTTTCTGTAGTGATTTCCGTGCCCTTGCCTTTGCTGCCTTCTGCTCTACCGCTCTATCGCCCTGTCACCCGCTCGTCCCCTTCTGCTCCTTCTTCCCTATCATGATCAGCAATCATATGCCCACATATCCAGGGCGTTGACGGGCGAATCCCTGACGCTTATTGCCATCCTGCACCCTACAAAAACCGCCATGTGGACCTTGCATTGGACTAGGGTAGGTGGTGGGTGGCGGGTGGCCGCCTGTCTGGCCACTTCAACACGCCTACCGCTCGTGCATCCGTCGCTGTCAATCTGTGCGTCCCCAGCAATTCCAATGCGTGAGAGCGTGCGACGCCGACGCCGACGGCGCACGCGCAAAGGGACCTGATGTGTAAAATGTAAAACATCCATTCTATGCGAGCCACCAAACTCACCCTCCAAACACAAATTTCAGAGTCGTCGTATGCATCGTGCATGGTCACTCTTACAATCTCGAGGGAATCGCCAAGTTACTATAGGCATGGTCAGTCAGTCGCCAGGCAAGCAAGCGATCGATAGTACTACCGCACCATACCGCCGCGCATTTATCCCCAAAACACGGCGTCAAGCTTTCATTACCGACTCCTGCACTTGCGGCATTAGCTCCTGCCAGGGTCGCTCCATCGATTTTGTGAATACCTATTCACAAAATCGACGGAGCGAACACAGTCCTGTACAACAGAAACAGAACCTATCGAGCAGCGGCCGCGTACGACTTCCCAAACCTCTCTCCCATCCCTCATCCTCCTCCCAGCCCAGCTCAACAAGAATGCCGAAAAAAGTAGTCTCGTCGCATGATTCAAGCACCACTCAGCGAGCCGAGATAGTTATCTCAGCTTGCCCCCTGGCTTCGGAGCTCTCCGGTAAAGACAGAACCCCCACGTCGTCGTACAAATCGCAAAATGGAGCGACAGCCTCACTTACCTAGGCCATCAGTCACCCCGTCAGGTCAGGGCGATATCAGCAAACCCCAATGACGACCGACGCTCCCCACAGCCCTCGGCATGCCTCGCATGGCAAGCTCCGCCGGGATGGGGCCTTGATAGTCTGTGTGGGGAATGGCGGGCGGCGGGCGGCCAGTCGCATCTCGCACCGCCACTGCGGGCTGGCTGGGGATGCGCTACCAGGTGTGGATACATGGGGTGTTCCGCTTTTTACGGAGTTGTGCTAATGGTCCTGCCACGTGTGTCGAGAGTGGCACTTTTGGTTTGGGGTAGATGGGTGATGCGTGATGCGTGATGCGTGATGCGTGAGTATCTTCTGCTCGCGCTACAGTGTTTGGCATGAGGCGATATAACTACTGTACTGCGAAGGTACTGGTAGTCAATCTACGTCCCTGAAGCAAAAAAGAATCCCACGACCGCGCCCAACACTAACCGGGGACAAAACAGACGCCCCATACAACACGAGATACGCCACGAAACTCCTCGTCGTCCCAGCCCTCCCAGCACCAACCGCACATTTTAATGTCTGATGCAGGCAGCGCACCGCACCGCCAGGGTCTACGAAAGAGGAATACGATTTCCGACAGACGACGCATCGCATGCGCGACCCCACGCCACGCTGTCCCTGTGAGACTATAGCGAGGGAGGGAGTCTTATGCCCAAGAGGGGACGGGCAGGTCTGTGCGCTGGTTGTTTGTGGAATCAGGAAACGTGGAGGAGGGATGACTTGGTGTGGAGCTGGTAGTGGTGATGATGGAGGGATTCTTGACGTCGTCCAATTTCTGTGAGCCGACCCCTTTGAGCTGAGATTCGTGAAGATCAGGTGCATCCAGCGCTGTCAGCTGCCCTGCAGCTTCCATCCGGGGGAGAACTGCGGAGTATTGAGAGATCTAGAGTAGTAGTATTGGTTGACTTTTGAGGAGTGCAAGGTGGTTCAGTTGGTTGAAGCGGAAGATTAGACAGAACTCTTTCTAGGAGAAAGGGTATTAAACCTGCTGCCCTCCACCTACTTCTGATGTTTTGAGGTATAATAAGAAGATCTATGTCGTTCTTAATGCACAGTGCAATCATGTCGCTGGTAATATGACTAGAATGGCCATCTATAATCAACATCCGCGGGTGATTTCTAGACTTTTTGCGTGACTTGGGCTCAAATACCTTCCACAACCACTCAAATCCGTGACTATTTGAAGTCTAGCCGCTACTACTAGTTGAGAAGTGCCAGAATGTAGGTGTGTCCTTTGGAACATAACTTGAATTGGTATTCTTCGCCTTGAATATAATCATAGGTGGTAAAGCACCACCGTCCGCATCAATGCATTCAAGTATAGTTACCCACTCCTGCTTCCTAGCCGTCACCTTCCAATTGGATTTCAAGGTTGAATCAACAATTATACGCGTAGATTGAGTCTCTCTAACTGCAAAACCTATCTCATCCATGTAGATGTTACATAGCTTGTACTTTCGCTCCTCAATTCGTGCCTTAAACGCGTTAAACCAAGCTTAAATCTTTATAGGAGTAGCTTCTTTATATCGTGTAGACTCTAGTTGTCTTAAGTAGACGCCTTTAAAGTTCGGATGTCGTTTTATGAATCTGTAGATCCATCTGTGGCCTATGGGGGTGGGATTGGTCCGAAGGGTCGTTTAAGACGCGATTTAGACGCGTCGTACGCGAACCATTATTGCTTTCCTTAGAACGCTTATTTAAGAGATCCTCCGAAGTATTTGATATAATCCTCATTATATTGCAGTATTTATAAAGAAAGCCTGCAGAATTCCGAAAGCACCTACAACCACATGTTCTAAGGCACGAATCTATGTCTGGAAACTATTATATAACCCTCTTATATAAATCTCTTCTATCATCAAAGCAACTCGGCCCTGCAACCCCTTCCCGAAATTCCCCGGTTTCCAGGTTGAAACTATCATATCCATTATCCAACTTCCATCCACCCTCCCCCCCACTTTACTCAATCCCCCAGCATTCTCCAAAGCCAATCTATCTCTTTTTTAAACAATCGATAAATACACATGGCGCGCATATTCCTCCGGCCCCCATTCAGCACCCTCATCTCTCACATAGCGTAACCTAAACCCGTTGGACCCAGCGCCCACAGCAGCGGCCTATGCCGTTTCTATCTCCCCCCCCCTAGCGGCACCTCTCCTCCAGCGTGATTATTAGCCAGCGCTGCTGGTCTTGTTGCAAGTGTCCCATCATCTGCCATATGTGGGGTGAATTGTCATGGGAGGTGGCGGGGTTGATTGTGGGACGGTTGGCGTAGGCTCAAATATTATATCGGCGAGCTAGAGAGATTTGAGGTCCGAGAATTGATTTTCACTTACCTGCCATTGCAATAGAAGTTCCATTGTTGCGTCATATTGTCGGGGCCAGAAAGGAGGGATGCGCCGGAGTTTTCAAATGAGAATAAGAGATGGCGTTTCGACGTGCTGATAATGATGCACTGGAAGCAGCGTCTGCGAGTATAAGCATGTATATGACTATGAATCCATGGCTCACGTCTGGAAGATCTGAATATGTGTCTATAAGTGTATTTATATCAGGAACAGTTGTGGAAGTTTCAGATATCGCGCTACGAATCTATGTTGTGGCAGGGCATATGATAATGGCCCATAAAATGGTATTACATGTTTATATGATCGGCCGGTGAACTCGGTGAACTTGAACTGCTTTTATCTCATTTCCGCCGGCTCTAGAAGAGCTCTGAAAGAAAGACAGAAGAAAGCGGCGTGGGCGGCAGGGGGCGGCAGGGCGAGGAGCGGGTCACCAGGCACACCGAGGGGGGTGGACGCCTCGGCAACCACCCCCCTGCCCTTAGAAGTATGTAGGCGCTCATAACAATAGGCGGGTCTTTGTAATATTAAGGTCTTATTGTTGTCCGTCCGATCTTGCACTTCATCTTCACTTCCAAACACTTTGCGCAAACTCACCCCCTTTATCCACCACGCAACACACTCGATCTCAGCTCTTTGCATGTATCAAACCCACTTCAATTATCAAGTCTCTTGCAAGAAAGCATGAGAATCCAAATTCAATCCTAACTTCTAGCAATTCTTCAAACAAACCATCAGAGAACATGCAAGAAGCCATGGCTTCACCATCACCCAACCTCCTAGCTCCCTCCCCTGTCTCCTCCTTCCCCGCATTTGAAGACATCGTCAACTCTGAGTCTGCCCTCCTCAAACATGTTAGTCGCAACTACGCCCACACGTCTTTTGACACCTTCACGAGTTCAGGATATGTGGATTTCGCATACACCGTCGAGAATATGCGCTGGACTGCCTTGGCGCAGCTGGAGTGCGAGCCCCTGCCACGCAGGGAGATGGATCGCTTGTGGATCAATATTGTAATGGAGTTCTGGGTGAAAATGGCGTGGTGTTGGGAGGGGGATGTGGAGGGGATTGTTATTGCGTTGCTTGAGGTGAGTCTCTGGATTTGGTTCTAGATCGGAGATGGGATGCTAACTTGGTGGTAGAGAGAGGATGGGAAGGGAGTGGAGGAGATGTGGGAGGATAGAAAGATGGAGTATCCGGAGTTGGATACCAGCGTGAGTTCTGTTCCGATCTGATCTTTCGATGAAGTGGGAGATGATGGAAGACTAATTGCTGTGAACATAGCTTTGCTATCCGATGATTGGGCATAATGGCATCTTTGAGGATTACCTTGACCTTGGGATCCGCGCCGTGATTAATCCGGAGATCCGCTGCTATCTTGAGAAGATGGAGGATGGAACTAACTATGACTCTGAAATTGGAGAGGGGGTTTCTAACCTTGAGTTTGCAGAGCTTGGTATCGAGGAGGATGGTGAGATCGATGATGGTGCTGCGTTCGAGGAAGCTATTGAGGAAGCTATTGAGAAGGTGAAGGCGAAGATTGAGAGAGAGAGTAAGGATTCTGGTGATCTGGGGAGCGGTTTTGGGACGGCTGGAGCTGACTTTTATGTTATAGGATTTGGTGACAAAGACGGGGATGAGAATGTAATTGAGATCAAGAAGGAGGATGAGGGTACTGAGAACTCCATTTATGGGATTGGAGAGGCTGTTTCTAACCTCCACTTGACAGGATCTGGCAACAAAGATGGTGTTGACAATGAAGCTGTGGTCATTAAGCAAGAGAAAGATATCAAACAAAAGAAGGATATCAAGCAGGAGAAAGATGGTACTGACACAGCCACCTCCGCAATCAGGGATGCTATATCTAACTTTCATCTGACAGAATCGGCCCAGAACATTCCTGCTGATACCCAGGCCACCATCTCAACCCCTGGAATTGGCATCACTCCTCCCAACCCACCAAGCCGCCTTGGAAATACCATCTTGAGGCCTGAAGCTGCCATCCCGGCCAGCCACTATGCAGCCAGGCCAACTATGGATGGACCCAGTGCCCCTGGACCCAGTGCTAGCAGAGCGTCAAACAATCTCGGCGAGGTGGTGGAGAGATTTTCCATTGAAGAGTCTCCCAGGATTACGCTAAGGGTTATTGCACTACAAAATCCAATCAAGAAAGAACCGTACGATATGTTCCCACACCTGGCCAACGCTCCCTCGAGTTCCATTTTCCGTGGTGAAGATGCCGTTCAGGAACTCCTCCCCAAGGCAGCCCCTAAGGTGACGACGGCCCCCAAAGTGGAGACAACGGGACTATCTGGATCCTTCAAACTGATCGATGGAGTTTCTCACTTTATTCCCCGCAATGAGGACCCAGCCCCGAAGGATAGTATCTGCGATGTGTTTGACATGGCATACGAAGACGCCTGTAAAGTCCCTGGCTTCTGGGAGGAGCCCATGTGGAATGGAGTCCAAGTTTATAAGATGTCTCCTTTGACCCTTGCTCAGCACTATGCGGCTCACAAAAAAGCTAAAACTTCCCACGCCAAAACTTTCATCTTCGGCCCAACCCCCGTCTACCAGCCTCCGACTGCTGCCACCATCCCAGCTCCTGTTTTCCAGGCCCAAACTCGTGCATACAACCCAGCTCCTCTCTTCCAGGCCAGAACGGGTGCTCACAGCTCAGCTCCCACTTTCCGTGCTGTCAGCTACCCAAGTCCCAACACAGCTCCTGTGTTCCAGGCTAATTTCTATGCTGCCAACTACTCGACTCCCTACGGGCCTCCAGGCTTCCAGGCCCCTCCCACCATCTCCAGATCCGCCCCCAACTTCCATGCCGGCAACTACTCAACCCCCAACACAGCTCCAGGTTTCCAGGCCCCTCCCCCCGTCTCCAGATTCGCCTCCAACTACAACGACCCCAACTACATCCACCTCAACTACTTAGCCGCCATACCAGCTCCTCCAATCTTCATCAATTTGACGGCCGCCGATTTCAAAGAGATGTATGCTTCGACCTTCGTCAATCTGACTGCCGCCGACTTCGACAAGATGGAGGTGCATAACTCCTTGGCTGTTCCGAAAATCCGTCAGGACCCCAGAATCAAGGCTGAGGGGGATGATGATTTCAAAATGGAGTCTGAGCGCTGCTACTCTGACTCCATCCTTGCGAGGAAGAGGGCCCGTGATGTGGATTCCGAGGATGAGGAACTGAACCTCGAGCGCCCAAGGAAGTTCAGCGGATGAAGGGTTTTTACGACAACTGTAACTGAGTGGGATTTGTTTACTTTGATTACTGGATGGGCTGTTTTTAGTTTCAGTTTCTAGTTTTGTTTTCTTTTGTTTTCAGTGTCTAGGATGGCAACATGCAAAGAGACGGAGCTATGTTGACTTGATCGGGGGTTGGAGTCGGAGAACGGATTGCGCAATCTTTGAGTGTTTTTGTCTTGAAAGACGTGCGTGCGTGCCTGTATCTAAGAATTGCTTCTTTGATAACTTAGTGAGAATCAAAGAAATTTATTCGTGCAACCCAAAAGCGTGACGAGCGACTGTGCAGAATAACGGCGATTACGGCAACTATAATTAAAGTATTGGCATTCAATTACCCAGGGCTCAAATCAATAAGCTAGCCACTCATAAATAGAGGTCAAGAGATAATTTTATCATCTTAAATATTCGGCATCGATCCTCAGCTGGTGCCACAGGAGCAACACTACAGTAACCGACGCATCGCCCTAATATCCACAGATCACAAAATCACTCTCGTACATAATGGAACCAAATAGTCAAAAGAAGTTCGTTCTCCTATGGTATCATTAAAACGCAAACGCTCCACAAATCTACCCAATCAAAGTACTCTCCACCATTCTGCCCCCAATCAAACCCCCTTCTTCCCCTCATCACTACTCTCCTCCTCCTCATCACTCTCCACCGGCGGACTATTCATCCCCCTCCTCCTCCTCTCCCCCCTCTCCTTCATCGCCCCGCGAATCTTCATCGTCACCTCCTCAAAATCCTCCTTCCCATCCAGCGTACTAAACGCCTTAACCGGGAACCCAGCCGAGCCAAACGCACCCCCAACACTCGAACTACGGCTTCGACTTCGACTACTCGGCCGCGTGGCAAAGAACCCAAAGTTCCCGATATTGTGGAAAGAATCGTTGCGACTGAGCGCATCGGCGCGCAGGCCCGCGCTGCCTGTGGAGAGCGGGCGCTCGCCAGCGGATGGAGGGCTGCGGGAGGCGCCGTCCGTGGTGCCAGAGGCGTTGGAGTCGCGGCGGGAGGTGTTGAAGTCGTTTGCGGGTGTGGGTGGGGTGAGGGCGTCGTCGTGGAAAGGGTCGGCGACAATGTGGGCGGCGTCGAAGTCGGGGAACATTTCGGGGCCGAAGGTGTTGATTAGGTCTGTGACTTCGTGGCTGAGTTGCTCACGGGTGGCTTGGAGTTTGTAGAGTGGGTTGGAGCTTGTGGGGTTGAGGCAGAGGAAGAGAGGGCGGAGGGACTTGACGACGTCCATCCCGACCTCTCCGAAGCGGAGGGCGGCGAAGGTGATCATGGGGAAGACGGTGTAGCCGATAGGTGGGATCCACCAGAGAGGTAGGGATTCGGGCACGAGGCCGTTTACCCGGGTCTTGTATGTCCAGACAACAAGGATGACGGTGTAGAAGGTGTAAAGCAGCGGGGCGAAGGCCATGGATACGAGTAGCTTCCAGGTGGCAACAACATCGCGTGCCTGAATCTTCACTGTGCTGGCTGCCAACGCCTCGCGAGATTTCTTGATGGAGATTAACTTCGATGCAATGAAGACTGGCCCGAAGAGGATGAGGCCCGGAAGCACACCGATCGAAAGGGTCGCGAGCTTGATGATTCGGCCGATAAGAAGGAATACAACTTTGACGAGCGAGAGCTTTGCATATTCAACTTGATGATCTCGCAGATTAAGATATTTGAGCTGCTTGTTGTAGTCGATGACGGATTTCTTGAGAGCGACAGTTCGAGGGTCGTCTTTGTAGTGCGTGTAACCCTTAACAAGACGTCTGTTGAGCTCCACAACCATAGGCAAGGGCAATTTCTTCCCAGTTGGGTTATACAGTCGTCTCGCGGCTTGGATAAGCATGAGAGTATCGTAATCCGGGCTCGTAACTGTGACAGCCACCAATGACTGATATACCGTTTCCAGAAGCTGACTGACGGCTTCCCGTCTTTCACCCGACTTATACATCTCGACAAGCTTCTTAGGCACTTCGACGGGATTACCGAATTCGATAACTGCGCGAGAGCGGAACTTGTGGGCGTGGAAATAATTCATGCCACAGGGAATGATCTTCAAGCCACTATCCGGTGCGGCTGCCAACGCCCCGAGGGCCATAATCGCGACACCAGCCTTCAAGGGCAAAAGCTCCGTCCTGTCGTGGCTTCCTCCTTCCGGGAAGATTCCTACAGCGCCACCAGCGCTCAAGCGATCAAACACGGCGTCGTAGACCTTCGACTGGTCGACTTTAGGAGCAGTCTTGTATCTCGCGCCGTTAAACTCTGCCGCCGGGCCTTTCTGTTCTGGGTTCGAAAACGATCCGTCCTCGGTCACATCTTCACGTCCAGTAAGCTGGCTGAGGGCAATACTGCCCTTGAAGGGCTTCTTGAGCCTCAACTCCTCGGGACCCAGGACTTCCGCAATTTCGGTGCTGGCCGCAGTGCCGTTCACAGACGGCAGGACAAGTAGCCCACCAATCTGGATCTCTGGACCGTCGAACTTGGTGCCATATCCGCGTATGAGAAGACGATCGTCTATGTCGGGCATATATATACTTCCGGTAGCCGGCTTGACCATATCCAAAGCTCGTCCAACAGGCACAGCGCCCACATGTCTTGAAAACCACCCGATAAATTTTCTCCTGATCGACTTCTCCGCAATGAGGAAGGCGACGCGTCGATGAGCCTCGATCCTCAGCGTCCGCATCAACACCAACGGGTCAACAAACTACATAGCCGTCAGCTCCTTATCATCCCAATCTTCCATGTCAGAACACATACCTGATTTGCATGCGGCGCCGCAACAAAAATAACTGGCCCCCGCCGCGGAACCTTCCAGCTCCCACGCGGATGCACCTCCCGAAAGAACAAGTCGACGAGAATACTAAACGTCCACAGGAACACGTCGTACACCCAGTTCGTCATCGGGTTCGATTCCTTATGTGCCGGCTTCCCCACGCGTACGGACGGCTGGGCCCCAACGCGACCATCGGCGTGCGTGTCGATGGCACTCTGCGACTGGCGGACGGACGCCATGGCTGTTTTTGTAACGAGGCCAACGCGAGAGTATCGAGGGCGCAGAGGGCGTTTGTGGTGTTGTCGTTGGCAGGCAGGGTCTCTTCGTGGGCAGACTTTGGAGAGAGAACTAAGCTTAGCTAGCTAGCTTCTTAGCTTCAGTTTGACCACAGCGATGTTTGTATCAGGCTAGTAGCGATTTCGAAGAGGCATTATCTTCTCACCCATCAAGCTTTTCGTTATCTCCATGTATGAATTCTGGTATAAAAATATCTGAACGAGCGACAATGCAGGCAGGACTGTTACGAAGTATTGATATGGGGAAATCTTGGTGGGGAGAATCAGTCGGCAATATAATGTGGGGAGAGATGATGACGAAAAGATACTAGCGTGCCTGCGCGTAGCAAAGAGCAAAGACGCACAGCATCCTGTTTTTGCCTCAAAACTGCCCAACAGCGTCCTGCAGCCCCCACCACGGCTCTCCAACACTGTATCTGGGAGGCGGCATGCGAGAATCCAACTTGCCCGCGCCGAAAATCCCGGTCTCTCCCTCGCCGCTGCTTCCTTCCCCGACCCTGAGGTCCAGGGGGCGCAAAACGGCTAGTTTCCCCGCTGGAACGGCCCTTCTAGACGGCGAATAGCCTGGATGGGTCGATTCGGGGGAGCCGTATTATCCAACTTGAGCCTGGCCAAGCTGCATTTTGCACTTAGCTTGCTCATAGCACGCTGTTCCTGCAGTATATTTTCTTTGCATGTGGCGTTGCGTCTGCGTGCTAGCGGATCTGTATCACTAATGACGCTGTATTAATGCAGATCTGACGTTTGGGCGTTATGTGGATCTGGTCAGTCGCCGAGGTTGATCTGATATGGCACCGGGAAGTCTACTGAGCAATACAAAAATGCTTCATTCTTATCATACGTTCATAAATCGTACAGTTCAGAACCGCTTATGTCCAGTAGTACCAGGATCAATACGCCAACCTGGTATCTCAAGTCTCCAACACCCCCCCCCCCGAAAAAAACAAAACAAAAAACAAACCTGCACCCCGCCCCAAACACCCCTATGCCTTCTTCTTCCCCTTCCCCTTCCTCCCTTTCTCCTGCCTCACCTCCGGCAAACTCACCGTCCCCTCCCTAACCTCCTTCCCCAACTCCCCTCCAACCCCCTCACCTTCTCCTGACTACTAATAAAAAACCCCAAATCGCGATTCTGCTCCTTCAGATCCACATTCTCATCCCTCACCTCCTTCACCTCCCTCCGCACCCTCTCGAGCGCCTCGTTCAGATGGCCCACCCGGTCCATCAGGCCCCGTCCAACCTGCTTCTCCTCGTGGAACGCCTTCGTCATGCTTCGCGCCAGCTCACCCGCCTTTTCGGCTTTGGCCGCCATGCGATCACGATCTCGCTGCAGCCCGGGGATAACCTCCTCTCTCATCTCCCTGTGCTCCCTCTCCAACACCTCCAGTTGACCCCGCACCTCCTCCACCGCCCGCGCTGCCCGCTCCGCATCCCTCACCGACCCAGCCGCCTTGTCCACCGCTTTCGCTACTACCTCCTCGAAATACATCCTCTGTGAGTCAAGCTGCGTCGCGAGCATATGCCCGTACTCAATCCCGATCTTCTCCATCTTCTCCCTCGGCACCATTTCCAGATCCTGTTGCCCGCCGCCGCCATCGCGATTATTCCCCCCGCCCAGCACAGCGCGACTGCTCCCGGGTAGCTCTACAATCTTGCCATCCCCCTTCGTCTGCAGCAGTCGGTGCACCCACACATCCTCCGCATAATCCCACACATGCTGCGTCGTCGTCTCCAGCGAGTAATTATGCGCCGTCTCCTTCCAATGCCCCTTCGCATGGCCCCCGTTATAGCGGCCACACCCCACATTCCCGCAAATAAGACAGATCCACAGATCCTCGGGACAAGCGCACACCTGGCACAGATTAAGGTCGTGCGTCGCGGCTGTGAATCCAAAAGGTGTGCTGAGCGAGTTCGCAGGCTGCACGTGTCTGCACACAGGACAGCCTGAACCGCGCCATTTCTGGAGACAGGCGCAGTGGAAGACGTGTTGGCACAGGATGGTGAGGAGGCCGGTCGTCTCGTCCATGCGCTCGAGGCAGACGGGGCAGGTGGGGAGTTCGACGAGGGAGGCGGTCGGGGGCGGGAGGGGCTTGAGGGCGAGTGGTGAGGTGGGTGTGAAGGGGTCGAGGGACATGTCCGGGAAGGAGGCTGTGGCGTCGGTTTGGTTGGAGAAGGGGAGGGTGTCGTAGTGGATCGATTTGATGAACATGACATGGCAGTTTTCGGGCTGTAAAACAAAACGAAACAGTTAGGAGATGGACCTAGTAACGGATCAGATGCGCGCAACATACCTCCATCCCATTAAACACCTTCCCATCCCACTCCCTCCTCCACTTCCTCGCCTCTGCACCGTCCCGAAACTTCATAAGCATCATATACCGATTCATCCTCCCCGTCATAACCATCCTAAAATGGCTCACCAGCTCCCTCGTCTTCTCCCCAACCCACCCCAAAAAATCACTCGCAGTCATATAACTCGGCACCGCCGGAATACAAAGCATCGTCGTATCCAGCCCCTCGTCCCCCTCCACCACCCCCTCCCTCCCCTCCCCCCCTCCTCCACCTCCCCCACCCCAAAAGTCTCCTGCCCCTCTCGATACAAATGCACAATCCCCCACCCCAACTCCTCCTCACGCCCCCTCAACCTCACCTCCTCAACCCTCGCCCTCGCCCCCTGGCTCTTCGCCCCGCTCCCGCCTCCCTCCATCTCGCCCATCTGTATACTCGACGCCCGAACGCGGCCGAAGCGCCAGTCGCGCGCTGCTTCCTCGGCGCAGCGTCTGCTGAGCGGTGCGGGCGCTAGGTCGTGCCGGGGGGAGTCGCGGTGGATGTCGGCGCGGCGGGGGCCGCAGTCTATTATTGAGCCGTGGCGTCCGGGGGGTGGGGTGTTGAGCGCGTCTGTGACGTCGTCGATAGTAGAATGTCGTGTAGTTTCGTTTGTAGCTTCTAAAGTGGTGGTGCGATGGTTATTATCTCCCGCGACGGGAAGCTTGAAGTGATTTGGTAGGGAATCAGAGAATGATACTAGTGTAGCAGGTAATCTCGTTTCGCCGTCAACGTCGGGAGCTGTTTTGTCGACAAAGCCGGTGTAGGGTTTGGGGAAGAGCTCGAAGCGGAGGTGGTAGAAGTAGGCCCGGTTCGTCATGGCATAGTTATCTGGGGGATGATGATAACGGCAAATGCCGGTGATGGGCGTGTTGGCATGAAAATTAATTGTTGGAGACGGCAAGTGTGGTAGCCTTACTGGATGTTGCAATATACAGTTGGGATTGTCTGATGTTGGGTGGCGGGGTAGATCTTTTTGTAGTGTCATTTTGTGGCAAGGGCGAAATTGGAGATAATGGCGCAAAGCACGCATGATTCACACGATAATGGCAAACAATCCTACCTCTTTTAAAACTGGCAAATATCACGATTTGATCAAAATATCAAATTTATAAATTTCATAGCGACAGAATGTATTATGTGACCATCGCTTTGGGGGTCATTTCAGATATCCCCATACTTCTGTATGTATGTACTAAGAGCCCATTGCCACCTAGGTATATGACCAATACGCCGAAAAAAAGAGAAAACCACATCTATGCTAGCCTATTGGCCACCACGAAGGCGGAGCACCAAGTGAAGCGTGCTCTCCTTCTGGATGTTGTAGTCGCTCAGCGTCCTCCCATCCTCCAGCTGCTTACCAGCAAAGATCAGGCGCTGCTGGTCCGGTGGGATACCCTCCTTATCCTGAATCTTGGACTTGACGTTGTCAATGGTGTCCGAAGACTCAACCTCGAGAGTAATGGTCTTTCCAGTCAAGGTCTTGACGAAAATCTGCATACCACCACGGAGGCGGAGAACAAGATGTAGCGTCGACTCCTTCTGGATGTTGTAATCAGACAGGGTGCGGCCATCCTCGAGCTGCTTGCCCGCGAAAATCAGGCGCTGCTGGTCCGGAGGGATACCCTCCTTATCTTGGATCTTAGACTTGACGTTATCGATGGTATCCGACGACTCGACTTCCAGCGTAATTGTCTTTCCAGTGAGAGTCTTGACGAAGATTTGCATACCACCACGAAGACGGAGAACCAGATGCAGGGTCGACTCCTTCTGAATGTTGTAGTCCGACAGGGTGCGGCCATCCTCCAGCTGCTTACCAGCAAAGATCAGGCGCTGCTGGTCCGGAGGGATACCCTCTTTATCTTGAATCTTCGACTTGACGTTATCAATGGTATCGGATGATTCCACCTCAAGCGTAATCGTCTTGCCCGTAAGAGTCTTGACAAAAATCTGCATACCACCACGAAGACGAAGGACCAAGTGAAGAGTCGACTCCTTCTGAATGTTGTAGTCGGAGAGGGTGCGGCCGTCCTCAAGCTGCTTACCAGCGAAAATCAGGCGCTGCTGGTCCGGAGGAATGCCCTCCTTGTCCTGGATTTTCGACTTCACATTGTCGATGGTGTCGGACGACTCAACCTCCAAAGTGATGGTCTTGCCAGTGAGGGTCTTGACGAAGATCTGCATACCACCGCGAAGACGAAGGACCAGGTGGAGGGTCGACTCCTTCTGGATGTTGTAGTCGGAGAGGGTGCGGCCGTCCTCGAGTTGCTTGCCGGCGAAGATCAGACGTTGCTGGTCCGGGGGAATTCCCTCCTTGTCTTGGATCTTGCTCTTGACGTTGTCGATGGTATCGGACGACTCGACCTCTAGGGTGATGGTCTTGCCCGTCACTGCGAAGCGTTGTTAGCTGATGTTGTTGTGGTGGAAAGGTGAATTCATGGGGGTGGCGAAAGCCATTAGCGCCATGAAGTGAGGGGGGGCGAAACTTACGAGTCTTGACGAAGATCTGCATCTTGTCTGTTTGATGTGATGTATTGTCTTGATGTGTCTGTGTTGGAGAGAAGAGTATTGGAGTGATTTGGGCAACACGATCGACGTGTGGTAAGATGAAGAAGATGAAGGCTAGGTTTGGGAGGTGTGATGTTGAAGGAAGGAGGAAGTTTGTTGGTCGTAGATGGCAAAGGCTTGTTATATAGCCAGGCAGGCGCCTGCCTGCCTTGGCAACAACCGAATAATGGCGCAGTCGCTGCAATAGTCACAGCGGGCGGTACGGGGTTAGTAATCTGCTACCCTAAACCCGAAACGGCTAGCGCCACGATAAGAGGTTGGGGAATGTGCCAGAAGGGTCACCCGGCTGGTTGACGTTGATCAGGTTGACTCGGACTCAGGGAAATAGTCGCCACCAGCAAATCAGAATAAATTCATTATTTCAGTACAAAGGGGATGAATTATTTGAGGCCATTGTAGCTTGTTTTGCAGGACCTAGTCCCTATCGCCCGACACTCCCATAAACGCACCGACCACGTGACTGAGACAGTCTTAACTTACCCCTCATTACTTCAAGCGAGGCGGTGACGTCCATGTCCTTTGTCTACCAGCCCCCAGCGACCTTGCAATGCAAAACGTTGTCCCTGTTGCGTCTCTGTTGGGTGGGTGTTTCGACGGAAAGCGCTGTTGATGGTCAGCAACTCATTTATTACCGCTTCCTCTCAGCTTTCGCATTGAAGCGCGAGGGCTTACAAAGGTCACTTCGTGGATGAAATGCAGGGCCCTGGATGTGGCCATGTTACTATCCGTCAATCCCAAGCCGTGTCTTCCGGAAGTCCCAAGGAAGGTAGAACTTGTTTTTGTTTCTTCCCCGCTATATGTAATATCGTCTAGGTCATGTCTATCTACTTAGATGCATAAACCCAAGATCGAAAAAAATAAATCGCCCCATGCCAGACGAATGGATGATATGCATCCGCCTCCATTTCGCTTCATCAATCGTAAAATCTTATCCCATAATTCCAGTTAATCATCACGCATCAATGCGTTCCTCCCCACGTCTGTATAAGGCTGCCAGGTCTGCGATCCATCAAGGACGCGAGCCAGCGCACTCTCATGGACCAAGGTGTCGGCCGTTATCCACCCATCAACCATGATGCTCATATCGTCACAAACGTTCCGTAAATAAAATGTGTGTCGTAAAATCGCTATGCTCTTTAAAATCGACAAAAGAATCAGGGATAGTAAAATCCGCTCGCTGTGCGTCATGGGGTGAAGTGTCATAAATCAAAACAAATAAAAGGAAATAATAGCAGCCACTTCGCATGCCGTGTCGGAAGTAGCGGGGAGTGAGGGTGCGGGCGGGTTATAAGAGCCTGCGAATTAGGGCTTGCGTCGTCGGGAGCGAAGAGAAGCGGACTTAGTTGGCACGGATGACAAGTTTTGAGAGGAACTTGTTCGACAGGCAGTCGAAGTCATCACGGTTAAACCTGCAGTCCGCGCGCGACTTCAAGTAGGCTTCTGCAGAATTGATCAGTAAATGTTGTCATGAATGTTCAGGAGTAAAAGCTTACCGTGCCTAGAAACATGGGATCTCATTTCTGTCATAGCGTCGCAAACAGCAACGTTATTGTTCAGGAGTTGTCCATGTCGTCTTGTCTCCCACTCCGTAAACGCAGGCAGCTTTTGTGAGATGGCGTGGAAGAGTCCCACAATGACACCGACCGGTGTGGTCTCCATGTCAGTGCAGAACTTGTCCACGGAGGCTGGGTCGGGCACTCTGTAGTGGCAGTCGAATTGCATCTCCTCCCAGACAGCGAGGAGGATGGAGGCAATCATGAAGATAGTCGGCCAGTTCTTCAATCGGTCACCGCTGTAGACACTGGAGTATAATGAAGAGAGCTCCTCAAGGACATCCTTCTGAAGCTCGCGCCACATGTCTGCAAGGGCTACCTTGATCTGGAAGTTGATCATGACAGGGGCGAATGTCTTTCCAAAGAATTTCGATTCTTCGTCATCAATCTTTCCCTCCATCTCGCGCTCTTCACCTTGGTGCTGAACCATGGTAACATGTAATGTGAGATTGTATGCCAGAACAAGTTTTAATGCTTTGCGAATGACTGGGAGCTTCTCCTTGCGGTAATAGCGATGCGCGGTCTTTAGGATTTCGGTGATGAATGGGGTGCCTTCGAAATGGTTGTCAATGAAGTCTTCAAAGGGGCCTTCGAGATGCTGGTCAAGATATTCAGACAAGGCTTCTTTCGATACGCCCTCAGAGCCAGCCGACATACGCTCGGTGCGGATGTCGAATTCTAGCGGCTCCTCGTGTACCGATTCGGTCCAGTCAATGATGAAGCAGCTGTCATCGCTAACATAGACTTCACGTGCCATGATAGGAATGGCAAAGCCGTAGCCGTGCGTGATCCACATGAGCTCTTCGCTCTCAGAAAATCCCTTGATGTTGTAGACACTGACGCCCAAGCCAACATGTCGTTCGTAGTCGGCCTTCCAATCCTTCATGAAGTAGGCGATATCCTTGATGTCGATGCGGGTGCAAGGTACTTGCCATAACCTGGCGTGGGATGGCTGGCAACCAGCACAAGGCTCGCCCTTATCGCAGGTCTTCTTCAGGAACTTGCAACGAAGGCAAGCACGGAGTTTCCTTATCTCGCCAGCTTGCTTGCGTTGCTCGGGTAGTAGCGGGCCCTTCCTCCTTCCAACGCGCTTCTCTGTGTCCTTCTTTCCATTTGACGTGCGACGAATAACGGGTTTGGTTGCCTTGGTTGTAGGGCTCTTCTTCCCACTCGCACCAGAGTTTCTCCGTGGTGGGGGCGAGGAGCTTCCGGAAGCAACTTGGCGAGTCGAGGGTACTTTGATGGCAACAGGAGCGACGGCGGCCGCAGGGCTGATGATTTCGTGGATATCATGAGAGTGGTGGTGGGATTCTCCGTGGAAGCAATTACGATGGGTGTTCAGATCTAAGTACGTGTCCGACTCTGGTGAGTAAGGAGAGTATGGCGGGAAGGTAACTTCTTCGAAACTGCCAAAGCCTGTATCCGGGAATGGTGCCGTGGCGTCCGATTGGGATGAATCCGAGTGGCTGCGTAAGTGCAAGGTCTGCCCTGGGTTGAAGATGGCTGCGTTTTGCGCTTGTTGGAAGGTATCGAAGTTCTGGTAGGAGTCTACAGCGGTCCACCCATGGTCACTGCTTGAGCTGGGTAGCGAATGTACTTCGAGGTATGTGCCAGTGGGGGAATTGCTGCCGAGACTCTGTCGCCCTACTCCGGGCATGGGGAGGCCGTGGTTGGAAGTGAACATGGCATTTTGGAAGTCCTGCCAGTTGGCCAGCCCCACCATATCCCACTGCAAAGCCTGCGTATCCTGGGCCTGGTCCATATTGTTGAAGGGGGCGTCCAGCTGGAGACCAGCCTTGCTGTTGAAGGGAGAGTCCATCTGGAGACTTGCCTCGAGGGCGGCCTGTGTCGTTGGGATGTGGTAATCGATCGGTGCGTGCTGGAGGTTCTGCTGGAAGCTGCCATCGAACGGCGCGTACTGCGGTGCCCCCATCATAGAGTTGCCCTGGAGGTATTGTTGCTGGAGCTGCTGTGGCTGCTGTTGGTGCACAGGCCAGCCCGATAGAAGAGTGGGTGAGTTATGTTGGGCAGTCTGATACTGGTGTTGTTGTTGGTTGTCGTCATGCGCGGGTGGTGAGCCATGTTTCTCGTCGGCGCCTGTCGACAAATCCAAGGCCAGCGGCCACGAGTTCCTTGCTGTCATATTGGTGTTGGAGTATGCGTATCTCAGTTCTCTGGCATCGAAGTCTAAGCCGAGGAGTCCATCCGACGAGAAGTCAAGCCTAGACGCCATTGTGACGGATTGAGGGCTTTTGTGGGGGGGGGGGGTGGGGGGTGATCAATGGTATTGTACGAAGAAGTGTCAACGACACCGCCAGTTCCTTTGCAACAACATGATGTTGCGGTGAGGTTTTGGGGGGAAGGAGTTGGTGAGGGTCCCCAAATCTGGCGGTGAGCAGTCGCACACGGCGCTAGTCCCCTTAAGACCCACAACGCTGAAGCGAAGCGCCAACTTTGTGTGTGGGCTGTCTTTTCGGACGCTTCGTTGAGTTCGACCTACGTATGTCAGTCAACACAGTGGAATAGGGAATTGAACCCCAGCCACCCCCGTGCGACCCCGCCTGTGGTCAACAGCCAACGACAAACCTCGAGACCAGCCCCTCATGCACTGCACCGCAGTCTTGAGTGCTATATGATGCTGTATGATGCTGTATGATGTGGAGACGTACGATACACGACTGTAGTGTACATACTTGGTCCAGTTACTCCGTCCTCCTCGCTCTGTAGCCGCCAATTGACACGTTATAGTTCACTTATGGCCGTTCGCTTGTATCACCGGATGCGTTACAGTGCCATCGTACGGACCGCGTCCAAGTTGCAGGGGACGGATGAAATGATGGAATGGGGGCACCGTGCCATATCCCTGCCATATCCCTGCCATATATCCCGCGATAAAACCTCTTCCAGCCCCCCCAGAGGAGCCAAGCCCAGGCGTTTTGAGTCTCTTAGCGCCTCCAAAGACCTCACCTTGCCACGCACAGAGCATGTTTTTCTGTTAGCCGCTAGGACGAACCCCATCCCTGTGGGATCCTGCACTTTCTGCAATCCCCATATGGAATCACGCTCCCACTCCCACGGCAGCCCGCGCTCAAGGAATCACATCAGGGAGACACGGCAGAGAGCCCGTAGGAGACGCACACACAGAAACGTGAAGATGAGACTGCAGTTGCCCGCTTGCCGAAGCGTCGTGGGCGCGGGATGCAAGTAGGATCTCGATGTTGCCGCAGATGAGGGGTTGCCCAATCGCCACACTTCTTAACATGGCTGCGATGACTCCTGTACTCGTAGTACCGCCGTCTTGGATCTCCACCTTTCTCATTGCGCGCTCTGCTATTGTCCAGGACATCCCCCTACTGATCGATAATCACCTTCCCGTGATATATATTGATTCAAAGACTTAAAAACTTTTCATTTAAAAAAAAAGCTAAAGCTTTAATAATCATATTCCAATTGCTGACTACGTAGATGTAATACGCTGCTTCTTCTCTCTTGTAGCTATGTGCGTTCTCTTCTATTACTTAGGTAGGGTCTACTAGTTGCGCTTTGAATTTAATCAATATCAGACTGGTTTGACTGTAAGTTATACGTTTTTATACCGCGCTTTTACTCTACCTCGACAAATCTTCATATCTTGAAACGCCTACAATGGCGACGGTAGCAACATCACTAATCTATATTTAGGTAGAGTAGAGGTCAGGGATTACGCAAGTAGGAATAGAACTTGTTCCAAAGCTATGCACATTACGAATGACCTGAATAGTTCATATCATCATCCTGTCCCCAATCCCACTCGTCGTCTGAATCGTCCTGATCGCTCGGATCCGCCGAAGAGAAGTCAGACTCCGCAAAACCGCGCTCGACCCAATTTCGTCGTCGCTCCGCACGTCGTGCGGAACGACTGACGAAATTACGTGCGGCGCACGTAGCGACCTCCTCTCATCCCGCAACCTCGCCTCCCTCCGCACCCTCTCTAGTTCCTCGGCCGCTCTTACCCTGCCGGTTCTGCATCGAATGCGGGCGTCGACCGCTACCAGGCGTGCATCGATATACGCTGGGCTCGAGGTGGAAGGAGAATGACGTGCCCTTTGTACGAGCTTAAGGTGTAAGATAATTGCTGAGGGGCCGAAGGATCAGGGCAGTAGTGCATATGCAGGATCGCTTGAAACCCGCCAGGTATCTTCTTCCTCATAAACATGTTATGGCTAAAGGTGGCCATAGGACGCAGCCTCGTGCAGCCTACGCAGGCAAGTAGGCCGGATTATAACGTCTCGGCCGATAGAAGCTCGGCATGTGTAGGTGGAAGAATCAGGGCGTGAAAGTAGCAAGTGAGTGAGAATGGCGGCGTTGATCTCAGCGGGAGAGTGAGGAGAGAGAGAGGAGGTGATGATGGTTCTAGCGAGGACATTGTGGATGTCGGAGTTATATGCTCGCAACGAGTAATGGTATCTTATTGGACGATAAATACTAGACGGGTTATTGTCGATCAGCACAGTTGAGATGGAATCAATTTTGCGATGGGGTTGATAGGTAGTAGATGCATCATAGATCGCATGATGAAACCATTATTGAACCCCCTGGAAACAGAACACACCACTCGCGATCATAGGACATTATTGTTTATGAATTCTTCTCCACGTACTATATACTCAAGTAATTCCATTTCTCCTTCTTCCTACAGTCTCTCTGGCTCCTTGCTTGCGTCTCTCTCTGGCCGCAACCAAAACAAAATTCGTCACTTATTTGAGTGACAATTTGAATCTCGCGTGCCATTAAGTGAGAGACATGTGGATATCGAAGAAGGTCTCGAGACAGGGTCATCAGAACGAATGGATCGATAGTGTGACAATCTGGTGTGGCCTCGGGATAAAGCGAAGGTTCTGAGACGACAAGCTTCAGATGATAGGTTGGTGGATAGTAGAATCCTTCGAAAGTGAGATCTTTCTGTGTATGCAGTGTGGGGTGTCTGCAGTATGCAAGGCATGGTTCCACAGTCAACCTACATAACGCGTCGTAGCCGTCGTCATCGTGATTGTCCAAATCCCCAGCTTTAGCAACTGGCTGCGAGTATTCCCGTTCGAAGGAACTACCGCGAAGATCATCAATCGATACGGCAATCTGAAATCAGGAGGCTCGGCACATAACGGATGTTCATGAAACCTCGGGATCAAGACCATGACTTCGTACATGAGTGGCCCTTCGGTGAATCCATTGCATACGTTCTCGTCCGTTCTCTGGTGGGGAACAGACGCTGGATGAAACAACTGCCGAGATAGTAGAGTAGTGATCCCGTCAAGTCTCATCCCTTAGACAGACACTTCCCGAACAGTGACGGATCAATGCATCGCGGACAATATTTGCACCTCATTGCGATTGGCCAATTTGATAAGACAAACGGAATGTGTGGTAAAACACGGATCGAAGGTCGAAGGGATAGGGCACACCGCATACTCTTGGCATTTCATCCTAAGGGACTGACATAATCAGTAAGGTATCGAATAACTAGGCCTTTCCAAGAGGATTGCATTGGTCCTGTACGAAACCGAGATCATTATTACACAGCGCGTACTTAAAGAGCAGTGGGCCATCGCCGCCGAGGGAACCTTATCTTGCCGATTTGTGACCAGCTCGTTTAGTGATCAAAGCGTGGATGGAGCCTTTCCCAAAGTGCATTTAGTCACATGAGGCTCAATTCACGTGAGGTATTGAGGCAACATCTTCGTGATACTACGCCGATGAGGAGATGGATTTGTTGCAGTATAAGGTTGTAGGAGAGGATGTTTCTTTGATGAGGTTCTGCCAAGCATCGACGCTATAATCAGCTTCCCGCCCCTTACCTCCAGAGCTCCCTCACTTCTTTGCCAGTAAGCGAGCTAACCACAAACAACTGATTCTCACGGAAACAATATCAAGAGGTCTATCATCTATCGATCCGATGGCGAAATGACAAGTTCCACTCATGGCATACCCCGTCAAACGATCACAGAGACCAAAGCAACTCCATAAAGTGCGCTTCATGTCCCGAGCCATGGCTTCGCCTTCTTCCCCGCAACATACTTTACCCCGCTCACCAACAGACACGACCGAGAACTCTAGTGATAACACAGACAATATTTCTCAAATCCGACCAGGCGTATCGCCAGAAGAACTTTCTTCGGACACAGAGTCAGCAGAGGAAGAAATTTGGCAAGACGAACCCGCCAGTCCCGTGACTATGACGACGATGTATCAGATTCCCATTCTCTTCAGCCAGCAGCCGCCTATCCATGACCTCCTGGCAACAGAAACCTCCGAAAAGCAGGGTGAAGTTGTAGAGACTTGTGCCTCCTTCTTATCTGCCCAGTCGGATGAGTTCAGCTACTACAACGAGCATGGAGTCCCGCACTTACTCCGCGAAAAGCACGTCAACTTTTGCCACAAGCAGCTTAACCCTCTCCCTGCGCCATTTACTAGGGCTGATTCTGCTCGTCCATGGTTCTTCTACTGGACGCTAACTGCGTTGAGTGCACTGGGTGAGGATGTTGGTCAGTATAGGGAACGACTGATCAGTACCGTCAAGCCTCTCCAGAATTCCACTGGGGGTTTTGGAGGCGGTCATGGCCAAATGAGCCATCTCGCAACAACATATGCTACCGTGCTCTCGCTGGCCATGGTTGGAGGAGATGATGCGATTAACGCTATTGATCGGAAGGCAATGTGGCAATGGCTGTCCAGGCTGAAGCAACCAGATGGTGGATTTCAAATGTCTATCGGAGGAGAGGTCGATGTCAGGTGAGTACAGGCACATGATTAGCAGCTTGATTACGATCTAACATTCATAGGGGCGCATACTGTGCAGCGATGCTGGTGAAGCTTCTCAGGCTCCCTCTTCACCTAGCCAAGGGATCACCGGCCCAAGCTGAAAATTTCGATCTTTTTACAGGTCTTGGAGAATATGTGTCACGATGTACGATGTCTTATTTTAACGCCTGTGGCAAGTACTGACAAGCACAGGTCAAACATATGAGGGTGGTATTGCTAGCCGCCCAGACACAGAGGCTCACGGCGCGTATGCCTTCTGTGCCCTTGCGTGCCTTTGTATCCTGGGAGACCCCCGTGAGACTCTCCCGAAATATCTGGATGTGCCGACGCTTATATCGTGGCTCTCTTCTCGTCAGTACGCACCAGAGGGAGGTTTCGCTGGGCGCACGAACAAGCTCGTGGACGGTTGTTACTCGCATTGGATTGGTGGCTGCTGGCCACTGCTCGACGCTTGTCTTGCGGGTTCGGCAGAGAACCACGGGGCTCCTCACAATGACAGTCTCTATAGCCGAGAGGCACTGACGCGATATATCTTGTGCTGTGGACAAGATACCACCAAGCGTGGCGGATTGAGGGACAAACCCGGAATGTATGTCTCCCGGGCGCCACACACTCACGTTTTACCCACATACTAACGAGTAATATAGGTTCTCGGATGGATATCATACATGTTATTTACTCGTCGGACTCAGTTCGGCTCAGCACAAGTGGTCTTTACAGGCTCCAACCGATGACAGTATGGCCTCGCTGGGGTGGACCTCAGAGACCTATCCGAGGAAGCAGGACGACGGCTATGCTCAGATCTTCAACGAGGAGGATAGGGTCAAGAGCATCCACCCCGTCTACGTCATCCCTGAGGGAATTGCGGAGAGGATAATGCAATACTGCGACAGCCAAGAGCGCTTTTCATGAGCATCCTTCGCAAAGACGGCATCCGGAGTCCTCTCTGAAGGCCAGCTGAATGGCCAGCGGCATGACTTCGAAAGGGGTGGGCCGCAAAGAAGGCGGCCACTGAGGGGGTTGGGGGCTAGTGCGGGGGGGCTTGAACCAAGCCGATGCGTTGGCAGCTGTTGCAGGGGCTTTATGGTCTCGGAGGAAAGCCATGGGCGGATAGACCCGTCGAGCCGCTGTGGTATTGGAAATACCCAGTAATTGGGTAGTCATATGATTGTATCCGTAAATGAACGGTTCCGGCTCGGCTATGCAGTGTGCTTCCTCCGGTCACGTCGGCCGGGGCCGAGTGCTTGATGTAATGAAAGGCTCAGGAGGATCTCCGAGTAGTTCAGTAGTTCAAACGCTGTAGTTAGCACACCGATCTCTAGTCACCTCATCCGATGTGCAGCACGAATAGGAGAGCCATACCCACTCATCCGCCCCAAAGTCAAGTCTTGGATGTGCGGGAGGACTAAAATGTCGTGCAGATGTGTTGGCGGCTATGGATTTGCTGCCGGGCGTGCATGTGAGATTTGAGTGATGAGATTACGCAGGTCAGCCAGGAGGCCAATTCTACATTGTTGGTCAAAAGTTATTATACGCATGTGTACAAACTAAGCGGCCAATTGCGAACCACAGTCCCCTGCCACAGCGCCTTTCACCACTCGGCGCCAAAAAGTCACCTTCGTCTCCGCCAGTTTCTCCCGAAAAAGCATCTACGAGATTTCCCCCCCCTCAACGTTCTATACATCGTGTCGCCACGTTTTCTGAGGGGGCAAGGACTGATCAATGGTTACGGGGATACGGGGATACGCGCTCTTGCTCCATCGTTGTCTCACCCAGAGACGCCCGTTGCGCGATCCTTGACACGGTTGACGGTGCTATGACCTACGACGTGCAGGTGCTGGCCACTGCCCGCCGCCTCTAGCTGCAGCAATGACCCGGCCCTGGAGTCGGCGACATGTTGGAAGCGACGAGTGATGCCCCGCCTATCAACATCCATACGGAGGACAGTTACTCCATACAATACGCCATGCAGTGGTTCATACCATACAGCGGTACAGTAACTCCATTGTTCCATCGCTCCATACGAGT
The DNA here is from genome assembly GCF_001641265.1 of Pseudogymnoascus destructans. NCBI lineage: Eukaryota > Fungi > Ascomycota > Leotiomycetes > Thelebolales > Thelebolaceae > Pseudogymnoascus > Pseudogymnoascus destructans. Next base: position 277,350 of record NW_020167539.1, on the reverse strand, counting down.
GAAGTCTGCAGTCTGCAGTCCTCTATCCGGCCGGCACGGTTCGGTGTACTATTCTGGACTGGATCTGGATAGTTACTTTGCTATGTAGTATGGAGTATATGGAGAACTGTGAGTACTGTGAGTACTGTGAGTACTGTGCAGGACCCGTAATGACTTATATGCGATAGGTTTTCGGTTTTCGGTCTTGGCTTGTTTGTGCCTGCTTCTCTGGCCGCCAACGGCACACATCGACCCCTCCAACTCTGCCATCAATTGGATTCCCAAAGTGCGGTTTCCAGGGTTCTTCGCATGATCTCAGCATGATCTCGCTGGTGCTAAGGGACATCCCGTAAGACTGGGATCCCCGAAGTGCTTGGTTCAAAAATAAAAAGATATGTGCAAACATATCGGAGCCTGGGAGCCGATCAAGATGTAGATCTTTTTTTTTCTACGGACTTCCGATCGGGGTATACTTCCAAGCTATTCTCCATTTTCATGCATTGCAATACATTTGGATCTTCCCGCATTTACTACTCCTGCTTGAAGTCGTAATTTCAGAAAAAAACGGTCTTACTCGGGCTCATCAAGCGTCTTGCCAGCTCATAATGCATGCGCACACAACCTTGCCAGGGCTAGTTCGAAAAGCATGTCTGGTTGCCTCGCGCATTTTCCTTCCACCCATCAATTCCCGTCTTCCGTCTTGTCTCTTGTCTCGCTCGTTGCTTGATGAGTTGGTCTACCAGCCACTGGCCAATGCACTCTATTTCTCACCGACTTCGTGTCAAGTCGTGCTCCAGTCGTTACATGCCAAGGGCAACGGTCCGATGTATGCACACTCCTCTTGACGTTCACCGATGGCCACCGATGCCGTGCGGGGCAAGACCTTGAGCGATGCGCTTATGTTCGAGAATGTAGGCCTGTTCCACTGCTAAAGATACATATCGCATGATGCAGCACTAGGACAGCCTTGAGATCTAGAAATGCCCCATAGTCTCGTGTTATTTCTGGCTTCTTTCTGGGGTCTGCCATGCTCAATTGGCATTAGCCCCAGTCTGATTGATCTCCCCCTGCGAAAAAAGAGTTGCCCCTCCCTCCTTCTCCCTGTTGCCCCTCCTGCCTGGCATAAGTCTCAAAGAGAGACGTACATAGCCGGAGGGTGTGGAAACGCGTTGTCTATTTCGCCACCAGTGCTGCAGAGCCAGTACCCTCTAGCAAATGCACACAGATGGTCAGATAGGAGCAACCTGCCTCTGAACAGTTCGAGATCACCCCTCCTGTGCCCCGCCATAACCGTGGTGGAGTTGGCTAATATCAGGAAATCATCAACTGGCAACGGCATACGCCAGCACATCAATATGGGTCACACCTTCTTGAGCCGCAGAACTTCGTGCATCTGGTTCGACTGCTCGCCCTATCTGATGTCCCCTTGGAATCTTAGAACCGATTGATCCCACCTATCCTTGCGGTACGCTAACTTTAGGCGTGGGCAATAAATCACACATGTCTCGCCTTGAGGGACGAAAATATCCTGCCCAAGATCTTCCAAGTCAACCACAGAACCGCCTCACTCCTCTTTTACCACGCCGTCGCCCACCCTTTTTCAGCCTTATCCATTCTTAATTGACAACGAGCTGCAGTACTACTGCTTCAATATCACAAAAAAGAAAAGTTAATTGACATTGACCTTGTTGGTTTTCCTTGCAGGGCTGTCTTGGGCAAAAAGAAACCCTGCAGTTGGGTTGTGATAACTTCATTGAATCGACGTAACCCCTGAGTAGAAGGGTCAGACAAGATCTAGTCTGCACAGAATCATGATGGGCGGCTTCTATATCCAATATCTTGACGGTATGTTATCTCATTCACACATATTGCCACCAGGATCAAGTCGTACTTGAGGCGTGCCTGCAGAGGCCTTCCCGTTGCCTGGTTACCTTGGGCATCATTTTAATACGAGGTCCCAACGTAGTGTCATCCCACGGCGAGGGCTAACGGGATGTACCACGCTTCTGCGTCCCGACGTCGATTTAGAGTGTGGTTGCGACGTTGGTGCCTGCCTCTGGGCATGCCGGCTTTCCTCTTTCGCAGGGCCAGCGGCTTGTTGACGAATGCTAATACTGTGTCTAGGCTTGTGCCAACGCCGCGGCTGGAGGGACCCCATGTACGAGGTCTACCGAAGCAGCTCCGGATTCACCTGTCTCGTGCTCGTCAATGGGCGAGAGTACCGTACCGACCTGGCGTACGAATCGGATCAGCTGGCGCAGGAGAACGCTGCCATGCGTGCATTCATGGTGTGCCGCAACTTCTCTGTCAATGGCGGGATGCTGGCCAGGAACGGGGTCGTCCAGGGGCTGCCGGCCACTGAGGGCGGATCGCGCCACAGGAAACGGGGTGGGGCCAGGCTCCCTAGCCGCCATTCGCCCAGCCCGAGTAACAGCGACTCGACATCGTCCTACGAATAGAGACTCGCATCGATTCTCATTTGCCTCAAAGCCGAAATCTCCTCCCGCAGCGTCTCCGAATCCTGGACTCGCTGGCTACCTATTATCCTACCCCATTTCCACATCCACTCCGTCTCCGCCTTTCCAAAATTGCCAAAAAGCCCAACCAACGGAGAATTTAAACGCATTACGACCTGTTACTCCCCCCTTTAACTAACGACTTTTAACGATTTTTATATCCGCATTTTTTTGATATTCACTTTTTAAGACATCCACAACGGCACGGGCTTCACAGGACCTGCCGCTCGCACAGCACAGAGGCAACTCGTATGCAGCCGTTTCGACAGGAGAGGCCACTTCCTTCTTGTTTTCGCTTCTATCACACGCAACCCCGGAACGGATCTGGGGGAGGGGGCGTCACCGGTTTGGCAGAGCAGAGCGGAGCGGACCAGAAAAACGGCCATCAGAGCTAGAACGCAGTCCGGTACATCTCCTCGCAGACTCAACATCGTTATTTTTGGACACCACGTGCTTTGACTGTTGCCATTGGGCAAATCGCATTTAGCGGGGCGGATTCAGAGTTTTGTTTTGCCAACTACTTATCATTATTATATCCATAGCGTTTGGTTACGTATATCACGACTTTGGGGTGGCTATATTGACTTGTGTGAGTGACACGTGTGTTGGTTTACTCATGGTTGGGAGCGTCGAGCGTCGAGTCGTCGTCGATGAGGGCTTTCGGGCAATGGCCCTCGAATGAATATTACGTCTCGCCTTTGTGTGCCTTACCTTACCCCTGTGCGTGTGCCATGAGTACTGTACTCACTCTTAACTCTAGTGAAGCTCAGCCTTGCAGTGAGACGACTGTCTGAAATGGCTTCCCAACCTCGTGGAGAGCATGCACTTCCCTCATACAGTATTGGTAGAGGATGTGGGGGTAGGTGGTGGATGGTGGGGGGGAGTCAGACACTTCATCGACTCAGATTGGTTGCGGCGGCACACAAGCACAAAAAAGAAGCGCGGAATTTTTGCACAAGAGACGAGGCAGAATGCGGGCATTGGTAGGGTGTCATGTGATCTGGGCGGTGAGTGGTGAGTGTCCACGCCCAGACAAATTCCCCCACTTTCCAACTATTTCAGAAGGCGAATTAGAGTACAACGATCCAGTACGGATTACGAACGCAGTACAGTAATATAAAAAAAGGGTCATCTATTATCCAAAACCAACAACCTCGTACACGCTCCAATTTGGAAATAAGAAATAAGGTGATGCCGTGCCACTATCTTCTTCCACTTCCCTTCCCTTTCCCATACCCCCTAACCCCCCCCCCAAACCCCCCTAACCACCCCCCTAACCACCCCCTAACCACCCCCCTAACCACCCCCCTAACCACCCCCCTAACACCCCCTAACCCCCCCCTAACCACCCCCTCCTCGACCCAGCTACCCAGCCTTCTTAGCGTACCCCCTTTCAAAGGAAATTTTGGGACCTCAAAATATACTGATCACCCGCAAGGTGGCCTCACATCTGATCGTCCCTTCTAAACTACTCGTACCAGTTCACGTTACTTCTCCGCCCCAAACTACCAAACTGCTCAATCTACTCCACTGCAATACATATCCTCTACCTCCTTCCTCGTCGACATTCCCCTCGCACCTTACTGAGAATCATTGTCCCTTGCTACCTTTGCATTCAGGCCAACACCAACCCACACCACGCTGCTCGCTCTCCTACTCTACACGGTGGGGTAGCTCTCTCGCCCCTGGAACCACCACACATTTCCTCATACCGCTCTTAATTCACAACCATCCACCATGAAGGGTAAGCAGCTAGCAGTCAGACAGACACCCTCGTATCACGGCAACGGCAATGGCTAACTCGGGGTATAGCTCTCATTCTCGTCGGCGGCTTTGGCACGCGCCTGCGCCCACTCGTACGTTCCCACCGACGAATTTCGAGCTCCATAAATCGAACCATGACTGATTCCCAATGACAGACCCTTACACTGCCCAAGCCACTGGTCGAATTTGGCAACAAGCGCATGATCCTGCATCAGATTGAGGCTCTGGCAGCCGCAGGCGTCACGGACATTGTCTTGGCCGTCAACTACCGCCCTGAGGTCATGGAGAAGTACCTTGCCGAAGTGCGTCTCCCGTCCTGGAATACCTCCCTGCCCTACGCAGCCAGCTGACTGGCGGTTTTCCTACAGTACGAAGAACAATACAACGTCAAGATCACATTCTCCATCGAGACCGAGCCCCTAGGCACCGCCGGCCCGCTCAAGCTCGCCGAGAAGACCCTCGCGAAGAACAACGAGCCCTTCTTCGTCCTCAACTCCGACGTCATCTGCGAGTACCCGTTCGCGGAGCTAGCCGCATTCCACAAAGCCCACGGCGACGAGGGCACCATCATCGTGACCAAGGTCGAGGAGCCGTCGAAATACGGCGTCGTCGTGCACAAGCCCAACCACTCCTCGCGCATCGACCGCTTCGTCGAGAAGCCCGTCGAGTTCGTCGGAAACAGAATCAACGCCGGTCTCTACATCCTCAACCCCAGCGTCCTCGACCGCATCGAGCTGCGCCCAACCTCCATCGAGCAAGAGACCTTCCCCTCCATGTGCGCAGACGGCCAGCTCCACTCCTTCGACCTCGAGGGCTTCTGGATGGACGTCGGTCAGCCAAAGGACTTCCTGTCGGGAACATGCCTCTACCTCGCCTCCCTCAGCAAGAAGAACTCCAAGCTCCTCACCCCGACAAGCACACCCTACGTCCACGGCGGCAACGTCCTGATCGACCCCTCCGCCAAGATCGGCCGCAACTGCCGCATCGGTCCTAATGTCACTATCGGCCCCGATGTCGTTATTGGCGACGGCGTGCGTCTACAGCGCTGCGTCATCCTGCAGGGTAGCAAGGTCAAGGACCACGCGTGGATCAAGTCTACGATTGTGGGATGGAACTCCAGTGTCGGGAAGTGGGCGCGTCTTGAGAACGTGTCTGTCCTGGGTGACGACGTCACGATCGCGGACGAGATCTACGTCAATGGCGGCTCCGTCCTGCCTCACAAGACTATCAAGACGAACGTCGACACCCCCTCCATCATCATGTAAAGTGGTGCAGCGAGCGAAACTCTGCCGATTCCTGGGCGCGCGCGCGTGCCACCGCGGCGGGCTGTCTGTCAGCTAGCTAGCTAGCTGCCCGTTTCTTGGGGGCATTTTGGTACAAAAAAAATGCAGCGTGCGTGCTTTCCTGCACAAAAACGCAAGAACATATATATAAAAAAAACACATAATTCCCCAAACCCTCCGCTTGCTTGCCGACGACCCTTCTAATCTCTCCTCTTACTGCCGCCTCTTTGTTGTCCCGGCTGGGGTTTGCGGCGGCAGACCATCATATCATATTACCATTCTTCTCATTGCTTCGTTATTTGGCCGGGGGGGTTATTACGGGTAGGACGGGTGGATTCATACATCGGCAGGCGGGCTGGACGCGCAAAAGGGTATGAGCAGGAAGAGGAGGGTATACTGTGTGTGTGCTGTGTGCGTTGCGCGTTTGGGCATCTCTCCTCGACACTAAGGCGGGGTTGTGTTGTGTACAATCTGCGATGAATGGTATGGATGGATGGATGATGTTTTTCTGGTTGTATTATAGTAGGTAGCTTATTTACCTTAGGATGAGGTAGTTTTCTAGAATGGGCTTTGCTATTGTCTCCTTTTCGCTCCTGGCATGTAGGCTTGTGCTATGCTCATAGGGAGTCAATACTGAGAGAGAGCTGGAGAGTTTGTGTATGGGGCACGTGATATGTGTGTGAGTTTCATATTTCTTCTACTTCAAGTAAAGAGGAAGGTACGAAGGAGTGCGCGGCTACGGCTCCTTCCGCCTCGTCCTGAAACCCCCCTTTTTATATAAGGCAAGAAAGGAACAACAACTACACGTGACTTATATATGGCATTTTTATACAAAAAAATATAGCTAGAACGAAAAATGTATTCATTTTATTTGAATGCACAACAGAGACAGTAATACAACGAGGCCCGCACTCCGTAGAGCACCCATGTATGCCAATGACAAACGAAACCCACCAACCCCCCCCCCACCCCCCTACCCATCTTGTTACATCACATCTCTAGGTTCCATCTATCCACCCGGCTCTTCTCCCGGGCCTAACTTAACTGCAATTAATCATCTATCCACCCCGGCTCTTCTCCCGGGACTACCTTAACTGCAATTAATCATCTACCCACCAACAACTAATCTACTCCCCCTTAAGCTTCTCCTGCCTAACCTCAAAAGCCATCTCAAGCAACTCGCTCTCCTCCTTAAGATGGCTAGCCTTAAGACCCGTAGCAACCGAGGCACTAGGGTTACGTCCAGCATACATGACGTGTTTCCTGTTGTGGTGCTCAGTGACGTTAAGGATAGTCTCGATACGCGGCTGCGTGAAGGTCCAAGCACCCGCATTGAGCGGCTCCTCCTGACACCACACGATCGTCTCAGCGTTAGGGTAGCTATCGAGGTTCTCCTTGACCTGCTGCCAAGGGAAGGGGTTGAGCTGCTCGATACGCGTGATGGCGGTGTCGGTGATTCCCTTGTCGAGGCGGTGCTTGTGCAGCGCGGCGTAGACCTGGCCAGTACAGAGGACCACGCGCTTGATGTCCTCGGGGTCGACGGCGGCACCGCCGTGCTCGGTCTCGGGGATGATGGGGCGGAATTGGGTGTCGCCGACGAACTCGTCGATGGAGGAGCGGGCGAGGGGGTGGCGGAGGAGGGACTTGGAGAAGAAGATGATGAGAGCTGGCGAGTTAGTTAGGTGTGGCTTGGGTGGTTGGGGGGGGGGGACTTACGTTTCCTGAATTGTCTGTTCATCTGTCTACGGAGGATGTGGAACAGGTTAGACGGCGAGGTCATGTAGGCGATCTGCATGTTGCAGTCCTGGTGGAGACGGTCCAGCTTCTCAGGGCTTGGGTAGACGCGGGGCTCTTCGTTTGAGAGCTGGAGGTAACGCTCCATACGGCCAGAGGAATGCTCGGGTCCTTGTCCGTCGTATCCGTGGGGAAGGGACATGACAAGTCCAGATCTCTGCATCCACTTGACTTCTCCGGAAGCGATGAACTGATCGATAATACATTGAGCATTGTTGGCAAAGTCACCGAATTGAGCCTCCCACATAACAAGGGCGTTTGGTGAAGTGAGAGAGTAACCGTACTCAAAGCCCAAGCAGCCAAACTCGCTCAGCGAGGAGTTGGAGATGACAAACTTGCCTTGGTCTTTGCTGACGTGTTGAAGAGGAGTGAACGTCGCCTCGTTCTCTTGGTCGTGGAAGACAGCGTGACGCTGGGAGAAAGTACCACGCTCAACATCCTGTCCAGAGACACGGACGTGGTGGCCCTCGGTAACGAGAGATCCAAAGGCCAAGGCCTCAGCAGTCGACCAATCAATATTCTGGCCCTCGTTGACAGTCTTGACTCTATTGGCGAGAATGCGCTTCAGGTTGCGGTGAACGTTGAACTCATCGGGAGCCGTACCAATGGTGGTGCCGATGTGCTCCAAGGTCTCCTTCTTAACACCAGTCGGTGGGTGTGGGAGAACCTCGGTGGCGAGCTCCTTTGGCGACTTGAAGCCGTTCCAGGCGGATGTGGTCCACTCCTTAGAGGTTGGCTGGTAATCCTTGCTCTTGGCAAAGGACTCCTCAAGCATACCCCAAACCCACTTCTTGTGCTCATCAATATCATCCTTTGTGAACGTACCGTCCTTGAGGAGCTGGCTAACGTAGATGTCGATTTGTGGCTCGTGGTCTTGGATGCGCTTATACATCAATGGCTGGGTGAATGAAGGCTGATCGGTCTCGTTGTGACCGTGCTTTCTGTAGCAGACAAGATCGATGACAACGTCAGAGCGGAACTCAGCACGCCAATCAGCGGCAAGCTGGCAGACGTAGTTGACAGCCTCAACATCATCGGCGTTGACGTGGAAGACTGGGGCATCAATAGCCTTGGCGATATCGGTACAGTATGCGGTGGAGCGGGCGAAACGAGGATCAGTGGTGAAACCAATCTGGTTGTTCACAACGAGATGGATGGTACCACCAGTAGAGTAGGCTGGAAGAGAGTGGAATCCGAGACATTCGTACACAACACCCTGAGCAGCGAAGGCAGCGTCACCGTGGAGAAGAACACCCATGGCGGTAGTGTGGTTCTTCTCATCGTTGTTGTAGTGCTGGATGGCGCGGGTCTTGCCAAGGACGACGGGGTCCTCAGCCTCCAAATGAGATGGGTTGGCAACGAGAGAAAGCTGGACACGCTTTCCGGAGGGGGTTGGGCGCTCAAAGTTCATTCCCAAATGGTACTTGACATCACCAGATCCCTCATCCTCACCGGCGGCGGTTCCGCCGAACTCGCTGAAAATAGACTCATTCGGCTTGCGAACAACGTTGGAGAGGACGTTCAGGCGTCCACGATGGGGCATACCAATGACAATGTCCTTGACACCATAGTCGACACTGCGATCGATGAGAGCCTTCATTCCGGGAACGAGGGTCTCGCAACCTTCCAGACCGAAACGCTTGTCGTTGGGGTATTTTGTGGCGGAGAAAGCCTCAAAGCTGGACGACCAGATAAGACGGTCCAGGATGCGGCGCTTCTCGTCGACGGAGTATTTGTATGGCTGTGGGATTTCGATACGCTCTCTGAGCCAGTCGCACTGTTCCCTGTCCGGGATGTGAATGTATTCGACACCATATGATCCACAGTAGATGTTCTCGCAAGCGGCAATGATCTCGCGCAGAGTCATCTTCTCGCGGCCATCCTTCTTAAACCTAGGCAGAATGCCGGGGCCCAAGGTGTATTCGGAATCAAGATCCTTCTCCGTGAAGTTGTAGTGGTCGAGGTGTAGTTCTTTCGGGTTGCTGTATCCAAACTCCTTTGCCTCGCCACGGATGCCGAGAGGATCAATACGAGCCTTGTGGTGTCCACGAGCCTGGTATGCGCGAACGAGGAGCTGGACCTTCAAGTGATTCGTGACATCGTTACCTGGTCCGGTTGCCGAACCTGGCATGAACGAGGGGACGCCACCGGCTGGTGTAGGCACCAAGGTAGGCGGAGGAGTGAAAGCTTGCGACATTGGCATATCGCCGCTCTCCATGTTCTTGAAATATACTTGCCACGAGACGTGGACGCTCGACGGGTCCTCCTTCCACGACAAGTACATCTCGTCGATATAGTTTGCCGTGTTGCCGGAGAGGAAGCTGTCGTTTGGTTCCGGCGCGTTGGCGACGGCAGCAGCATATCGTTTTTGGGCGGCAACCGCCAACGGACGACGTTTTGAAGCGATTGACGACTTCAGAGGACTGGGTGATGAGAAAAGGGTGGCTCTAGAGCTCGAGGTGGCTGACAAGGAGCGTGCCTGGCAGCCAGCTCTCAAGAGCTGACTGCTCGACTTTCTAAGTGAAGTTCTAAGCATTGTGTCAAATCAACGCAGGTATGGCAATTGGGAAAGTTGGAAAACGAAGGTTCGGTCATTCAGCTCCAGTTTGTCGAGGAATAATTGAGGGATGAGGGATAAAATAATAGGGACTTTGGAACTACTTCTTGAGCGAGTGACAGCATAACCTTTCTGGGGCAAGGGGACATCACGGGACTCGGCTCTAACCTTGGCTTCTCTTCGCGTTCTACCCAAGGTGGTCCGGGGATCCCGATGTTGATTTGTCAGCAGTCATTTTGTTTATGCCGGGCGAATTCTATTGGCCCGTCTGTTTACTTTACTCCAATTTACTCCAAGTACGTAGCCTTGGCAATCGGATACGACGGCCGATCGGATATACATTTTAGCGGCCTGTACCTTGAAGATTATATGGATTATATCGTCAGTGATCTTTCAAGAGGTTTCAAAGCTCAAACACAGATGCTTCATATTTACGGCTAGTACTGAGGCCGACAAAGAGAATCTGGCTTGGGGCAGCAAAGGAGGCATTGTCGATCATATTAGGCACACCCTGGAGAACAGATCACTGGACAACAGCAAAGAAAAGAGTCTGCCCAGGTGACGACTTAACGTGAGCCTTGCTTCATGTAGGCAGATAATGGTAGCCTCACATCTGGTACACAAGTCACAGCCAAGTGTCCGTGTGGAAGGATAAACCTAGACTTCTCTCGGCATTATGGCAAGTCCCAGAGGTTCTGCCGCTTATAAAAAGAAAGATGGCACAGTGACACTATCACCAGACCAGACGTCGATGGTATGGACGCCGACGGCGGCAGGTCTAGCTGGAATCACCATTAATATTGCTGATATTACAAGTATGTCCAGCGCGCTCTCAGGGCCAGCATGAGCTAATTTGGCATAGATCTCCAGCAGACGCCAGAAACTGCGGAGAAGGTAATGCTCAAGATATTCGTCAAACCTCCTGAAGCCCCAGAGCCAGTCACACATCTCTTCCATTTTAACGCGCCATCAGAGCCTCGCAGTGAAGCAAACGCCATAAAAGATGTCTTGACCAGCCTAATTGCGTCCCTAAAGGCGGGAGAGCCAAGCATTGTAAAGGCCAATGGCGCCAACGGCGCCCCGGGCGCAATGGCTATCGCGAGTGCCGTTGCATCAAAACCGTCCGGGACTCCTGCATGGTACGACGACAACCAGCTGAAAAATGATTTCGAGTTACAACAAGCATTGATGAGGAAAGACCCACTGCTGCTTCAAACCTATGAAGAGGCAAGGCGCACAAAGCCTGACACCACCTCAAATACCCAGTTTAATACCCAGTTTTGGTCAACTCGAATTAATCTTCTGCGGGCTTATGCTGTTGAAAACAATCAGCAGCGTGGTGCCTACAACGTCCTCTCGGTCGTAAAGCCCCGGCAAGAGGATGGCGAATTGAAGCTGCGAATCAGCAAAGAACAGGTGCAACTTATATTTAGTCAACATCCCCTTGTCAAGAGGGTATATGATGAGAATGTCCCGAAACTTAATGAGAGTGAGTTCTGGTCGAGATTTTTTCTCAGTCGGCTTTTCAAGAAATTGAAGGGTGAACGAATTGTGGAGGCCGATAGTAGCGATTCTACCTTTGACCGATATCTTGATGCTTCCAACTCCGACATCCTTAGCCAGAGATTAGCATCAGCACATATCCCGCATGTCATTGACATAGAGGGCAATGAGGAAAACCAGGGTGGCAGCAAAGGGGGCAATCGACAAGATTTTACCATGAGGCCCTCGTCATCAGCCAAAGCGCCAATTATCCGCACACTGAACAGTTTGAGCGAAAAGATAATGGAAAATGTCGCGCAGTCAGATGTTGATCCAGCGGCTCCAATCGGCCTGGATGAGAGAACATTTAACGAATTGGCCTTGCGAGATCTTCAAGCGGGGGAGGAAGAGAACCGGATAATGCTGAATATCAAAGAGCAGAGCCAGTTCTTCTCCAATGATAAATCTCAAATATCCGCTGAAGCAGCGGTATATGCTAAACAGGATCCGAATGAGTTATTAATGGAATTAAATACGGACCTCGACCCAGAGCTCATGGACACCGACGCTGCTGGCGGACTTGATCTTCGCACTGCGATCGGAGTGAATGAGGAGAGTGATAGCGATGACGATGAAGATAGGTCGCCCCACGTTGGAAGCAGAAGCAGCTTCATCGATGCGCAAAAACAAATATTTGAAGGCATCACTCAGCAGCGAACGCGAATGGACGGCTCGGATCCCCAATCAAACCTGTCTGGTCTTTCTCAGGCTCTCTTCGATCGCCTTACACTTACGCACGCAACCACCACGGAATTCTTACATCACTTTTGGTCTATATTCTTATGTGGTGACCCTGACCGTGCTGGAGAACTGGCGAAGTTGGTAGAAACACTGGAGAGAGCCTTGGATCGCATTAATGCTGTTGCCGCCGATGCAGAAAAGGAAAGGAATGATCTGATTAAAAGCCAGAAGCAACAGATTAGGGAACTATGGGAGAAGACTGGCAAGAAAATGCAGTATAAACCAGAGTTGGTCGGTGGGGGCGAGAAGGTGGTACGGGAGATGCTGGAGCCTACTATTTTCGCTCTGGATAAAGCCTCGAAGGAATATAGGAAGGCGCTGGCAGCAGAGGGTGTTGATACATCGCGAAAATAATTCGGGGATGCGCTAGGCTGGTTCTGTTATTGAAAGATGGCACTATGGGAAGGCGCGCCCAGAGTGAACCATCGCTCTTGCCTCGGTGGATGCAAGAGAGGTGTATTAGATGATATTCCTCGACAGCTAATGGTACCTTATCGAAACCACTTAACCACAATATTCTTGTTCTTTCGCTTTTTACTTTCCAACGTGCCAGAGCAGGCACATCACGGAATTGTTGGAGCCTGGTAGTTGGAAGTTTCGCTCGCTGACCAGATGGTTCATGGTTCTTGATACAATCATGGCTGAAGAGAGCCTCCTCGACTCCGACGCTCCAGGTAACATTCGATCACCTCTCATACCACATACGAATACCAAGCCTGTTACGATCACTGCCAAATCTGCGAAAAAAGTTAGTCGAAAATCGTCTTTTGCCCGACGACTAGACTCGTCGGAATCCATCCCTAGTTCCCACGGGTCCATATTTGCTGCTGAATACGTTTCACCTCATGCCAGTGAAGACGGCGGATTCAAGATTGAGAAATGGCAGGCCATTGGCAGCTCTGTTCGACCCTCAACAACTGAAGAGCAGCCACCACCACTTCTGGGCGTCGATGAGAACTCCGACGTAGGATTACCTGTTGGGAATACCCCGATTCTTTATGGCCATGGGACGGCCCTGACCACCATTATCGAACAAAAGTCGTCGATGGCGACTATCCGCACTATCAGTACCCCGTCTCCCGTTAGGACCCTCACCCGCCCTCGCTCAACGTCGGACCTATCGTCGTCTTCAGCCTCAGCATCCATACTGAAGCAACCGCCCAAGGCCAGTCCTATCAGAGGCGAGTTCTCAATCAGCGGCATGATCCATCGACTTGCTTCATTTTCGGACGAGGATGTAGGCACCATAAAGCTATCATGGCCCGAAGGCTACAATCCAATCGCAAACAAGCCCAAATGGGCCGCCAAGTCAAGCATTGACTGTGGTACTTCTGAAATGCAGGAGATTGTATTCCGTGAAATTTATGCTCAGCCTCTTAGCCCTATTGAGCCTCCTATTGAGCGCCCAGCAACTCCACCAGGAATGCCCTCCTGGACCGCAGCACAACAACAGCGACGACCACGCGCTGTGTCAAGCACCCCAGCTCGCACCGGCGGTTTTCAACGAGCCACGGCTCGTGTACAGCTTTTCTTCGGTTACGAGCCGTTGAGCAGAGCTGGCAACCGAGCATCAGGATTGGCACATGGACACGGGCTCTGTGGGCCATGGGATATGGTCCCATCCCGTAGACGATGTGTCTCTGTTCCAAATACCGCTGTTAGTGGTGCTCCACGGTTCAGGCCTCCAAGAAGCGGGCACGGCGTGACTTCGTTGGAACTGCATCCGTTTGCGCGAGCAGAGGCGCGTCCCACCACGGCCCGCACCCAGGAAGCAACTACCACAGGGAGAAGAATCAGCTCAGCGCCTATGACTACAGGCGGTTCAAGGTCTTCAAGACGGTCCAGCGAGCCGGTTCCTGCACGCCCTGTAAAGCCGAAAGGGAAACGAAAGCCAGGGCAAAGAGTCCGCTTTATATCAAGCACCGCGGTTGTTGCTACGGCATCGCAGGCCCAGGCTGACGGGCCAAACACAGAACGACGACGAGCTATTTTTCCGCAACCGTGCCGTCATCGCCGTGTCAAGACGTGCGACCTACCGCCACAGGAAATTACGCCATCCACGGTTGCGGGTGAGATTTCGGCGCCACAAACCCTGCCACATGCTCTGCCAGCGGGTAGCTTGGAGAATCACCCCGACCACTTGCCTAGTTTGCTGTTAGTCCCAGCTGCCTCAGGTCAAGAGCCTGATGGATCGACCGAGCCTTCATCGGAGCCCTCGCTCAAGTCCAAAAAGGGGGAGTGCTGGAAATGTCGAGTAAAGACTGCGATGGCCCAAGTGAATGATGTTTTGGAGTCTTGCACCATGTTGTGCTGCTAGTGTTGCTGTGGGATCGATGTGATGGGACTAGCTGATGACGCTGCGGCGAGGTAACTATTGAGCAATAGGGGTGGCGTAATGAGGTAGCATGAAGCGGCCATATCAGATTGCTTGGAAGATGAGCACTTGGGAATGGGTCAGTGCAAAGTCCATCGTGGAAGTATTGGTTTACTCGTGTTAAAAGTATATCCAATTGTATTCTTTATGCTCGCTAAAACGGTGTCAAATGGTACTATACCCGCCTGTCCATCAATCCTTTGTACTCCCCTTCCCCTCCGAGTCATCATCTTCCTTATCCTCATCATCGTCCCTCGCCCTCTCTTTCTTCCTCCTCTCCTTCCTCAACGCCTCATGCACGATCTCGCTCGCCTCGTCCTGCATCTCGTTCCATTCCACATCATACTCTTCAGCCACCTTCTTGACCTCCTTCCGCAGCGAGTTCGCCTCCTCCACTAGCGACTCCCACGTACCGATATCGAGGCCGCGTACGGTATACAGTCGGTTCTGCTGGTGCGAGACCGTGGCATGCAGCGCCGAGCGGTACGACACCTCGCGGTTATGCCAGAGGAAGTAGAGGTAACCGATCATGATCGTCGAGAGCCCAGCTAGGTACTGTATACTGTCAGCATTCATCCTATCCGGTCACACCAATGTAAATGGACTTACGGTAATCGGCTCCATCGTATCCCACCCATAGTCTGTCTGAAACGTAAAATGGTAAATCGACGCCCACCACGCGACAAGGATGCCGAACCCCCCCATCGCCAACCGTTGCGCGCTGCGATGTGCCAGGTCATCGCACTCCTTCTTGATCTTCGCCATTCCATCCAGCCTCCTCGCCAGTTTCCGAAGCCTTACACGCAAGTAATGCGTCCGGTCCGCGAAACTGGGCACGCCCACACAAATATCCCCCTCACGACTCCCCTCAATCTCAATCGCGAACTCCTTCCCGCGCGCCGCGTCGCGGATGAAATCCCCAATCTCAGTGCTAGTCGACCAGCGCACGAACTTGCGCTTCTTCTCAGCGGCACTGGGCTGGTCGTGGCCGAGGCCCGAGTACGTCTCGATGCCGCCCTCGCCAGGGCCGCCGCGGAGTGACTTGGCGATGTTCTCGCCATGGAAGGAGTCTTCGAGGTCGTCTTTGCTGATCTTGCCGGTCTTGACGAGCTTGCCGTCTACCATGTGCTCGTCGATGCCTTCTTCCACTCCGGCTTGTATGTCGTCGACTTTGTGGCTGTCGTGCTTCCCGTCTTCGCTCTCTTCCTCTTGGGCGGAGTCTTCGGCGCGGAACCAGACTTTGGGGATTTTGTCTTGGCCGTCCTTGTTTTTTAACATTGGGAGCTCGGATTGGATGAGGCGCCCGAGGTAGGAGAGTGGTTGCTGGGGGTGGACGAGGAGGGCGAGCGGCTCGATGTCTTTCCTGTCAGAGTTTTTGTCGAGCGTAGTGAGAGGAAGTATAAGCTTGAGGAGTCGGGATGGGGTTGTCAGAAGTTTTCCTGGGTTGCATATTAGTTCGGGCCTTCCTCGGGCAGGCGAGAAAGAGGATATACCTTTGGTCATGGCACCAGCGCTGCGCAACTTTCTCACTGGAGGGCTCTCCGGTCCTTCCCTCTGCCACGGTGTTCTTGCCTGCCTCTCTCTTGCGCTTCCTATTTCATCATCTAGATAACCATTACTTGACGACTTATTCTCCTTTTCCCCTCCCTCCGCATCATCACTTGGTGATCTCTCCTCTTCCTGAAGCTCCATGCCCTTCCCGTTGAGCTCCTTCTCTTGCGCCTTGTATTTATCCTCCCTCGGCTTCCATCTCTGCGCACCTACTCTGCGAATAGCTAGCGGCGGTTTAGGCTCTGACGTCGCGCGCAAGCTGCTGGTAACCCGTCGTTCAACGCTGTGATAGACATAGCCTTTGAGCAGGAAAGGCGAGCACTTCATCGCGTTCGAGGGTGTTTTTTCACAGGGCGTTCAAGGGTCGAAGAGCATTTCCGTATAACTGCACAGTGCCAAATAGATATTAATCGAGGCCGTTGTGACTGGCCAATTGATGCTGGGCCAGCTTCTTCACAGATTGCTTCGAGCTGCCCACGTTGCAGGGGTTGGGGCCTTGTATGTTCTTGGAGCTAAGCCTAAATAGTCATGAAATGGTTATCGCAATAGCGATTCTCAGTTCAGCATCTTCACCACAACAACGATTGTATCACATACCCCATATAACCTTTGATAGAGAAATATTTATGTACATATCAGTTATAGGCAATGTGCAAAACATCTCAATAAGAGTCAAACACTTCCCCCTCGTTGACTTATCGACCAATAGGACAAGGTTAATGTTATATTTTGTTCCGGCCCAACCAATACAGTCCCGAGCTGTGATATCGTCGTGGTGCCAGTCACCATCTTGCTCTTCGCCTCCATCTTCATCTAGATTTTCCAAATAATCCAAATAGTCATCAATACCACTCCTCGGCGCATCAACCCACTCATCATTTTCGTTGAGCACAGATGTACCTAACATATGTTCCATGAGGATGTCGTCGTTCCACGAATCTATCCATCTCTCAACTTGCTGATCATCCCACCCTTGGGCCGCCGCGCTCTCTAAATTCCCATTATATCGAGGACTCTGTGACAGCTTAATCCGATTCTCTGTTTCTCCGCGGATGCGAACCCGCCAAAGTGCCTGGCCCGTTTGGCGTAGCGTGGTGTTGTAAACTCCATACAAAGCTGGCAACACCGCAACGTCTTGCTGACAGTACTGGACGATTTCGAGGGGCCGCTTATCGAAAACTTCATATCGACCCCGCTTCTTAGGATCGAACAATCGAAGACTGCGCTCTTTGGCAAGGCGCCATTCAGCCTCCGCTACTATAGACATGGGGCTAGCCTTCTCAATGCACTTTGCTAGGCTAGAGACGAATGTCTGAGATCCCTTCCGGGTTGCGAGCTCCATAAGCTGGAGATCCTTGATCCCATTAACAGAGATCTGAAAAGGGCTGAACAGGGCCTCTGAGTCGTTGCGGATATCAAATACGACTTTAGGGATGGTTGGAGAGAGATTCGAGGATGGCTTTGAGCGAGGTTCCGCTAGTAGTGGTGGTTGAGAAGGCTGTCCCCTTGAGGCTGTGGATGTCGACGAGGTAGGTTTCCTTAGTGGGAGCGATGTGAAGCGAGAGAATTGATATAGTGCCGTGACGACCAAGTGCATTTCCCTCTAGAAGGATGTATAGCGAGGGAGGCTCAACTGCAAAACTGGCAATGCTGTCAAGTAGAGGTAGAAGACTCTCCTCTGAGTCTATGACCGTGATATTGCTTTCAGGCGATGCGTTCGTCATGATTGGTGATGGATTGTTGTGATGTTAATCATGATGATAGGAAAGGAATGAGAATAAAAGAGAAGGGTGAGGCAAACGAAGAGGTTGCTTGATAGTACTAGCGAGGCTGGGGTGAAAGGGAACTGTAGTGACAAACTCTTTCATAATGCAAACGCTGTACAGAGGGGGGAGAGCCATGTGACTGTCTTTTGACTACTCGGAAGGTAGACCATGTAAATATAGATAGATGTATGCACCCCAAAGAACTCACTGGTTTGTTTATATAAGCAAGAAAAGGATACCAGCATTAGACGCGGCGTAAGCATACTTTCACCAATAGCAACCAGGCCACACAGGACGGTAAAGACAGCAGGCTTTTGATTCCTCCACTTTCTTTGGCTCTATGATAGCGGAATGTTGAATCAGATCCCACCCCATTCCTTCCTTTTAACAACGCGGATCCACCCGAGATGTCCCATATCCTCCCAGTTCCAATCAGTAACAACGCCAACCTCTCGCCATCATCAACAACAGTCATTTCATTTACTCATCCTCGTCGTCAAGGTCAATCGTTTCGACTTCAGCTTTCTTGGGAGCCGCAGCGCCGTTCGTCTTCTTGGCGGAAACGGCGGCGTCGGCAGGCTCCTCATCTGCAGCCTCCTCCTCCTCTTCTTCGCCCTCGGTAGCCTCCTCGGCCTCCTCCTCCTCCTCATCGCCGTTCTCCTCAGTCAAGGTTGCGGTGCCGACCTTGCGCTTCTTCACTGGAGGGGCAACTTCTAATAAACAGTTAGAAGACGACAAAGGTATGAGTTGGAATGTTTGGATGGTATTGTATGATGGAAAGCTGCTGGGGCGGGCAGCCATCGATATTGACAGCCTTGGAAGTGTGCTTGGCGATGCTTATGGTCTTTCTTACCTTCGATCTCCTCCTCCACTTCGGAGCCGCTGGCATCCTCATCTTCCTCGGATTCTTCGGAATTCCCTCCTGGAGCCTCATCTTCTGAATCTTCGTATCTGTAATGAGTGGTTTGTTAGCCAATGTTCTTGGAAGATACTGATGATGTCACAGAGCCTCGGCGCATTTCAGGGCGCAAAGGGACTGGATAGCTGTCTAAAACGGCTTGTATGATAAAATTGAGCCGATTCATGAGTTCCCGGCACCCAATTAAGTCGGTATGAGATAGGGAGAGTTCTAGAAACAGATGAAGGATGAAATTGACTCACTCCTCTTCATCCTCGCTTTCATCCGAAGGAAGCGCAACGAGCTCCTCGTCTTCAGCCTTTCTCTTACGAGTAGACATTCTCTCTCCAATTGCTTCAAAAATCTATCCGGAAATACAAAAAAATGACACGAGATGGCCGGGTGCTTCCGGAGAGGTGATTTCGGTGATGGTGTTGGTGTTGATGGGAGAATGTGACAGATGCGTGAAGGATGTTGGAATATGGGGGGGTTTTATTCCCTCGTCTGTGCTGGAGCTGACCACCGACGGCCCGCAAGTGGTACGGAGTCCTTGTGCTTGCAACTAGTGCTCTACCCTCCAAAAGCTCGGACCTGCATAGCTCCACTTTGTTGGTCAATGCGCAATGCGAGTCAACACTTAGCTGCTTCAAGTTCGCGCTGGAGCGCGATGTGAGATCTTACATATTGACTGTCGAGACTCGAGTTTCTGAGAGAAATTAGATGCGACGGTGGCATCAGAGACATCGTTATTCGCAGGATTAAGACTTGTACTACTGCCACTGTCTCATACATTGTATGCCAGTAGCTTTGACACAACACAACCCGGCAAGGAACATGATCGACCCCCTCGTCCGGTCTTTTCGATACCACGAAAAAGAGAGCAAATGAGATCAAGTACAGATCTCAGATGTAAGCTAAGCCATTCGTAAGGCTGAATCGCGATGCCCAGTAGTATTGGCTAAGACTTGGCCGATCTGTCCCAAGATAATCTGTTCCCATGGGCTACAAACATTGTGGTCACAATATGCAGGCAAGTCATCTAAATGAGCGAAGTTTGGTGAAATATTTTTATTGATTCTATCTGACATTTTGTCGATAATATTTGAATCTTTGAAATTGTTAGTGGAAGCCCTAACATAGTTGGGGGAAATGCGAGCTTACCATGTGGTTGTGACGAGAAAATTTATTGTTGTGAAATACCTGCAACACGTCCGTGTTAGCTATTTGTGCACATTGAATGCAAAATATATATTCTTGAAAAGAATGACAGCAAAAGAATCTTTCAGGCTGCGAATTTACGTTAGCATTGTTTCGTAAACTCAGGAAAGGTTGCATAACATACCTCATTAAATCAGATTTTGTGTTGATGCGTTCAGTGACGGACCTAAGTCCGCCTCAAACAGTGTGAATAAGTATCATCATATGATGCAAGTGCTCGCCATGTAAAAAGTGAAGAGATCTGTGTAGATGTACCTTGGACGAGTCAGCGAGAGTCCAAGTTTCGTTTGTGAAGCCAATTCGTATGAATGGTTTTGTATCAGCTGACGAGTTCTCAACATGCAATCCATCACTGCTAGCTCCAAAGAGTTTGTACGCTCTTTGTGTTTCGTGAGTTCGCAATGTGGACACAGTCTGTCCGCCCGTTCGTTCAAAGTTCGTCATGGAAAACGCAGGGCAAAGAGCGAGGAGTAGTTGTAATGTACCTGAGGGAGGACTGTCAGCAAGAAGTCCTGAGATATATGTAATAATAAATCCAATAGGTTGAAGAGAGGTCAGACAAGGCTGAAACTGAAGACAGAATCTACATGATATATTCGGAATGAGGAATTCCTATAGTTGTCACTTGTTCATCACACCGGATGTGCGCTTTGATTGTAAAAACAAAATCTCTCTGGACGAACCTTTTGAATTTTTTTGTGGGGGTGGTGGCAGTGCACAATTGAGCTGTTAAGCGTCTGTAAATTGAAAGTTAGCCAGCTGTACAGGACAGAATATGGTAATTATCAATGGGTCTAAGTTGAAAGCTCAGAGTTCTCCGTAAAGTGGTTAATCCCCATTATTGTGTAAGAGTTGGATTGTTCAGTTGATAGGTTCTCATCACAGAAGAACTGATCGCATAGAAGTATGGGATAATCTTACCATTGAGCAGCTGCCACCATGATGAATATCATCCAATATTGCGTTGACAACAAAAGCGAAGGAGAATTGAAAGCTCGGAAAAGTTTATGAAGTCTGCTAGCGCCGTCGGTTAGCGCAAGTCCCTTAGTCGGCACGCTAAGGGCCACGTCATGTGATGTATCGGAAGGTGGCGGAATGTTGACTCGCACTCCCCGAATCGTTTCTTGTTCAAACAACCTTACGTTTACCTTGGTGAACATAAGGTGTATCAATCATGGCTCCATCCGGTGGAATATGGGCTCCTATAGCCTTGAATGTTATGAAGTAAGCAAATCGAAAGTCCCTATCATTGCCGCTTGCACTGGCTTCCTCATTTGAGTCCCCCCGCTAACACGCAAGCCAGGAATGCCATACGGGCATCACATCTTATCAGGAAGCGCCTCGCAGAGGCAGCCCAGCGCACTGCGACTGCTTCGTCGGAGCCACTCCCAATTCTTGTTCGAAACACCCCAAGACACCCCATCAGCAAGGCAGCCTGGCTGCGCCAGAGCAAGGGAAGATGGTACACAACGCACAGCACGATCAACGCCACCGTCCGGCGCTTTATGAGTACCGGCTCTGCGAATGGCGTCAAATTCGATCGGTCTTCGTTCCCCAAGTCTGCCATCGGCACGACCATTCTGCGCTCCACCACCCGCGCTCCGTTCCGCTCGACACTGCGCCCAAACCTTACGGGTGGCGCTCTCCCCAGAACTGCAGGCGGATACAGCCTCGGAGGCGGACGAACAGGCGGAGCAAGATACTTCTCTCACACCCCCGCCGCACCAGCGCAGGTCGTGAACAATGTCTCCGCCGCCGTCCGCGCCTTCTGGCTCTCCGGCCACAAGGCCCAGTTCGACGGACTCACCGAACGTGGTGACAAGCGCTACCGCACTATCAGCGCGCTACAGGACGAGACGAGCCGCAAGATGTCATCTGTCACCAAGGCCCTCCCCGGCGCCTTCGTTGACTTCCACTTCAACCCCACCGTCACGGCACTCAGCCCCCTCGCCGCCGCCCTGCCCACCACACACTTCACCGAAGCACCAACACTAAACACCGACGGCTTCCTCGACGTTCTCTCCGTCGACTTCGCACGTGCCCTCAAGGACTTCGCAGCTATCATGAATGACCTGAAGCGGCTATCCGCGCTCGGCGACCTCAGCGTGACTCTCGAGCCCGGCTCGATCCTGCGCGTCCGCTTCCCCGGCTGCGATGCCGACACCGTCGAGCGCCTCTGCGACGAGATAGGCGTGCGTCGCGGGATCATTCAGCAGGATCCCGATTTCGATGCCAGTTATGGGGGTCAGGTGGCGCTGCTCTTTCCGTTCGCGAGTACCACTGATAAGGCACTGTCCAGTCCTGGAGGGTCTTTGAGGTCGCAGACGGGCCATGAGTTAGAGTATGACCAGCTCAGCGAGTATAAGGAATTTGACGAGTTTGGCGATAATCCGTGGCTCTCGTCGCCGGATGGATATGAGACCATGGAGGAGCTGAGCGAGACGGAGAGTATATATTTTGGACAGGGGGGTAGTCGGAGTCTTAGTCGGCATGATCAGGATGCGGGTTATGTGGAGGGCATCTATCGGTTCATTGAGACTTGCGATGGTGCCAGGAGGATGTGATGTGTTATACTATTGGGCTTACTTTTTTCCTTTGTTTGATGGGCGAATAGGGGGTCGGGGGCTTGGGTCCGGTGTTTTAACGGGCTGTCTAAGCCGTCGTCACTCTCTACTATGGCTTTTCTATGCCGATTTTGATATTTTTTACCATGTATCTATCCTCTGGTGAGGTTTTAGGGATGGTATATCCAATCGCTAAATTTATATTTGAGATGACCGGTAATAAATCGTGACATGTAATAAAACCTGGGTACAACGTGAGCAATGGTCTATTTCCATGGACGAATATAAATATAGCAAAGCATTTTAATATGAATAATGGGCTGTAAGTTACCTAGCAAAACACACAATTGGGGATAGAATACATTATGGCGACCCCCTGCAGGATTGATTGGCTACAAAAAATCGAAATTCATGATAGACCCACGTACTCGAGTATTACTTCTCTAGGGCATCGTAGCGTAAGGAGTGGTGGCATGATAGCCCTGTCTGGCTTGTCGTGTGCACAAACATTGAATATTACTACTGTGCAGGATGCAGTGTAGGCGTCCGAGTGTGTTTCAAGGGAGTTCAACTATGTTTACTATAGCTATGACATGGCTATAGTTGAAGCCGTAAAACTGTTCCGTACAGTACAGATGAGTAACACGAACAAGACAAGTTAGAGTTTTGGCGGTGAAGAGGATAAGACCCAATCAGGCGGCTCCAGGCGGGGGTGAAAACGAAAAGTCAACGACAAATGTACCAAATGTACCAAATGTACCCAATTAACCTCTGCCGCCCCCCCAACTCAGCCAAAATATACCATCATGTACCAAAGTACCACCCCATAACCGAAGAATTATTCATACTCGCCCAGCTCCACCCTGACGAACTTCTTCCCTTCTCTCCCTTCCCTTCCCCTCCTTCTTCCATAACCACCAATTCCCATTCCCCAAACAAGACAACGAAGTCGAACTATATAATCCAAAAGATTACACCCCCAAAACTATACTCTTCGTCAGGAATCATGCCACAGGCCATCGCTGAGCTGTGAACGCCCACTGCGGGCATGCTCGATCGGAGCGTGTCCCGCAGTCCTTCAGCCACCGAGACATCCAATCACTATTCCATATTTGACGAAGATAACAGACTTTTACCTGTCTACAAGCCCCAGAGCGGCTTACGTCTGAACAAGAGTCTATTCTACTACAATTACCAAACTCGAGCCCTGCTCGCCCCGAGTCCACATAGTTCACCGTTTCCCCCGCCTCAACTTCGACTCTCACACCCCCGCGCCACCTCGACTCCTCAACCACGCCTACAGTCGAGTCTCTTCTCAATCCCTAATACCGCCATACACCTCATATCCGGATTTTGCAATCACCTACTGCAAGATTTCTTGCCTTTTCTTGCTACAATATTAGAGCATACAACTGTCCAAACAGATTCACCGCTACTTTTGCAACCTGCATATTGCATACAGCAAACCCTAATCAAATCCTATATATTCACACAAAATTAGACATAATGTCTCGAAACGTTCGCCAAAGGCCAAACACTTCCCACACGGGCCAGAAGACGCCCAAGCGTTCCCGGAATACCCTCACATCGGACGAAGACGACGATTACTCTGGCGTCGATCTCATCAGCGACTCCGAAGAAGATGAGCCAGATGTGGAGGTGGCTGAGGAACAAGCGATCATCGAATCCGAAGAGGAGGATGATATTGTTAACCCTCAGCCAGCCGATGACGAGGACGAGTTCTGGGGCCCATATGATTCCTTCAAGGGTGGCCCAGATCTCTTTCCAGAGGAGCAAACGGACCAAGCTTCTCCTGCAGATATCTTGAGTGGAGCGGCGGAGTGGATGGGGTCAGGTGATGAGAGTGAGCCCGAGGTTACCCGTCGTGTCCGTTTCGATCTGTCGGATAGTGAAACCGTGGAGTCCGACATTGATGACAATATCTTCCCTGACATCTTCCTGGATCAGGGTAGTCTTGACCCAGGTTTCCGCCGCACCATCGAGAATGACAAGAACAAGGACAATGATGACTCGGGAAGTGATGATGGGTCCTATTGGGACTTCAGAGGTGAGGACGACGAGATGGGTGAAGAGGAAGTTGATGACGACGGAGATAATAAGAGCGAGAGCTCTAGTGGCTCCAGTGGATATGAAAGTATGTAGTGCTGTCGAAACACAATTCATGAGATGATGCTAACACGACTCCTGTAGCCGATGAAGGTGAAACTACTGAAGAGGATTTGCCGCCACAGGCCCAATTCTTACCTGCTCGCACTGTCCTGAGGGGTTTGTCCTCCGATGCATCAGATTCAGATGATTCAGATGATGACATCCAAGTCATTCAACGCAAGCAATATCGCCCTCAGCGGACTGGCCCAAAGCTTGGATCATGGATCACTGATGCTAACAAGCCTTTTGCTGTCCTGGACAGCCGCGGCAAGAGGTTGATGATGTTCAGAGCACGGATCAACCGCAGGCACAGCACCGATTCTGTCACTGGTCCTGGCCGTATGATGACCATAGATGAGGATGACCGTGACGCCTCTTGCATGGAGCAGATGTCACCCATGATCAGCAACTCAGCCAACCTGATGATGAGTGCTCTGTACACTCCTGTGGACAACCTGGGTGGCCAAGCACTTGGACCCCCAGAAGCTTTCTACCCATTTGTCAGTATTTCCGCCAATGGAAACATGACCCAAGACTGCCCGTCATCGTCATTCGATGAGGACGACGTGGATGACGAGGATATATGGAATATCGGCGACCTGATCGACTTTGGCGACTCCAGCTCCGACGATGACGCCAACGAGGATGACGATGAGGATGACAGCTGCGATTCAAACACAGTTGGCATGCCTTCCTCTACCCCCGTGCGCCCAAGCACAGCCAACAGCGAGGACCAAGCCCATCCCCTGATCACCCATCTCACAGGCCGCGTTGGAGCCTTCCGATCAAACCAGAACCGGCACTCGCTGTTGAGCCGCAACTCCGCGTCCCGCGAGAGTCTGGCCTTCTCGGGCCGCTATGGCCAGGGCGCTATCCGCGGAATCAAAGGTGGCAGGCTCGCGGCGGCGAACACACCGATCACCCCGTTGCGCAAGTCAAAGATCAGCAAGGCGGAGCTGATTGTTAGCCCGTCACCTGCTGAGGGTGCAGACAAGAAGCGGAAGTTTTCTGGCGAGTCTCACGGACACAAACGCGTTCGTAGCTTGTTCTAATCCTACCATCCACTGTCGAATTTGACCCGAGTTCTCGAAGTTTGTATGCATGTCACGCGAAGACTGTTGTGTATAATCGCTCGCATCAATCGACCAAACTACTTGTTCGACGAGCACGACGGATTATCTGTCACAGATTATCTGCGTGCGCCCTTCAGTCCTATAATACGCCTGACGGACGGCGTGGCTCTCTCGAGGGCTGCCCCTGGCCTCAGCAACTGTTTTGCATTTATCTCATATGTTGTGCCTCCTTCACTTCGCATACATGACCGACACGCACCGAGCGCACTTCGACCGACATAGCGCAGACAAAAGCAACGTTTCTCAAAATAGACATCGCCTTTTGCCTCCGCGGGCGCGCATCTAAAAGCGACAATTCACCAGATCAAGCATGCAACTGTATCTTACCCGATATCTTGTTTCTTTTTTGCCTTTCGTTCTTTGCACTACCAACGCAGCGGATCTGAGCCTTCCAGCTTGTTTGCTTTGCCGTCCATCGGATCTACTTGACGAATTTTCTTCTCATCTCCTGTTACGTTCCAGCGCCTTTTTGAGTTGGATCGGAGAGGGGATAAAATGTTTGTTTTTTGACGAACTCAAAACGACTAGATCTGCGGTGTTTTTTTTTATTCTTTGTGTCCATTAGTACGCAAATTACGTGGAAAAACTCCATGTTTTTTTGAGAGATCTGATGTTTTTATGACGATTCTCTCACTTTAGAGTCTCAACAAGGAGAAATGGCGACACTTTGGGAGTGGACATGGGGGGAGGCGATTTGGGGATGGTGTTCTTTGATTCGTATATAAAGGAAGGCGAGGAGGAGTCCGCTTTTGTCTTGTTTTCCCGTTTCCAGCTGTTCAACGACTGAAATAAAAACCGTTTCTAAACCACCTAAACGCGTAATTTGTGTGACAGCCCGTTTCATGTCTACAATACGATCTTCCCAATCTCCAATCTGATCGCC
Organism: Pseudogymnoascus destructans; assembly: GCF_001641265.1. Lineage (NCBI taxonomy): Eukaryota > Fungi > Ascomycota > Leotiomycetes > Thelebolales > Thelebolaceae > Pseudogymnoascus > Pseudogymnoascus destructans. The sequence goes on along the minus strand of NW_020167539.1, from coordinate 250,618 downwards.
ACACATCACTTCGTGATCGTCCTACCAGCCTCCCGTAACCCCCTTCCCATTCGAGGAGCACCTCAACTACCGACCGTCCCCAAGCTCCCAAGCTCGGGAGAGCTGGGTTGGGGCGTTTGTAATGGGGGTTCTTTGAGGGGGTCCAGGGGTGTGGAGGCAGGGAGAGAGAGGTTGGGTTGGGGATGGGGATGCATGCATGCGATGTTTATCACGCAAGGGCTTGGGTGTCTCGGGGATGGCGGGAGCTGTTGTGAGATTTATATCTGGCCTCTTCTCTGCGCATTTTTAAAAGTTTCGTTTCGGTTCTATTATACTTATTGACGGTCACCAAGACGATTTTTACGAATTCCGAGCGAAGCTTCGATTTTGCATCGAGGGTACTGGAATACGCGCTTTAAGAGGAGACCGTGTATTGGTTGTGCTTGACTTGGGACAACGCAGAGACACCAATTCAGACAGAATATAATTGCTTTGTGCTACCTTGGCTCGGTCTGCTGCATACGGAAAATAACAACTGGTCATTTCTTCAATACCTGCCGTGAGAAAATCTTGACGGGTTGTGACATCGGCGGTGTGGAGAGTCACCCGGTTTATGTGATACTGTCGGATTTTGATTAGTATATAGCTTCATCATCCCATCGAGGTTTACGGGATCCGCAGAAATCCCTTGAGAGATTGACTGTGGGAGTCGTCGAAGATGAAGATCCAAAACCTTTTTGTCGCTGCTGCGGCATTGGGTAGGTGCCTTTTCTCAATTACCTCACATCTCATAGTTTACTATCAAGCATAGTCGTCAATGGAATCACCCAAAGCTAATACCCACCAGCATCCCCCGCCCTCGCAGAACTAGCCACCTTCTCCCCAAGAACACGCCGTCGGCATCCCCCATCACTCCAGCACCCACCGCGGCGACATCTTCATCTCCGTCTCCTTCCCCGCCAAATACCAATATGTCGGCTTCGGCATCAGCACGCACATGGCCGGCGCCACCATCTTCGCCGTCTACACCGACGGCAAGGGCAACGTGACCGTCTCCCCCCGCGACGGAACCGGACACTTCGAACCCCTCCACAGCTCCAGCAAGACCGTCACTCTCCTCGCCGGCTCAAAAGCAGACGCCACCAGCGTCGTCGCGAACTTCAAATACCGCGCCGACGAGCCGCTGCTGCAGGTTCAAAGCCACTCGTCGCCATTCATCGGGTCCTGGAAGGAGGGCCCGGCATTCAACACAACGGACCTCGCGCAGACGCTCGATCACCACGATGATCACAGTATCTACACGCTAGACCTGGTGAGCGCGAACGTGGGGGTGTCGCAGAACCCCTTTTTAGGCGCGAGCGCGGCGCAGCTGGTCGGGCAGCCGCAGGGTGGTGCTGAGCTTGACATAGCTCTGGGAAAGAGGCTCTTGAAGGCGCATGGGACGCTGATGGGTGTGGCGTGGTTGATTGTGTATCCAGCTGGTGCGATCCTGATGCGGTTGCGGTGGGGGGGAGTGTGGGCGCATGTTTTCATACAGCTGGTGGGGACGTCGATGGTGATCGCGGCGTTTGCGATTGGGTATACGTTCTCAGGGATGTATGGGATAGTGAGTTTATTTTCCCATGCCACTGTTGGATCTTGGTGGTTTGAAGAAGCCCATACTAACTAGCCTCGCAGCGCTTCAATAACACACACACCTTGTTTGGCGCCTCGATCTTCGGCCTCATCCTCGTGCAGCCCTTCCTCGGGATTGCACACCACTTGCTTTATAGGCGTGAAGGCAAGGGCACGCTCTTTGGCCTGCTGCACTGTTGGTATGGCCGCGCCATCATCATCCTGGCTGCCGTCAATGGGGGCTTGGGGCTGCAGATGGCCAGGAACTCGAGGGGCGGCGAGATCGCGTGGGGGGTTGTCGCTGGCGTCGCGTTGCTGGCGTACCTTGGGGCCTCTGTGTATTCGGTGAAGGGGAACAAGATGCAGAAGAAGGTTAAGGACAAGGACGATGAGGTGAGGGGAGGGGAGGGGAATTGAGGAATGTATAGGGGCGGAAGGGTATATGGTAGAGTGGGCTGGGTTGAGTTCGGGACGGATCGCTTTTATATCCTGTTTGAATGGCTTAACTTTTGCTCAACTTCCTTGGGGAGCTTGGGGGGAGCTTGGAGAAGTTTGACGTCTGGGGGAAGTACGTTAGGTTTACTGGATATGGGGGTGCATCAGGATGACGGGGGATGGTCGGGGCTGGAGATTCTATGAAAATGGGAAAGATATTGGCACCGGATGGATAAGATGGCTCGACTCAGCTTAGGGAGACAATTGTGTGATACATACTTAGGATTGTGATTAGAAGCCAAGGGGTCAGGGGCTGAGGTCTCATATGTGTTCTTATTCACGTCGTAGTTTGGTGTAATGTTGGACTTTTGTTGGTGGATGTTGGCTGATGGAGGGGGCCCTTGAGTGGCCTTGGGTGGCATGTGTTAGGCTCAATGGCTCTGCTCATCCGCCCTGGTTGAAGTAGTTTTTACTACACTATAGTAATGACGCGCCGGCTTGGAAGTGGGGTACAAGTGGGGTACCTCCACTCCTTCCCATTTACTCCCAATTACAGTACGAGTAGAGCTGATTAGGTGGTAAATAGTAAGTACCTTGCGGTAGAAGATGGAAATTCAAAAAAAGTAGAAATAATTCTTCCCCCGCGCTTTATTTTCCTTGCTTCCCCCATCTCCCCCAGCCTCACGCCTCACCTCACCACCCCAATACTACTTGGTGTGAATAATACGTGTCGAACCTATCTCGACTTCACTTCGACCTCACTTTAACGTGACTTCGACCATAACGAAACCCAACAGCAAATGCAATTCAAACACTCGCCCACCCAACGTTCGCACAACCTCTTGCATTATCACTGCCAGATGCAATCTCCAACCGGCCACGAGCAACTTCCACGCACTGATCGATCGCACCTTAGAGTAGATGCCGAGCGCAGACGTGGCGCACCTTGAATAATTCACGTCCATCCGAGAACACAACTGAATCACCCCAAACACACAGCGACACTACAAGCAAGTCGAGAGACAGAACCTACAACCCGATACAACCGTGCGGTCGACCAAGACCAAGGCTATGACAGCCACCAGAACCGTCCGCGGCTTCCATACCCCCGCTGCCTCTGGCGACGAAGACTCTGATTACTCCGGCTTCAATACCCCCCGCCCACACACGCAGACCCCCAAGCCCGCGCCCACCGGATCGGGCCTCAAGGACATGGTTTGCAACAACAGCTGCGCCATGGTCCGCCAAGGATCCAACCAATCCACCGCCTCAGCGTCGCCAACCAAGATGAGCGGCATCGGGCACCTGCTGCGACAAGAGCTTCAGAACCTCAATCTCGACGACGCAAAGTCACGCAGCCAGTCGTTTGTGAATGGCGTCAAGGACCGCTTCAAGAAGGGGTCGCCGGGGAGCAGCACGGGTTATACTACACCGGATAAGAGTGATAGTGATTCGGGTGAGCGCACGTACGAGGTTAGGATTGGCGCGACGGGGGGTTATGATTACATTGCCCACGGCAAGTTCCCGACCTGGGACGAGAGAGATAACTACGGTGCGGATTTCGGCGTGCCACTTGAGCCGGATGAGTATGATCCTGAAGTCTTGAGGACGGACCGCAAAATGTCGGCTGCCGACTTTGAGCCGCTTCGTTGTCTAGGCAAGGGCACATTCGGGACGGTGCATTTGGTCAGGCAGATTTCAACTGGGCGTTTGTTTGCGCAGAAGCAGTTCAAGAAGGCGACGCTCATTGTGCATACGTCACAGATTGAACAAACGAAGACAGAGCGCACGATCCTGGAGAACATCAACAGACACCCATTCATTGTGAAGCTCTACTACGCCTTCCAGGACCAGGCGAAGCTGTATCTCATCCTGGAGTATGCGCAAGGGGGCGAGCTGTTCACACACATGCAGCTCGAATGCTTCTTTGTCCAAGAGCGTGCCGCTTTCTACATGGCGGAGTTAGTCCTTGCACTGGAGCATCTCCACAAGAACCTCGGTGTCGTTTACCGTGATCTCAAGCCCGAGAACTGTCTCCTGGATTCCGAGGGCCATCTCCTCCTCACGGATTTCGGCCTTTCCAAAGTCGCTCTCGATGGCGAGAGCTGTGCAACCGTCGCTGGCACTGTCGAATACATGGCCCCTGAGGTCGTGCAGGGTAAGAGGTATGGATTCGCCGTCGACTGGTGGTCGCTCGGCGCACTGGGGTTCGACCTGATGACCGGCAACCCTCCCTTCCGCGGCAACAACAAGAACATTATCATGCAGAACATCGTGCACGGCAAGCTCAAGCTGCCCTACCACCTCAGCTCTGAGACGAAGGATCTTCTTACACGCCTACTACGCAAGGAACCCAAGAAGCGCCTTGGCTACGGGCCGCGTGACATCCAGACCATCAAGTCCCACCGCTTCTTCAAGAATATCGACTGGGCGGCCCTAGGGCGCCGCGAGGTCAGCCCTCCCATTGTGCCGTTCATCAACGATCCCGAGCTGGCTGAGAACTTCTCCAGCGAGTTCACGACGCTTCCCCTTAGCCCGGTAGTGGAGCGTGGGCACTGGGGGTCAAGAGAAGATCTAAACCCAGCGAATGTGTTCAACGGGTTTAGCTATGTGGCGAGCCAGAGCCTTCTGGATGGGTTCAGTGGTCACTCTCGTGGGGGGTTGAGGAGGGATGTGGATGATGATGAGGACGATGAGGATGCGGATGAGGAAAGCTTGGTGGAGAAGGATGATGATGGGTGTGGAGATGTGACGGGGAGAGGGCAGAGAGCCGATAGCGTGGCTTCGATGATTAGTTTATAGGGCAGCAATGCGTCTCAAGACCACAGCGATGCGAAGCATTCAATGATTTATTGATGGCGGCTCAGCGATGCACCGACATGGACAGCGATCCAGAGAGCGGGCGAGCGAGCGATACACGGCGTTAATGGGAGTACAGCGACAGAAGGGAGGGATAAGATCTATACTTGCTCAAGCTTATCACAGGACGGAGGACCCGTTTGTTTCTCTTTCTTTTTTTCTTCATAGGAGGACGATTGCATCTGCATCGGCATACACACAGGCCGGCAGCATAATAGATGGGGCGATCGATCGTTAGGTAGACAGACGGAGGACGTTTGCGTGCACTACTTGCCATAATAATGGATGGGAGGATTTTGCTTTCCTGGCTAAAATGTTGTCTATAATGCGATGTCTTTGAATGAGGGGTCAATAGAGTCCGAACAAGCAATCGCAAGAAATTCAAGCTATTCAAGGAATCCAAGCAAAAGCCGTCCAAGAAGTCCAAGCCATCTCAAAAGAAACCCCAAGCCCTCCAAGCTTCTTAAAAAAACCCGCCCTCCAAGCAATCTCACCACGAAAGCTTCTCCAACTCTCAGCCCTTCCCCAAATCCACACGTTATTCTCCACACCTCACAACCCCAAAACACCACGCAAACCCTTCAAACACGTGACAAAACCCCAACCATCTAACATGTGAAGACCGTGTTCATCGACATCGCCCCACCACCATCGCCCCACCACCATCGCCGCTCCAGCCAATCACACCCATACCTCGGCCCAAAACCGAGCGGACTCCCCGACATACGTACTCTGTGCTCATGACGGTCCGAACAAGTTCGAACGGGCGCATTATAAACCCTTCGTGCGCCCTTAAATTAAAAATCTCCCCTTCCTCCAAGTCTTATCTTTACATCCCATCTACATCTCTCCCATCCACCCATATACCCATAATCCAGACATCAACCATCACCATGTCTTCCGGTTCGTCCCATCCCTCCCTTCCCCCTCCCCCATCCCCCCGCAAGATCCCCAAACTGACATCATCAGCAGCACAATCCCGCGTCGGCCAAGTAGCCTCCCACCTCAAGCCTACCGGCCGTGCCGCCATCCTCTCCAAGAACGCAGACGACATCGTCATCACCGCCGCCCTCCGCACCCCCTTCACCAAAGGCGGCAAAGGCGGCTTCAAAGACACCCCCGCCGCTGACCTCCTCGTCGGCGCCCTCAAGGCCGTCGTAGACCGCTCCGGCATCGACCCTAAACTCGTCCAAGACATCGCTGTTGGCTCCGTCCTCCCCCCCGGCGGCGGCGCCACCGAGTTCCGCGCCGCTGCTCTCGCTGCGGGTTTCCCCGATTCCACGGCCGTCAGGTCGCTCAACAGACAGTGCTCCTCCGGCCTCCAAGCTTGCGTCGACATCGCAAACGCCATTTCAGCGGGTATGATCGATATCGGCGTCGGCGCCGGCGTAGAGAGCATGTCCCTCCAATACGGCCCCGGCGCCGTGACCGAGTTCTCCGAGCTGCTCGACTCGCACCCCGAAGCCAAGAACTGCAAAGTCGGGATGGGCAACCTGTCTGAGGCGATGGCCAAAGACCGCGGCGTCACCAGAGTCAAGCAAGATGCCTTTGCTGCTGCTTCCTACGCCAAGGCCGCACACGCACAAGACAACGGATGGTTCGACGCCGAGATCGTGCCCCTAAAAGTGAAATACGAGGACCTGAAGACAGATGAGTGGAAAGAAATCACAGTCAGCAAAGACGACGGCATCCGCCGCGGCGTCACCGCCGAGTCCCTCGCCAAGATCAAGCCCGCCTTCGCCAAAGACGGCTCCATCCACGGCGGCAACGCCTCGCAGATCTCCGACGGCGCTGCAGCCGTTCTCCTGATGAAGCGCTCCACCGCCGAGAAGCTCGGTCAGATCATCCTCGGAAAATACGTCACCGCCTCCGTCGTCGGCGTCGCGCCGCTGCTGATGGGTGTTGGCCCCTGGGCTGCTATCCCGTTGGCGCTGGAGAAGGCGGGGATCACCAAGGATGAGGTGGATGTGTATGAGATCAATGAGGCGTTTGCGAGTCAGTGTGTGTGGTGTGTTGAGGCGCTGGGGTTGGATGAGAAGAAGATTAACCCTGGGGGAGGCGCGATTGCGTTTGGTCACCCCTTAGGCTGTACCGGAGCGAGGCAAGTCGGCACCCTTTTGGGTGGACTGAAGAGGGGGGGTGGTAAGGTGGGTGTTACGAGTATGTGTGTGGGAACCGGTATGGGAATGGCCGCCGTTTGGGTTTCGGAGCAGTAGAGGGGGTGTATGATGTATATATGAGGGTTATAGATGGGGTGGGGTGTTTGATTATGAAGATTCATTTGTATTATGATTTATGTTTATGATGGTTTATTGTGATATTGTGTGAAGATCAGGGTTAGAAACTCGAGTATACTCATTAGTACAGTAAATCCTCGTACTCAATACTCATACAGTAATCACTGCCTATAGCGGACTCGGCTGTAGCACGTTCTTATACCAGAATTCCGGCCAAGACCCTCAACTTCTGGTATAGAAAATGGCACCTCCACCACCTAAAAAGCCTCGAATCTCAATTACAAATATACAAAAGCAAGCTTTACAAGCTTGGTACCATAATCCTACAACTTAGAGCACAAAGAAGACATTAGCAGATGCTTCAACTTGGTGGAATGATCAACATGGACATACTTTGAGCTCTTCAACTATAAGTGAAATACTATCCTTAAAATACGCCTTTCTCAATACTGCTACTTCTACAAAAGCATTCGATAATACTAAGAAAACAAGGAAACCAAAATGGGAAGTGTTAGAAAAAGCTCTAGTAGAATTCTAGACACGGCTACTATAATACTACAGACAAGATTGCCCTACATGGAGTGATGGATGTCACGGTTCACCAAGGCATAGGGCGCCAGTTGGGTATTATGAATTAAACTCAATCTAGAGAAGAAAGGAAAGAGAAGAGGAGCACTTGAGAAGTGGCTTGATCTATATACAGCTATGTTGTTGTAGAGTGAATTCTCTTGAGCGAGACCAGGCCTGCTCGCCCGGCTCACTGTGTTGCTGAGGCTTTTGAAATGGGAGTTGCGGTGAGAGTTTCAATGCTGGTCATGGGGTTGAAGGCGCTGCAAGGCGCACTTGATATCGTAACAAAGGATAGCTTAAAGGGTTTTAGAAAACACATAATCTCCACTGCTAAAGAAAAGTTAGAGAGGCAAGCTCTATGGAAATCATAATAGAAGTAACATAGCAGATAGACAACATCTAAGCAGTTAAAGCGAAATACCTACCTTGTGATGTTTACAACATAGATAAGACTGGATTTTATTAGAAAAAATTACTAAACTTACGATTATCAACTTCATCGCTTAGTAAAAAGGTTGACAAAACTTGAATTACAGCTAACCTCTGCTACAATGAAGATGGGTGTTACGATGGTCATAGAGGTCATGATGCCAGTCCAGGAAAAGTAATCTAGATTGAATCTAAAGAGAGAAGAAGAAGAAGAAGAAGGAAGGAAGGTGAGGCTATTCCTCATAACATACAGTTGTCTGCTTAGCGGTTGTAACCTTGGTGGCTAAGGCTACACCCGTAATCCCCATAACAACTGTAATAACCGTAATAACCGTAACAACTGTAACAACCGTAACAAGCTGTGACAAGCTGTGAGCTGTAATCGTAACAATGGGAGTGATAAAGTTCCAATTTGGTTTATTAGAATGCTAAACAACTAAGGTGATTTACTCAAAATCATATCTCGAATCCCAAAAACCTTAAGAATACATTTTTGTAATGCTGACTTCTAAACGATAGAAGACACAGAGGTTTCTTGCGTAAGGTTGACTTGACAGAGGAGGCAGGGGATTATGTCATACTCACATTCATTGCACTCAGTTTGCTATCAAACTCAAGAGCAAACTTAGAAATCTCCTCCTCAAACCTACAAGTCACTATACATATTTTGGCTTATCACACCAACAACAAGAGCAATACTACTCAACGATTGCTACAACCCTCTATGATTCATTACACGTCATTGCTCCTTAGTTACTAGGCCGATATGACCACATAGCATATCTCTACAACCCTCTATGATTCATTACATGACATCACTCCTTAGTGTCATACTGACATTCGTTGCATTCAGTTTGCTATCAAACTCAAGAGCAAACTTAGAAATCTCCTCCTCAAACCTACAAGTCACTATACATATTTTGGCTTATTGTAATGGTGGGTGCACCAGATGTGAGAATCTAGCCACCCAAGGAAGGGATGAATTTACTAAGACAACACACTGTCTTAGAAAACAGAGCCCAAGGGTCGTAGCTTAGACTATTCCACAACGCAGCAATCAGGTGTGTGATGTAGTGAAGTGGTTCAGACAAGTTGCAACAAATGTTGAGTCTGGGAACTCAGGGGTAAGTCAGAGGTTAACACCTCACTGACTTTTCAGAAACAAGGAGTAACAAGATGAATGCTTGGAAGCTTGGAAAAGACGTGGAAGTATGTGATAGTCGATTTACTGTATAGTGACTTGTAGGTTTGAGGAGGAGATTTCCAAGTTTGCTCTTGAGTTTGATAGCAAACTGAGTGCAACGAATGTCAGTATGACACTTATCACACCAACAACAAGAGCAATACTAATCAATGATTGCTACAACCATCTATTACACGTCATCGCTCCTTAGTTACTGGGCCGATATTACCACATAGCATATCTCTACAACCCTCTATGATTCATTACATGACATCACTCATACTACCACATGACATATCTCTACCAACTAGAGGCCTAGGAGCATGAACAATAGCTCTAAAAGCTCCTACGAACCTCTATGATTCATTACATGTCATCGCTCTTTAGTTACCCACAAGATTGGTTAAGTTATGACATAATTTGTCTGTGACATAATTTGTCTATGACATAATTTGTCTATAGGGGTACTCTGACCTTGGACCTCCTTTTACTTCCTATAGGCTACGAACCTAAGAGATGGTTCTATGGGATTCTCTTACGTCGACTACAGTTACCAAGCCTGGTAAGTCATGGAAAGTCTTGGAAAATGAGAGAACTACATTCCTTTAGCATAAATAGGATTGCCCTTTCCTTAAGAAAGGGCAAGCAGACAATACAGTAAATCGACTATCACATACTTCCACGTCTTTTCCAAGCTTCCAAGCATTGATCTTGTTACTCCTTGTTTCTGAAAAGTGAGGTGCTAACCTCTGACTTATCCCCGAGTTCTCAGACTCAACATTTGTTACAACTTGTCTAAACCACTCCACTACATCATACACCTGATTGCTGCGTTATGGAATAGTCTAAGCTACGACCCTTTGGCTCTTTTTCCTAAGACAGTGTGTTGTCTTAGTAAAATCATCCCTTCCTTGGGTGGCTAGATTCTCACCTCTGGTGCACCCACCATTACATAGGTCTATATACGTATTAACCAATCATGAATTTCGCCATTTTATATCTAATTAGTAGGGTTTCGCTATTTTGTAGTATGTTATATAAGCTCTTTTTTTAAATTAAAAGTCAAGATAAGAATTTTTCCATTTTTTATTTATCCCTTATTAATCCCTCCCCTTTTGTTTTCTCATCCATACTCCAAAAACGAGAAGAGAGCCCATCACCCTGTACCATCACTCATTTCTCCCATCAAATCAACAGCAGTGAAAAAAACCCAGCGCAAAACGTAAAACCCGTCAAAAAGCATCGTTAAAAGTAAATACCCTCTCCCTGAAACTCAGCGCGTTCGTAAAAGACAATACCAGCCGCATGTAACAATCTCCAGTGAACCAACTGTCCTTCCGCCCAGCCTGTCATTGTAAGCCTTTTCCCCGGCAACGATAAGCTGCCACCCTCGCGATGCAGCATCCCTCAATCCATCCAGCTCTACCCCTTCAACGAAAACCATAAGGTTATATTGACAGTGTGAAACGCGGTCGTGGTAGGGAATAACTTCTCGGAACCTCGTTATCCTTCTCCGGCCACGCCTCGTCGGTCGTTTCTTAACTTCGAGGAGGGATTTGATAATTTTTCCACTCTCTCCATGTTTGGCTCGATCGGATCGTGGGTGAGTGTCTTTCCTCCCTCTCCATGTCCAGCACTCAGTGTCCGGTGTCATAAGATCTCCGGATAATCATCTCCCATATCATATCCTCGCATCGATCATAAAGCTCATCTCAGCTCAACTCAGCTCCCATCCAGCACCACACAGCCGCATAATCTCCCATCTCCTCCCAGGCCATCAACTGCATGCCATCCATTCCATTCCATTGCCAGATCCAAACGCATCAGTAAGCGGTCATTACATCTCTGCGTTCGTCGTTTGAGATGGTGGGGAGGGAGGCACAATGGCAGTAGCAAGAGGGCAAGGTAATCGGGGATCATTGCACAACAACACGACACAATACACACGACATCTCAGAAAACTCTCCTCCTTCCTCATCTCTCTCATCAGTCTTCTCTCTTTTGTTTCATTTCTCTTTCCCCCCAATTTAAGAGGGCGAAAATAAAAACAGACGGCTCGACGCTCGCCATGCTTTCGATGCGTGCAACCCCCCCGTTTTCCCTCCAGCTGCTGCCCTCCAATCCCATGGTATTCCTCACAGGGGTATTTCCAGTGTAAAAAGGATAACAAATGCTGCTGACCAAATGCATATACCCTTTCGCGATGCAGTGCCTCCCCCTAAGCAAACGCAGGCCAGAAACCCAAATCGCAAAAAAAAAAAAACTCCCCAGCTCCATGCATGCTATGCTATGCTTTAATGCGTTCCCCCTTGTCTTTCCCCGCCAACCAAAGACAAAACAGTTCTCAAAACAAAGAGGTACCTCCTCTACCGCTTAAACATATAAAGCCCATACATCCCCCCCACCTCCGCCCTCGCCACCGGCACCTTCCGCATCCCCCAGTACGTCGCTCCCATCTTCCACCCTCTCGCCCCATCATCCCCTCCATCAACTTTACTCAGATCGCGGACGAGCCACCCCCGTCGACCCGCCTCCTTGACCACCCAACCCGCAGCCTTGAAGGTGCGCTCGCGGTCGAGGAAGCGGTCGTACACGCGCTGACACACCTCGATGACCTCGAGTGGCATGGAGAGCTCATCGAGCGCGGTGGTGGCCTTTCCGAATAAAGCGCTGAAGTCGATGCGCTCAGGCCCGAAGTCGGAGATATCGATGTAGCGCAGGGCATGCGGGACCCAACGGGCCAGCTCATCGGGTTTGGTAGCCGGTGGCGGCTTCAGGAGGGGCACGAGGGAGGTGTAGTTTAAGTTCCTGCCGAGGCCGAGTTCTTCGACGTGCTTGGTGAGGGGCTCAAGGAGGGAGAGGTGCGTGGCGTTCATGGCGCTGCCCTTGAGGTTTAGGGATTTGAGGGTGGAAGGGAGGATGGAGAGGAGGGAGGTGACGTGGGTTTCGGCGAGGAGCTCGGCGGACTTGGCGTCCATGTACAGGTTGAGGTAGAGGAGCTCCTTGACCGAGGGGTGGGTGGTGAGGAACTCGACGACGGCGTCGCCGGAGAGGGACTGGCATCTACTCAGGTTGAGGTGCGTCAGGCGCGCTGTCTCGGGGATGGCAGCGAGCGCCTTGTCGGACATGCGTGTGCGCGCGACGTCGAGATGGGTGAGGTTAGGGAGGCGCGGGAGAAGCGTCTCGAGCACGACAGATGGCAGAATGGTGCATTCGTGGAAGGAGAGACGCGTGATAGGCATCAGCTCGGGGAGGTCCAGAGAGCGCACAAAGGTCATCATGGATGTGCGGAAGATGGCGGAAGAGGCGGCGCAGAAGTCGAGTGCGCGCAGCTGCGGGTTGTTGAAGAGCTTGCGTAGGACATCCACGCTGAGCTCCTCGTCAATGTGCTCTTGGGCCAGGAACTCGCGCAGGTTGGGCAGCAGCTCCAGGCACTCGAGCATCGTCTGCTGCGTCAGGTTCTGCGTCTCGGCACGCTGCCGCGCAGTCACGCCGGATCCGGTGGGGTTGAAGTGCGAGAAGTCGAGGCGGCGCACAATCGTGCCCAGGGCGGGGTATTCCTTGATATGGTGCAGGAGCTTGCGGAAAACGGTCGAGTGCGGGATGGTGACCTGCTTGTAGAGCGTGGCGAGCGTAGCAGAGTGCAGCGCGCGCGAGGTCAAGAGGAGGGCCATCAAGTCGATGTTTCGCGGCTGCAGGCCGTTCGGAGGGATGTCCGCGACCATCTGGTCAATAATAGCGCCTAGTATAGTGTCAGCAGAATCGTCTAGTAAAAATATAGCCACAACAAAACTCACCCAGTAACTCAGTTGGCAGCCTCTCGAGCGGTGCTTCGCCTGCCGGGAAAGTCGATGGCTTGACGGGCTTGGGAGGCTGGATTGGGGCGAGGAAGGGGGTGGGCTCCCAGGTGAAGCCCTTGTTGGAGTATTGTCGGAGGTCGCTGAAGCTCCTGCTGGCCATCTTGCCCCTCACGGGGATCTCCTTCCAGCCACGGAAGCCATCGCAGGGGCAGACGAAAGAGTGCAGGGTCGACGCTGGGTTCGTTAGCGGTGCGCCTAGCGCCGATGCCATTAATTGAGATGGAACCTGTGAGTCCGCGTGCACGTTGTGAGCGGCCGGGGCGGCGGGCGAGATGATCACCTGTGCCACCGCAGTCGAGGCGTTCTCGTTGTCGTCATCGGTGGTGGTGAGGGAGGAGGAGCGCGAGACGTCGGTGGGCGAGATGGGGGAGGTGGCGTGGTCGGAGTCGCTCTCGTCGATTGCGTCGTCGGGGAAGGCGGCGTAGGAGGAGATGCGCGAGTCGAGGAATGACTGGGCGACAGCGGAGCGGTCCTCTTTGACCGAGGCGAAGGAGGTGCGCTCCTCGCGGTCGGCGGTGAAAGTGGGCTCGGTGATCTTGCGCAGCGTCTCCTCCCGCAGCGGCATCTGCTTCTCCCCTGGGGCGCGCTGCCTGGGTGCTGGCACTGCCACCGGCGTCGACACGGCCATGTCGTGGCCTGTCGTGGCCGTCGGTGTGTCACAGTAGTTGTTTATGGTTGCGTTTGGATTGTTTGAATTGATGTTCGTTTGTGGTGGGGGTGCGACGATTGTGGCCGTGGGAATGGCGTCAGAAGGTGGGCTTTTTTTTTTTTTTTTTTTTTTGGTAAAGTTGGTTTGAGGTTAAAAGAGTTGAAAGAAGAGAGCAGTGAGGATTTAAAAGATTTCCCTCGGTTTTGGCCACGCCTTGCAGAGCGGTGTTAGTCAAGGATATGCACGAAGGCAGGGTGTAGTTGGTGGTGTTGTTGTGGGAGCGGGGAAGGCGGAAGAGAGGTGGAGGAAGTGGTGAGTAGGTAGGTGGTGGTGTTGTGGTGTGAATTGAGGCGGGAAAGAAGGCTGATTGGTCGTACTGAAGTGTGTTCTGTGTACTAACCTGTGCGTACTGTACAGCGTAGCGTTCTATACGTCTGTAGTAGACAGGTACATATGCAGTATATATGTTCGATAACGAGGGCAGGAACGGAGTAAAGAATTGTATCTTTAGAAAATAAAGAGAAGGTTGAAGATTGCACTTTTTTCTGGGGATTTCTGGCTGTTCTCTACTGTAGACTGCACTATCTGAGAGAGGAGGAGGAGAAGAGAAGAAGTAGAAGAGAGGAGGAGGAGAAGAGAAGAAGTAGAAGAGAAGAGGAGGAGAGGAGAGGAGGAGAGGAGAGGAGGTGGAGCAGAGGAGAGGAGGTGGAGCAGAGGAGAGGAGGAGGAGCAGGAGAGGAAAACAGCAGTGGTAGGTATGTGGATGGATACTGATGTCCGAGTGACTTGTGCGAGAAGTAGCAGTACACATAGGCTATTGGTCCCTCTCTCTCTCTCTCTCGCTTACAGAGTACAGCGTTTTAAAGTTTGTTTGCCGTGGGAGAGGCTGGTTGGATACCGGCCGATCTGACGTGCAGTGCAGTGGAAAAGGTCCGAAGTGCTGCAGCCAGGCCTACATAAGTCGCTGTAGCGCGCACTAGGCGAGGAGGTATACATACATAGTCTGAGGTAGTCCCCTGCCGGGTTACTTGTCCTCCCCCACTACTTGTCCTCCCCCACTACTCGAGTACAGTACTTGTCCTCCCCCACTACCCACTGCATACCCCACAGTGGCCGTCCACCTCCCACTACCACCCACTCCTTTCCAGTGCATCACCACACTATGGTCAGTCACCATGGTCACATCACCACCGATCCCGTCGTCAATGCCGGTTTCGAAGGGCTAATGGAAACCCAACACGTCGCCGATGCCACTGCCCGCTTTGGAAGGACGTTGGCTTGGCCGTCTTACATAATACCCACGCCGCGACCGGGGCCTGCCGACGGCGGCCCCGCGTTGTGACACACCACCACCAACAGAGCTATCACGTGGATGGAAAGAAAAGTCTTGCCTCTTCCACACTCGGCCAGACCAGACCGGCTTTCGTATCAACCACCCCCCCCCCCCCCACCCATGGCTCAGCGCCACCATCCCCCGGTAACAGGTCTTTGATCTATCCCCTGGCTCTATCCCCCAACCCCAAGCCTCGCCGCCCAAGCCTCGCCGCCCAAGCCTCGCCGCCCACGCACCCACGCACAGACCTCGGCATCTACAGCCTTGTGTGGGGTAAGTGTGGGGAACAAGCTCCGTCCCTGGGCCTTATATCCGGCTCCCCTCTCCTGCTCTCTCTGCTTTTACCGAAACATTGTTTATTTACCGTTATGTCTCAATTCGCTAATCTGGGAGTTCTTTGTCGACGCGCTGCTGTGGTGGGGGGTGTGAGACCGCTGGTGAGGGGGAGGGGGCTGAGGATGGTGGTGAGTGGGAGGAGGGGGATGGCGAGTGCGAAGGCGCTGGAGGAGGATGATGGGAAGTTACCGTTGAAGGGGGTTAGGGTTCTTGATATGACGAGGGTGTTGGCTGGGGTATGTATCCCTTCCTTAACTGCTTGTTGCGCAGTGTGCTGGTGTGGAAATTGGACCTCTAGTGCTGATTGAAACCGCAGCCGTATTGCACGCAGATTCTGGGCGACCTGGGGTAAGTCAGCTATTCTATACCCATACCTCTCTATGCAACTGTCGGGATTTTCTCGCATACAGAGGCGTATCCGGGGGGCATATGCTGATCAATTGACTAACACACGCGCAGAGCGGAGGTAATCAAAGTTGAGCACCCCATCCGCGGCGACGACACACGAGCCTGGGGTCCCCCATACGCTCCATACACCAAGGAATCCGGCCTCTCCGGCCCTGGCGAAAGCGCGTACTACCTCTCCGTAAACCGCAACAAGAAATCCCTCGCCCTCTCCTTCCAGCACCCCTCCGGCGTCGCCGCCCTCCACAAACTCCTCCCCACAATCGACATCCTCGTCGAAAACTACCTGCCCAACACCCTCGCAAAATACTCCCTCGACTACGCCACCCTCTCCGCCCTAAACCCAAAGCTCATCTACGCTTCCGTCACGGGCTATGGACAGACGGGCCCGTATGCCCCGCGCGCGGGATACGATGTCATGGTCGAGGCAGAGATGGGGTTAATGCACATCACCGGCTCGCGCGACGGGCCGCCGGTGAAAGTTGGTGTTGCGGTGACGGATTTGACGACGGGGTTGTATACTAGTAACGCCATTATGGCCGCCCTCCTAGCGCGCGCGCGGACGGGGCGCGGTCAGCATATCGACGCCGCCTTGTCGGATTGCCAGGTTGCGACTTTGAGTAACCTTGCTAGTTCCAGCTTGGTGAGCGGAGAAAGGGATAGTGGGAGGTGGGGGACGGCACATCCGAGTATTGTTCCCTACCGCGCGTTTGCGACGAAGGATGGGGAGTTTTTGGTGGGAGGGGGGAATGATCGGTTATTTGGGATTTTGTGTGAAGGGTTAGGGAGGGGGGAATGGGCGGGAGATGAGAGGTTTAAGACGAATGCGGAGAGAGTTGCTAACCGCGTGGTGCTGGAGGGGATGATTGAGGAGGTTACGAGGGGACGGACGACGCAGGAGTGGTTAGAGGCGTTTGAGGGAAAAGGGTTGCCATATGCGGCGGTGAATGATGTTAGGAATACCTTGGATCATGAGCATGTTCGGGCGAGGGGCATGGTGGTGAATGTTGGGCATGGGGCGTGTGGGGAGGTCCAGATGGTGAATACGCCGGTGAAGTATAGTGAGGCGCTGCCGGGGATTAGGACGGCGCCGCCGCTGTTGGGGGAGCATACGGAGGAGGTGCTGAGGGAGATGCTGGGGATGAGTACGGGGGAGATTGAGGCGATGAGGAAGGAGGGGGCCGTGAGGTAGGTGTGGAATGTCTGCCATGGGAAACGGGTTGGGGAGCTGTGATGATAAACAAGAGCCTATAAGAGGAACACGCCCCCTGTTGTTCCGGCAGTTGAGGGTGCGCCTGTACGAGTGCGCACAGTTTCGGACACTCTTTGGGCATTCTAACACCTAACTGTAGCCCATGGGCTACCATAGATTAAAATCGACCTTTATGGTAACAAAGAACATACTCTTTAAAGCTTTCCAACACCGAAATGCAAACCCCTGAGCTACCATAGACCGAAGCCGACCTTTGATTAAATGGCCACTTTTTAATTTGCAATTACGGTAGCAAAACCTGCAATTCCTTATTTCTTCTACGGCTGTTATTGTACCAATCGGTGTAAAGCAGTGGACTGTTGATAATCCTGAGAATCGGCTCTCTGTTACTGTAAATGAACCTTTTTGGAACCTCGTCGCGAGTGACGAGATAAAAGCCAAAGATAAATGGCACAGCAGTGTCAAGGAGGACGACAATGACGATCGAGGAAAACGTAAGATTCCGATCCCAACATCTACTACGTCAGATATTATGGCGACTGACAGTGTATAGTCAAGCGGAAGAGAAGCGGCGAGGACGAGGTCAAGGATAAGGACGGGGCCAACGAGATACCCAGCAATCCAACCATTGATAATTTTATGGCCAAGATATAAAGGCAACAACTAGCAAACAGAATATAAATTCCACTTCTTCCTGGTCGTCGAGCTCCCTTTCTTAGAGGAACTTCAGTGGGTCTTCCCCGCATGAACCCCGCAAACTATACGCGCCTGTCCGCATATTTTTCCCACATCAAATTCCAATGAGCCAAGCTGGTCACCGCGGAACTTCCCAATCTACCCCACACTGGGGGTCGATCAAGGCCGGACTTCGCGGCGATGACGGGTTGGTATAAGGCCTATATAGAGCTCTACCAGAAGCGGTCGTGGACTACGCACTTACGGGAGTTGCACAAGGTCTATGGTGAAGCTCCCCTGCCAATCGCCTAATTCATAGCTTGAAGATTGAAGTCGCACTCCGTGATCCGTGATCGTCGCTGGGGTTCTACCATGACATCACAGGTTTAATGGGATCGTCGTAGCCCTTAACCTAACGTTGCAGCAACTTTTGACCAAAATGTGGCACCCGGAGCTTGTTGACAACCCCCGCCGATGATGTCACTGCTTTGTTGGCACTTGGGGGTACGTACAAGGGCAGGATGTATCACATCACGCAAGGTCAAATACATCATCATCTGTAAAACCGTTTGGCATCTGTGACTTTTACTCCTTCATACTCTTTTTTCTCCTTCCCACTATCTAAATCCCCGTATAATTGATCGTGGGTTTCTTATTTATCAACATTTGACGACAAAAGATAGAGAGGTTGACGAGCGAGCTATATTCTTGCCGAGAAAAGATATCATGAAGCTCTTTGCGCAGCTTCTGACCTTGGGCCTCGTGGGCCAAGGTGTAGTTGCTAGTAATTGGTTCAGCAAGTCTAGTAAGTTCGTTCTGAACCCTTTTTTGTCCCAGAAAGAAATATTTCCTTCATTCTTGGAGCTATCAGATAGCTGTTGTGGGCAGCGATTTTCGTGTGTCGTCATCGACATTTCACACAGCATCAACCACGACGCAAATGCAGCACTGGATTCAAATTGCTAACGGGTTCCCTAGTCTACAACAAGTGGCACGAGACCGAGCTTGAGAGATGGCTCTCAGACCATGACATTCCACACCCCTCTCCAGCTGATCGCGCCGATCTCGAGAAGCTGGTACAGGACAGCTGGCATTCGAAGATTGTTTCGCCATATAGCGACTGGGATACCACCCAGCTGAAGGCGTACCTGAACGAGAGGAGCCAGGAAGCTGCTAACGCGGCGGGGGCCAACAAAGACTCTTTAGTTGAGAGCGTCAAGAATTATTGGTATGAGACCGAGGACAAGGCCGAAGATGCCTTTTCAAGCGTCAAGGACTGGATCTTTGATAGGTGGGTTTGCTACCCACCATGATGGAACTTGAACCTTCAATACTAACCATCCTTAGCTGGACCGATTCTCAACTGAAGGCCTTTGCCGACAAGCACGGCATCCCGGTTCCCCAGCCACGCAAGCGTGATGATCTTCTCCAGAAGATCCGTTACGGTTATGGATCCGTCGCAAATAAGGCTGGCGACAGCATCTCTTACCCCGGTAACTGGCTATACGAGACCTGGTCTGAGTCGGATCTTAAGGAATGGCTTGATACCCATGACATCCCAGCACCACAGCCAGCCACGCGCGACAAGCTCATTGCATCTGTCCGCCGCAACTCTCTCCTTGCTACCCTGAAGGCACAGTCCTCCATGACCAAGGCTCAGAGGGAAGCTCAGAAGGCCGCCGATTCTATCAGCGACTCGATCATCGCCAACTGGGATGATAGCAAGATCAAGGAATGGGCAGACAAGAATGGTGTTAAGGTCCCACAAGGTTCCAAGCACGCCCAGCTCCTGGCCATTCTCCGCAAGCACCGCGCCAGACTGCTCGACGACACGCTTTCTGCGACCGCTGCTTCGGGCTACGGCGCTGCCACTTCCAAGGCCGGCAACCAGTGGGCGAAAGCTACTGAGGACACACAGCTGAAGGCCCAGGAGGCATTCGATGCCGCCATTGGTGGATGGAGTGAGAGCCGCCTCAAGGCATACCTGGACGCCCGTGGTGTCCCAGCTCCTCAGAACGGCAAGAAGGACGAGCTCGTTGCGGCTGTTCGCAAGCACTCTCACAAGGCTGCCTCTGGATACAACGCCTGGACTTACGACACTTGGACCTTTGATAACCTCAAGCAAGTATATTTCCCTCAATTGAAAGGGTTAGTTACTAACGCATAATTTAGGAAGTGGTTGTCCTCCACTGGCGACAAGCAGGCGAAGAAGGCAGCCAACAAGGCCGGTGCCACCCGTGACGACCTCCTAGCCGCCGCTCAAGCTTACTACTCGTCCGCCTCTGCTGCCTCTGGCGCATCATTCGCAACCGTAACCTCTTACCTCGCCGCCGCCACCGATGCCGCCAAGTCCAACACCTTCGATACCTGGTCCGACTCCGAGCTCAAGGCTTACCTCGACACCTATGGCGTCCCAGTCCCACAAGGTAGCAACACCAACGAGATCCGCGCATGGGCACGCAACCAGGCCAACTGGTTCCGCTACGGCACTACCACCCCACAAGGCACGCTCTTGGCAAAGGCGAAGGAGTACTTTGACTGGGCATATAACCAGATTGTGGTTGGAGTTCAGAATGGAATCCAGTCTGCGCAGTATGAGGGCACCAAGGGGAAGAATAGGGCCCAGGAGGCCGGAACGTACGCGAAGGATCGCGCATATGAGGAGAAGGAGAAGGCGAAGCACAGAGTCCAGGAGGAGCTGTGAGCGGGGGAGTGATATGTTGATAACCGCTGGTTTTTTATCTCTGTCAAGGGGAAGAAGAGTGGAGGAAATAAATATTATAGGAAGTTTTAGCAAGATGAGTGTGGTAACACTAGGATTATGATACGGAAAATTGAATGGCGTTTCCTTTATTACCGATGTTTCTTTCGGACGAAATGATGTGACTTCTAAAATGGCGTTGAAATAAGCAAGGAACGGCGGTGCGATAGTTGGTTGGCGATAAGCGCATCGGGAGGGGATGGTTGCCGCGTCAACCATAACAAATGTTGACCTGAACCATCGGACTGACACAAAGTGCCAATCCACGAACACGTCGCTGGAACCAACTACCTACTCACGTCCTCGAACCACGACTTTCGTTATGGAGCCTCCCCCAAAGCCTCAATCGGCGCTTTTCCAAGTGTACCTGCGCTTACGGCCTCCGCCAGCGCCAAACTCGCTCTACCCAACTTTAACCACTTTGGGGCGGTTTGTCACAGTCGAGGAGTCGAACGAAGGTGCCCCGACGCATATTACGCTCAACCCACCGAATGATAATAGGAGAAGGGCGGTGGAGAAATTTGCTTTTACAGAGGTGTTTGAAGAAGAGGCGTCGCAGCTGGATATTTTCCATGGAACGGGTGTGATACCCCTCGTTGAGGGCGTCCTTGCCGCAAACGGCCGGGATGGGAGAGATGGCTTGTTGGCCACCCTCGGGGTGACGGGGTCAGGAAAAGTGAGACAACGCGCCCTGAAATTTATGCGTAAAAAATACTGATGTGAAGAAGAGCCATACGATCCTCGGATCTCGCAGTCAACGCGGTCTTACACAACTTGCTCTCGATCTCCTCTTCCGCTCTATCTCGAACAACGTCCTCGACCCCTCCACAACATACTCCCTCCACGCCTCTATCGCCGCCTCAGACCCTTCAGAAGCACAGGTCCTCTCCTCACAAGGATTCTTGGACATCATCTACGGCGATCAGTCTTGCGCCAGCCGCGCAACCTCACGGGCTGCGACGCCGATGAGAGTACATACCCCCTTTCATATCCCCGGTTCATTCCCCCACCCCTCCCATTCCCCTCACGAGAAAAGTTTCTACCCCATCCTCCCACGGCTCAGTAGCCGCGCCGGAAGTCCCAAAAGTCAAGGACTTACCAGGCCACTTACCCCGCCAGAGCCGCATCGCGCACAAGCGTCCGCCCGGACTCCTTTTTACATGAAATCCACGAGAACCTATGCCGAGTTTCCAGGCCAGAAAGATGCTAAATTCCAACTCAAGGGCGAATCCATCCCGCCAACCCCTAGACGACCCCTACCCCGCTCAGCGCCCACCCCTGCCTCACCATCTATCGAAGATATCACCCTTCCCTCCGACCCCGCCACCGACTATGCCGTCGTAATCTCCATGTACGAAGTCTACAATGACCGCATCTACGACCTCCTCACCCCATCCCCCCGCACCCCCAGCGTTAAAGAACCCCGCCGCCGCCCCCTCCTCTTTAAACCCACCGAGGCCAGCCCGGATCGCAAGCTCGTCGCCGGCCTACGCAAAGTCATCTGTGCCTCTGCGCGCGAGGCTCTCATGGTCCTCGAAGCGGGACTGCATGAGCGCCGTGTCGCCGGCACGGGGAGCAACAGTGTCTCCTCTCGCAGCCACGGCTTCTTCTGCGTGGAAGTCAAGAAGCGCTCACGCAATGCGAGGGGAGAGACAGGGCAGTGGCGCGGAAGCGCGCTGACGATAGTGGATCTTGCCGGGAGTGAGAGGGCAAGAGATGCGAGGACACAGGGCGCAACGCTCGCGGAGGCGGGCAAGATTAATGAGAGTTTAATGTATCTGGGACAGTGTCTGCAGATGCAGAGCGAGCTAGGGAATTCGACAAAGGTAAGATTTCTAGCTTCAATTGTGCCATTGTGGTGCACATGCTAACCAACACAGCCCAACCTCGTCCCCTACCGCCAGTGCAAACTCACCGAGCTCCTCTTCTCCAACTCCTTCCCCTCCACCTCCGGATCTTCACACGCGCCGCGCCCGCAGCGCGCTACCATGATCGTCGCTGCAGACCCCGTTGGCGATTTTAACGCCACCAGCCAGATCCTACGTTACTCTGCGGTAGCGCGCGAGATCACCGTCCCGCGCATCCCGTCGATCACGGCATCCGTCTTTGGGGGGCCGCCGCCGCGGAGCACTAGCGGGAATAGCAGCTCGTATCAGGGACAGCAGGGTCATGATGAGAGGGCTACGATGGAGAGGGCTGCGATGGAGATTGCGCGGTTGAGCGAGGAGATGGATATGCTCAGGGCAGAGGTTGTGGCGGAGAGGGAGGGGAGGGAGGAGGCAGAGGCGAGGCTGGTGAGTGCGGAGGAGAGGGCTATGGAGATTGAGGCTGTTGTGAGGGAGGAGATGTGGGGGGAGATGGAGGAGAGGTTTGAGACTGAGTTGAAGCAGTGGAAGGCAAGGTGGGAGGAGGAGAAGGAGAGGGGGGGTGAGCATCTTGATCGTAAGGTTGAGGTTCTGGTGAGGGGTCTGGGAATGGAGGGGGAAGGGAAGGAGAACCATGAGGGAATGGAGGAGCTGGAGGAGGAGAATCGCGCGCTGAGGGCTATGGTTGTTAGGTTACAGAGGGAGGTTGGCGGAGGCAGCCCTACGAAGAGGACCGGGGAGTCGAGGGACGTCCTGGGTCACCTTGGGACGCAAACGAGTCCGGTGAAGGGGAGGGTGAGGAAGCTGGGTGGCAGGAAGTGGGACTTTGCCGCTGGTGAGGAGGGGGATGGGCTCTAGAAGCTGTTGTTGTGGGTTCCTCACGCAGGTTTCGCTGTGGATTTGGATTTCTGGATACAGGTGCGGGTGCTGTCGGCGCTTGGTGTACGCTATATTTCGTGTACGTGTTTGCTTTGATGGTCATAGTATATGAGCGAGATTTCCAGTTGGTCGATCCGACGCTAATTGCTCACTTATTTACGGTGTGCTCCCTGTGTGTGGTGATGCTTGCCTTCCTTTGTGGGGGAAGGCGGGTGGATCAGGAGAGCTTGCTTTTGTGGAATGCCGCCGATTGAGTTTTGCTGCTTAAAGAACCCCCACCCCGCTCCCTACATAAATGGTCGCTGTCCCGGGCATTAGGTCTTCCTATTTCTAATGTAAATGTAAAAGTCTAACATACATGTAATCGCCGTGACCAAACTTTTCGCTTCGCTCAAGGTTGGAGTAAGCAATACGCGGCTGCCCAACCCGAGAGGAAGCAATACGCGGCTCGTCACAATTGCGACTGTAAGTACCTCTCCATAGTAATTTGTATATAAAGGTACATAATTAAGCCATTCTATGAAATTATCACTTCTTCGCTCCCACTCCTACCCTCTCTCCCACTCTCGCCCTCGCCCTCGCCCTCGCCCTCGCCCTCACTCTCGCCCTCACTCTCGCCCTCAGTTTGGAGGGCTTCCGGGTCAGGAATTAGGTCCTCAAACTCTAGAGGCCAGCTTTCCGAAGTGCTGCCATCCCCTTCTTCCAGAGGCGCTCTTCCTTCTAGGCCTCAATTCCTACCCGGCGAAGCTGCTTTTGGCCCTGGTTGATAACCTAGCGCGCTACTCGAACCCGCTTGGCCTCAAGCTTCTGAGCTGCCAGCTCAGCGTGAGCTGCCGTAAGCTCACCTCCAAACTAAAGGCGAGCCCGGCTTCGGCTCGACCGCTTTTTGACTCCTTAACCTAGCGTCGAAAAGCCAGTAGGTCAAGCTCTTGAAGCTAGCCTCCTACTACAACCTCTTCCGTTCCTATGAGCCAATTCCTATAGCTCTCCCTTAAGGGGCTACTAAAACCCTCCATAACCTGTTGTTTCTAGTACTGTAGCCCCTCTTCAACCCCCCTAAAAGTTGAGGGTTTTGGTGTAGAAACCCGTATAGGTAGAGGCGTAGGTGTAGGCATAGAAGTCACGCTTGAATCTTAAGTCTTAAGACTGCGGCAGTTAGTTAATCACTTCGTTGCGTATTAGCTGTTGCTAAGCATCGTCAAGCTCCTCCCAACGTAAAACTTGGGAGCGATGAGCGTTGGAACTGGAGGCCGGACCTGCGGCATCTAATTCCCGATAGGTAAGATACAGTGATGATTTATTTGGACTTTTGTATGTGTATGCAATAATATTTATTGTAAGTTATTCATAATATCATAATATATACTCAATGACATGGCCATTGCGCCTGCCTACTCTGTATATCGGTGGCGGGTCGCACCTTCTTCCTTACGGAGTAGTTGCATACACAATAATTGACAACACCATTTGGCCGAATGGCCTCGCCAGTGTTTACTACCAACACATACTATACCAGACGCTTGCACAAGTTGTCGTCAAATATTTACTATACAAACTGATATTCCCACGTGCCTCCACAAGTTTATGAAGTACGACTGATTAGATCATAGCCAAGGAGCCAAGAAACTCCGAATTACCGACAGTATTGCCCATGCAACCCCCGCACTCCCCCGCGCTCCTTCTCGACGGAGAATTAACTTTGAGATTATCCATCGCCCATCTTTAACCCGAGATAAACAAGTGCTCGTTGGAAGCTTTGGACAGGAACAAGCGCGAGACATGGGCAGATTATCTAAACTCCCGTTCTTAGCTGCATCATGCATGGATAATATGGTGCAATCTCGGTGCACCATCTTCACCGAGGGCTCTTGCGTGCAAAAGTTAAGTGGCTACGTGATCTGCAGTTTTGACCCTCATTTACTATCCAACCACGGCAAGTTAAGTTTTGTCTAGGGCGTGCTTCATCCCCAAAAGCTGTTGGAGTGAATCCTCACGCAAGTGGCCTTCAATCATGCACCCCAGTTTATCTTGCCCTCTGCGGCTTATTTGGATTGGGCACGGCTTCACCCACTACCAATTCTGGCTCCTTGAACGCGGCAACTGTGCAATGGCTTGGTGACAAGCCGGCATACAACCTCGGAACAACATTTGGTGTCCCTTGGCCACGAGGTCAACACGACCCCAAGAAAAACAAGTTTACCGTCTCCAGTGGATCCAATGAGAAGATCGACCTCCAGTCGTGGGTGACTGGCTACTGGTCTGATGGCTCGGTCAAATGGACTGGACATGCAATTGCAGCACCTGAGAACATCCTCGACGAATACACTGTGACTGCTTCAAAGTCGGCCGCATCCATTGAGTCCAGCACGAACAGCAAAACTAAGTTCGTCGTTACCGATACCGCAAAGAAGATTACCCTCGACACGGGCAAACTGAAAGTGTCGTTCCCGAAAACAGGCAACAACATCATTGATACGATTCAGACTGCAAGTGGGAAGATAATTGGGCAAGATGGCCGACTTGGCCTTCAGAGCCAGTTGGGTGTCGATTTCAACTCCGATAATCGTAGAAGCCAGTCGATTAGGAACCTCGATTTCGCGAGTAATATCGAGGAAGTTACAGTCGAAAAGCATAATACCGTGCGCGCCTTGGTCACCGTCCGTGACAGGCATCAAGTCACGAGTGGAGGGCCCCATGATGACTGACTTTCCTTCGTCCTGCGTTTCTACCTGTACGCCAATTCCGATGCTATTCGCCTTGTCCAAGTCTCGTATTTGATGCACCTGCCGACAAGAACTTCATCACCGGCTTAGGGATCCGATTTGGAGTCCCTCTGAAAGGAGAGGAACTATACAATCGCCACGTTAGGATTGCTGGTGTCGATGGCGGTCTTCTTAGTGAAGCGGTGAAAGGGATCACCGGCCTAAGGAGAGGCCCTGGAGTGGCCGTGAGAACTGCACAGTACGATGGTGTTGTGCTCCCAGACATTAGTACGTGGGACACGCGGGTATCAACAAGAATGAAGTGGATCATCCGATGGCTTTACCCTCAAGAAACGCACTAAGGCTGGACAAAGTTGGATCAACATCTCCGGAGGCACACGCGCTGGGGGGCTTGCATACCTTGGCGGTGCTACGCAAGGAGGGCTGGCGGTGGGACTACGTGATTTCTGGAAGCGCTATCCCAGCGGTCTTGACATTTCCAATGCAGCTTCAGACCTCAGAGATATCACGGTGTGGCTCTATGATCCAGCATCCCAGCCACTGGACCTCCGCTCTTATCATGATGGCCTGAATCAGACAACATATGCCGATCAGTTTGGACGCTCTTGAGATTAATGAAGATTACCAACCGGGGTTCAGTACTCCTTATGGAATCGCTAGAACAAGCGAAATCTTCATATTTGGCTTTGAGAAGACGCCCTCCAAAGACACACTTTCGGACTTGACAGAACATATGAACAACCCACCTGTTTTGTCGGCAGAACCCGGCACATATTCAGGAAACAAAGGCCCTTGGGTCCTACTGGGGACTGCCCGACACCACCAGTGCCCTTTCTGCGGAAATTGAAGGCCATCTCGACTTCCTTTTCAAGCAGTATCAACGAGAAGTCGAACAACGTAGGTGGTACGGATTCTTAAATTACGGCGATTTCATGCACACCTACGATACGAATCGACACACCTGGCGCTACGATGTGGGCGGGTATGGCTGGGATAACTCGGAGCTTTCCCTGACCTATTCTTCTGGCAATACTTTCTACGCACCGGCCGCGAAGACGTTTATCGTTTCGCAGAGGCTGTCACCCGCCACACAGGTGAAGCCGATGTCTACCATATTGGTGATTGGAAGGGCCTGGGTACCCGCCACGGTGTCCAGCACTGGGCCGATAGCGCAAAGCAAGCCTGTATCTCGCAGCCGCAGTACCTACTTCTACTACCTGTCCGGAGGTGATGAGCGTATTAGAGAGTTACTCGGCGAGCTTCTAGACACGGAGAAGACCTACGGAATTCTGGACCCTCAAAGAAACGTACGCAAAGACGGCTGGATCCCAACCCCTAACTCCGCCGTTGCCTTCAGTGTCGGAACTGATTAGGCAGCCCTCGCCGGCGGATGGCTCATTGCATGGGAACGCCGCGGACTGAGATGGGAGGAGGCAAAGACCAAGTTGACGAGCACAATCACCAGCATCGCCAAACTCAAGTATGACTTTGTCACTGGATCTTGAAGTCTTCAGAATAGTACCTTAGGCCCCCCTCCATTGGATCCCGACAACAAAGGTCTCGTCGATGTCTCCCATCTCTCGGCCGTATTTGGTCTCCCCGAAGTCGTCTCCGAACCCGTCGAGTACTATGGTGATGACCTCCCGGCAGGGTTCAAAGAAGCATGGTACGACTACTGTTACTATTATGCCGCAACCCCCGCAGAAGCTCGTTATGGGGTTAAGGTCAAGGACATCAGCTTGCTACAGGCCCACTCGCGTGTCACAGCGTATGCCGCTCACCAAACCGGCAACACGACGTTGGCCAAGCGAGCGTGGCGCGATCTCTTGAACTCGGATGGTATTGGTCCAAACACCCCGGATACCGATATGAATGGTAGCTCGGTCTTGAGTGGCTCTTGACGAGGCGCCGTGGCTCGGCTCAACTGATGTCGCCCAGTTGTCATTCAAAATTTGGCCTTGGCACTAGATGCTCTTGATACTTGGAATTCTTAGGTAAAGAGCTATACTTGAGGATCTTCATTGGATAGTTTAACATTTAGTAGATAATAATAAATTATATTCGCACGCTTTGCTGTCTATTTAAACTACTTATAGGGCATCATAGGATCGCCGAGCTCTATAATACATTGGTATATTCCTCTACGTCGAGGCGCGGTTTGTCCCGCCATAGATCTCTGATACTGGCATTATCTAATCCAGAAGAACTAGCAAATAGCGAATACCCCCGTGATAAGCCATGCCTCGCTAGAATTACCTCGGACATGGAAGTGGTAATGTAACAAGGGAATGCGAGATCTCTGTGTCACCAAATTTGTGTTTGAATCTGGCCTCGAGAGATCGCTTCGACACTCGCGACCACCAAATACAGGATCGATGGGTGGCCGTTTTCGAGATCCGGCTGATAAATCAGCGATACCGCTCGCTCCTGCGTCGGAAAGAACCAAGCAATCATAATCTCCTTCCCAAATACCTTCCTGGGCCACGTCTTCTGCCTTTTCATCTTCACTGGACGACGATGATAGGTGTCTCAGCTCTGGAGTAAGAGTTGGCAGAATACCACCTTTAACTCCATTACTTGATATTGCAAACCCCGCATCCACTAACTGGAATAACGAGTCTGCATATTGGGCTTTCCAAGTCAATACATGTACTCGAACATGCCAACCTGGCCACCTCTCCAAGGGTGGAATAAGGATAGTTTCAATTTTAAAATCTGTATATTTCCACGGCCGCCACGCGCTTATGAGGACCGGCAATGTGGCCGTTTTCGGCCCACTCTCTTTTTGGCCCTCCATCGTGAGCTGGACCGGCTTGATATGAGCAGATTCTGGCTCCCACCGAGTTTTCTATGTGTCGCCGCCGTCATTGCTAACGAATAGAGTGCTGTCGGGCGCCATCTGGGAGAGGAGAGGGCCGGCTGGAACACTGAATGCGAATGCGGATGAGTAGGCAAGTTTGCAGTATTAGCTTCTATAGCTCTGTTTGATTGTCCTCCAGAGAGGAGGAAATGACAAGGTTGCAAAACATGAAGGATGGCGCAAACAACCGACGATATGATGATAGCAAGACCTTGGACTGCAGTAGAAATGGTGTTGATCTGGGCTACAGTGTAGGTCCCGTGCTCCTTTTAGCCTCGTCTTATGACGAACATTGAAGGCTAAAATATTAGTTAGTATACAATCAAAAGGCACTCGGTAGTAGGAGGATTTCTCACCAGACATATAAATGCCATCTCGTAAAGACTCTCTTTAACATAGCCTTCCCAATCTTCTTAATGGTTGCTCCTCAGCCTTCTGGCCTGGGATGTCCCGGTTGGCCTACATTGTAAGATAGTTAGCGAGTATCTATCTTACTTGCACCCCTGTCAAGTTATATGACAATTGCTAACTAATATGATTTTAGACACGGCGAATTTACTCCTTGGATTAACTTCTGCGGTTTACACCAATTTTGTTCCCTTGGGTGAACATAATTATGAAAGACGATGCAGAGGCAAGGGCATTTACAACAGGAGCGATGGTAAGTTTGGCTCGTAACGGTTGCATATGAGAACATACGACTTGACATTTTATCTTTCAGATGACCGTGGGGTGGGCCTTCTTCTCATTCTACCCCATCACAGTGTTCCCAGTGGTTGAAGGTAAGATATAACCGCACGTTCCCGCCACGAAGAGATACTAACGTGCTCTAGCGCCCAAATGGAGAAAGGGCTACACTGTGAATACCATCTTACTCTCTGTCTCTTCTAGCAGTCTTTATGCTTGGAATGTTCCTTCATAGACGTGGTTGCAAGGAAGAGCTCAGGAGAAGATTTGATGACTTTAAACATTAATATAGTATTAGCGAGCCGTGTAAGCAGTTCAGAAAGCATCATAATTAAGGTGGCATGAATTGGCTTAGATTTCAATCCTAGCTAATCATACAGGCGCCATTTAAGTCCTCCAATTCCGGAAATGCCACCCGCCCATTTCGTGACTGGAGAGCAATTAGGACTCGAGTAGTTCAGTGCTTAGCGGCCTCCTTGTGGACATCAGCCTGGGCGTTGTGGCTGGTCTCGTTGACCTTGTCGCTGACGGCATCCTTAGCGGCGGTGGCACGGCTGGAGAGGGATGCGTCGCTGTCCTTGGCGACAGTCTGGGATAGAGTTAGTATTCTGTCCTATCTTTTGCAATCTTGGAGAGTATTGCTTACCTTGTTGGCCTCCTTGGAAGCCTCGGCACCCTTGCCCTGGACGGTCTCAGTGACGTAGTTTGCGGCGTTCTTGATGGTCTCCATTTTTATTGAGTTTGGTTTCTTTGTTGGTTGGTTTGGTTTGAGTGTGTGAAGATGATGTTTGATGATGGAAGAGAAGAGGGTGTGAGAGGGAAACAGGAGACTATATGTAGTCGAGCGGAGGGGTTGAGTCTCTGAACCTGCTTAAGGGTATGTACGTCATAGTCATAGAGATAGGTCCGGTCGTCTAGGATTCCCAGACTTATCCTCATGCAATTTGTCGCCATCCCATCCGGCGGGGGGTTCTGGGCCCTTGACCACGGTGTAGCTAGGGAGAGGTGTTGACGTCATTGACACCAACGAAACGCTGGATACACAACCAACTGGGCAACCAGAACAACCACAAAAGAAGGTAGCCACTAAGATCAGCCACAGCCGCCACAAGTGGCAAAAAATGTGGGGAACTAGAGAGTACCTAGGCTCACTTATAAACCTTGTTCTTGTTTGGCCAGCCCAAATGCGGGGAATCCGCATATCATCACAGACCACCACCGAACAACGTTAGACATCACTATTTGTGCCTTGGTTGAAATGGAAAAGTGGTTTCTGTTCTATGAATTGTTGCATCTTTGGTTGCCCCTCCATTGCCCCTTCACCTGTCCCTCCCTGTGCCCCTCATTGCGGCGCTTCGAGATGTGGCTCATATAGCTCATACTTGGTTTCAGCGGTCTTATTACGTCATAATTCCCATCTGGGGCTTAGCACAACCGGAGTAAGGTCCAATTACGAATACTCCGTTGTATTTTCGTGTCCCTGCTTTGTAATATCGAGGCGGTCAGGCCGGTTTAGCTGGGAATCGATTCAAATAAACATGTTCGTCGAAGAAGGTGCTGCCTAGGACTATGGAGAATCACATCACGTGACCATCTGATATCAGAAACTGTTATAATATAGCCGACTAAAAGCTACAGCAGAAGTGGATTGATTCACTTTGCTAGTTCAACAGAAACCGGATAACCATATCACGTGACCATCTGATACCAGAAACCATTGGCAACGAGGCTTCTATGGCCCATTGTGGCAAGAAATAGTCGGTGTATGGCGAGTAGAAGTGTTCATGTGTCTATTATATGTGACACCGTGTCTAAAGCAACCCTGTTTCCTCACCTTTAGATTTTGCAAAAAACTCCCCGTTTGTTGTACGGCATCCCGATCTCTAAATATGTCCCCAAAGTATATGTCCCCAAAGTATCCATCCGCCCCTATGAACTCCTCTCCTCCCGAGTCTTCATCCAGCCGTCCAAAATACTCCCCACGTCCCTAAACCTCACCGGCTTTGTCATAAAAATGTCCATTCCAGAGTCAAACGCCATTTCCTGATCATTCTGACTGCTGAAGCCGGTCAACGCTATGACTAGTAAAGAGAATGCAGGCGGTGAGGGCGGGGTAGGTGGCGACGAGAGGGATTGGAGTTGGACCCCGTAGGCGGCACGGCGTTCGGCCTCGACCGCGCGGATTTTGCGGATGGATTCGTATCCTGTCATTATGGACATGGACACATCTGTTAGGAAGGTGATAGATGCCGGTGGCTGAGAATGGCCATAGCTCTAGGAAGTGGGTGGCAAAGCTTACCCATGAAAATCACATCGAACCCCTGAGGTCGGTTTTGAAATGCTTGCAGAGCTATCAAACCGTTCGTTGCCTCTTCGTAGTCCCAGCCGTTCCTCTTCATGTACGTTGCAAGTAGCATCATGTTGACTGGATTATCCTAAAATATAATCAGTAGCTTAGTTGTCCGCCATGGTGGCCTTTCAGAAACTGACCTCGACCAACAACATCTTTGGTGGCTCTAGTGGGGCGGGTGGTGACTCCGTAACCTATCCAGTATTAAATCTTGTTCCGAAGAGATAGATCTACCATTGTAGCTTATGCGGAAAAATGTATTACTCACACCCGCAGTATCTGAGATCGATGTTCCTTTCAATAGCTCGCTCAGTGCATTTTCGCTCGGTACATCGCTCGAGTTCAATCTCAGCCACATTACTCGACATCCTATGAATGAATGCCGGTCTTGGTTCGGCCGTTTCTCTAGCCTTAAAATCTGTCGTCAGCTGTATATCCAGACAAATGGCATTTGGCGCGAAACTGATAGG
This sequence comes from Pseudogymnoascus destructans, assembly GCF_001641265.1. Taxonomy (NCBI): domain Eukaryota; kingdom Fungi; phylum Ascomycota; class Leotiomycetes; order Thelebolales; family Thelebolaceae; genus Pseudogymnoascus; species Pseudogymnoascus destructans. The sequence continues at coordinate 218,246 of NW_020167539.1, read as the reverse complement.
TGACTTCAAATCTCCCAATAGCCTCAAGTTACTAGTACCTGCACTTACCCTGATATTTCGTCGTGAGACTACAGGCAAGACTAGTTAACCCTGTGGTTCCGCCTGGATGGCATGGTCGGCTTTCGACCTTTTCAGAGCGTCCTCTGCGTCGAGGATATTCAGTAGTGCTTTCGCTAGACAATGTGGGCCACATGGTTTGCTGATGAACTCGACAAGTTGGCCGACTTCAAATTGAGATGTGTAGATACCGCGTCGGGCCCCGTTACTACACAGAATGAGTAATAGCTGCGAACTGCTTTCTATGAGTTTGGTCGATTTGAGGAACTCGGATTCATCCGAGATGACGATGTCAGCAACCAAATTATCAGAGTTAACCTCCAGGTTAAACCATTCCTCGGCATATTTTACGATGGAAGCCTTCAAGCTTGTGATCGCTTCTATCTGGAGATCTGATTTCCCTGCCGTATTGTCAAACCCACGGATGGTAACCGTGCGGCCATTAGCACGGCGTCGAACAGCACCGATGGAATATTCGGGTATTGGTATCATCAACTCTGGTGATTCGCTTGTTCGTCGTAGACGATCATCCGGAGGTAGGCTAAGCTTCATCTCTGTGCCCCTACCGAGCTCGCTGTGAACTTCGATTACCCCACCTGACAAATCGACGATTTGCTTCACGATACTCATGCCAAGGCCGGTTCCCGGAGCTGTTACATTTTCCTTGGATCCAGTTAGCATTAATTACAAAGACCTAGCATAATAAATCGGATGTGGTCGTTCAAACCTGTGTGAAAGGCATGAACAGTTTCGTCTTCATGAATTCACTTGACATCCCCTGTCCAGAGTCTGATACCGTCATCGTAATCATGGTTCTGTCGAAGCTGTCGCTATTCACACTTGGATTCACAGAAGGTATGCTTCGAGCTTCGAGCTTGACCTTGATATAGCCATCACTTGTATACTTTAAGGAATTCCCGAATAAATTCATTGTCAAACGTCGCCAGGTTCCTGGGACGGTGGGAAAATGCCAGTCATCTCTGAAGTCTATGTCAATGATGACTGTAAGCGCATCATTGGAGAAGTCAAACTGGAGCTCATCCATGGTTTTGGTGCCTGTATCACGACTGTTCAACGATTTCGGTCTTGGTTGTATCCGCCAGACCTTGTGAAGACAGTCCATTGAATTCGAATCCGGCGAAAACACCATCCAGCACCTCTTCAATAATTGCAGAGACGTCGAGGTTTGCAACACTTCCGATCGGCTGCGTACTTACTTGTCCGAAATTCTAGATTTTTGAAAAGTCTAAAACATGTTCGATCGTGTCCAAAATGTCCGTTGCTGTGGTTGGCACGGCGTTTCGAACGTTGGACACGACGGCGTGGTCCCGGCCTGACTTTATCGTCACTCGAGCTTTCAGAGTCCCTGTCTTCCAACCGGCGTGGATCCGTCTCGAGGGCGCTGCGACCCTTATAGAATCTGAACGGGGCATCAAAGAATACCGCTCCATCAACCTCCATGCCTTCTCTGATAAGATTCGAGGCACGAGAAAAACGTTGTACGAAGCTGATTTGAAAACCCGTCATTAGAAAATGCGGCATCCTTCCCGCTGGTGATCTTTCTTGCGACATCATCGGAGCCCTCAAATACAGACTTTAGCGTTGGGACTTGTGACGAGGAAGAGCTCCAGGGCGAGTTATTGAAGTTAAAACGCGCGTCCGGGTTGTTAGAGCTATGCTGCAGGGGGGACTGGGTTTGGCTCCTGAAGGTTTCGGATGCGGAGTTCGCAGATTCAGTCGATACAGATGCGTCGACGTCATTCGTATTGCTTTCCCAAAGGAAGCCCACTCCAGCCCCAGCTGGAAGGTTATACTTCTTGACTCCCTGTCAATCACCGTCCATCGTGCCCTCGCCTTCAACAAAAGCATGGAGAGCTTGGCTCATCATGGGAACTCCAACAATGTCTTCTTTCGCTCGTATATTCTCGAGATAGTCCATTACCATAGCTGCCATTGTAGTCAAGAACTGGGCTTGCTCAAGGCTGAAGTCTGTTCTCGGTCTGTCGTCGACGACATAAACACAGCCAATATTCACGCCCCTCTTGTTAGTCAAAGCCACGCCGCAATAGAACCTCAGATACGGTGCACCTTTCACGCAATCCAGCTGGCTCGTATTTTCATCCAAGCGGAGATCTGGAACCAGGAACACCGGAGTCATTTCCGCTGCTGTATCTTGATTCGGCACAAGGCACAGCGTCTGCTCACAAAGAGAGGCCGCGCGCGGGACCCTTGCCCCGCTGATAGATAGCGACGCATTTTGTGCATGGCCATCGTCATGACTCAGCTAGAAAATACTCATTCTCGTAATCAATGAGGGAGACGATGGCTCTTTGGGAGTCTAGGCGGAGTGCGATGAGTTGGGAAAAGGCGGTAAGCGCAGTGTCGGAGAACGACTTTTGCGTATACTTGGAGACAGAGGGCCGTTATCTGTAGAGTATTCCGTTCATACTGAAGGCTTTGGAATATTCGGCGGTTGGTAGTACCTACAGTTTGTAAGGTCCTTGCAACAGCCCACATTGTCTCGTCACTGCACTGACCTGTACACTTCTTTCGCACGAAACGTCTCTGCAACCGATATGGTAGAACTTTGGGTTCGTCGGGTTGGTTAAAGGCCAATCATGGGGGAGTGATGGGGTTAAAATCCCAAATGCGTGTCTCTCATCTCGCAGATCGCAGCTGATGGAAAACGGTTGCAAAGTATAGATTGTAGTGTGGTCCCTGATCCTGATGGAACAATTAAGGCCTCAAGAATCAGGTAAATAGCGGGGTAGGTTCAACGGGATTAACGCGGCATCATGTTCATTGGGCGCACTGGATGATTGTCACATTCACTGGGGCGCTATCCAGACCGTAATGGGGTGCCTTTTAAAGAGGAAATAATTTACAGCCTAGAATCCAGTTCCAGACGTACAATATTGTTTGGAGCATCAGTTTGTCCCGACGTCAAGTTAAACCTCCCCAATGTCTGCCACTTTAGCTCCCTGACGGAGAAAGGTATTACGCGCTATACCAAAGTACTAGTGAGCATGAGTTTAGTAGTATGTAGAGTAGTTTCGCCCTGTGAACAATGGCCGGCTTCCGAATTTGAATATTTAATGATTATATTCCAGTGTGGTACAATCGATCGACCCTCACGTTGAGCTTGGCCCGCTGAACACGCGGATGGATACGGTGATGGATACCGGATGGATACGGTGATGGATACCGGATGGATACGCTGATGGACACGCGGATGGATACAGATCAATAGCTCAGCGTGGCGCCGCCTCGTGTATGCACCCTTTTTCTTTCTCCTTTCTTTTTCCTTTCTTTTTCCTTTCTGTTTTTTTCTTGTTCTTTTTCTTTTTCTTTTTCTTTTTTCCTGTCTCGGGGAGGAGGTACACAGTGGGCGGATACAGACATTGTGGATACAGACGTTGTGGGTGGATACAGTACCAACCACCCACTCTCGGTGCGTTGTTCTGTCTGTTCTGTCTGTTCTTCAGCGCGTCGACATACCCACCTCAGCCGTCGGTGGTGCGACGGCGGCTCTGTCAGGTGGATGATGGTGGATGGGCGGTGGGCGGTGGCCGGCGGTGGGCGGTGGGCGGTGGGCGGTGGCGGTGGCCGGTGGCTGGTGGCTGGTACAGTACATCCAATATCGACGTGGGATATCTCAGAGTACAAGACACACCTCACTTTCTTGGCGCCAGTCGCAAGTCCCCGCCATCCCCAAAGTACCAAATCTACTACAACCCATGTCCACCCATTTCCACATCTCCACCCATTTCCACCCATTTCCACCCATTTCCACCCATTTCCACATCTCCCTCCCCCACCCATCGCTACCCATCTCCACCATTTCCTTTTTTCGCTCCCCCTATCCTATCGTCGCTCCCGTCGCTCCGTCGCTCCGTCGCCCCGTCGCTCCGTTGCTGATCCGTAGACTGACTTGCCTTGTCTTGCTCTGGTCTTAGTCTTGGCCGTGTCACTTTCTAAATACGCACCAAGGTTCGAAATGCCAAGGTTCGTATCCCCGTCACTGCTCAAAAATGTAACCCAGCCAGACTATCTATAGCTATTCTATTCCATGTAAGTTGTGTTACTACTTACACAATGCAATAAATAGTACCTTGTCTTGTTGTCTTGTTGTCTTGTTGTCTTGTTGTCTTGTTGTCTTGTTGTCTTGTTGTCTTGTGGTCTTGTGGTCTTGTGGTCTTGCTGTAGGGCTGTGTGTGTGTCTGCCAATCTACGAAATAAGGGTTCTTGTCTGTTCCCATCTCTCTCTGTCTCTTACCTCTCTCACCTCTCTCACCTCTTGCCCTCTCGTCTCTGTCTCCATCTTCTTCTCTCCATCTTCTTCTCTCCATCTTCTTCTCTCCATCTTCTTCTCTCCATCTTCTTCTCTCCATCCACTTCTCCTTCTCCTTCTCCTTCTCCTCCTCCTTCTTCTATCTCTCCTCCCTCACCCTCCTCTCATTGCTTTCGTTGTTGTCCTCTATAGTTGTACACAAGTATAGTTGTACACAAGGTACCTAACTTCCCCCTCTGTCACCAATCTCTACCTCCCGCAATTGCACCGTCTTGGTCTCACCCCACTCCTCCAACTCCAACACCTGCCAGCCTTCCTCCAACTTACATCTGCAACAGTCATATACCTCGGAACCTTCAACCACCCCAAAGGCTCTCACCGTTCAACCAAGGCTTGTCAACCTTGGTGAGTGAACATCCAATCCAGATCCCTCCATCGACGAGAGGCTTGCAGCAAACACAACGACACACCGCAACGCCCACCGTCGTGGAAATGGCCCGCAAATCCTCGCCCTCACCCTCACCGTTCGGTGATAGCAATGCCATCAGCTCAGAGACCTCGTCGATAGCACCGCATTCGCGACACGGATCCGAAGGCGGAGGCACAACAACACGACACAGAGACTCGGGGGAGAAGGAGAAGGAGAAGCACCAGTTCCGGAGCTACAGGCTCATTGGCGAGTGAGTTTGCTGGAGAAATTGCTGGGTGTGGGCATTTACTGACTGGCGTAGATATGAACAGCCATGGATCAAGGACAAGCGGATGAAGAAGACGAGATATAACAACTTGATTGTGTACACTTTCATGATTATCGGCTTCGGTGTGGCTGGATATATCTGCTTCGCCGCAACGCAGAGCGTTCCCAAGCATGATGTGCGTATCCATGTGTCTTCTGGTAGACCCCGACTAACATCCAATAGTACTGTCTAATCCTCGACGAGGACTTCAAAACCCTTGACCCGAACGTCTGGAACCACGAAGTCCAAATTGACGGCTACGGCACCGGTTCCTTCGACTGGACGACCACGGACCCCAAGAACTCCTTCGTCGATGCCGAGGGCCTCCACATCGTCCCCACGCTCACCAACGAATCCACCCCCATCTCCAACGAGCAGATCTCCAACGGCTTCACCGTGAACCTCACCGCTGACGGCTCCTGCACATCCAATACCCCCTTCAACTGCGTCATCCACAGCAACAACGAGCTAGGCTACACAATCCCCCCCGTCCGCTCTGCACGTCTCAACACCAAGGGCAAGAAGACGATCAGGTACGGTAAGGTAGAGATCACTGCGAAGATGCCTCAGGGAGATTGGCTCTGGCCCGCGCTCTGGTAAGTCGAGATAAACACCTGACACTGGCGGTCCATCTCTAATAACCTCACAGGCTTGTTCCCCAAGACGATGTATACGGCGGCTGGCCTCGCAGCGGAGAAATTGACATCGCCGAAGTCCGCGGCAACAGCCCCAGCTACCCCCTCGGCGGCCGCGACACCTACACCAGCACAATCCACTGGGGTAAGCCACCCCTCCCCCCTCCCATCCCCACCCCCACTAACCTCCCCCCAGGCCCGACCACTGGACTCAACGCCTTCTGGCGCACCACCGCCGGCCGCCAAATCCGCCGCACCGATTTCTCCAAGAGCTTCCACACCTTCGGCTTCGAGTGGTCCGGCGACTACATGTACACCTACCTTGACAGCCGCCTTCAGCAGGTCCTCTACGTCGGGATGGCGGGGAAGGGGACGCCGAAGGATTTCTGGGATAGGGGTGAGTTTGGGGATGTGTTTGTGAATAATACGATGTTGCCGAATCCGTGGGCGGGGAGCAAGAATAGGGGGGCTCCGTTTGATCAGGAGTTTTATTTGGTTATGAATGTCGCGGTGGGGAGTCGGAATGGGTGGTTCCTGTAAGTTCTTACCTCTTGTTTATAATACTTTTTTTTTTTTTTTTTTTTTTTTTTTTTTTGGGGGGGGGGGGAGGATGGTGGTTTTGGGGGAATACGAGCTAACGAACAACAGCGACGGCGTAGGCGGTAAGCCATGGGTCGACGCATCCACCTACCTCGCTCCCGGCGCCTTCTACCAACGCATCAACGAGTGGCTCCCCACGTGGGGCGAGGGCAATGCGCGCGGTATGACGGTTAAGGCTGTTAAGATGTGGCAGGAGGGTGCTTGCAAATAATCTCTGCTCTCTGCACTCTTCAATTTGTTTTTTTCCGGTTTTCACGATGCTGGATGGGTGGGTGGAGTGCGGTGTGTATCAATTTTTATTTTACTTTCAGGGGGACTTTGTTTTTGTTTTTCGTTGAAGTCGCTCATTTTTTTTTGGGGGGGGGGATGAAAAACATCAAAGGCATATATAGACGGATTATGGATATGGGGTTTCGGATGAATCTGGGGCCGCGTTGGGAGTTGGGGGGGGTTATATAAGGGATATTTCGAGGGGGGGAAAGGGTCGTTTGGTTGGTGGGGTGGGGGGGGAGGAGGGAGTTATCTTAATGTTGATTTCTTGGCACGACAGTATGTACCGAATTGAAAATACCCGATATTTTCCGTTTTTATATGGACTGAAAAGGTTTTTATGGGAGTGGGATTGGGTGGTGGTATGTGTGGTGTCAAGTTGAGACTCCGGCGATGGAAAGGGGTTTGATAGGTGAGGAAGAAGAGGCGACTCTAATGAAGAGCATCGAACCCATCACCTACTCTCCATCCTCCCCCCCCCTTCGATCTCCTCCTCACCCAAAACCGAAAAAATATGTTGATGGACGCCCTACTTCAGGGTCGGGCGAACCTGGCACAATATGCAAACATGAATAATCAGGGTAAATGTGCTGTCGTGGAGATTATATTGCGGTGTTATGGAAATTTCATTGGTTTGTTGTGGAGATTATGTCACGCTTCTGGGATGGCATGGTGTCGCAAGCTGCCGCCGTCACTACTGCTTTCCCAGCGCCACCGCTTTCTTTTCCTACTCTCATGTTCGAGTAGACGATCCGTCCATGTTGGGAATCGGGCCGGAGGTCGGAGAAAACTCTGTGTTTGTGGTTCTAGAAAACAATCGTAAGGCCCCTATCAGTAAATGCCTTTTATCGACATATTGGAACATCTCGAACTGTCCTTCTCTCTATGGATAACTTCTCTGGCCATTATTGTGGTCTTGAACTCAATCCTCCGCCTCCAAATATTCGAATCTGCTGGCTTCCTCCTAATTCAACAAGTCAATTTCAACCTCTTGATCAAGGAATCATACAGTCATTCAAAGCTCATTATCATCGACAATGGCTCTTATTTATGTTACAATGTTTTGATTCCAACGCTGGAATGTCTACTTACAAAGCACAACAATATATAATTGCTTTCAAAAAAGCACACTTTTAACTACACCACTTGCTCTTTCAACACCAATTAATCCTCTAAATCTATCTGAATTATATGATAACATTACAAGAGCTGGAAATATACAAGATGCAATGGCATTACACAATTTCTTAAATCCAGATGAGGAAACACAAGCCCAGAATAATGATAGTGAGACACTAACAGAGGAGGAGGTATTACAAGATATTATATCAAGTCATTTAAGTCAATGTGATGATGCTCAAATGAAGAAGAAGAAGAAGCCTTAGAGCGGCCTGTACCTTCAATACAGGCTGCTCGACAGGCTGTTCAAATTCTAATTGAGTTTACAGAAAGTTGAGATGATATCTCAACAGCACAATTAAGAGCTATTGAGCGATATGATGCAGATTTGGAGGCATTGGATGTCAATGGCAGAGTTCAAAGCAATCTAGATAGTTGGATTATATAAGCATTCAGTTGTGCGATATATTCATTAAGGCGATATTAAATTGGTGACTAGATTCCATCATACTAACGGGACTCTACTGTAGCAAGTACCCACCTGAACACTGTCTCCACTCTCTACATTGTACTGTACTTCAATATTTCCCACTTCACTTCCACTTCAATTCAGTTCCGGGATATGCAAATATCTCTACGAGAGTGACCATAGATAACCTCCCTTCAGAGCTCATAGTCAACATTGCTAGGCACATCAGTAACATCATCAACAATGTTGAAGTTACTGCTGGGTGCGTTACTGGTGAGGACTTGCCCTGATACAACTCAAGCTCCCTCCTCCAGCTCGCTCTCTGCTCCCGCTACCTTCACAAAGTTGTCGAGCCTGTTCTTTACGAACGTTTTTATTACAGCCCAAAGACGTCTGCCAAGGGCTTTCAGCTGTTTCTATAATGAATACTTGCGAGGCCCGACCTAGGCAAATGGATGAGGGTTTTCCACATAGATGATACTGAAGCGCCTAATCTCGGTATGTTGACGGGTGGGCTTCTTGACTACCAGAAGTACTACCACTATTCTTATAAGACTCGTGTCAATGTCCGCCAGTTTACACCTGAAGAAATGAAAGCTATCCAAAAGAAAATTGCCGAGACAGGCATGACAGACGAGGAGTGTCATTGGTGGGCACTTGGAGTTGAGCAAGTGGATCTAAATGCTATGATCACGCTGGTATTTACCCTTACGCCAAACCTTGAAGTACTCGATATTGATATGTGGATTCGTGAGATGGGACCTCCACTTCTAACATCTATGCTGGCCTTAATAGGGTGACTACAAAGGGAGAGAGAGCTTGGTCACCCCCTCGCATTGTGGGGCCTAAAAAGAGTAGTTGTGGGGTCCTGCTATGATGAAAACATGACAGACATTCATGGTGCCGATGCGACCGACTATGGTCATGATATCATCCTTGATATCGTATCACTCCTAATGATATCTACAGTGGAAAGCCTGTGTGCAATTAACCAGATCGCAGTTGTACATGATGGTTCTCTCCTTGTTGAGACTGAGAAAGATTTGAAGCCGAGTCACAGGGCAATGATCTAGAGCTGGCTAATATGAAAGATCTCTCGCTGTCCTTTATCAAAATGCGTCCAAATGTCCTTTTTTGTCTTTTGGGTTGTTACCCCAATTTAAAGAGGCTCTACTACGAAGACCTATTGGATCATCCAGACGAACTCTCGGTACCCGCGGAATTTAAGCATGCCAATATAATGTCCACAATATGTCGCGTAAACCCACAGCTACAGGACTTGACTATCTTAATAGGGAATATCTCTGGAGTTCTTTAATTAACTCTTCAGTTGGCTCTTTGAACCTTTTCAAAAACCTCTGGCGCCTCGAGACTAATCGTCGTAACCAACTTTTCGCTTCGCTCAAGGTTGGAGGAAGCGATCCGCGCGCACGAGAAATGGAGGGGAAGCGAAGTACGCGCACAAGAAACGTGCGTCTGTTCACCGCTACTCTTCAACAAAACCATTTCCATAGCTGTACATAGTAATTTATATTGTAACCTGATGTAATTCATTTAATGGAAGGGACTCCTATATCAAATGCCCGTGAGTGGCTCGCAGAAAATCCTTCTGAGTCGAGGCGTGTTGCTAGTCGTATTTTCAAGGTCCCAGAATCAACTCTACGAGGAAGCATCAAGCGCCGTATTCAGAACCCACAGCAACGTAAAGGGGGGCAGAATAGGGTACTCTCTACTGCTCAGGCAGAGGCCCTTAAGAAATGGATCCTCGAGCAATATTACCTAGGGCTTGGAGCCAATAGGAATATGCTATTTACTGCAGTCTGCCAGCTCCGGAGCCCATTACCTCCACCGTCACAGAGCTGGCTTACTAAATATATTCAGAATCAGCTTCCGGAATTCCATTTTATCACTACAAAGCCTATTGCACAGCAGCGTACGAAAGCCCAAGACGAATCTAAGATTATTGAATGGTTTGAAAAATACTTCCAATTTATATGGGATCGCAATATATTACCGGAGTCAATTTGGAATATGGATGAAACGGGATTTAGGATTGGAATTCCTGGAGGTGAGAGAGTTATGGTACCACAGGCAGTAAAAGAACTCTATACTCCCAGCCCTGAGAATCGTACGTCTATTACAGTTATGGAGACAGTATCTGCAACAGGAAGAGTAATTCCACCTGTACTTATTGTACCGGGTAAAATCCATATGGATTCTAGGTACCCAGAAAATCTTAAAGGCAAAGAACTGATATTACTCTCCGATACTGGCTATTCGAATAGCCAGCTTGCCTTACGGTGGCTAGAGCACTTTGCAGTGCATACAGCTCCATATGCAAATGGGAATCCCAGAGTTCTACTCCTTGATTCTCATATAAGCCATACGAGCGATGATTTCATCATTACAGCAGACAAATATAACATCATCGTTTTCGCCTTTCCCTCACACCTTACACACATTTTACAGCCATTAGATGTGGGAATATTCCAGCCATATAAGCACTGGCACCGAGAGGCTGTGCTCTATGCCATACGGAATATGGACGTTACATATGACCTACCCTCATTTATGAGAGATCTCACCAAAATCCGGGAACAGACTTTTAAGGAGTCTACAATACTCTCAGCTTTCCGGAAAGCTGGAATCTGGCCAATAAGCTGTAATACAGCCCTCACGAAGCTACGTACATACTCGCAGCCTACTACCCAGCCTACAGAAGAGCCTACGCCTACCTTACCAATACGGCCTATTACCCCTAAACCCTCCACTTTTCGGGGGGTTGAAGAGGGGCTACAGCACTGGAAAGACCGGGTTCCGGAGGCCTTTAGTAGCCCCTCACGTACGAGCTATACGAACTGGCTTACTGGGGCTGAAGAGGTTATGGCGGTAGGCCGGCTCCAAGAACTTGACCTACGGGTGGCTCGGCGGCAGGTGGAGGAGTCGAAGAAGCGGGCGAGCCGAAGCCGGGCCCGGCTTCAGAACGGAGGTGAGCTCGTAGCTGCCGAAGCCCACGAGCTTCGGGCCCAGAAAGCCGAGCTTCGGGCCCAGAAGCTCACAGCCAAAGAAGCCCGGGAGGCTCGCCAGGCTAGAAACTAGGCCCAGAAGCAGCTCCACCAGGCTGGAATTAAGGCCCGGAAAGAAGAGCGTTTCCGGAAGAAGAGCCTGGCTACTCTTCAGGGATTAGGCCTCCCAATTCCTCCAGAATTAGAGGTTCCAATTCCTGATCCAGAAACCCTCGAAAGTGAGGGCGAATATGAGAATGGGAGTGGAAATGGGAGCGGGAATGGGAGTGATCATGGGAATGAGGAAATGATAATTTTTTAAAATGGTGAAATTTTGTACCTTTACATACAATTTACTATAGGGAGGTACTTAGGACTACAATTTTTCTCGTGCGCGCACTTCGCTTCCCCTCCATTTCTCGTGCGCGCGGATCGCTTCCTCCAACCTTGAGCGAAGCGAAAAGTTGGTTACGACGATTAACTGGGCAACTTTTACCAGTGAAGTAAATAGTGCAAAATACCATATACGATATTTTTTCAACCCTACACTGCACTGGATTGTTTAAGAATTCAGTGCACTGCACGGTATATGGTATTGCACTGTATTTGAGCAATATCGTTTTATAATATCATATCACACAGCATGTAAGGAGCCGCATGTTCTAAGCATAAAACTAACCAAATTGAGTAAGGTTGAGGCTCAAGATCGTCTCACTGACCAAAACAAAATGAAGCTATTTGCAGCTACCTTATAATATAGCTAAGCTACATCATTGACTGATTTAATGCCATTTCTGTTGCCTAGCTGCGTGAATGAAGTAAAGGTAGAGGTCAAAAGAAAACTCCACAGAACCGTTTTAAGCTTGAATTTCATGCATACTATCTATTGCTTATAATATCAGGTATAATTTTAGAAGGCCCCTGTCTCCAATTATAGCTGTATCTAAGGTAAGCCCAACGTCGTCAACCCAAGCCACTTTGTGAGTCTTCGACCAGGACTTTATGAACTCAATTGCCTCAATTATATCAATCCCTAACCTGTTCCTGCGATCTTAAGGGTGATTTTTGTATCAGAGAAGAGGCGTTCTGGCTCAGCAGACATCGCAGGAATTGACAAAAGATCGAAAGGTTTGGATAGAGTGTTTGTTGTGTATCCTTAAGCCACCACTTTCGTACATCCTTGACCTTAATTCTTGGGGCCGATATATAGTTCTGATACTCATCAAATAGAGTAGGAAGTGCGACATCCTCTTGTTCGTCTTCCCATGCAAGGAACGAGTTCTTCATTGGTGGCTTTTCAACTAAGGACTTGGCCGACGACTCAACCGACTTAGCGACTGGTGCGTAATGAGACTTCCAGAGACCTTCTACAGTAGTCTTATTACTCTCAATCCACTCAGGATGCTCCTCCCAGGCGGTATCAAAGTAGTGCCACTTTCGATGAGGACTAAGGACAATAGCTGCAACATAAGCAGATGAACGCTCTGTAAGAGTGTAATATGCGTCGAGTTTCGCCCATCCAGCATCAACACAAGGCGCCATAAAAGCGTCATCTGCATATTCGATTCATGCAGCCTCAAATTTACTAAGAAAGAAGTCCATTATTGGTAGCGTTTGATCAATTGTATGTGTGTGACCTTCTGTAGCCTTAGTTGCATCAGCGAATGATTTGAGGAAGTTGCAAAGTTTTTTCAGCTCAGCCCAGTCTTGCTCTGAAACTATAAACTGTTAGAGTTGTCCTCTTAATAGGATGTGTAAGATACGTGAATCAAGCTTAAGGTCCTTCTCCTTTGAGCAATAGTAATCAATTTGATCTGCGCTTGCAGATCAAATTGATTACTATTGCTCAATTGGAGGAAGACTGGCCCTCTTGGCAAGCTTCACAACATCGTTGTCTTTATCCGATGTAGTCCACAATGCATACAGAGGTTTAAAGAGATCAGTAAGAAGAAGGGACTTCTTCACGACAATGATACAAGATGGAACTCAAAGTACTATATGAGTGCACGGTATAAAAATACCATGCAGGCAATATGATATTGAATATGATATCGTCTTATTTACGGCCACACTATTTACTTCACTGACTTTTACTGGTTGGCATGATACGAATGAGTTGGCGAGGGTCCTCTCATTAAACCAGACTATTATGAATGCCATCCCATAAAGCCTCGAATTATTGTGTATTTTGGGCAAACCATATGATGGCGTACCTTTTATTGAGAACGATAGACATTATGGTCTTGCATTGACTGTGATATTTATGCTTCTCGCCCAGAAACATCGCTTCCAAGTACTTAAAGTTTTGGGAAACGATGTTTCTGGGCGGAAGCTCTGCCAATTATCCGGGGGGACCATATCTAACAACATACATCACGGATTCATAAAAGAAGAGTGCCTAATGGTTTTGGGTCAATGTCAACAGGCAGGCGTAGAGTTGATTTTGAAACCTTAGTTGCTATGTCTAAGATATATTCACTGCAGCGTGATGGATTGTGGGAAGAGAATAACGTCAGGTGGCAACAACGTGGAACATATTATGCATTATCCATGATGGTCATGGGAGAATTTGCAACGAGAAAGAGTGCGAGTTAAAGACTTCGAGGTCACACGAATCAGGAGAGATAAGCGACACGGATGGAAACTACATAAATGGAAGAAGCACAGGGGCGGAAGTTACACGCGGGTAGTAACACGATTTGGAGGCAGAAGGCACATAGATGAGTAATGTGGCTTGGAGAGAGAGGAGACATAGATAGCCTGCGAGTCTAGTCATTTATTTACAGCTCGACTAAATTACATACAGGATTACTTTATAGGTGGAGGGCTTTCCCAGATTAAATAAGGTAATTGACTTCGTGTTGCGAGATATCATTTGTGGCAATTTGATCAAATTTTACTGATTGCTGTTTGATTTGGTTTGATAAAAGTCTAGTTGAATATATTTAGGAATGATCGAAATTGTTATTAAGTATTATTTTAACTAGGGATATATACCGAGGTGAGAATAGTTGAATATTACTTTTATAAGCGAGCAGGAAACGAAAGTGTGAAGGATGCGTAGATCATGAGGAATATAAGTAGATGATTTAAATATAAATATCAGGTTTGGATAAACCAACCAACCAGCCATGGTCACTAATCCAACTACATATATCTACTCGACAGCATTTCCACAGACTATCCTTGGTGCTTATTACACTATTTGTTTGGTGTCGTTGCCACCCAAAACTGAGCCATATAGGAGTTCTTCGTTAATATCCTCGGATTCAATCCATACCTCGCCTCTTTCCCCCTCACTGTTTTCCCGGGCAGTGTAATCTCTCCCCAGTGCTCATTGGTCTGTATAAACTTGAATTCCATAGTCTCTAGAACATCAATGATCTCGTCTAGGGATAATTCAACAAACGGTCGAGACCCATAAAGTAAGGGGCCAAGGTTTATCCACACGCCACCTGGTTTCAGCAGGTCTCGAATATTTTCAAAATAGTGTAATAGGTTGCGTGCTGTGTCGATGAAGAACAATGTTACTATAACGTCGAACTTGTCGTGGCGCTTAAACTCAGTAGTAAAGTCGCCTTCAACATGGATTAGGCTATTTGGAGACGCGATGAGATCAGGAAAATGGGCTTCTCGCTGAAGTTCTTCGGTAGTAGGCTGATGTGACCAGCTATCAACATAAGGATATAAAGATCCCCCCTTGACTTGTTTGAGGCTCGCGATGTAGCGGTAAGCTAGGTTCATGTATGTTGACCACTCATTGCTTATTACATGAAAACCTTGGAACAATCTATTAGAGACAACTATCATTACGCTTTCTGAAAACAAATTTCTTAGACTCACCTCCTAAGTCGGCGACTTCATGCGAAAGTCTCCCCAAGCCTGACCCGGGGATCAGTGCCCTGACGGTACTGTTCTGCCGTTCTGGGAACAGATCAAGAAGCGTTCCTAAGATTTGGGGAAACACCGCCCGTCTTTCATCTATTCCATCGTCCGCCCAATCACGTACAATATGTTTCAAGGCCTGCGAAACACTAGTATGATCAGATGATTCACCACTCTTATCCAGCTCCTTGGAAAAAGCCGACACCTCTGAAGGTTTAATGCCATAATATTCCATGGCGTGATTTGCAATTTTCACAGCTAGTTCTGCGTTTTGTTGGATTGCGCTCGAGGCGTCCTGGAACTTTTTTTGATAACCTGCGACCCTATCTACTGTCTAAACATGGGAGGTGTATTAGCTCTGTTCGTAATAACGAGTTGATGAAAGGCATTCAGATGGTAGAATAATAATAACAAGGTGACCTAATTCGAGAGGAAAGAATAATAGTAGACGGATGCGTACTTGTTTCTGCCAATGGGTTAGTTTTCTGTATGACTCTCTCTTCCGCTGGATGCCTGTCTCTGCAATCTTTCCAAAACGCTGAAATCCATCGATTGCTGACAATAGCCTATATCTCAAATTTCCCTTCTTTGCAGGCTTTTGCAGCTTTTTAAACAGAAGGGCTTTCTCGTTGTCGATTTCATCTATTCGATTACGGCGCTGGAGGTCGAGTTCTTCTTCCACGACATTAAAGCCCTTAACGATTGTTGTTGTCCGTATTTCGAGTATCCACTGGGGTTGGACGACAGGAAACTCTTCAGAGTGAATAGGATCATCGGAATGGGCGTTTGCAACGCAAGTTTCTGTAAATATACTGAGGAATAGGCCTAATATTAGGACAAAAGTCGGGGCTTTGAGTGCATTAAGAATCTGGACTTCAGAGCGCGCTTGCCACCACATATTCGTCGTCAACACTGTTCAGCTGCTGGTAATGGCCTTCGGTAGGGACTCTAGAAGTAAGAGATTCAAAATAAAAACAGCGCTACAATGAGTTGAAATTATACATTTTTGAAGATGGGCAGGAACTCTAATCTCGCTTAGACCCCCACGATATCCACCAAGGTTGTGCTAAATTTTGGGTACCTTACCAGCGCACAGGCTATTTCCAGTACGGTATGGCTGCAGTAGGGTCGCCGTCGCCAAGGAAATTGTGGTCGCACTACGGCCAACCACGCCAGCCACAGTCGCACGACGGTCGCGCGGCCAAAACGGTAGCAAGTTTGTCGACCGTTCATGTTTATGACCGTAGTTAGTATGTAGGCCGTAGTATAACAGCGTTTTTGGACTTACTGTGATGAAGCCGGCGACGGTTTGGCCGCCATGTCCGTATTCCCCCCCGAAACGGTGATCTCGGCGAAGCCATCATAGCTGCCAGTGACAGAACCATGCCTGATGACTGTCGTGCTATGGTCGGCGAGCCCGCCGACAGTAACAAACGGTAGCAATACTGCCATGCCATTGCATCCGTTGTCGGTGGGAGTGAGTGTCATCAGCGGGGGGCTGGGGTGCTCGTGAGGCTCCAATTCCTGGAGATATTAATTGTGGCAGGGTCGTGAAGATTGAGGCCATCGTGGAACGCTCTGGATCTTACATGTTCGTAGGATTCTAAGACCCCAGAGCGTTTCAGTAAAGCCATTTCTTGCCGGAAGAAATGAAGGAGAGGGAGGAGAGATATGACGCTGCGTAGCCCAAGGCCTCATAAACAGGCGTTTCAGTAAAGCCATTTCTTGTCGGAAGGAAGGAGACGGAGGAGAGATATGACGCCGCATAGCCCAAGGCCGTGTAGTCCAAGGCCACGTAGTCCAAGACCTCAATTGTAACCAGGAGAGCTGACTTCAAGCAATGATGCCAGGACAGGTAGATCGGGGGCGTTTCAAAGACCACAAAGACAGCAATAGCTTCCACGGGAGAAATGAAGCTTGGGTATGGGACTGTTGCAAGGCTCTCAGATGTTGAGGCTATCCAAAGATCGATGGTGAGACATAGCACCCTTCTTCAAAGTTAGAACAGAAGACAAAACAATAGGCAAAGGGTATATCAATAGGGAGCTCAAATATCACCGAAAGGGGGTTCAAGTTTCATTCAAGGCAGTTTTATTTGTATGTAGATCTAGCTACAGCCAAGCAAATATAAAAGCCTCAATCCGTTGACCCAGGATCACCAAGCACAGCCAGCTCAACAGCCATCCCAAAAGAAGCCCCCAATTTCAAGCCAAATCGTAATGCGTATATGTCGTTGATGTGATGCAAGCCAGAAAATCCACATCAGTGTCGCCTCTTCTGGCGATGCTTGCTGCCAGTGCCACGAGAGGCAGTCTTTGTTGCCGTCGATGTCTGCGCATGAGGCAGAACAGATGTTGGGGCAGGTGGTGGTGCTTCTGTTTCAGCGGAGGCAGCAGTTGGTAGAACCTGTGGAAGTATGTGTCAGTATTTAGAAACAGATAGCAAAAAAATTCCTTACCGTAGAATCAACTGGAGGTGGCGCTACATCTGAAGCAAAGAAACATTCCACACCCACAGCCAAATCTGATGTCTTCGGGACCATCTTCTCGCGGTTTGCTGACGTTTTCAAACCTGTCAGTTTGAACTCTGCACGAGAGAGGCCGTCAAAGTGCTCACTCAACGGGAAACGCATCATCATCTTCATAAAGGCGCGCTGCGAACGCGGATCTTCAACGACCCGGTCCTTTGAATTCTCCCAGTCCACAAGGAGTTTGCCATGACCACAGAAATGAGCGTACAGCTCCCGGCAGTAGTACTGCCCAAGCTGTGCAGTTTTGTCGAAGTCGAGATACCCGTCTACAAAGAAAAACACTTCGAAGAAATTATCCTTTGTAAATCTCTTCCGGAAGACCTCAACGAGGGCCTTCAGCGATGTGCATCCGTTTAGTAATTCATCAGCTGCTGCGTCTGCGGCAAGGACAGTTCGAACATGGCCCTGAAATGTTAGCTATGCCCTTTTGCACATACAGAATGGAGAAACTTACTGTAACCCGCCGGATCAACTTGCTTTTCCAATCCTTGGTCTTGTTCATGATCATACCCCGTGCAATTCCGAGCGCCTTCGACTATGGTTGCGTGTCTGGGAGAAGTTCTGCGAGTATCCGATCTTTTGCTCCTTCTACATCGTGACGCATGAAACTGAGCACCATTATGCGTGTTTCCAAGTCCAGCCGTTCAGTGATCTCATCCCAGAAGTCCTCTGGCTCCCTTCCGCGCAGCATCTCATGATCTCCTTCAAGCTCATCCAGTACTTCTGCATATCGGCGGGAGATGGCTTTGCGCATTGGTCCTTCCTGAAAATCGTCATGGTAGGTCATGGTGCGCTTGCGTTTCTTTCCGGTATCAAGTGATGCTTTCCGGGCAGCAGCCCGAAAATTCGCCGAGTGGAGGCCAGGAGGGGAGTTGTTGCTCTGGCTGGAGCGGCGTTCATCGTAACGTTCATTGCGGCGATATTGGTCACGAAGCTGTGGCTAAAAACACTTAGTAAAAGATTAATAAGATAATAAGAAACTTACATCCAAGTTCTCATCATCTATGAATATGGAACTCTGGTCCTCAAAGTCAGAAAACGGAGACGGGGACATGGTAGAAACAACAGAAATGTTGGGAGAATTGTATGAAACATAAAATATGTACTCTGCCGCAGTAAAAGAATGAATTGTAGAGATAGTAGATGAAAAGAAACCTATCTTACATCATAATTTTGAAGCCTGTTTGGATTGGTAGAGTTTGAAAAGAGAATGGCCAAAGTGAAGCAAGAACATGGTCACCGGCCAAATAAGGTCACATGACCTAGCACTCATAACTAGGCTGCGCACTGGGTACTCACGAGTCGAGTAGTAGAATTTTTACTCACCCAGCTGAGTTACTCACTCATGTCCCGAGTATTGTTGAATGAGGATTACTCACTTGCTGAGTACCTAGTATGGGTCTTGGCAACTCAGTTATATCACGTGTTTGATTAGCCATTACTTATGTTAAAAACGGGGCGCGACTTCATTGATCAAGACGCCATAACTCCATAACTCCATAACTCCATTCCCATATTGTTGATGTCCTATTCCACACTATAACCTTTGGCCTTTAGGTACCAGGTTACCAGAAGGTTGCCAGAACTCAATTCCTGGGTGAGACACATTTCCATCGATTAAGCCCACAGCTCCATGATTAAAACATCATATCCCGCAAACGCCGAACCAATATCATATCCTTTGCCTGAATTGTCACTCTCTTCGCATAAATAGCGAGAAGGTTTATCACTATAACTGTTAGTATGTCCCTGTCACTATGTTTAAACATCATACTCTCAAATTCTCGAATGAGGAAGCATTCAGCAGCTTCCTGAAGAGCTAGGATAGCAGATTGCTGGAAGCGAAGATTGGACTTGAAGTCTTCTGCAATTTCCCTAACAAGACGTTGGAATGGGAGCTTTGGGATAATTAGGCTAGTATTGAGTTGCTGTCTTCTGATATCGCGGAGAGCCTTGGTGCCTATATGTTTATTAGAGAGTTCTGGTAATCCTCTGGTAATCCTCTGGTAATCCTCTTACCAGACTTTGCGCGGCGCGTGGCCTTCTGAGCATGATTGTTGCTAGCTTGAGATGAGCGAACTGGAGCTTTTCTTGCTGTGCCCACGGCCTTTTCCTTTCCCTTTCCACCAAGCCCAGAGCCAGCTCGTAATCCAAGTGGCATCCTTGGTGCTGTGCCACTAGTTGATCTCCTAGCAGTTTGCTTGGTACGAGCCATTTGCTAATATCAAGGTGAGTTAGTGAAGTAAACACAAGACAAAGAAGTAGATCAAAAGATATGTGTACTTACAGTGAGTTTGTAGGAAGAATATTGCAGAAGAAGAGTATAGAAAAGAGGTAGAGGTTGAAAGGTATGTGTTTTATATGAAGGTGCATGTTGTGGTGTTGCTTTTGGAACAATAATTCTTTGTAGGTGAATATTCCTTCACGAATATTTTTATTTGCAACTTTAAAATAACCACGACCTTAGAACCACCTTCCTTGGTTACTCCCTCCAATCTACACATTCTTCTTCCCTTTTGCGCCTTCACCTCTTCACTAGGACTTCAAGTAAGTTTATTATCTTGATTCTATAGCCAGAACTTCTGGCGATCTTCTGCTAATCACGTGTTTAGTATGGCGAAACGCAAGGCACCTGAAGAACTCTCCACTAATGTGAATACTATCAAAGCTCACCACCGCGTCTCCAACCTTACTGAATATGAGAAGGCTGTTCACTTAGCACTCAAGGCTGACCATGCTGATCTGAGCTACTACTTAAAGAAGTTATATAAGTCTGCAAAGTATATCGCTGCCTCTACTGAAGACAAGACATGTCTACAGAATGAATTGAAGGTTGAGCGTATTCGTGTTCGGTAAGTTCCTACTGGTAATCTCTGGTAGCCTCAATCTAACTATAAACAGGACTGAGAAGGGTACCCATGCATCTTGCATTGCGAATCAGAAAGTCAAGAATATTAGCGCCTCTTCTTCTCCACAAGCCCCACCATCTACTCCGCCCAAACAACTTCTGTCTGAGCTTGCTGCATTTGAGGGTATCTCAAGTATTCCAATCGATGACAATCATAACAGCGAATGGGAGGATACTGAGGTTGAAGACGATTTGGAGTTGGAGCTTATGTTACAGCGCGAGATATTTTAAATGACGAGGCTGTTCTACCAGATGAGCTTTCCGATGAAGAGATCACTAGCACCCAGGCTCTCTTAACTCAAGCGCACATTGATGTATGCTACCTCATAATCTGGTAATCTTCTGGTGATACTAATAGTTGATAGGCCCATGAAGAGTCCAATTTCCGCAAGTGGCAACATTTCTGGGATAGCTGTATCCACTCATATACGAGAAAGGCTGGAAAGCTGAGAAAGAAGCCTGAGCGTCTCTTTGAGTATATGCCGTGGATTGATGTAGAGGAAGGGTACGTCTCTGATCATCCTAGCAATCTTCTGGCAATACTAATTGTTTATTATAGCACTTTTCACGAGGTTATCCCACCACATAAATATTTCTGTTTGTACGAGCAGGCAGTTTGGAAAGTGGGCCTAATTACCAGGACCTGTGCAGTGGTACCCAAAGTCTTACAATCTTGTCGACAATGGATGGTTGCAAATATCCACTCATAGTTCTAGCTTCAAAGAGGCGTTCTTACTTGTCTACTCTAAGAAGTTTGATAAGGAAAAGTGGGCTAAGGTATCAGCTGCACAGGATATGTTGTTCCTGGAGCTAGAGTAGAGGAGAACTTGAGTTGCTAAAGTTATAGCGCTGGAGTACCTTTCGCGTTGGAAAACCAGGTATTTAAGTACTTCATCGTAGCCAGACTTCTGGTAACCTTCTGATAATCGAGCAATTTGCCAAATGCCATCTCAATACTCAGAGTTGTTTGATTCTGACAGTATTCTCAGACTCTTTTCCGTCTTCTCAACGACTATCCTCATTAAATCAAGTCTGTAAGGACACAGGGCACCCAGCTCACAGTAATAGCATATGAGAGTGCGAGTCAGAGGCTAAACGGATGCTATCCTATAGGTCTACTACGAAGGATACAAAAAAGATGAAGAGAGGAACCCCCGTTGGGTCAATCTTCTTAAGTACCCGAAACGGGTCCGACTCAGCTAACCTGCCTTAACTCTTATCATGTGACCGTAACCTGCCCGACTCAGATCCTTTCCATCACTGAGGGACAGGCATCCTTACAAAGTCCCTGCAGGCCTTGAATACATTGGCAAGTTAAACCAATTCGTCAAATGGACTAAGGATACACACGATATATTCATTGAGTGGTGGAAGCTATCACGATGGTATGAACAACACTCAGATCATACTACAAAACTCCTTATGAAGATTGCATGGGATTCAACCAACTGGAGTTCTCAATACTGGAGAAGTTATCACCAAGGAGCAGACCGGCTTTCTGGAGAACCATGTGTTATTTGTACTTATTGTTCGAAGGCCCTTACGCATCCTGCAATCAAGTCTGCTGGCCCAAAGTCTATGGCAACACATCTTGCATCAGACATTTGCAAAAAGAAGTCACAGATGGGAAGGATAGTCTCTATCAAATGCGAATCAATCAAATGCAACCTCAACAAGTAAGGATTACCAGATTATTACCAGAATTATGTAGGTTAATACCTATAATAAGATCATATTCTCACACAAGAGACATTTTATGAACAAGTTCTATACACAGTTTTCTTGACTCATAGCTCGTTCCGCTCAGTCGAGGATCCTCATCAAGACCCTATAAATACTTTAGGTATTAGTAGGTCTGGCCGGCCTCATCAAGCAAGGTGGAGGGATGTTCTTAAGCATATATAATAGATAATAGCGTTCTAATAATCTTCTGATAATCATGGTACTTAGATAGAGGAATATACATGATTCGTTCTCACAGCTTACTAGAGATGGCGAGAGTGATGCTAATAGATGTAATACTTTAACTTAACCATAAAACAGTATTAATCGTATGAGGGACTGTTCACATGATGCATA
This sequence comes from Pseudogymnoascus destructans, assembly GCF_001641265.1. Taxonomy (NCBI): domain Eukaryota; kingdom Fungi; phylum Ascomycota; class Leotiomycetes; order Thelebolales; family Thelebolaceae; genus Pseudogymnoascus; species Pseudogymnoascus destructans. The sequence goes on along the minus strand of NW_020167539.1, from coordinate 195,661 downwards.
AATCTTACACGTGATAGCCGAGTACTCACCGGGTTTTTACAGAGTAACTGAGTATTGACCTCACTCACCGAGTCGAGTAAAAGGTTCAGCTACTCACCCAGCTGAGTAACCCACTGAGCGAGTGAGCCGAGTATTGAGCGAGTAGTGCGCAGCCTACTCATAACTCTCATGCTCTCAACTTCATCACAGAGTTCATCCTAGATTCCTTCCAACCAGGAATCCAGGCGCCAAAAAGGTAAGTCAAGCTCAGATAGTGATATAGGAGACATATTAACTATTTGGAATAGAGTTCATATGTCCATATACCTCAAGGGCAACTCCAGAACCAAAAAGGAATCGCCCAAAGCGCAAACAGCACACCGCAGTATCAGAAATATTCTCTGTCATCACCGAGCGCTCGGTGAATCATTGCCTCAAGATTTCAAAGTACCTCTTCGAAAACCCTTTCAGCACTTTCTTCTATCTCCTCCCCAAGGTGACTCTGTGAATCATCACAGATATCACCAAGGTTCACACCGTGGACGGGAGCGACGTCTCGTCAACTCTCCTCAACTCTGCGCATAAAGTTGAATGGAGGCACAAAGTTAAAGCCTGCCCTGTGCTCAAGCAAAGTGCTATCTCCAGCCTTTGTGTACAAATCCCCCGACAATCCCTGTGTTAGAAACGAAGCCAGGAAAACTTCCCTGAGGTAAGACCCCCAGCTATGAAACTCAACCGACTATGGCACACAGAAAGCTGACATGAAGCCCTCCTTAGGTCTCTACAGCTCGACAGATGATCATATGCTTGACCTGCCTGTGTCTGGAATCTTGATATATCTCCATATTTGCCCTGAGAACTGCCGCTGTCTCCAAAGGTACGTGTAGCCTCAGAAATATCCCCCTGCTACAGACACAATAAAGCTGACATATACACCTCTGTATAGCCTCAACTTCGACAGTCAAGCATACTATCCCCTAGAATATGCAGAATCAGCAAGGCTCTCCCAGGATCATCCCAGCATCTGCTGCATGCACCAGTCAATCCGAAGCCGCTGCAGCAACAGGTGTGGCCTTGCCATCTGACAGTCCCAGCTTGTTAGCTCAAATAAATCAATTTAATTAAGCTTGGATTTATTGATTTATTCCATGAACATTTGCCATCTCCAGTCGGGCTGAAATCCAGATCATGTCCTGGTGCTGCCATTCAAAATCAAGGAAAAGTGACAAGTTGACCTCGGGCGGACGCTCAAATCCACAAGTTTGAGTTCTACAACCTCACCGGCCATAGCTCAACCATAGGAGGATATCTTGGTTTGAAATGCCTCGCCATTCATCCCGGCGGATGAGGCGTGGGAATCTGATGCAGCAACTGTATCGGATCCCTATTCCCCGGGCTGCTCTCCGGCAGCAAGATGACAGAAATAGAAATGTTACTTTTAATCATACGCACCAAGTTCTCAGTGCAGATGATATAAGTGATTCATTCTATGGTGATAGGGATATGAGTGGGTGGGAAGATCATTCTGATGCTGATGATGATGGCAACAGTGTTTTCGGAGAAGCGCCTTTGCCCCCTGCAAATATCCAGCAGGTTGCAGAACAGATTGCCCAGGGTTTATTAAACCTTGATGAGTCAATGGAACCAGCTGATGACGAATTTGACAATCCTGATTCATACAGTGTCGAGCTCCCAGTAGAAGACTCAGTTCCGGACGAAGACTTCCTCCCAATTGGAGATGCCCCTCCCGACGATGACCCTGGGTTGGAAATGCCGCCTCCAGCCCGCCCTGAGACAGAAACGCTCCCCCGCAACTTCACCGCACTTTCCGAAGAGTTTATCCAGCCTCAAGATGACGGATCAGAACCAGTTGGACACAAGCAAGCATCAAATTGCATTACCGACTTTGAAATGTATACGGCAATGTGGTGCGAGAAGTACTCTATCCCAGGTGATGCCTACGCTGGTCTCCTTGAGGGATACAAACTCGTTAAATCAATAGAGAATCTCATGGATCTTCCAAAGGATGTGAGAACCCTCAAGAAGAGACTCATTTCACAACTGCCGCTCATCTCACAACGGCACAAGCTCATAGATGTCAATCAGGAGAAGTTGCGCACAATGTCTCCCGCAGAGAGGTCACAGGCAGCACAGAAGAGGAGAGCCGACATGCATTGGGTAGATCTGTCGTCTTTGGTGACAAGACTCTTGTCTTCGAAAGACTTCGTTGGGGGGCTACATTCTGGATTCGGGGCGTTTGCAGATGCACCAACAGAAATGTGGGAATCGGAGGCCTGGCTGTGCTCCATACGCACAACTTCGGGAGCCACAATCAGGTACGAAGATGGGAGTCCAATATTGTGCTCTGATTTCGTGCGGTATCGTGGAGAGAGGTTTGGCCAGCATATTGGCAGGGTGTTTGCAATTGGAATTGATCGCCGGGCCTGTGCAGCAACGAAAGATGAAGTCCTTGTCCAGATCCAGCCAGTATATACACGAGGAAGCTTACCACCCACCATGAAAGATGCAATTAATGGGCTAGAAACTCCTTTATCACGGTCAGAGAAACTTCTTTATGAAGACAGCTTCGAATATATCTCGCCAAAGAATATTGTGTCCCGTGTCGAGATCTCCATGGATTACATATTTGAAGGCCCAGTTGCACTTGACAATGCATACGTCTTTAACGACAAGACCCATATCCGTCGCATCCTGAATATGGCAAGAAAGGACATTCGCCCAGCAGCCCAATCACGCCCACATATCGCAGAGTTGGAAATTGAGGCATACGGCAGGGCTTGGATTGTTGACGCCTTCCGGGACACTTTTATATCGCTGCCAATGATCATCTTCATGGATGCATTTGGATTGTTCAGGAACCGGTATCGTTCCATGATGGGCATATATATGACAACACCTGCGCAATGCCTACGAGACCGAATGAAACGATCAAACAACTTTGTTCTTAGCCGCATGGTGCAAAGATGGACGATGTGATATCATGCCTTACTGATATCCCGAAGCTTGACAAAGGTATGATTCTCCGAATCAATGGGGAGAATAGGTTTGTCATAGCGCCAGTGTTGTGCTTCACAGGTGACATGCCACAACAAAATGAAAATAGTGGCATCCTACGACCAAATGCAGGAAAGGGTTGCCGGTCATGCCTTGCGTCAATAGCACAGAAAGGAGATCTGGACTTTGACACAGTAGCACTTGGACGATACCATTACAGCCAGAAACAGATCAGAGAATACGGAGATACCTTACCGCCAACAGCGAAAAAGAAGTATTTTCAAGAATGGGGGATGCATGAAAATGAGCCCGCCATATTCAAGCTGACTCCGGCCTTGGATATAATCCAGACGAGGCCGGGAGATCCATGTCATTCAGAGTACAACGGTCAGGCAAAGCAGAGCCACAACCTCCTCATGAGAGCAATACTCTCAAAACCCGGGATGAGACGGTATTTCCAAGAGTTTGTCCAGTTCCCAGCACCAACTGGATGGAGCACGCGACAATCCCCCCTCAATCACCTCCAGTCTTGGTCCCTCTCAGAGGCGGGAATGGCCTCAGTCCTAACACCCCTTATCATGTCTCGTATGAAGCTCAGCGAAAATGATATTACGCTGAACTTCTTTGCTGCAATGAGGGGCAAGTTCCGGGAAGACACAAAGACCATGAAACTCACGATTCCAGAGATATTAGTGCATTGTTTTGCCATGATGGCAAAATCAAACGCCATCACTTGTGCACGGAAGATCAGCGAGCACCATCGTCAGGATGCAAGGCGCATCATTCTCCGGGGTCGACAGCTCTACACTCGGTTGTGCACATGTGCTTCTGTCGCTGAGCGGATGAGTAAATCCAAGGGCAGCAACAATAGCCAGGCCTCGTCCCATGCTCCATCTATGGTCTCAGCTGACTTTGAAGCGGCAATCGAGGCCATTGGCGTGGGAGTTGATGCTGTTGTTAGTGAGTTTGAATGGGCAACACAGATGAACTCCCTGAAACCAGGGACAAGCAAATCGAAGGAGTTCAGCAGCTGGGGATCTCGCCCGAATGTGCACCAGGGTTTGCATATTGATGAGATCATCAACCGTTATGGGACAAGTTTTGCTTGTAATGTCCTACATGGAGAGGATAAACACAGGTATGCTCAACCATCTTCTCTCTGTGGTTTTGATTTTCTTTCTAACTACAAAACAGAATGTTCAAGCATTGGGCCCAATATTTGAATGGCCGCAGTGTTGAGAAGGTGCTGATGCGGAGAGAGTGCATTAATCTCACGCTGCGCCTCCTCTTAAATGGCGCCTTTGAGTATGACGAGCCTGTACTTTCGACGCAGATGTGGAATCTACACAAGACATGTCCCATACTGACCAACCACCTTCTCCCGTCATCCGAGAAGTGGGACATTGTCGAGGAAGCCTCCATCAATGTCCTCCAGCCCGACAGCTCGCACATCTCGCCGAAAGCCACCCTATGCGTCCGCCGGGAGGATGTGGAGAAAGAGTTGGATTTGCCTTTGTGGCCAGAGCAGCTCCAGGAGGGGCTTCCATTCGTGCAAAAACTACGAGAAGCATACCGTGTAGATTATGAAGATCCTCATATTACAAGTCTTGGGAGCCGCCCATTGCAGTACTTCTCCCGGTTCAGTTTCATCGATCCGTAAGTTCAAGCTTTCATTTCCTTTCTATCAAGCACTGTAGTATCTAACATATATCCAGTAGCACACGCCACAGAGTAACTTTTAAAGCAGGGAATTGCTTTACCGTCCGGGGAAAGAGCATTTGCCGGTTCGAAGTTGGCTTCGTTCACGAAAAGATTCAAGGCGAGGCAAGGCTGTTTGCAATTGTGTCAGATATCAAAGAATGTGGGACAGAGGACCCTGTTCTTCAACTCCCTCAAATGAGGGTTGTCCACAACAGCCAGGGAATCGTAGGACTTCCAGGGATTGGAAGTAACCCGGTGTTCATAGTCAGTATTAATCAAGAAAGAAAGCAAGCCGCCTCAGTATATTCTAAGGGGCCACTGAGTGTGGATCAAACAGTACGCCGAGGTGAGGTAGATCTTGGCCTTCGAGGCTCATCGGCAGCAACGCTGGTGCACTGCTGGTGGGACGTGGGAGTAATGTGAGCGGCAGAACTTCAGGATCCAGGCGCTGGAATGGCACAGATATCAATTGAAATGTAAAGCAGTATAGAGAGAATAAAATAAAATTCCATTTCCATTTGAAATGATAACTTTGAGGTTCTATATTGGGCAATTCGGAGCTCTCTGGGCTGAAGCTGGGATCCTTCCATTTTGGGCCAGAATCGCACAAATCGCTCGCTTCCATACCTGTACTGAGTTCACCACTTCTTCACCTTCACCCATACTTCTATGTTTTGGATACTGTATTTCTACAGCTATTGTTTCCTTTCTACATGATTATCGACTTCACCTTTAGATAGGTGAGCTATCTAAATTGCTTTGAGGTAAGTTTGCTGCTCTGTTTCTGATGCACCCAGCACAACACAGGAAACCCCGCCAAAACCCAGCAGAGCTGCCACAGCTCATGCCATCATCTGGAGCATTTCCTCAGGGCATACGAATGCCAGTATCAGCTCAAGAAGCTTCATATTCCAAGGGGTCTAGTTATCCAAGCCCTCGTTGGTGCCACCGTCAGCACAGCTGGCGGGCCCATCAGATCATCTCGCCGGAAACACATCAAGACAAGCTCCCTCTCTTGCTCTATTATCATTTATTTTGATTAAGTCTCCACTGACTCTCCTCTTCCAGTCGCACAAGCCAAAAATGCTCTCGAATCCACAACCTCGCCGAAGCTAAAGCACCTACAAATCCTGCCCATTCCCCATACAATCCCGCCCCCCCGGTGGGCAACAAGCCGACCATCCCAGATACCGATCATCATGGTGGCAATGATCTCCTGATATTGGTCTCTATGTTGAAACCTCCCCGACCTTCAATGCCGTTTCTGGTCTTGAAGGGGTCGGCCTGCCGAATTCTGAAAAAACGGAGGTGGCATAGCTTTGGGTTGATTTTGGCTGTGTTTTAGGGTGTTTACTATGCCCGATCCGTGGAGCTGTTTTTGGGCAGCCAGCATAGGTGTGGCATAGGTAGGTATCTTTGGTTTGAATGAGTTCCCCATTTTCTCCTCAGCTTTTTGTGTCTTGGTTTGGAGATAATGATGGTGATAGCAAATGGTGATAGTGATAGAGGTGGCAATGGAGGCGGCGATAGATATGGATATTTGTTTGGGGTCCCTGGTCAGCGCCACATTTGGCCGATTATACTCAACAGGTATAAGTGCTGTTTCTTTTTCTTTTTCTGGGTCTATGTTTATCAGCAGTGCTGCTCACAACTCTGGTGATGATCACACTCGTTCAGTGGTTGGTATTTGGTTCATTTATCTATTTCAAATTTGTCTATTTCGTCCGTTTCTTCATTCTGTTTTTGGTGCCACTTTGGCGGCTTCTTTCCAGTGTTTCCACATCGGAGTTTCCTTCTCTGTCGTGCTCTCTGTAGCTGCTGACATTATGCCAGCTTTACACAAGGTAAGTCCAGCTTCTCGTCAGTCTCTTCTTTTCCTCTTCTTTTCCCCCGTTCATTTCTGCCTCAGTTAAGGACTTTCGGCAGCTCTTCCACAGCTCAGGCACAGATCCACCAGGTAAGTCTGCGGTCACCTAACAACCCCTTATCACAAACCACTAACAGATATCTGGATCCATCCAGAACAGTGCCAAACCAATGTGGATATATCCAGCTCTCGACAATCTTCTGTCTCCGACCAACAACCACACCCTCACTGAAGACCATCAACACAAACCATACACAATCGCTCAGCAACATCTTGGATATTACCCCCCCCAACAAACACCCACTTGACAGGGCAGCCTTGGGCCGCGGACTTGGCTGGATACGCAACTTCCAGACACTGGGGGGGGTGGGACAAGGGAGCTGGCGTTGGATTCGGGGTGGGGTGAAGGTCTGGAGTGCCGGGCACAGGGAGGGAGTGGAGGGGCTATGTGGTGGTTGGTGCGACTTTGGAACAGTCGCAGGCTGTGGATCCGGGCTGGATAGAGTAGGCAGATTAGAAATATACGGTATTATGTTTGGATTTCTGCGTTTCTTGATGACCACCATGATCTTGCCGCCACGGCTTCACCGAGAATACCGTATGGATACGGATCTGGCCACCATAACGGCGTCCACACAGAATTACGGCAGCATTGCCGTCGCCATACTGTGGTGAGAAATCTACAGCTTATGGCCGGCGACGGTGATCTTTCGCGATTACAGTAGTACTCTAACTACAGTATTACCTCCAAAATCTGTCGCGCCGGCGATACTGCCCAGATCAAGGGCACGGTCGCCGCTCACGGGCGGTGCAATACACCGTCGGTATTAGAGCGGCGATTGTACCGTCGCTCCAGTGCGACAGTCGCGCCGGCCAGTACGGTAGCAATACGGTATGGCCACCGTACTGGATTTGGCCTGTGCGCTGGTAAGGATAGACAATCCCTCGCCATCTTGGCAGTCAGCAAAAGTGCTTGGCGAGCATCTCCCACTAACCCCCACAGGCCCACGAACGCTGGATCCCCAACTTCTACACCATGCGCGACCAGGGCCCCCTCTCCACAATCCCCTACCTCCCCCGCATCATCATCGGCCAAATCGTTTATGGTAAGATAACACGCACCCTGCACGGGCAGGGCACCGGACGGTACTCGCCTGCTGAGATCACGACGTTGAAGCTGGAGACTTGGACGGCGCTTGACGTGCTGGTGGCGGAGGGATGGGTGCTGGGCGGTGGGGCCGACGGATGCAGATGAGTGTTTGTTTGGGTTTTTGTGCGTCGGTGCTGACTGCGCTTTCGTGAGTTTGCCCTTTCTTCTTTCTCCTTTCTACATCAGGAGATGCGACCTTGTGGCTGGATTCTAACTTTGACGTAGGAATGAGACGAGGGCGATAGTGCTGGGGCTCCCGAATATTCGGGCCTATGCGGAGCGAGTGCATGAGGAGTACTTTTCTGGTTATAAAAAATGGGATTGGACGGTCTTGTGTGTGGAGTTAGTGTTTTCTCTATGTCCTGTGTAATTTAAACATTATGGCATCTAATTTATTGGAGCTGCGGGTAGTACTCCCATTACCTGAGAGACTTTGGGTGGGGGAAATGGGCGCACAGTACTAGGTGCGAGATGAATGAATTTGTAACAACAAATTTGTCGTGCTATCCTCCTATATTACTATGTAGTAGTATCAAAGAGAGGACCAAGAAAAGTAATCCAGTTCAACTATTGTATAATGCATGTAAACGCCATGAGATGACCAGGTATAAGACAAGGTAGGCAGAATATGCACTCTCGTCCCCCGTCCCACGTCCCCGTCCAACCCCCATGCCACTGGGTAGACACAATAACGCTGTCGCAAAATATCTTCAAAGAAACCATCCCATCTCACGTGCATATCTGGGAAAAGTGCTGCACATTCCATCCGACATAGTATTCTGTGGCTCCTCGACCGCAAGACTTGATATGAGCGCGATCCTTCTCCATGCGTTGAGTAAACGACGCTGACTCTACTGTCACTGGTTTGAACAATTTCCACCTCAATGCTCAACATCATTTGCGCTCACTACATTCTCGCCCACTGGCTTATGTACCTGGACCCAGCTTTGCTCGGTACGCCCCCGGAATAAAAGGTGGATGAAGGATTTGTGGCCGCCGGGATGTTGCATGCTGCTTGCAAACATGATTCTAGACACTGTCTTGCATGTTCTGAGTTTGATTTATCCTTTGCAATTTCAGGGAACATCTCACACACCCATTTTCAAGTGCCACCAAATGTGCTCAATTGGGTTGAGGTCGGGTGAGTAGGGCGGCCACCCATAGAGTGTAGTAATCATATGCTCCTCAAGAAAGTCTGTAACCATACCCGCAGTATGGATAGGAGCATTATCTTGCATAAATGAGTAGCTAGAGTCAAGACTCTCAAAAATAGGGAGGAGTTCTGCTTCTAGAACCTCAAGGTATGAGTTTGCAGTATATCCAAACTTCTTTGACTCAAAGTCACGGTCCATAAGGTATAAATTGCTCCGGCGTTCTGCCCAAAAGGCCCCCCAAACCATGATCTTCATGTTCTTCTTTGTACTGTAGGTTTGGATCTCCCGCTGCCACTTCTGAGCAGGTGTGCGAAACACCACTCGCTCCTGTTACCCCGCCCCCGCTCAACATAGCACTCATCACTCCACACAACTTGACCCCAATCCTCTGCTGTCCAATTCCTCTGTGAAAAACACCATGCAAGCCGTTTAGCTGCATGTATTGGCAGTAGGAAAGGGCGACACTTTGCACGCCAATTGCCTATGCCTGCTTCTTGTAGTATCCTCTTTATAGTTGATGTTGAGCAAGCAACATTACAAGCATCCTTTACTTCTTGGTATGTATCCTTTGGGTTTAGGCGTACGTGGCGGAGTATAAGGCGTATATGACTTTCCCCGTGGTGTACGGGGTAGGCTCTTGCCTTCGGTGCGTATTGAGTCAACTGCAATTGTATATCGTACGGTGCTTCGGTCAAGGTTTAGGTCGTGTGCAATCTTAGTAGGTGTTGCACCCTCTGACTGCCTCCCAATAATCTGCCCGCGTCGGTATGGGCTTAATTGGCCACCAGGCTGTCGATTCCCATCAATTGGAGCCAAAGCCCACAGAGTTGGTGGCATAATTATGGTTGTTGTACAAGGAGGGGTGGGTTACGCGACGCGATTTATGCGTCAAATTGGAATTCGGTTAATAACAGTGGTCTAATCGTTGGTTCTCAAACCACCGCCTGGAGGCGGTTGGCGAAAGCGAACTGGGACGCGAAAGCGATTGTGGGACACTTCGGGAGCGGACTCGCGACGCGACACGACCGACCATGAACACGACTGACAACGTAACAATGCTGTAAATATATATAAGTTATAGAATTAAATAATTAAAAAAGATTTGGATCAATATTGTCAGGCAGTGATTGATCATCACAGCCACCGTCACTTGCATCGTGAATCATGTCGTAGTCCAAGCCTGCAAAGTTCACGTACCCACTCTCCTCGATGGCTAACAGTCGGTCCGCCTCCTCCTCCTCCTCACGTTTCTTCTGTGTAACGTCCGGGTCAATGATTTCTGTACGTAAGCCAATTGGTGGCTCCGTGTCTGGGTTACTTTTTTGAAATTCATGTAGGTCCTTTTTCCGTGTACGTTCTGCCTTCCGTGCATCGATGCCAGCACGGAGCTGCATCTTACGCTCAACGTTCACCATGCGTGTTCTCTCTCTTTTCTCCCGTGCTTCTTCTAAAAGTTGCTCCTTTACCTTCTTCTCATAAATCCTTTGCCGTGCATGTTCAACTGTAATAGCACCGCCTTTTTGAATAGATTTCCGACTTCTAACCTTCCGCTGTCGTTGCTCAGTCATAATAGTAGTAATTTGTACAAGCTCTGACTGGAACAGCTCAGCCTCTGTTAACTGAGTTTGGATTTCAGTATAAGAAGATGCCCACTTTTGCCGTGACGGTGAACTAAGGATCTTATCAAATGTTTGACTCCATGTTGAAAGATCATAACTTGCTTGAAATGCGCGTTGTGGTGTTTCTAAAACTTCTGGTTTTGCATATATAGCAACCTTCTCTTGAATCTTTTCATAGTTAGGTGGCCAAATACCTGCATCTCTAAAAGACTTGATACAGTTACCCTTTGTAAATGTCTGCTTACGGATAGTAGACAAGTCTCTAAAGAAAGATATAACATTATAATCTGTATCAAAATTCCGGATTGCTTGTTGAATTGCACGTCGGTGCCAATGTTTATATTGTGCAAACACAGTAACATCTAGCGGTTGTAGAATATGCGTAAGATGAGACGGAAACACATGTAAGTGTATATTGTGTTGATGTGCAAGTATTATAAACTCTGGAACTTCATGTGAGACATGAGAGTCCATTATTAACAATTTCGTTCTTATAGACGGTGTATGTTGAATAAAATGCTGTAGATATTCCATTGCAAGCTCAGAGTTTGTATATCCGGAATCGGATACTGCAACTTTCTCATCACCGTGTAGATTGTCATGGTACCAACTTTCCATGTGTAATTTTCCTTGTATAATAAGGAACGGTGGAAGTGCAATGCCAGCAGCTGAAATTGTCTCTATAACTGTAAGACTTTGTCTGTTCTCTGGAGCTTGTATATAAAGCTATAAATATTAGAATAATATAAAGTAAGATAAGTAGAAACAACTTACCTCCTTTACTGCAGATGGTACCAACACATGTTCACCGGTGCTCATTCCTACACGGAATCCAACTTCATCAAAGTTGTAGATATCACCTGCAGTAATATCTAGTTGATTACACACATCTTTAAATTCATAAAACCATTCTTTAATAGCTGATACTTCATGAGATGCAACCCGTGCTGCTTCAATTGGCCGGGTTTTTATTGTATGGAAGTTGTGTTGTTGTGTCTTAATCCATGTCTGGAACCACCGTTGTGATGGTGGTGCACGTGTTGGAGTTTCTGCTGCACGTAGTTGGCAGATGGCACTGAACACCATAGGCTTAGTTGCACCGTACCCATTTTCGTACGAGCGTTGGATGTATCTTTGTATAGCTGTAACTTGTACATCAGACAGTACTCTGTTCTGGCCTCCGCGTGGCACAGCGGTGCGTTGTGGTGATGCGCGTCGTTGTCGTAGTCGTATAGTCCGGAGCGTACTTGGGTTTACTCTGTACATCCGTGCTACTGTAGCACTCTTCTCTGTTGGGTTTTCATTTAAAAATTCAATGGCATTTAAAAGAGCTTCATTTTTATTTACTTCAACTACCGGCATAGTTGTGGTTGTAGTTGTGCTCGTTGTCGGTCATGTTCATGGTCGGTCGTGTCGCGTCGTGAGTCCGCTCCCGAAGTGTCCCACAATCGCTTTCGCGTCCCAGTTCGCTTTCGCCAACCGCCTCCAGGCGGTGGTTTGAGAACCAACGATTAGTACTGTAAGCCTAGGAAGCTCAGTTTGTTCGGACTTTAGGGGTTTACCTAGGGCTACAAATAGCGTACGTAGGCTTGTAGATTAGGTAGTAATTCAATTAATCTATTTTATTCTATATAACGTGGTTTATCAGTACGTCGGACATATCAGTACCTCGGACACTTTTCCCGAATTTCCTACCCTCTAACTTCACAATGCGTTTTTTCCACCTTTTATTATGTCAGTGATTACCCAAGAAACAAAAATCATTCTAGCTATTGAGGCTATCCGAACATCAAAAAATCTAAGTCGTCGGAAGGCTGCTAAGCTCTATGAAGTACCTCATTCTACACTCTGCGACAGAATGAACGGCTGAACTACTGTCTACTAACGCCGGCCTGCAATGATGAAATTAACTATACTAGAAGAGGAGGTGGTTATTCAGAATATATTCAAGAGGATTTGCACCCCGGCTTGCTGGTGTAGAAGATATGGCAAATTTTATACTCGAATCGCATGGAGGGAGGCGCGTCGGGAAGCTCTGGGCCCACCGATTTGTACAACGATGTCCAGAATTAAAGACGCGTTTTAATCGCGTTTACGACTTCCAAAGGGCCTTGTGCGAAGATCCTGAACTAAGTGGCGCGTGGTTTCGACTAGTGGAAAATATGAGGGCAAAATATGGTGTTTTGGACTGCGACTTCTATAACTTTGACGAAACTGGGTTTATGATGGGTGTGATTTGCCCTGCAATGGTTGTTACCCGTGCAGATCGACTTGGCAGAGGTAAGGCAGTTCAGCCAGAGAATCGGGAATGGGCTACAGCGATTGCTTGTATCAACAGTGACGGCTGGAGTATTCCTCCATTTTTGGTAGTTAAAGGCAAGAATCATCTTGCAAATTGGTATACAGACGGCGGCCTTCCACACAACTGGGTTGTTAAACCGACAAGCAATGGATGGACAAACAATGAGACAGGTCTAGAATGGTTGAAACACTTCGACAAACATACTGCTGTTCGTGCAAGGGGTCCATATCGAATGCTGGTGTTAGACGGGCACGAGAGTCATGAATCGGCCGAGTTCCAGAGTACTGCAAGGCACACAACATTATAACTCTTGGACTACCTCCCCACTCGTCTCATTTAACTCAGCCACTTGATGTCGGGTGCTTTAGTGTGTTGAAGCGGGCATATGGTCGGCAGATTGAGACCTTCATTAAGGCTCATATCAACCACATTACCAAGGTCGAGTTCTTTCTCACCTTTAGAGCAGCATATCTGGAATCCATGACAGCCCAAAACGCCCAGTCCGGGTTCCGCGGAGCTGGCTTAGTGCCTTTCGACCCGCAAGCAGTGCTTTCAAAGCTTGACGTGAGGTTACGGACTCCAACTCCCTCTAGACCCTCTACTGCCAACACCAACCCTTGGGTCTCCCAGACCCCTTCCAACCCAACTGAAGCTCTTTCACAAACAACCCTCGTTCGAAATCGAATTGCCCGTCACCAAGGAAGCTCGCCAACTCCACTCTTAGGGACAGTTATTGCATTGGCAAAGGGTACGGAGCGACTAGCACATGAGAACACCCTTCTGTCTGCTGAGGTACGTACCCTTCGAGCAGCCAACGAAGCCCTTAGCAAACGCCGCAGGGCTAAAAAGGCTCGTGTCCGTGAAGGAGGTGCACTTATAGTAGAGGATGCACAGGCTATTATCGCACAGAAGGATGTGGATGAGCAGGTACGATGCGACGTACGTGCGGTTGGGGGTAGTCGCAAGGAGGGGCAACCGTCTAGGCGATGCTGTGGGATCTGTGGAAAAGCTGGTCATAATGCGCGAACTTGTCAAGAAGCTATAGATATGTCTAGTTCATCTGATTCCGCTTAGTTATAGTTAATTTAATATGTTATGGTTGATTTATTGATATTCAAAGTAGAATGCCAATGAAAAGTGTCCGAGGTACTGATATGTCCGACGTACTGATAAACCACGTTACTGTAGTCTACTGTCGAGTTTTCCTGCCCGTTGCGCAAAAGCCCGAAGGCCTCCCCCCTAAATCATAGCGCTAAACTTCCCATCCACCTCCTCCACCTTCGCAATTGACTTCTTATACCCCTCCTCCTCTTCTAACATATCCACATACGCCTTTAACAACGGGTACTTCTCCTTCGGAATCAGTCCTCCACGTACCTTCGCCGCGATTAGGGGGAAACTAATCAAGATGTCCGCTGCCGTCAGGTGCTCGCCACACAGGTACTTCCCGCCCCCCGGCGACGTCTTGATCTGCTCCTCGAGAAAGGAGAAGGTAGTTTCGAAGTTGGCATCTAGGTAACTCGTCCTAATCTCCGAAGCGACGCGCGAAGTGATAGGGCGGATGAAGAACGGGACGGGCGCGTCCTTGATACCTGTTTCTCGTTAGCCTGCTGTCCTCGCCCACTTATCAAATCCGCCAGGGACGGGTGATAACATACTCATCCCAATCAACAAAACAATAAGCAACGGCATCAAGCTCCCCTCACAATAATGCAAGAGGTACTTATACCTCATCCACGCCTCCGTTTCCCCCCCCACCTGTCCCTCCTTCCCCTCCTGCCACCTCTGCGGCGCCAACGTCGTCCCAGCACCAAAATGCTCGGTCAGGTACTCGGCGATCAGCCCGCTCTCCGCGAGAACTACGTCTGGGCCGCCTCCGGGTGGTTTTATGCTGATGACGGGCGACTTGCCGAGGGGGTGGATGGCTTTGAGCTCGGGCGGGGCGAAGTGCGTTTTCGGGTCCCGGTGGAAGACGGTTAGGGTGTAGGGGAGGGAGAGCTCAATTAGGAGCCAGAGGATGCGTTGGGAGCGGGATTGCTCGAGCCTGCGGAGTGGTGTTAGTGGGGGGTCAAAGATGGTGGGCGTGACGGGGAGTTACCAGTAGAGGGTGATTTGGGGGGTATCAGATGTTTGCACCGCGGAGGCGAGTGCGGTAGTTTCGGCCATAGTGAGAAGATGTATAGGTATCAGAAATGAAGGATTGGCTATCTTATGTTTGGTGCGCGAGGCGATTACGACTGTGAAGGATGGGGGACATATATGTTGAGATATCAGTCTAGATCCGAGTCGCATCTAGTCTTAGTAATTCCAGTCGCATGATGCAACTGGAATTACTAAGACTTGCGGCCGTTAAAAAGCACCTCGGCGCATGTTTTTGGCCATCCCTATCTTCACAAGCTAGAGGCGTCGGGAATGTATGGTTCTGGCGGTGACGTACTGGCAGCCCTATCAGTTTTGGGGATCGGTGCTTTTGACGCACGCTATGGGTGGGAGATGACAAAGATGGCACATTCCTCATGTGTTTACGCGGGCGTAAGAGGGGTGGGCAGATGACGCGGATAAGGATAAGGGAGGGGTGAGAGTAAGTGAGGGTGAGAGCAAGTGAGGGGGATATAGTGACCAAAGAGAGCGAGTGTATAGAAAATAGGAGATGGGACTTAAATGAAATAGGGCGCTATTGCCGCTACAGTAGACTTATACAGTCCACTAGTTGCGCACTGAATTATATTATTGTCAAGGTAGCGTCTAAAACTGTTGGAGAAATACGATATTCCACACCTAAATCAGGTGATTCTCACGGGTTCCCTTGGGGTTGCAGTGCTGGCAAAGATCACAAGGTTGAATACAGTATATATAAATATAATAATCAATTGAATTGTCTACTCTACTCGATGGGCTAGGGTTTTGGCCAAAACCCTAAGTTTCTAACCGCTGTTCCGTCAGCTGTCACCAAAGCAGCAGACCAATGGGATAGCCCGGGGACGACCGAAAACAGGGCTGTTTCTTGGCAAATCCCAAGTCATCCCCCAGAATCTTCAACAAAAACAGCCACCTCGGTACATTTAGGCGCCATTGTCGGCAAACAGACCTTTAGAGTTTTCTTGATCACATGTTTCTTTCATGTGGTCTTTAGCTAGATGCATAGGCACCATCCCAATCTGATTATACATTTACCTCGGCTACTAATTGTCTATAGCACAATCATAAACGTGATGAACTCGATGGCTGGTATATATTTACCAACAGTAGCTAACTGTTTGGTTCAAACATCAAAAATTAAAACATTTAAAACAGACTTCCAAATACAGAGGGGGAAAATGGCTCAAGGACCCAACCCCAAAGACTCGATGAAGTCCACATGGCGCACCGCCGACAAAAGCACCTGGACCTTAAATCACCACATCATCAACTTTATCAACGTATACCCAACCTCACTAGATAAGGCGATCCCAGTGCATCCCAAACAGGACAAAGTACCGCATCTTTCGCAGTGGCCGCAGCATGCTTGGGTGCTGTTCTATGGCGCCATTCCTTTGCTCCTCCACCAAGCCCTGCTCTCCCATACGAGCATGAAAGGGGGGCTTAGCCACCTCACTATCTTTGCCCTCTACTTCATGTCGTTCAATATCATCGTTATTCGCGAAGTACACGTCCTACGCCGCCTCGGCCACCTTTATGGCTTTCTCGACGGTGATGTACACGAGCGCGATGGCATACCGGACGTTGGAGTCTCCAGAATCGCCCAATCGCTGTACAAGACCACCGGCTCCCGCCTGGTAATGGTTACTTGGCTGGGATATAACCCTAAAATATCCCCGATCGATGCCCTGAGCTCCTGGCAATGGTGGGCCTGGCTGTCGCTCGAAATTGGGCTGTATGGTATTGTCCTCGACTTCTGGTTTTATTGGTACCACCGCGCCATGCACGATGTCAACGGCCTGTGGCAATTTCACCGTACGCACCATTTGACGAAACATCCTAATATGCTCCTCTCTGCCTATGCCGACCACGAGCAGGAGTTCTGCGATATGGTCGTCGTACCATTCATGACGTATCTGACTTTACGTGCTATCGGGTTGCCACTAGGGTTTTATGAGTGGTGGGTTTGCCACCAGTATATTGCTTATACAGAGGTTTTTGGACACAGTGGTCTACGGGTACATTTGACCGCTCCGTCAACGTTGAGCTGGCTGTTGAATATGTTTGATGCCGAAATCGGAATTGAGGATCACGATCTGCATCATCGGAAGGGCTGGAGAAAGAGTCACAACTACGGGAAACAAACTCGTCTTTGGGATCGTATCTTCGGCACATGTGGTGAGAAGATTGAGGGTGTTGATGGCAATGTTGATTACGTTAATCAGGCGCATATGCCTATTTTCTAATTAAATCTGTTCGGGCCTAATCGTTGGAAACGACCCCTGAAGTTTACAGGGTCGGGCGGGGTAAGCAAACGGCGTTCGCGATCACCAAAACTTGTGTAAGTACCATTACATAGTAGTTTATATGAAAAGAGACTTCAATTGAAACAATTACTCGTAATTCTCAAATTCGTGCTCGCTCCCACTCCCACTCTCACTTTCGCTCTCTGCCTCTAGATCTAGAATTAGGTCTTGGTCCTCTATCGGAATTAGATTACCAGCTTTTTGACAGGCTTTTACCCTCTTCTTTTAGAGGCGTTCTTGCTTCTAGGCTTCAACTCCTGCCTTACAGAGCTGCTTAGTGGCCTAGTTAGTATAAGGGAGGCCATTATGTGCTACGACGTAAGGCCCCTATTAGTAGGGCCTATAGGGCTTGGTAAACTAGGTCACAGGGCACCTAGATAAAAGGGACTAGAGGCCTTGGAAGAAGGACTCTAGTCAATACTCGCTATATATACGTAGACCTATTGTGCTTACTAAATATGATACCTTCCTGCCTCCTAACCTAGTTCCCTAGACTCCTATAAGACCTTAGGCTTATGCTTTACAATTCTATTAACTCAACCTATATCTAGCCTACTAGATCAGGATGGCAAGCTAGGAAAAACAGATTACTTAGGTGACCTTAGGAGGAGCGATGCTAGGGACTGACTCTATAGAGACAGCCCTAAGACCTACGTCTATAGAAGCTAGCCACTCTATAGCAGGCTAGGGTGAGAGCATGGCCTTGAAGCTAGCTGACCTCTAGAGACAGATAGACGAAGAAAAGGTCTATATCAACACCGTATGCCTAGTTTCATCCATGTTGAAAATATCTTTATCTGCATATGTTGCGCATAGTTGTCAGAGATCTTCCATTTGCGTGATATTTGTAGAATTGTGGATGTCAGCTACAGCTGCTTCTCTATGTCGAACATATTCCTTAATCTTAAATCTCTTCTTGAATCCATCTATCCAGCCATTCGACCATTTCAGTTCATTCCTATGAATAGTATATTGTGGCAGACGGTCCCAAAGTTCATGAGCCTTCATTTTTAGAATGTCACCAGTAATGATCACATTTTTCTTTTGCATGCATTGTTGCCAGCTGAAGAGAGCTATCTCGAGTTCAGGATATTCACCATTACTTTTTCTCTTTGTACATGGAAGAAGACTGAACTTCTTCCATGTATCTGAGTTGAGATATTGGTACTTCGTGGAAAGAATTGAGGATATTTGGCCTTGTATAAGTTCGCGACCTTGAGCTTGCGCAGCATACCAGGCTATAAGTGCAGGCTAAGTGCATGGGTGGCTAGCATATCTATGTCAAATACATTGTTGCTAAACATCGGTGAGTTCGTGCCTTTTTTTTGGTTGCGAGGCCTCTATGGTGGAGTTGGTGACCATGAGTTATAAGGATTGTTTGGTATAAAAATAATTTTGGGACCACAGTTTTAAGGATCATCCTTATACAGAAATAATCCTTATTTTACAGCTAAAAAACTACAGGACCAGACTACCCATCCTTATATTGAGGATATCCTTATATCAAGGGATCCTTATATCTAGGTTCAACTATACTACCCTATATGTCCAACTTCCCCATATGTTACGTAAGTACTAATCTATTACTACTAACACTAAACACTTACTTAGATTCTACTAATGTAGAAATTGTTAAATGATCTTTAGTAATTATAGTAAGTATTAGATACTAGTATTGCCTAAGAGTTAGCTGTAATGCTACTTCCTAAACAATAGGATGTATAGGGGTTTCTTATATAAAGAATTAACTTAACAGAGGAGGTAGGGGATTAGACATAAAGGCTTTAAGTACACATTATAGTATAATGTGGTTTATCACTACGCAGCACATATCACTAAGTAGCACACTTCCCTACTACCCTATTGCAATATGATTAATTAACCACAACACATTATATTAATTAAAACTACTTAGAATCTAATAAACTAGTGCTTCTACAACCACTTAACAAGTTTACACCTTATGACTAATCTTTCCACAAGTACTACAGCATTGTGTAGTTAAATTTCCTTCACCTTAATTAACCCCTCTAGAGCGCTTGTTACGTTAAATCTACTCATCTACCTCCTCCTAAGCTAAAATATCATGTGATCCTCTACAATAAGTGCACCTCCTTGACAGATATGATTTTCTTTAGCTCTGTAATGCTTGCTAAGTGCTTCATTTGCCTTGTGAAGAGTATGGTGCAGTTAAAAGGGTAACCTTATGTGCTAAAATCTCTATACCCTTTGGTAACATAGTGACTATAGCAATAAGCAGTGTTAGAGAGCTTCCTTAATGAAGGGCAATACGATCTTTAACTAAAGTTGTCTAAAAAAAAGCATTGGTTGGGTTATGAGGCTTCTAAGAAACCTAAGGGTCAGCCTCTATAGAGGGGGCTTTAGTAGGCATAGGAGTCTGTAACTTAACATCTAGCTTTGATATTACTGCCTAAGGGTCATGAGGGATTAATCCAGCTCTGTAGAATTTAGCTTGTATATAGGCAGCTTTAAAGGCCATAAAGAATTTGACCTTAGTGATATAGTGAATATGCACCTTAATGAAACCCTTAATTTAATGACTATATGCTTGCTTTAAAGGACTGAAACATCTAATATCAAGTGGCTAGGTTAGATGAGAGCAATAGGCAGGCAATCTAAGAGTTATAATGTCATAGGACTTGCAATACTCTTGAAATGCTGCTGATTCGTGACTCTTATACCCATCTAGTACTAGCATTCAATATGGACCTTTTGCTTAAGCAGCAGTTTGTTTATCTAAGTGTTTTAACCATTCTTAACCTATCTCATTGTTTGTCCAACCATTATTCTTAGGATTTATGACCTAGTTGTAAGGGAGGCTACTTTTAGAGTGCTAATTCGCAAGGTAATTAATGCCTTAAACCACTAAACATGGAGGGATACTCCAACAACCTTCACTATTAATTTAAACAATCACTATCACCCATTCCTAATTACCTAGCTAAATGGCGTTGCCTCTGCTATGTCAATTAGCATGTGTATTAACCATTCTAGTGCAAATAACACCCATTATAAAGCCAGTCTTGTTGAAGTTGTAGAAATCACAATCTAGAATGCTATATTTAATCTGTATATTCTCTACAAGTGAGAACCATGCTCTAATAAGCTTAGGATCTTCACACAAGGCCCTTTGGAAATCATAAACATGAGAAAATCATGTCTTTAGTTCTACTTGGCGCTTTACAAATTGATGCACCTAGAGCTTCCTAACAGGGTGTAACAGGGTGCTACTGTTATAGTACATGTGGTATATAAAGCGTGTTACATGTATTCTAGGTGAGCTAGAATACTATAGTCTTTTTAGCTTAGTAGGATGTAGCGTAAGCATAACTGTACATCATTACAAGAGTATTCCAGCTCCCTAGTTAATGGGTTTTGATTAGCGCGCTAGTTGGGTGGGCTAAGCGAGCAATTAGTGTAATTCCTTACCTAGCTAACAAGGGGGCGTCCTTAGGGGCTTAAGCTATTATATACACACCTTAGCATCCTAAGTAGTAATGGGCCTAGAAGCAAGTACGAGATGATAAGCTAGAAGCCTCTACATCTGTGCTAGGATGTCATAGACTAAAGGGGGGGTTATTGTAACAGGGTACATCGACTAAGCCAAAAAGACTACAGTATTCCAGCTTGCCTAGAATATACATAACATGCTCTATATTCCACATGTACTATAACAGCGCTAGCGCAAGCATAACTGTACATCATTACATGGTGTCTCTCCTACAAGATTCTAAGAGAAAAAGGAGCTGCTACCTCATTTCTAGGTGAATCTTCGTTAAGAGTGGACAGTACTCTATGATTCAGTATACGGCTCCATTTCTCGTTTAAGTTCCTTAAGATAGGTCATGAACTTACAGATACTCTGTCCTTTCCATTAGTAGGCGCCGTTATATTTCAAGGCTGCTGCTAGTTGGCTAGGTCAACATAAGAGGTCCTAAAGGAACTCCTTAAACCTAGTGATGTCTAGGGGGTCTATATACCCCTCTTCTTTAGAGGCGTACTAGTTATCCTACTCCTTTATAGGGTCCCCCTCTAGGTATTAGGCTGCAAAGGCCACCTTTGATTGCTTAGTTAGAAACATCCTTGGTTGGTACCAGAAGATGGTGCGGACTAAGGCCATGAACTCATTAAGCTCCTAGGTGGATTTTCCCTTATACACCTTAGGTTCCTTAACCCTTCCCATTGGTCTATAGGTTGACGCAAGCTCTGTTAATATGGTAGAGGCAGTTTCTATCCCCTGCTCTTCCTCTCCTCAAGGTTGTTCCCACCCGTCTTTGATGTCTTAGTGTTGCCTTTTCTAACACTTCTCTTCCTAGATTAAGGCTTGCTTCTTTGCGAAGTCTTGTACAGCCTTAGGGTAGGCATTATGGTCATCACTATACCGCAAACTCAATCGCTAGCCACTAAAGCTTTGAGTGGGGGAAAGAAATCCAAAGATAGGATTACTCTCGCATTTATTTGACTAGAACTGAGAAGCTAGATATATGGGTTGTGGGAAAGTTGAAGAATCCTCGATGTTTTAAAAATATTGATGTTAAGCGCATGCGGATTCAATATTAATACAACAGGACAAAATGAATGACAGGGCTAATTATAAAAGAATACCTAGACTGGTTAAATGAGAAAATGAAGCATCACAAGATACTGTTATTACTTAATAACTTCTCTAGACATGAAGTCAGAGTTGAACTTGTTGGTGGATTACAAGGTTTGTCAAATGTTTGAATTGCTTGGCTTCCACCGAATACGACATTCATTGGCAACCTCTTGATTAGGGAATAATTGCAAGCTTCAAACTTGGGTATCGAAAACAATGGATTAATTACATGTTGCACCAGCTCGAGGCCAATAAGAACCCTAATAAAACAGTTAATATTCTAAAGGCAATACAGTGGAGTAGACTTACGTGGGAAGCACTTGAAGCACCAAAAATTTAGAAGTGTTGGTGGCGGTCGACTCTCATAAAAAAACCAGAAAATATAGATATGCGTCAAGATAATACTACTAAGGTCGAGGAACTAGGAATGGAAATTGTGAGGCTACCAGGAGATGTCATGCCAATTGCAGATTTTCTCAACCCTATAGGCGAAGAATAGTTGACAGAGATGAAGATATTTTTGAAGCTGTAGTACAGAGATACACTATTACAGAGGAGGATGGGATTGCAGACAGGGACGAGGAAGGGGAAGAGGAAGAGATCTGACCATCACTTACAGAAGCAAGCTAGGCACTGAATACCCTTTAATTATTTACTTCCCTTGCTAAAGATAGAGGTCGGATTTCAGTAATAAAGGCATTAGAACAATTGGCAAGGATATTTCGCAAGAGAAAGTCGCGAAGAGTATGCAACGTTTACTAGATGGCTGGGTATCAAAGTCACATACAATTTTTTTTTTTTACATATATCCTTAGATTTCCGTGAACCTCCACATGAGGATATCTTTGCTATAAGGATGCCACGCCCAGTCCCGAGGGCATCCTTATATATAGGTTCAAGTATAGGACAAAACTTTATTCTACTCTAGTTGACCTAGTCCTACGTGCCACACACTCCTCCAATTCCAATTCTAAGTCGCTTGAATCATTCTCTACCTCTTCCTCTTCAACTGCCTCTTCTACTGTAAGGATGCCTCCGCCCTCAGTGATGGAAGGGATCAGAGTCAGGCAGGTTACGGTCACGTGGGGAGAGTTAGGGCAGGTTAGCCGAGTCAGACCCGTTTCGGGTACTTAAGGGGATTGACCCAACGGGGTTCCTCATCATCTCTTTTGTATCCTTCATAGTAGACCTATAGGATAGCATCCGTTTAGCCTCCGACTCGCACTCTCATATGCTATTACTGTGAGCTGGGTGCCCTGTGTCCTTACATCTACTTCTTTAATTGGTCATTTGCATGGTCTTTTCTCACTCGACTTCAACTCTGCCTTATGGACAATTTTCAACACTTCCTCTATACTAAATACAAATTCACCCTGTAGTTTAATTCTCTTGCCCCTGGTTCTTTCTTCCATGTCTCAAGTATCTCTTTGTATTCTTTCACCTCCTTCTGAAGGATTGTGAGATTAGCATTCTGACTTTCAACCAGCCTAGTCATTCTCTTGGCATAACGCCATGTTGGCGAAGCAGGAGAATCACTAGTTGCCATGCTTGAATTAAATACTAAATTCGCATGTCTTAGTTCAGCTCTATCTAGAGGAGAACTGAGAGTATGAAGAAATCTAGAGTAGTAATATTAGTTGACTTTTAGGGAGTGCAAAGTGGTTTAGTTGAAGCAGAAGATTAGACAGAACTCTTTCTAGGAGAAAGGGTATTAAACCTGCCGCCCTCCACCCACTTCTGATGTTTTGAGGTATAAGACCCTTCTCTCAAATACACTAGAAGATTTCAACCTAGTAGGAGTGCTAGATTCGCTTTATTCCTGCTTAAGTATACCGATCCACTTCCTAAGCATGAAATTGCTCAAGAGGTTCATACACCCTAACATCAAGTGGCTAGAGCAGATAAGAGCAATAGGGAGGTAGAATAAGAAGATCGATGTCATTCTTAATGTATAGTACAATCATATCGCTAGTAATATGACTAGAATGGCCATCTATAATCAACATCCATAGGTTATTTCTAGAATTCTTGTGTGACTTAGGCTCAAATACCTTCTACAACCACTCAAATCCATGACTATTTGAAGTCTAGCTGCTACTACTAGTTGAGAACTGCCAGTTTGTAGGTTTGTCCTGTAGAACCCAACTTGAATTGGTATTCTCGCCTTAAATATAATCATAGGTGGTAAAGCACTAGCATCTGCATCAAGCATTTAAGTACAGTTATCCACTCCTAATTCGTAGCTGTCAACTTCTAATTGGATTTTAAGGTTGAATCAACAATTATACATATAGATTAAGTCTCTCCGACTGCAAAACCTGTCTCATCCATATTGTAGATGTTATATGGCTTATACTTTTGCTCCTTAATTCTTGCCTTTACCGCATTTAACTAAGCTGAAATCTTTATATGGCTTCTTTATATCATGTAGACATAGTTGTCTTAAGTAGATGCCTTTAAAGTTTGGATGTCATTTTAGGAATCTATAGATCCATCCATGGCCTATAGGGGTAGGATTGGTCCAAAGGGTCATTTAAGAAGACATGTAGACACGTTGTATGCGAACTTCTTTAGCCATTTCCTTGATCAACATAGGAGTTGCAGGAAAACCTATGGTAGTGAGACGTGTAATCCACTGTATAAGTGTATTTTCTTTAGCGTTTAAAAGAGCTTGTTTAATTTTGTGAGCTACAGCATGCATTTTCTTTCTAGACATCATATTAGCAAGGGTTGACTTAGGAACTTCAAAGTGCTCTGTAGCAAGTCTAATTGATTTGAATTCCTTCAATTAAATCACAACAATGGTCTTTTAGATGTTGTCTTTAATTTGAGCACAGCTGTAAGGTTGTCAGATGTTCATGGTAGACGGTGTGAAGATTCTAAGCTAGTGGTAGGGCATTTTTGTCTAACTACCCCATATTGTAATGGTGGGTGCACCAGATGTGAGAATCTAGCCACCCAAGGAAGGGATGAATTTACTAAGACAACACACTGTCTTAGAAAACAGAGCCAAAGGGTCGTAGCTTAGACTATTCCACAATGCAGCAATCAGGTGTGTGATGTAGTGAAGTGGTTCAGACAAGTTGCAACAAATGTTGAGTCTGGGAACTCAGGGGTAAGTCAGAGGTTAACACCTCACTGACTTTTCAGAAACAAGGAGTAACAAGATGAATGCTTGGAAGCTTGGAAAAGACGTGGAAGTATGTGATAGTCGATTTACTGTATTGTCTGCTTGCCCTTTCTTAAGGAAAGGGCAATCCTATTTATGCTAAAGGAGTGTAGTGTTACGACGGAACAAGAAGGCTGGCCAACTACAGGACAGGAAGGAGGGAGGTCGCATGAGACCGGCCCTGGTACCTGGAGGGGCAGCGGGGAATAGTAGTTCTGAAAGTATCACGTGACGGACTCGCAGGATGATGAGAAGAGTCCTAAGAGTCCAGGACTCCGAGGACTCGAGTGAGTTCCCAGGAGTCCACTAGGCACGTGACGGACTCGCAGGATGATGAGAAGAATCCTAAGAGTCCAGGACTCTGAGGACTCGAGTGAGTTCCCAGGAGTCCACTAGGCACGACGCCACTATATAAGTAGATAGTATTTCCTTAGATAGGAGCTTTGTGCTCAACTCAATACAGTATTTGTTATATACTAGTAATGTGTTACTTGAAGCCTTTGTGTCTGATCCCCTGCCTCCTCTGATAAGTAAACCTTTACGCAAGAGAACCTCTGTGTCTTCTATCGTTTAGAAGTCAGCGTTACAGTAGTTCTCTCATTTTCCAAGACATTCCATGACTTACCAGGCTTGGTAACTGTAGTCGACATAAGAGAATCCCATAGAACCATTTCTTAGGTTCGTAGCCTATAGGAAGTAAAAGGAGATCCAAGGTCAGAGTACCCCTATAGACAAATTATGTCATAGACAAATTATGTCATAACTTAACCAATCTTGTGGGTAACTAAAGAGCGATGACATGTAATGAATCATAGAGGTTCGTAGGAGCTTTTAGAGCTATTGTTCATGCTCCTAGGCCTCTAGTTGGTAGAGATATGTCATGTGGTAGTATGAGTGATGTCATGTAATGAATCATAGAGGGTTGTAGAGATATGCTATGTGGTAATATCGGCCCAATAACTAAGGAGCGATGACGTGTAATGAATCATAGATGGTTGTAGCAATCGTTGAGTAGTATTGCTCTTGTTGTTGGTGTGATAAGCCAAAATATGTATAGTGACTTGTAGGTTTGAGGAGGAGATTTCCAAGTTTGCTCTTGAGTTTGATAGCAAACTGAGTGCAACGAATGTCAGTATGACACATATGTCTGACTTCCCTATACATTACTTTATCTATAATATGATATCTTATATGTCTTAGGAATTAGGGCATGGTATTAGAAGGTAGGACTTAAGAGGAAGATAAGGATACATAATTACTATATTTCTATATCATGGTATAGGATAGGATAGGATAGGTAGGTGTAAGACTACTAACTAGTTAGATGCATTTATCAGTACCTAAAAGTTTATAGGGGACTAGGGTATACCCTATAGCTGTAACCTAATTAGGCCCTTAGATTGAAAATTATTTTCACGTGCCCTACACATCACCGAGCCGCCCCTCACTTGCCTAAGCTACCTCAACATTATCTAAGATTGGTGGGGCGGGAGCATTTGTTGATAGCTGAAAGTTGTGGGGGACCAGGACGTACCCGAAGCCCTAGCCTAATTAGGCCCTGAAATCGAAATTATGTTTCACGTGCCCCGCACATCACCGAGCCCCTCACTTGCCTATGTGGCGGGAGCATTTGTTGATATCTGAAAGTTTGCGGGGTGACTAGGGTGTAACCGAAGCCCTAGCCTAATTAGGCCCTCAAATCGAGATTATTTTTCACGTGCCCCGCACATCGCCGAGCCCCTCACTTGCCTACCTCAACATTATCGAAGGTTGGTGGGGCGTGAGCATTTGTTGAAACCTGAAAGTTTGCGGGGTAACCAGGGTGTACCCGAAGCCCCTCACTTGCAACTTACATGAGCTACCTAGGCACATCACCGAGCCCCTCACTTGCATGAGCTACCTAGGCATTATCTAAGGTTGTTATTGCGGGCGCATTTGTTGATATCTGAAAGTTTGCGGGGTCCAGGGTCTACTACCCAGGGTGGAGTTAATTGAATGTGAAGTGACAGGGGGCGAGAGGGGAGATTGTGGGGTGCAGAGAGGGGAACGATCGAGACCACAATTGGAGTTGTGGGGAATCTGGGGTCGCTTCATCCTATGGAATTTCTCTTCTTCCTCTTCTCCTCCTCCTCCTTCTCCCCCCATCAGTCTCTCTTCTTTTTACGTCCTACAAAGTCGTCACTCGCCACCGAGCGGTTAGGCTTTGCACTGTTGCTCTCGATCCCAGTTTTGTGTCCAGAAAGAGTGCCTATACAGCATTTTTGGGGTTCAAACTCCGACAATGGCTGCTATTGGAGAGCCTAAAGACGTCGTTACTGCGAACTGGCCGGACTCTTCTAGGCTTTCATCAGCTCGCGAAGAGAAATCGAATAAGGCGAGCGATGATCAGGTTGAAAATATCACCACAGAAGATGAGAAGCCCGGCCTGGCTGTGGGAAAAGAGGGTTGGTTGTTGAGGTTATGGAAGCATGGGAAGCGTTGGTGGCTTTGCTATGCAATTGGGCTTCTTATCCTTCTTGCAGTGCTGCTTCCAGTATTGTAAGTACTTGTGTGCAGGCCAGACTGCGTGCGAAATAATATAGCCCCTTTCTCTATATTCTTCCTGGGAATACTTAAAATTCCAAGGAGCCGCTGGGTTGCCAATCGAGGTTAATGTACGGTACAGTTTTCTAGTCATATTCCCAGCAATCGCTCAAAGGATGGTTAACGATGCAAACCTCCCCATATCCTCGATTGGACTTTCAAATCCAACATCGAATAGCACTGAGATATCTCTACAAGCAAACATTAAGCTTCCGACGCCGCTATCTGTTCACATCAACCCGATTCCTCTCAGCTTGTTTGTGAACGATGGTACGAAAAACATTGTTCCTTACACTAATATCGTCCTACCCGAGAATGATTTGCATGGCAATACGACTTTAACCATCACCGACCAACCAGCAAAGATTCTGGACACGGATATATTTACAAAGTTTGTACATAGTGTTGTTTTTTCGGAAGCATTTACACTTTCGGTGACAGGCTCTGCAAACGCTTACGTCGGAAAATTAAAAGCCCGCGTACACTTGCAGAAGGACATTCAATTGACCGGTCAGTTCTCAACTCATAGATGTGGGAAAGTATTTCCTACGATAAATATTTACTAAATCATATTACAGGTCTCAACGGCCTGACAGGATTCGATATTGCTGATGCTCGTCTCATTCTTCCTCCCGAAGCCGATGGAACAAATCTCCTGGCAAACCTGTCCCTACCAAATGCATCCATTTTAAAAATTAACCTCGTAAGTAGCCTTCAAACCTCTTAAAACTTTCGTTCGGAAAATAACCGGCTTTTAGGGAAACATGACATGGAACTTGATAATTGGAGGGGTTAATCTCGGCACGGCCGCCCTCCAGGATGTTATTCTAAACCCTGGCAGCAACATAATTCCAGCTCGATGTGTACTTGATCTGAAAAAGGCTGTCAAGCACTTGCCTCAAATTATAGCTTCTGAATTGGACGCCCTGAAACACGGCAACCTTTCAATTTCTGCATCTGGAAACACGACGATTTACAACGGTCAGCACATCGATTATTTCGAGAAGAGTTTGAATCAGCTTACTTTGACCGCACAAGTTTCACTACTGTCGCTTATAGTCGATTCTATGAGCGGAATTCTGAGTTCGCCTTTAGGCTCGGGGCTACTAAACCTTTCCTCTTTTTCCAATATAAGTAACATTCTGCCTCTATTATCAGCGCAATTAGTTTAGAATAGTACCTTATTTATGCACCTGCTGTATATCTCTGTATTTATCTTCCCTCAAGGGAGGGTATCCGGTCCAAGGCCGGATACCCTCCCTTGCAGTCTTTTGAGAAGAGGATTCAAATTTGTCACCATATCGCGTCTCTATCTCACGTAAATATGCCCACTGCCCTTGCTTTGACCTCTACAAATGCCAGTGATAGCCGGTGATTGGCGTACTCATTTACTGTTGATTGCACCACTTTTCACTTGAGTAGGGTATCAAAGAGCAGAGTTCGAAGATCCTCTATGATATCAGTGTTCAAGGAGAATAGGCCAGCCATCTGCCTATTGTGATTATGGGATGACAGTCGTCTGTGCTCAAAAAGCGCATACACGTATTTTCAAGACCCGGAGACCTGACAAAGTATTTCAGGAGGAAGCACCTGGCCAACATCAGGGATGGAAGGCGGATAGAGTACAGGGTCTACCAGATGACTCTTCTAACATAAGACGCACCGAGAGCACCATGCCCACAAAATACATGGAACCGCCTCCTAGTACCTCACTTGCCCCATGATGGCGCGCGGCTGCATACCACATCACCGAGACTGGCTATCGCTAAGCATGGTGAGGGGAACTGCGCACCGTATAACCCGAATAACTCGAATGGCGCGTTGGACCCAACGCCGGGGTATTCATCCTGTTGATCTATCAGCTCCCTATCTCTCCATGCTGTAGCCGCATCTCGATCTAATTTGCAACTCTTGGCACAAGCATATCAGATTTCATCATCGATCGGAAGCTAAGGCTCGTTGTGTTGCTAGTCAATAGGTGTTGGTAGACGCTGAACTGTGCTGCTGGCAGAAACATCTAACTGTCGGATAGCCTACTAAGCTCGACGTTTTTTCTAGTCTAAACAAGTTCTTGGGGCGTTAAGTTTGATTGAAGTGCAACTGTGGTACATCCAGAGGCTGTCGATGTCGTGCATGAGGCGGTGGTAGACGTAGAAACAAAAGTCAAGCATGACACCAGGCTATGGGCGAAGGTACCTGGTTTGTCTAGTAGCTGAGGAAGATGGCCATCAACGCGGAAGGTGGACGTCGAGAGGGGACCCGTTTGAATCGTTCCCATTCTGCCACGCTGGACTTAGCCATTTTGGCGAGAAATGGGAGAGCTGCGGAAACCGGAGTTCAGCTATGACCCGACAAGGAAAATTACTAGTAAATTGTATGTAATTCTCCCCATCCGGCCATACCCCCCACGGCGTTCCTTTGTATCCCCCACGTGACGTAGAGCCGCCCTTTGTTCCCTCTGTAGAATACTGGCCTTTAATTAATTTTTCTACTCCAGTAAGTGCTTCGGAACAGGGCGAGCGAAGGGAGGCGGCGGTGGTCGCAAAAAAAAGATACATCACAGTACTTATGTTTTCATACAAATATGTATGCAATGGGAAGTATTTAGATGTATCATTTTGCGACCGCCACCACCTTCGCGCCCACGGTCGCTACATGACCCCCCCTAATTGACGATTCTGATTTTCATGTAGTACTTCTGTACGCTCCTAATTTGGGTGCGTACAGAAGTCACTTCTGTCGCAATATTGTAAAAAATTGCCAGGTAGATAGATGTGTTTGCTACTGTAGGTAGCTTAGTTACCCGTCAAATCACCTACCGGCAATTTTTGAATATTGCGACAGAAGTGACTTCTGTACGCACCCAAATTAGGAGCGTACAGAAGTACTATGTGGAAAATAAAAATCGTCAATTAGGGGGCGTCAACCCGAAGAGTGTAGCAGTCGCAAAATGCACCTTCCTTACTGTAAAATTCCAAAGGTACTTAAATTTGTATATAAATTATATATAAAATGAAGTACCTAAAAAAAAATCGAAAAAATTATTCTTCCATTTGAAGCGCATTACCCAACTGCCTGCATATAAATCTGCTCTGCCGAGAGCTGGAGTACAGTATTTGTAGCCTCAGATAATTGACCAAGCCACCACGCAACTAGCTCCTCAGATTGGGGCATTCCTACTAGATCTGCCTCAATTTTATAGAATCTAGACCTAATTAAGTCTAGATTCTCCTTTAGCTCAAGCTACTGATTGGCTAGAGCACGCTCCTCTGTAGTAGGTGCCTGAGGCACTACTAAATTTCCCATTGTCTCATATACCTCAAGGCCAGAGTCTTCATATAAGGCTGCATACTATAGCCAATTAGGCTCCTCAATCTCGCCTAGGTGGAGCCACCCATAGAACACATGCTTACATGGTAACTGGTATGCACGTGACCAAAAGCATGTGCAGTAGCTATTTTCGTCTAGATCGGAATTGCGGACTCCTCTTTCAGCTAGCTTCTCTGCTTTTTGTATCTGTTTAGCCAATAGCTTTTGAACAGCATATGGAAATACTGCTAGTCCAGGGTAGGACCCACAAATAGCTAGCCTACGGCCTCAGAAATTAAGTGTAACGCTGACTTCTAAACGATAGAAGACACAGAGGTTCTCTTGCGTAAAGGTTTACTTATCAGAGGAGGCAGGGGATCAGACACAAAGGCTTCAAGTAACACGTTACTAGTATATAACAAATACTGTATTGAGTTGAGCACGAAGCTCCTATCTAAGGAAATACTATCTACTTATATAGTGGCGTCGTGCCTAGTGGACTCTTGGGAACTCACTCGAGTCCTCGGAGTCCTGGACTCTTAGGACTCTTCTCATCATCCTGCGAGTCCGTCACGTGATACTTTCGGAACTACTATTCCCCGCTGCCCCTCCAGGTACCAGGGCCGGTCTCATGCGACCTCCCTCCTTCCTGTCCTGTAGTTGGCCAGCCTTCTTGTTCCGTCGTAACACTACACTCCTTTAGCATAAATAGGATTGCCCTTTCCTTAAGAAAGGGCAAGCAGACAATACAGTAAATCGACTATCACATACTTCCACGTCTTTTCCAAGCTTCCAAGCATTGATCTTGTTACTCCTTGTTTCTGAAAAGTCAGTGAGGTGCTAACCTCTGACTTATCCCTAAGTTCTCAGACTCAACATTTGTACAACTTATCTAAACCACTCCACTACATCATACACTTGATTGCTGCATTGTGGAATAGTCTAAGCTATGACCCTTTGGCTCTGTTTCCTAAGACAGTGTGTTGTCTTAGTAAAATCATCCCTCCCTTGGGTGGCTAGATTCTCACATCTGGTGCACCCACCATTACACTATGGATACAATGAATCTACACTTAGCTATTCGATGGATTGTACGAAGCTGGAACAACTTGGTTACAAACACAACAATCTACAACTGCTTTCGAAAATCAACACTTATTTCAATGCCAATCCCTCTTCCTACAACTATTACCCCTCTTGGAATCGGAGAGCTTTATGACAAGGTAATTAGAGCTGGGAACATACAAGATGTCATGGCAATATCAAACTTTCTAAACCCAGAGGAAGAGAAGGATATACAAGATGGGATGGAGGAATTGGGACCAGAAGAGGTTTTAAATGAGGTCTTAGAGGAGCATCTAGGCCAAGGCAGTACCCAAGATGATGACGAAGAGGAGGAGCAGCTAGAGCAGCCTGTATTTACTATACAGAGTGCTCGTCAAGCTCTACAAGTTCTGATTGGGTTTGCTGAAGGTCAAGATGCTCTCAAGGCAGAGCATTTATGAGGGTTGGAGCGTCTAGAGTCTATTCTTGATGCTTTAGATCAGGATAGCAGGATACAGTCACGGCTAGATGGGTGGATTATGCAAAATTCAGTATAGCGATATATCCTATAGTACGATATGATTTGTTGGCACCGAATACATTGTCTTAGCAGCATTTGACTGTACTATAAAAAGTAATAATTCCAGGGCTAAATTTATTTAAATGGGTAGGTAGTAGAACTAGGTATTAAAACGACTAGGGGCAGAATTTATTTAAATGGGGGGGCATGGTTTATTTGTTTGAAATTAACGCAACGTAGTTCACAAGCGACCCATCATCCCAAGCCACCCGTCATATTTTGACTTTATATCTAAATAACTTTTTTTTTAAATATGACACATTCGTACAAAGAAAGAAATATGATTCTTGCACTTCAAGTGCTTCAAACAAATCCACAATTACAACTTAGCCGCGTTGCTTGAATCTACAGAGTTCCTCATATGACATTAAACAATCGGAGAGATTGTTGCAAGGTATAACGTTAGAGGTGCTGTATTGGTCATGGTGGCGTAATGGTCACCAAAATGTCATACTGACATTCGTTGCACTCAGTTTGCTATCAAACTCAAGAGCAAACTTAGAAATCTCCTCCTCAAACCTACAAGTCACCATACATATCTTGGCTTATCACACCAACAACAGAAGCAATACTACTCAACGATTGCTGCAAACTCTTCTACTACATCTGTTTATGCTACATACATCACGGCATATCATTTGGACACTCATTGAACAAGTTATTAAGAAAATCTCCTCCTTAAGGGGGGTGGGCCAATACTACCACATGGCATATCTCTACCAACTAGAGGCCTAGGAACATGAACGATAGCTCTAGAAGCTTCTACAACCCTCTATGATTCATTACACGTCATCGCTCCTTAGTTACCCACAAGATTGGTTAAGTTATGACATAATTTGTCTATAGGTACTCTGACCTTGGACCTCCTTTTCACTTCCTATAGGCTAGGAACCCAAGAGATGGTTCTATGGGATTCTCTTACGTTCACTACATGATTAGCAAGCTAGTTGTGGGTCGCACTTGATTTCTAATACATTTACCAAGCCTGGTTAGTCATGGAAAGTCATGGAAAATGAGAGAACTACACTCCTTTGGCATAAATAGGATTGCCCTTTCCTTAAGAAAGGGCAAGCAGGCAATACAGTAAATCGACTAGCACATACTTCTACGTCTTTTCCAAGCTTCCAAGCATTGATCTTGTTATTCTCTGTTTTTGAAAAGTCAGTGAGGTGCTAACCTCTGACTTACCCCTGAGTTCTCAGACTCAACATTTGTTGCAACTTGTCTAAACCACTTCACCACATCATACACCTGATTGCTGCGTTGTGGAATAGTCTAAGCTACAACCCTTTGGCTCTGTTTCCTAAGACAGTGTGTTGTCTTAGTAAATTCATCCCTTCCTTGGGTGGCTAGATTCTCATATCTGGTGCACCCACCATTACACAAAACCCCACCTTGTAACTTCAAACTTGTAAAAAAACAACAATAAAAAAGCGTTCGGGTTTAGGAAACTAAGGTGTGTATGGCTGAAGCTATAGAGGCATACAACAATCGACAATTTACAACCTTAAAAGGATGTAGCAGAACACTTTAAAGTCAGCTGCTTAACATTAACGCGTTAGGTGGCAGGACATCTTTCTCAAGTGCAAGTGCGACATAACATCTGTAGTTGAAGAGAGTACTTTAGTGAAGTGGATTTGTTAATTTTCATCTATAGGACGCCCTATTAGACACTAACTAATCAAGGAATTAGTGGAAATAATTAGGATCTAAAGAGTGCAACATGTTAATGACACATCATCCTAAATTATACGATATCTACCGATTGGTCAACAATGGATTCAATGCTTTATTCAATGCCATATAGAGCTTGTTATAATTACTACTTGACAAATCGAGTCTACAAGACATTAAGAAGCAACATTTGAAGTGCTTAAACACTGGTTTACAACACCACAAACAAAGGTGTAAGAACAAAGCTATGATATTTATAACGTGTATAACATGGATGAATTAGGTTTTAGGATTAGAACCAGTTAAATGAACCATGTAGTAGTTGACGCAACTATGTGTACACATTAGAAAGTTGTTCCTAGCCATCAAGAGTAGGTGTTAGTCATTAAGTGCATCTCTATGGATAAATGCGTCTTGCCACCACTTGTAATTTTTAAAGCTAACACTATTAACAGCACTTGGTCTACAAATCCACACGTAGAGGATTGGTGATTCTTAGCAAGTACGAAGGGTTAGATATCAAACGTCCATCAAGTGTATGATGTAGTGGAGTGGTTTAGACAAGTTGTACAAATGTTGAGTCTGAGAACTCAGGGATAAGTCAGAGGTTAGCACCTCACTGACTTTTCAGAAACAAGGAGTAACAAGATCAATGCTTGGAAGCTTGGACAAGACGTGGAAGTATGTGATAGTCGATTTACTGTATTGTCTGCTTGCCCTTTCTTAAGGAAAGGGCAATCCTATTTATGCTAAAGGAGTGTAGTTCTCTCATTTTCCAAGACTTTCCATGACTAACCAGGCTTGGTAACTGTAGTCGACGTAAGAGAATCCCATAGAACCATCTCCCTAGCCTATAGGAAGTGAAAGGAGGTCAAAGGTCAGAGTACCCTTATAGACAAATTATGTCATAACTTAACCAATCTTGTGGGTAACTAAGGAGTGATCACGTGTAATGAATCATAGAGGGTTGTAGAAGCTTTTGGAGCTATCGTTCATGTTCCTAGGCCTCTAGTTGGTAGAGATATGTCATGTGTAGTATTAGCCCAGTAACTAAGGAGTGATGTCATGTAATGAATCATAGAGGGTTGTAGAGATATGCTATGTGGTAATATCGGCCCAGTAACTAAGGAGCAAGTGTAATGAATCATAGAGGGTTGTAGCAATCATTGAGTTGTATTGCTCTTGTTGTTGGTGTGATAAGCCAAAATATGTATAGTGACTTGTAGGTTTGAGGAGGAGATTTCTAAGTTTGCTCTTGAGTTTGATAGCAAACTGAGTGCAATGAGTGCAACGAATGTCAGTATGACACATAGGATTTTGATTGTTGTCAATGGCTTCAAGCATATATGAAAGCCATTGTCATCGATAATAAGCTTTGAAAGATTGAATGATACCTTGATCAAGAGGCTGATATCGACTGGTACTGTTAGCTGGTAGCCAACAAATATAAATATTTGAAGGAGGGGGGTAAAGCTCAAGAGCAGCAGCATGTGCTGTAAAGTTATCCATTGTAAAGAGAACTTCTCGAGTGCCAATATGTCGATAGAACACCTCAAGCCATTCGCCCATAATAGTTGTATTCATCCAAGCCTTCTTATTCCATCTCCATATACCACCCATTGTTGAAATGCTAACATTTCGTAAAGCTCACGGTGTTTTGCCTTTCCAATGATCCAGACTGGAAGTCTATCTGTTCCAGAAGCGCGTTGACACAAAATACAAGACTGATCCGAGTCTTATCCTTCTTTAATCCAGCCTGAGATTGAGTAGCAAGTCCTCGAGATGGCATCATCTTCCAAAAGAGTCCTGATTCATCCATATTATAGATATTTTCCTCCGAGTATTCCCCTGCAATTGTTTGTAATGCCTTCATTTCATCTTTGCAGACTCTGGAACTGAGCCTGCTTCTCCGTGTTGAATTCGTACTTTGATATTATGTCGTTCTTTAAATTGTCGAAGCCAGCCTACACTGAAGTCTGGGCAGACTGTGCTGTCATTATGTGGAAGGCGTTCCCAGATTTGTTGCGCCTTTTGTTGAAGTAGATCACCAGTTGTAAACCCTCCATTCGACAAAATTCAAAGTTGCCAAGTAAGAAGAAGCTTTTCGACTTCAGGCCAGTTTCCAGTTCGTAATCGTGCTCTGTTGGTATTAGGAGCTTCGTCAAGGCTATCAAAGTGATGGCTGAGAGACTCAGAGACTGTCGACTGGCTAAGTTTGTGGTTATATTGCTGGAGGAACCATTCAATACACTGCTTTTGAGTTGGCTTTTGATGTTGTTTCAGAGCCCAGGCACGAAGGGCACGGCGTTGTTCGAGTAGAATAGGCTGCTTTCGAGGCATTCTGAAGGTCAAGAAACACACATTAGTTGATGGATAATACGATAATTGGAGGCAGA
The DNA here is from genome assembly GCF_001641265.1 of Pseudogymnoascus destructans. NCBI lineage: Eukaryota > Fungi > Ascomycota > Leotiomycetes > Thelebolales > Thelebolaceae > Pseudogymnoascus > Pseudogymnoascus destructans. Next base: position 159,056 of record NW_020167539.1, on the reverse strand, counting down.
ATGACGATTATCTTGAATATCGGACAATATATGGTGTTTTGATTCGGTGCGAGAAAATATATCGCACAATTGAATATATCTGCTAACCGAACATCGTCTTAGTGGCATTTGACTGTAGTAGAAACTAAGGATAGGACTGTACTGCACGGGCACGACAATTATGGATAGGAAGAAGCCTAAAAGTCTTAAAGCGCATTTTCAAGGTAGGGTACGTACTCCTGACTAGCACGGCCCACAATTTCGCAGTTGTGATACCGAGGCTTCGACGGCTTCGACTACCACGACGCTCCAGGGAGTTTCACGTTCATTTATTTTCGCTCCGGAGAATCCCCAGATCTACAAGTATATTAAGAAGACGCTCTCCCCTCGCTCTGCCTTTTTTGTATCCTGTACCTTAACTTTCAATCTCTCATCTTAATCCAACATGACTCTTGGGAAGTATGTGGTGGCTCTGCTCACCTTGCCAATTCGGCTCGTAGCAACAGACTTTCGAGTTCAAATCCCTCTTCTACTTGCTATTACTTACTACCCCGAGAGAATAAAGTTTCCCCTACCCGAGAAAGTTTATTCTTGTATCACAGATGCAAGATTCCTTCAAGCCTTGAAAATCCTCATCGGCTTCAGCGTCGCCCGAGCAATCAACAACAAACTCTCGCAATATGTCATCAACAACTGGAAGAGAGATGCCAAGTTTATCAATGCCCAAGAGATTGTTTTGATAACTGGAGGCTCGAGCGGGCTGGGGGCGTTGATGGGCGAGGATTTCGCCCAGAGAGGCGTGAAGGTCATCTCGTTGGATGTCAACCCACCGCAAGAGACCCAAGGTCAGCTCATACCTCCTATTTAGTGAATCCAGACTTATGACATCATTTAAAGCTGGCATTCACTTCTACAAAGTCGATGTCACCTCTTCTGCGGATCTCGCAGCCGCGGGGGCAGAGATCCGCAAAGCCCACGGCGACCCCACAGTCCTGATCAACAATGCTGCCGTCGGCTACGCCATGACCCTCCTCGACGAGCCCGAGGAGTGCATCCGCAGATCCTTCGAAGTGAACACTTTCTCCCATTTCCTGACGGCCAAGGAGTTCCTGCCCGCCATGATTAAGAAGAACCACGGCCACATCGTCACAGTCGCTAGCATGGCATCTTATGTGACCGTCGCCTCTATCATTGACTATAACTGCACCAAGTCAAGTGCGGTTGCTTTCCACGAAGGTGTGGCATCTGAGCTGAAGCATCGATATAATGCACCTAACGTGCGAACTTCGTAAGCCCCCCCTTTCTCCCCGTGGGACCACTTACGAACAATGCACAGCCTCATCAATCCCACCTGGATCCGCACGCCTCTGATCGAAGCCCTCACCTCTGACCCGAACTTCAATGACATTGTTCTGGAGCCCACAGATGTCAGCTCCCAGATTGTGAAGCAGGTTATCTCCGGACGCAGCGGCCATGTCGTCCTTCCCAAGTTTTATACACCCATCACCGGCATACGCGCATGGCCCTCTTGGCTGCAGGAGAGCGTGAGGAACCACATGGGCTCTCTGTTTGACCTGAATGTCCGCTCGGTTAGCAAGCCTAAGAATGATCCTACGCTTACGGGAGGGACCGTTGCTGATCTGAAGTGAGGTGCGGGAGGATCAGAGGCATTGGATATACCGGCGCGTTCGAATGTAAACAAGATAAGAGGTATTAGACGCAATAGAGATATTCCGAAAACATACCCTTTTGATAGGTGGCACGATATGATGTGGTACACTGGTCTCGCACCGCAGCCACCGCCCATATCAAAGCAGAAGAGCTCGATAAACCCAAAGTAACTGCTGAAGACTGTCTGCCCCGTCCATATGCTATGGCGTAGAGGCCGAGGCAGTGGAGCTCACACCCCAGCTAGGAAAGATGGGTTACCCCGCAGGTCAGTAGGAAGCACTACCGTAAGCACATGCCCATCGTACGGGCCGTTGCAGTAGTTACCCCTTAGGAGTCAACGTCACATGGTAACTCGGGGATATGCTCGGATTCAGGTACGCTATATGGAGAGGGGTAACTGGCTCGGGGAGGGGGAAGCACATGCCACTACGTATAAGGCCCGGTGATTCTTTTACATTAAATTATCTACACCCCTGGCAAGCTTATCTATACATTTGTTCGTACTTGGTACCAACGCGGTACGATTGCCATTCTGGATGTTGTATTTGATACCGTTTGCTCTACGCCAGAACCCTAAATGGACCTACACACAAGCGCTCGGGGTGCGTATCGTGAAAGGATACCTGTCTTTTGCCTCAGCCATTGAAATGAAGACCACCATAGACCTCCGTCCGGCCAGGCGGAGAAGGCCAGGTTTATTACTGTCGGGCGCGGGAAACCAGACAGGTACGTCGGAGCTGTCGCACAGGACGCCGAGATCATGTTGGGGTAAACGGACATTCCCCTGGGGATACGGTGGGCGTTTGCGCCCAAAATGACGGGTTTTTCTTGGGGGATTGTCCAGGTCCGCTGTTGGTCTACTACGTATTGGGCAGTGGTGCCAGCCCAATGTCTCAGTTTCGGCTGGGCTGAAGAGTTCAACTCGTCAGGGTCTTGGGGGTTTCCCAGGTCTACAAATAGCGTACGTAGGCCCGTAGATTATTTAGTAATTCAATTGATTTTAATAACTTATAACGTATTTCACAGGCGAAGCGATATCATCCGGGCGAAGCGATCACTGAACTTCCCACCTAAAATTGAGAAATTTACAAGATAATAACTCAACAACAACTTCATAATATATTCTAAAAATGTGTGTGTATCCTTATATATACACGCAAATTCCTTTATTCAAGCTTTAAAGCAATTAGACTAGTAGATATTGAAATATAAAGACCTAGTCTAAATTTCAGTGCCTAAACTTAATATTTTAAGAACTAATCGTTGGTTCTCAAACCACCGCCTGGAGGCGGTTGGCGAAAGCGAACTGGGACGCGAAAGCGATTGTGGGACACTTCGGGAGCGGACTCGCGACGCGACACGACCGACCATGAACACGACTGACAACGTAACAATGCTGTAAATATATATAAGTTATAGAATTAAATAATTAAAAAAGATTTGGATCAATATTGTCAGGCAGTGATTGATCATCACAGCCACCGTCACTTGCATCGTGAATCATGTCGTAGTCCAAGCCTGCAAAGTTCACGTACCCACTCTCCTCGATGGCTAACAGTCGGTCCGCCTCCTCCTCCTCCTCACGTTTCTTCTGTGTAACGTCCGGGTCAATGATTTCTGTACGTAAGCCAATTGGTGGCTCCGTGTCTGGGTTACTTTTTTGAAATTCATGTAGGTCCTTTTTCCGTGTACGTTCTGCCTTCCGTGCATCGATGCCAGCACGGAGCTGCATCTTACGCTCAACGTTCACCATGCGTGTTCTCTCTCTTTTCTCCCGTGCTTCTTCTAAAAGTTGCTCCTTTACCTTCTTCTCATAAATCCTTTGCCGTGCATGTTCAACTGTAATAGCACCGCCTTTTTGAATAGATTTCCGACTTCTAACCTTCCGCTGTCGTTGCTCAGTCATAATAGTAGTAATTTGTACAAGCTCTGACTGGAACAGCTCAGCCTCTGTTAACTGAGTTTGGATTTCAGTATAAGAAGATGCCCACTTTTGCCGTGACGGTGAACTAAGGATCTTATCAAATGTTTGACTCCATGTTGAAAGATCATAACTTGCTTGAAATGCGCGTTGTGGTGTTTCTAAAACTTCTGGTTTTGCATATATAGCAACCTTCTCTTGAATCTTTTCATAGTTAGGTGGCCAAATACCTGCATCTCTAAAAGACTTGATACAGTTACCCTTTGTAAATGTCTGCTTACGGATAGTAGACAAGTCTCTAAAGAAAGATATAACATTATAATCTGTATCAAAATTCCGGATTGCTTGTTGAATTGCACGTCGGTGCCAATGTTTATATTGTGCAAACACAGTAACATCTAGCGGTTGTAGAATATGCGTAAGATGAGACGGAAACACATGTAAGTGTATATTGTGTTGATGTGCAAGTATTATAAACTCTGGAACTTCATGTGAGACATGAGAGTCCATTATTAACAATTTCGTTCTTATAGACGGTGTATGTTGAATAAAATGCTGTAGATATTCCATTGCAAGCTCAGAGTTTGTATATCCGGAATCGGATACTGCAACTTTCTCATCACCGTGTAGATTGTCATGGTACCAACTTTCCATGTGTAATTTTCCTTGTATAATAAGGAACGGTGGAAGTGCAATGCCAGCAGCTGAAATTGTCTCTATAACTGTAAGACTTTGTCTGTTCTCTGGAGCTTGTATATAAAGCTATAAATATTAGAATAATATAAAGTAAGATAAGTAGAAACAACTTACCTCCTTTACTGCAGATGGTACCAACACATGTTCACCGGTGCTCATTCCTACACGGAATCCAACTTCATCAAAGTTGTAGATATCACCTGCAGTAATATCTAGTTGATTACACACATCTTTAAATTCATAAAACCATTCTTTAATAGCTGATACTTCATGAGATGCAACCCGTGCTGCTTCAATTGGCCGGGTTTTTATTGTATGGAAGTTGTGTTGTTGTGTCTTAATCCATGTCTGGAACCACCGTTGTGATGGTGGTGCACGTGTTGGAGTTTCTGCTGCACGTAGTTGGCAGATGGCACTGAACACCATAGGCTTAGTTGCACCGTACCCATTTTCGTACGAGCGTTGGATGTATCTTTGTATAGCTGTAACTTGTACATCAGACAGTACTCTGTTCTGGCCTCCGCGTGGCACAGCGGTGCGTTGTGGTGATGCGCGTCGTTGTCGTAGTCGTATAGTCCGGAGCGTACTTGGGTTTACTCTGTACATCCGTGCTACTGTAGCACTCTTCTCTGTTGGGTTTTCATTTAAAAATTCAATGGCATTTAAAAGAGCTTCATTTTTATTTACTTCAACTACCGGCATAGTTGTGGTTGTAGTTGTGCTCGTTGTCGGTCATGTTCATGGTCGGTCGTGTCGCGTCGTGAGTCCGCTCCCGAAGTGTCCCACAATCGCTTTCGCGTCCCAGTTCGCTTTCGCCAACCGCCTCCAGGCGGTGGTTTGAGAACCAACGATTACTGAGATTATTCCTAAATGATTAGGTACAAATTCAACTAAATAGGAAAGGCTAGAAATACATTTTTAATATATATTATGAAGTTGTTGAGTTATTATCTTGTAAATTTCTCAATTTTAGGTGGGAAGTTCAGTGATTGCTTCGCCCGGGTGATCGCTTCGCCTGTGAAATACGTTACTATTTTACTCCTATTTACTGTACTCTACTGTGAAGCCTCTGTTCCGTTGCCCGAAGGAATCGATTACGGAAGCCAATCACAGGCCTGATCTGTTGGGAGGAACCACACTCAAAATCGGGTGTGGTTCCTCCCAACAGATCAGGCCTGTGATTATTGGGGGTACGTGGTAGCCAGCCCAGCCCTGGCTTTGCTGTCGGATTGCGCCAAAGACAATCTTACCCAATACTTCAGTTAGTCACGCCTTTGCCCCGCAATATGGGCTGGCTTCGAACCCAGTAGCACCAGGTCGATTTCCTGCATTCATGGCGATGACCCCGGTGCTCTGGAACAGGGTCTCTTGGGACACATCGCCATGAACCGACAGACGACTGAGTACCTTGTTGAGCGATTTGGTATGTGGGGGGTGCTCGTGCTATTAGTCCCAGTGGAATCACTCTAGAGCACACTAATATTTGTATTCTGGTTAACGCATTTGCAACTCCAACCCCATTGTTCTTCCCAACTGGAGAGTGCTGTACGATGATGCCGTGAGGATGTGCGAGTTTCAAGGCCATACAAGGAAACAAGGTGGGCTTAGAGATTGCGATCACGGCTGTACACGATTTCATTTTGGTAGGGCATATTGTGAGATTTCATAAGGAAGCGGCGTTGGCAGCAGAGCGTGCAGGAGAATTCTGGAAAGCACATGGATAGATGACGGTATAGCTACTAGGTAGACATGGATGTATGATAACTCGAGATATACATACTCTAGTGCCCCCGACTTGAAATATGGTTTCTCACAGAGCTGCCTTCTTGATATGTTGGAGATCTACTCCGTAATGGTAGGACAGATCGCTTTTCGTCATTACTTTTAGTCGAATAATACTTGGGGTGATGGATACACCAACGAATCTTCACATGTCAGGCTCGGCACTGATCATTCGAGATGGCGGGGCCCCGCACTGAAGTGACCAAATCGTTCAAACGCCATCACGAAATGCGGGGTGACGCTAATATTCAACGAGCCTAGAGAATCAGGCCCCCCTCACCACCCTAGTGCCAAACTTGATTAGCCGTAATAAGTTCGTGTAAAATAACAATAACGGGACTAGCTTCTAAGAGTGAATGGAACCTTTACAGCCTCAATACCACCCCCTCGAACCTTAACTGTGGGGATCGGCCCTCGGCAACTTGTGATGGGCTTTGATGGGGTAGTACATAGTACAGACGATCTTAACTAAATACGGCCATGTAAATAAAGATATACCCCGCTCAATTTTAGTAATCGATTTTTTGGGTGATGTTCTTGCTTCTGCTCATTTACCTTTATTATAGAACGGCACCAGCGTCAATCACCTTTTGTTTTGGTCTATCGCCGCAAAACGAACGGGACAAGTGAACGAAAGAATCGTGTCTACCGCGACAAAAACAAGACCAAAAAAAACGTCAAATATGCGTCTCTCCCTAGCAGCCTCAGCGGCGCCGCTAGTGGCCATGGTCGTAGCCACCGCCAACTTCACGGAGGAAACTCCTGCCCTGCAATCGCCTACAGTACCTATTTCGCTTTCAAGCCTGCTGTCAAATTCCCAGCCTACTCCGGTTGATGGCCCGGTGGACTCTGCCTATTCTTCCCTTCCGTCCGAAGTCGCGGTTACAAACTCACCAGTCGTGTCTTCCTCGTCATCGGCAGAGGCTCATGACACGTCTCCTGCAGCGACACCCTCGACAGCATCCTCCCGCATTGGGACTAACGGTTTGAACGGGATTCTCGGCTCCACGAGTAGCAAGGTTGGGGGTCCGCTAGGGGACTTGCTTGCGGGCATCGCTGGTCTTTTGGACCCTTCTCTGCTCCTTTATGTGGAAAAAACCGTTAAATATCTTTCAATTGTCCTATCCCCTCCGGTTGACAGCCAGCTGAGGACGCTGGTAGCCAATGCCGACGCCCTCCTGACCTCACAGTTTGTTGGCGAGGTGAACAGTCTTATCAGCAATGCCAATACGCTGTTGACACTTCCGAATACGAAGGTTATTACATCGCTCTTGACAAATGCCGACGATCTCTTAACTCCGGGCTTCGTCAAGAACGCAGGCGACTTGATCAATATTGCGGGTCCTCTTATTACGGAAGTCGGAGGATTACTCACTCCTGGCACTATCGGGGGTATTGAAGCCCTTTTGGCCAATGCCACCAGCCTTTTGACGCCTACCTTCGTCAAGAACGCAGGCGACTTGATCAATAGTGCGGGTCCTCTTATTACGGAAGTCAGAGGATTACTCAGCTCTGCCAATATCAAAGATATTGAAGCCCTTTTGGCCAGTGCCACCAGCCTTTTGACCCCAACCTTCGTCAAGAACGCAGGCGACTTGATCAATAGTGCGGGTCCTCTTATTACGGAAGTCGGAGGATTACTCACTCCTGGCACTATCGGCGATATTGAAGCCCTTTTGGCCAATGCCACCAGCCTTTTGACCCCTACCTTCGTCAAGAACGCAGGCGACTTGATCAATAGTGCGGGTCCTCTTATTACGGAAGTCAGAGGATTACTCAGCTCTGCCAATATCAAAGATATTGAAGCCCTTTTGGCCAGTGCCACCAGCCTTTTGACCCCAACCTTCGTCAAGAACGCAGGCGACTTGATCAATAGTGCAGGTCCTCTTATTACGGAAGTCGGAGGATTACTCACTCCTGGCACTATCGGGGGTATTGAAGCCCTTCTGGCCAATGCCAACAGCCTTTTGACCCCAACCTTCGTCAAGAACGCAGGCGACTTGATCAATATTGCGGGTCCTCTTATTACGGAAGTCGGAGGATTACTCACTCCTGGCACTATCGGGGGTATTGAAGCCCTTCTGGCCAATGCCAACAGCCTTTTGACCCCAACCTTCGTCAAGAACGCAGGCGACTTGATCAACAGTGCGGGTCCTCTTATTACGGAAGTCAGAGGATTACTCAGCTCTGCCAATATCAAAGATATTGAAGCCCTTTTGGCCAGTGCCACCAGCCTTTTGACCCCAACCTTCGTCAAGAACGCAGGCGACTTGATCAATAGTGCAGGTCCTCTTATTACGGAAGTCGGAGGATTACTCAGTCCTGCCAATATCAAAGGCATTGAAGCCCTTCTGGCCAATGCCAACAGCCTTTTGACCCCAACCTTCGTCAAGAACGCAGGCGACTTGATCAATAGTGCGGGTCCTCTTATTACGGAAGTCGGAGGATTACTCAGCTCTGTCAATATGAAAGACATTGAAGCACTTTTGGTCAATGCCAACAACCTCTTGACCCCTGACTTTGTCAAGGACATTCAAGGCCTTATTGTGCAGGCTGTGCCCCTTATCAATAATGCAGGCCCAGTTCTCATAGAGGCGAAGGCCCTCCTCACACAAGGAAATGTGCAGGAGATCACTGCAATTCTGGGCAACGCCAATTCTCTGTTGTCACCGGACTTCGTCAGCAATACCAAGTCATTGATTCTTGACGCTGCCCCGTTTATCAAGGACTTGACTTCGTTGTTGACTCCCGCAGTCCTCCAGGGGATCCCTGGACTGCTTACCAACGCTATCGACCTGTTGACTCCCGCTTTCGTCAACGGGACTGCGGGTCTTATCAAGAGAGCCGGTGATCTTCTGAGTCCTGAGACCGTCAGCACTTTGCAGGACTTGCTCACTCAGATCCTTCCGCTGATACCCGAACTCAAGTCGCTATTGACGCCAGCCACCATTACGAACCTTGGATCCCTCCTCACTAATGCCAGTGACTTGCTGACCCCTGCCTTTGTTAAGGAGGCTGCCCAACTTATTAGCAACGCAGTGACACTTCTGTCACCCGAGTTAGTTACCCAGATTGATCAACTGTTACCTAATGCAGTTAACTTGTTGACTGCGGATTTTACTACTAAGACCGGTGGTCTCATTCGGAATGCGTATGATCTGCTCACGCCTCAATTCGTCAACGATACTTCTCACATTATTACGGATGTTTCACCCCTTATCACTCCTGGCCTTGTGGGAGATATTGGCGGTCTCTTGCTTAATGCCAAGGATTTGCTTACTGCTGGCTTTGTTAAGAACACAACAGCCATTATTACAGATGTGGCCGGATTGCTATCCATTCTGTCGAGTATACTGCAAGTACTGATTAATTAGACTTTGTGTTATTAGCTGTAGCATACGCCGTAAACCTGTTGTTGGCTAAGGTGCAATGTTGGGTTTGGTTAGTGGGTAGGGACAATGCCATTGATCAAGATGTATAAGATTGCCGTTCCTAAGTATGTGTGAAGATACTTGATTTGTATTAAGCACGAAGCTCTCGGCGAGGAGGATGTTGATGTGGTGGCACAGTTCTAGTAGACTGGTGTCCCTAATACCTAAAGGCTCAATGAAACATGCAGCAGAGCTTGTAGCTAAATTCGAGGCTCGGTTGGCCCAGATTCAAGCGCGCCGCAAATTCAAACGAGGGCGAAGGAAATGGCCGTACCGTACGGAGTCGACCGGCGGTAGATGCTGATGTACCGGCGGGACAACATCAGAAGAGACCACAAGGGCGGCCATGAGGGCGGTAACGGAAGCAAAATTAAGACCACCATCAACAGCCATGCATGCTACTGGAATCCGTATGCAACTTCTCCTCTGTGGACAAACGTTTCAAGATTGAGTAGGGCGATAGAAAGTTCCTCATTTTAGTATACATCAATGGTCAAACTGTGAACTAACTGATAACGTACGTACTTGACAAGCGAGCTGCACATGCATGCGAGCTGCGCACTCCCCGCCAATTCGATGACGTTATTAGTCAATTAAACAGCAACACAATGTATTAATCATGGGCAAAAGTTTTACAGTATATACCCTGCATTTGACGTGATAAGTTTTATATACCCTACATAATATGAAACCCCCTGCGACCAGTAAAAACCCCCCAATCCCCCCCCCCGTAGCCCCCCGTAGCCCCCTCGCCGTCGCCCCCTCGCTGTCGCTCCTTTCAACAGCCTCATTTGGCCCAGTCGTTAAGGGCTCTCGACCAGGCGTCTAGGTCGAGGTAGAGCTGACCGTTCATAGGAACGGTCAGCTCGCCAAGAGAAGCCATCCTCGTGGGCCTGAGCCGAGCTCAGGACTTCCGTGCCTCGCGACGAGGGCTTCCGAAGAGTCGTCGAGTGCCTCAGTGAGGGTAGCGGCTAGCGAGTTAGCTGGGAAGCGAGGAGGGCGACGGCGAGGGGGAGCAACGGCGAGGGAGGCAACGCGAGGGAAGGCAACGCGCCGAGCGCGTTGAGTGGTTTCCTGCTTAGTAAGAATCACCATGGTATATAAAACTTATTTATGAACTTACCGGGTAACGTCCTCCACAAGCGAGTGTCGCATACAAGTGAGTGTCGCACGCAATTGACAGATCGTAACAAACTTTCTAACAACAACAACTATAGACTAGAAAATCAATTAAATTAATTATACACCTATTCTATAGTATCTTCTTAATCCCTTTGACATGTGCGAGCATTATGCCCAGTCTTACCACACATTCTGCAACGTCGTTGCTGTCTTTCACCCCACCACCCTGTCGTAGTTCCTGAGATATCTGCTCTTCCACAGCTAGGTGAGCAAGTACATCCTGACCTTCTTGAATTGTAAGGCACCCTCCTTGTTGTATACGCTTTTTTTTTTTCGCTTTTTGCGCTGACTTGCAACTTCATTTGCTTGTTGTAAGGCCTGAACTTCCGCCTTCATTAGAACAGCAGAATGCACCATTGTTTGAGCACCTCTTAACAACTGGTCTAGTGCATTGTTAATAGGAGTTAGTGAGCTATTTTGATGGCATATAATGCGATCTTTAAGATGCGTAGTTTGACTTGCTAGCTCTATTAGATTGTGTGGTGTTTTAGGTTCCCATGAAGCATCCTCAAAGGTTGGTGGTGTTAAAGGCCGTAGTTGAATGTCAAGCTGTGACAACACAACATCAGGACAGAATGGAACTAGCCCTGTAGCTCGAAAACTACTGCAGATGTTCTGCTTTGTGATTGCGTCTGTGAAAGCCTGCTTAAAGGCAGGAAGAAACTCAACTTTCGTAACATGGTTTATATGAGTGCGGATTAAGCTCTCAACTTGCCGTCCATATGCCTTCTTAAGTGGTCCAAAGCAACTAACTGAGTGCGGAGGCATATAAAGCAATATTATACCATTCTCCTTACAGTATTGCTCAAACGGTAGAGAATAGTGACTCTCATGGCCATCTAGAATTAACAGGCGATGTGCACCAACTGTACGATGCTTTGTATGCTTATGAAAATGTTGGATCCATTGAAATCCAAGTTCATTTGTCGTCCATCCATTCTCACTTACTGCGAGAATCCAATCTTGTGGTATATCTTCATCATACCATGTTGAGAGATGGTTCTTCCCACTCATAATAATGAATGGTGGGATTGACCATCCTTGCGCGTTAATCCCTTGAATTACTGTTGCCCACTCTCTGTTTCCAGGTTGAATTGCTTTAGGTCGATTCTGCCGTTCAGAGTTTGTAACAACCATTGCTGTTGTAATAATGCCCATTTGAAAACCCGTCTCATCAAAGTTGTAGATGTCTGCATCGGTAATTCCATACTTTGCAGTAGTGTTTTGTACAAGTGTAAACCATGCTTTTATGAGCTCTGCATCTTCACATAGAGCTCTCTTATAGTCGTATTTGCGATTAAACTTTGTTTTAAGCTCAACATGGCGTTTAACAAAGTTGGAAGCCCAATTAACTCCAACCTTGCCCACACCTCGAGATGCGAGTAATTGATTGGCCATATCTTCAACAGCACGAAGCCTAGGCGAAAACCCCCGTGAATCTAGGTCGAGGATATGTTGAATAACAACTGATTCTTCCAAGCAAGTGAGTTTTTGAGTTTTTGGTGTAATGTCGCGTCGTGGGCATATTCCCTTTAGGCGCCTCTCAAGTAGCTTAGGACAGACATTTGAGGCCTTTGCAGCTGCCCTAATGCTATTAAATTGGCGTAATCTAATAGCTTCGATAGCAATATATATTCTACCTTCAAGATTAGTTGATGGAATATCAACTTGTTGAGGCATCTTGCAGTACACATAAGGAGCGCATTGTGTTCGTCGCGTGCGACACTCACTTGTATGCGACGCTCGCTTGTGGAGGACGTTATATAAAACATTTGCCCATTAATCATTATAGAACTAATCGTCGTGACCAAACTTTTCGCTTCGCTCAAGGTTGGAGTAAGCAATACGCGGGCTGCCCAACTCGAGAGGAAGCAATACGCGGCTCGTCACAATTGCGACTGTAAGTACCTCTCTATAGTAATTTGTATGTAAAGGTACATAATTAAGCCATTCTATGAAATTATCACTTCTTTGCTCCCACTCCTACCCTCTCTCCCACTCTCGCCCTCGCCCTCGCCCTCGCCCTCGCCCTCAGTTTGGAGGGCTTCCGGGTCAGGAATTAGGTCCTCAAACTCTGGACGAATTGGGAGGCCAGCTTTCCGAAGAGCTGCTACCCCCTTCTTTCGGAGGCGCTCTTCCTTCCAGGCCTCAATTCCTGCCCGGCGAAGCTGCTTTTGGGCCCGGTTGGCAGCCTGGCGGGCTGCTCGAACCCGCTTGGCCTCAAGCTTCTGAGCTTCCAGCTCAGCTTTCTGGGCCTGAAGCTCGTGAGCGTGAGCTGCCGTAAGCTCACCTCCAAACTGATGGCAAGCCCGGCTTCAGCTCGACCGCTTCTTTGACTCCTCAACCTGGTGTCGAAAAGCAAGTAGGTCAAGCTCTTGAAGCTGGCCTCCTACTACAACCTCTTCCGTTCCTGTGAGCCAATTCTTGTAGCTCTCCCTCGAGGGGCTACTAAAACCCTCTGGAATCCGTTGTTTCCAGTACTGTAGCCCCTTTTCAAGCCCCCTAAAAGTCGAGGGTTTTGGTGTAGAAACCCGTATAGGTAGAGGCGTAGGTGTAGGCATAGGAGCAGGCTGTGAGTACATACGTAGATTTGTGAGAGCTATAACGTGGCTTACTGGCCAAATTCCTGCTTTCTGGAAAGCTGATATAATTGTAGACTCCTTAAAAGTCTGTAGCCGCATTTTGGTAAGATCCCTCATAAAGGACTGTATGTCATATGTAACATCCATATCGCGTATGGCAGCAAGCACAGCCTCTCTATGCCAGTGCTTATACGGCTGAAAGATCCCCACATCTAGTGGCTGTAAAATATGAGTAAGATGGGATGGGAATGTGTACATGATAATATTGTGTTTTTCTGCCATAATGATGAAATCATCGCTTGTATGGCTCACATGAGAGTCAAGTAGTAGAACCTTCGTTTCCTCAGAGGGAGTATGCTCTGCAAAGTGCTCTAGCCACCGTAAGGCAAGCTGGCTGTTTGAAAATCCAGTGTCAGAGAGCATGATGAGCTCTGTGCCTTGAAGGTTGGCATGGTACCAAGAATCCATGTATATTTTGCCCGGAATGATAAGTACAGGCAGTATGACTTTTCCAGTTGCAGACACAGCCTCAAGTATAGTAATAGACGTACGATTTTCAGGGCTTGGGGTGTAAGGATGCCTCCGCCCTCAGTGACGGAAAGAATAGGAGTCAGGCAGGTTACGGTCACGTGGGGAGAGTTGGGGCAGGTTAGCCGAGTCGGACCCTCGGGTACTTAAGGGGATTGACCCAACGGGGTTCCCATCATCTTTTTTGTATCCTTCGTAGTAGACCTATAGGATAGCATCTGTTTAGCTGTCATCCTGACATTCGTTGCACTCAGTTTGCTATCAAACTCAAGAGCAAAAATCTCCACCTCAAACCTACAAGTCACTATACATATTTTGGCTTGTCACACCAACAACAAGAGCAATACTACTCAACGATTGCTACAACCCTCTATGATTCATTACACATCATTGCTCCTAAGTTACTGGGCCGATATGACCACATAGCATATCTCTGCAACCCTCTATGATTCATTACATGACATCACTCCTTAGTTACTGGGCTAATACTACACATGACATATCTCTACCAACTAGAGGCCTAGGAACATGGACGATAGCTCCAAAAGCTTCTACAACCCTCTGTGATTCATTACACGTGATCGCTCCTTAGTTACTCACAAGATTGGTTAAGTTATGACATAATTTGTCTATAAGGGTACTCTGACCTTTGACCTCCTTTCACTTCCTATAGCCTAGGAGATGGTTCTATGGGATTCTCTTATGTTGACTACAGTTACCAAGCCTGGAAAATGAGAGAACTACACTCCTTTAGCATAAATAGGATTGCCCTTTCCTTAAGAAAGGGCAAGCAGACAATACAGTAAATCGACTATCACATACTTCCACGTCTTTTCCAAGCTTCCAAGCATTGATCTTGTTACTCCTTGTTTCTGAAAAGTCAGTGAGGTGCTAACCTCTGACTTATCCCTGAGTTCTCAGACTCAACATTTGTTACAACTTGTCTAAACCACTCCACTACATCATACACTTGATTGCTGCGTTGTGGAATAGTCTAAGCTACAACCCTTTGGCTCTGTTTCCTAAGACAGTGTGTTATCTTAGTAAAATAATCCCTTCTTGGGTGGCTAGATTCTCATATCTGGTGCACCCACCATTACATTAGCCTCCGACTCGCACTCTCATATGCTATTACTGTGAGCTGGGTGCCCTGTGTCCTTACATTATACAAAAGATCACGCCTGCTGGGGACGGCCGTACTTAAATAATATCCCACACCGGAACGACTCAGGAGAACTACCGTTACACCATCGACTGCGACTTGGTGATGTTTCAGAGGAGAGACCTGACGACTTCAAATAGCCGTGATTCCAGAGATCTCACGGACAGCCAGTGGATCAGGGTTTGATTCTTCAGAACAAGGTGCTAAAGTCACCGATGCGTTGGTGCCAAATAGTATACGAGATCCTTAAGAACCCCCTCCTAGCACAGAGGAAATTGTGGACAAGAGCATTGATAGCTACGAGCTACCGGAAGTCAAGCTCTTTCATATCGGTACTGATACACACCCGAGGCAATATGTTGAAAAAGCTGACATCAAACATACCCCAAGACAACGACGGTCAACTGCCCAGAATGACTACCAGACAAACCACCGCTGCAGCTACGACCGCTGTGCCATCTCAAGACATCCTGAGTCGAAGGGCCCATCTCGAAGCACAGATACAGGAGGTCAAGGATCTACTAGTTACCCTTACGGCAGCCCAGACCAGAATCCCATCCACACCGCCGGTGGACGCCCCCATACCCACAGTCGAAGCTACAAAGCAACGAACGCCTCGCACACGAAACACCCCTGAGACAGTTCAATTGCCGCCTCTTCAGAACACTCGTTCTCCATCGATTCCAGGGTCGTCACGAATGCTCACTGAGGACCCTCCGAATCACTATAAGAAATCAACCATCTCTGAGAAAATCCTTCCTCTCAGCGATGGGATAGAACATACCTTCCTACAATAGAGCGCTTCGATTCGGGACTGACTCGTAGTCAATGAGGACCACTACCTTACCGACGTCTCGAGAAGAGCGTTGATATGGGGAACTATGACCGGCCTGGTGAAGACCTACCTAGAGCCCCAATACCTGTCCGCTACGCATGGGTTCCACAGTGCTGAGGAGATGATGGATCTACTAGGTTTATACTACCTCACAGGCAATGAGACAGAACAGGCCAGGAACCTCTTCGACGACCTGCAAATGGGAGAGAAAGGGCATGCTAGCGAAACCTTCCCAGAGTTCAAGGCTCGTTTCCAAAGTGCAGCTATCACAGGACAAGTCTCCGAGTCGGAATGGTTTCGGTACATGTGGAACAAGTTGACTCCCCTATTCCGCAGCCGCGTCGCGATCATCAAAAACCAATGGAATGGAGACTACCAGACCATGGTACGAGAACTTACTGCTTTGAGAACTTACTGCTTTCGATCAGCAACAGCGCCGGAACAACGAATTGAATCTGCTACCCACTCTCGCAAGGACGTCCACACGTACCACAGACACGGCAAAGGTGTCGGTGTCGAAGCCGACTCGAGCCACACCTGCTCTGTCCACCTCGAGAACTACTCGGATGGGTTACGGCAGGGGAGGTGGGCGAGGAACAAAACTACGATCACGGGAGGGAAGACAAAGCAGAAGAAACAGAGTCGTTGCTATCTACTACGACTCTAAACTAAAATACCCTCTGAGCCAGGGCCCACTCACCACCGTAACTCTTGCGGAGTCACCCTTCCCAAACGTCTCACCGGCGTCGCAACAAGCAGCTACCACTGAGAGAGACGAAGGGTCGAAGCGACCCCACGCGAAGAGTCAGGTGAAAGTCCCCTCCGACACAGGGCCTCCTCCCTCCTACGCCCCATCCTCCTCCGCCCCATACTGGGCCCCAAACCGATGCCCCTCACCCTCACCACCCTCATCACCCCCCTTCTTCCTCCCCCCAGCATGGTCCGGAACCATCGCGGTGACAGCGACGGCAGGAAGCCTGCCCACGGCAGCCACCACTTCCCCCAAAAGAGCCGGCACGCTCCCCTGCTCCGTCCAAAGACGGCACAGTGACGACCGGATTTGCTAAACCGAATCAGCACCGAAACCACACAGGACAGGGGGATACTCACGGCCAGACCCGCCTCGAGGGCAGGGTGCCTTGCGTGGAGCTCCTCATAGGAGTCGCGCTCAGCAGCCGAGCGGAATTTTGGAATGCTTTGGGCGGCCACAAGGGCCACCCGGTTTGCCTCTGTGGCAGTGGCTTCGACGGCGGCGGGATCCCAAGGATCCGCTGCTTCGGTGGCAGCAAGGACACGGTATTCCTCGTCTAGGAACCAGGGCAGCTATGCAAATTGTTAGCAAAAGCCAACAGAAACAGAACAGCACAAGGGAACTCACCGGAATGCAGGTGTAGTGGGGCGCTGTGCAGTACTCACACTTGGAGGAGGCGGGGAACCAGACACAATCGTGATCCCTGACGCCACGAGCTTTGGCCCGAAGGCCGCGCAGGCAGAGGACACAAAACGCGCCCGACAAAGCTCTGGCGGGAGTCGGAATCAGCATCGTCAAGTTGGAATTCTGTGAATTCCATCAGCCCAGCACACGTTATCACCCACGCGCCAATGCGCTCCCATCACCTACTTGTTCTCATGGATTGTAAATGTCCTATCCAATTGATTAGCACACCACCACACAATCCATAAGAAGGGGTCACTTACTGTTCTCAGACGTGTAGTCGCTGGCGTTGTTGTTGGAGACAACAAGAAGAAGTGGGCACGGCTACGTACTCATACTCTGGCTTACAATAATGAACTCCAAATCGGGTTAGCGCGGCCACTTCTCCTTTCATACCTAGGACAGTTTAACTCGGACGCTTTGCGGATGCGATTCGGAGTCCACTCGGACCACCAGGAATGTACCCCAAAGCAAACAAAGCAAAGTCTAACCCGGACGCTTCGTGGATGCGATTCGAGTCCACTCGGACCACCACTAATGAACCCCAGAGCGAACAAAGCAAACTCTGGTTTCACACACTAAAACACAAAGCTGGCTTACAAACTTTATACGGAATGAGCTGAAGGAATATCACTTTATTACTACGAAGCCAATTTCGCAGCAGCGTACGAAGGCTCAAGATGAGCATACAGTTCTAAAGTGGTTTCAAGAGTACGGCTGGTTTATACTAGAGCATGGTATAAAATCACAGTCAATCTGGAATATGGATGAAACTGTCTTTCGGGTTGGGATTCCAGGTGGAGAGCGTGTAATTGTGCCACGAGCTGCAAAGGAGCTCTACACCCCATGTAAGGACACAGGGCACCCAGCTCACAGTAATAGCATGAGAGTGCGAGTCAGAGGCTAAACGGATGCTATCCTATAGGTCTACTACGAAGGATACAAAAAAGATGATGAGGAACCCCGTGGGTCAATCCCCTTAAGTACCCAAAACGGGTCCGACTCGGCTAACCTGCCCTAACTCTCCCCACGTGACCGTAACCTGCCCGACTCTGATGCTTTCCGTCACTGAGGGTGGAGGCATCCTTACACTACCCCCCCTCTTAAGAGAGTGTTTTGTCCGCGAAACACGCTGTGAGAATTATTTCCGCAACATCTCAGAACGCTCTTCTCACGGAGCATTCTATGTTGACAGGAATTCTGTTTGTAATTGCATCTGTAACAACCCTGTTTATGTGCCGTGTAGGGAAGGTGCGTTGTATGTCATGCTAGAGCTGTGCCGTATCGACATCCATTTCTTTATGGCCTCTGTCTGCGCAGTAGAGAGTAGCTTATTCTGGCCCCCTCGGTGTGGGAGCTGCTGGGCTAGTCGGCTGATGCTTGTTGATTTAGGCACTTTGAAAATCTGACTGGCAGTAGTTGCTGTTTCAGAGGGGTTCTCTAGGAGCCAATCACGAGCATTTGATAGAGGAGTCCCTTCCATTAAATGAATTGCATATAATTACTATCTAAATACTATGGACAACTATGGTGGAGGTTTTATTGATGAGTGGCGGTGAACAGACGCACGTTCCGATGAGCAGCATATTGTTTCCTCTCGGGATGGGTAGCCACGTATTGCTTACTCCAACCTTGAGCGAAGCAAAAAGTTTGGTCATGATGATTAACGTATTTCACAGGTGAAGCGATCACCCAGGCGAAGCGATCACTGAACTTCCCACCTAAATTGAGAAATTTACAAGATAATAACGTATTTCACAGGCAAGCGATCATGCGGGTGAAGCGATCACTGAACTTCCCACCTAAAATTGAGAAATTGTTATAATATAGCCGACATAAGAACTAACTTAAGTCGTGGCATACTGGTGGTTTGGAACATCATGAACAACAACAAAAATAAAATTATATATACTCTAATCCTCAATTAAAATATAATTAGATACTTCTCCTAAGTCCTCTTCAATAGATTCTTCATCTCCTTGCTCAATTATAGCCTTGTTTGTAGTTCTACTACCTGTTGCTGTTGACTTTTGTCGAGTAGCCTCCTCTGCTTCAACGACCTGTAGCTGCATCCTCTGTTGACTGTCACTTTTGCACGCATTGCTGGTTCAAACATGCGTTTTAGCCATGATGCCATGTAAGTTGTTCCAACCCTTTGTATTAGTGGATGTAATGGTGGGTGCACCAGATGTGAGCATCTAGCCACCCAAGGAAGGGATGATTTTACTAAGACAACACACTGTCTTAGGAAAAAGAGCCAAAGGGTCATAGCTTAGACTATTCCACATCGCAGCAATCAGGTGTGTGATGTAGTGAAGTGGTTCAGACAAGTTGCAACAAATGTTGAGTCTGGGAACTCAGGGGTAAGTCAGAGGTTAACACCTCACTGACTTTTCAGAAACAAGGAGTAACAAGATGAATGCTTGGAAGCTTGGAAAAGACGTGGAAGTATGTGATAGTCGATTTACTGTATTGTCTGCTTGCCCTTTCTTAAGGAAAGGGCAATCCTATTTATGCTAAAGGAGTGTAGTTCTCTCATTTTCCAAGACTTTCCATGACTAACCAGGCTTGGTAACTGTAGTCGACGTAAGAGAATCCCATAGAACCATCTCCTAGGTTCCTAGCCTATAGGAAGTGAAAGGAGGTCAAAGGTCAGAGTACCCCTATAGACAGATTATGTCATAACTTAACCAATCGTGTGGGTAACTAAGGAGTGATGACGTGTAATGAATTGTAGAGGGTTGTAGAAGCTTTTGGAGCTATCAGTCATGTTCCTAGGCCTCTAGTTGATAGAGATATGTCATGTGTAGTATTAGCCCAGTAACTAAGGAGTGATGTCATGTAATGAATCATAGAGGGTTGTAGAGATATGCTATGTGGTCATATTGGCCCAGTAACTAAGGAGCAATGACGTGTAATGAATCATAGAGGGTTGTAGCAATCGTTGAGTAGTATTGCTCTTGTTGTTGGTGTGACAAGCCAAAATATGTATAGTGACTTGTAGGTTTGAGGAGGAGATTTCTAAGTTTGCTCTTGAGTTTGATAGCAAACTGAGTGCAACGAATGTCAGTATGACAAAATTGCTGTCATATAGCTCTTCTTCACCCTCTCTGTCTATTTCCTCAATTGTAGCTTCCTCTATAAGTCATGGTGTTGTTCTAGGCCTCTGTGAAGCTGTTGCTGTTGCTGCTTCTGCTTCTGCTACTTGCTGTTATGGCTACGGTAACGTGACGTCATGGTTACAGGACCAGGGCCTAGTAACGTGATGTGTGAGTCACAAGGGGCAAGCGGGGTAGGCTGTAATGTGACGGGGCTAATGGATAGTTGCAGAAACTAGTGGATATTGGATAGTTGAGCTATCCATGAACTATCCTGAATATCTAGCTATCCGCCAACTATCCAGATTACCCATGAGGCACGACGCCACTATATAAGTAGATAGTATTTCCTTAGATAGGAGCTTCATGCTCAACTCAATATAGTATTCTTTACAATACTGTAACGTGTTACTTGGAAAGCCTTTGTGTCTAATCCCCTGCCTCCTCTGTCAAGTCAACCTTATGCAAGAAACCTCTGTGTCTTCTATCATTTAGAAGTTAGCGTTACACTTTGAGCACCACTTCTACGAGGTACCAGCTTACACACAAAGCAACATGGCTGGAGACGATACTGGATCAAATGTTGGATTGAAGGGGAAGGTTGCTACTGAACCTACCATCGAAGCCCCACAGGCTCACCCTTCGGACAAATTGAAGATTGCATTCCCAGACACCTTTCATGGGGATCGCAAGAAGCTTAAGAGCTTCATCATCCAGACAGAGCTATGGATGGCGTTTAACGCCAAACACTTCAACAAAGAAGTGGAACAGGTCCTATGGGCTGTGGCACTCTTTCGAGGACCAGCCTCAGAATGGATCTCTAACTACCTCGCCGACTACATGAACCATCGAACACCCGATGGAAAATGCAACACCTTAGCTAGTCAAGGAACAAAGGAAATTTTTGTATCCTGGAACGGATTCCTCAAAACGCTTAAGGCAAACTTCGGACACATCGATGAACGACGAAATGCAGTCAGGGCACTCCAGGCTCTCAAGCAGAGAGGGTCAGCAGTTGCATACACCGCTGAGTTTCAACAGCATGCAACACTCACCAACTGGGGAGACGAGGCTATCTGTGACCAATTCTACGCAGGTCTGAAAGATCATGTGAAGGACAAAATCTCAAGGTCTGACAAACCAGATGACCTTAGAGAGATGATTGAATTGGCTCAGAAGATTGACAATCAGCACTACGAACGGCAACTCAAGAAGAAAGGGGGACCACCTAGTCAACACTGGACTCAGAAGAGAAGACAAACAAAGAGTCATTGGCCCCAACCTATGGAACTCGACGCTACTTTCAAGCCTAATGGCAAACCCCACAATCCCAACAAGGAGCGACAGTTCCAAGAACGGCTCTGTTTCAACTGCAATAAGCCTGGACACATAGTGAGAAACTGCAGACAGTCAAAGAAAGGGAATGGAGGACGAAAGTATGGCAAACAGCTTAACGCTACTTGGCAAGGTCAAGGCGGGTGCAAGGCCCCGCGAGGACAGCTATGTGCCACGTTAAAAGGAAAAGAGAACTGGAGTATTACTACTCAGGATCTCGAGGAATTCCACTTGTCAAACAGAGAAGACAAGAACGATGACAAGGAGCTCACTAGTTCTCAAAAGCACCAGTTACAAGCATTTGAGAAGACAGCAAGTAAGACTCTCTTCAAGGAACAACTGCCAGGAGCAGTAAGAACCTTCAAGGAAGCCATGCTTCAGGAGACGGTCGATCAAAGAATTCCTGTGCCCAAGCCACCAATGAGCTGGCAGGACACTACACAATACTGGGAGGGTTGCAGTTCGCACAGTGAGGTGCCGACCGGAATACCCTCACCAGCAGGAAAGCATCCCAAGAGAAGAAAGGGGAACACGAGTGTTAGAAGCACACGAACGCCTACGCCATGAAGCAGAATGAAGAAGAGAAGGGACACCACTTCTATGACCATTAGAATATGGTGAATATGATGGATATTCCTCAGACGGTTATTCCTCAGACGATTCAAAAAACTAGGAGTCCTCGGTAGTAGGCCACTGGCGAGCGACACAAAGAGGCCTAGTACAAACCAGCTATGTGCCACAACGGGCGGCATGCAGCTATATGTGGTTGCTAAGATACAACAGCAACACCTCCGAGCTATGATAGACTCAGGAGAAACGGGCAACTTTATGACAAAGAAAGTAGCAGACACACACAGTTTCAGGACGCAACTGAAGACTGACCCATACCCATTAATGGTTGTAGATGGAGAGCCCATCTCAACTAACAACGGTATGGTGACCCACGAGACGGTCCCATTAGAAATGGTCATGCTACGCAGACACAAGGAAACGATACAGTTTGATATCGTGCACATGGACAATCATGCATGCATACTTGGTGTACCGTGGCTCAAGAAACACAACCCCCAGATCGACTGGCGGAATGAGAAAGTTGTTATGAGCCAATGCGCATGTGAACAACGAACGGACATGCTGCAGAAGGAGAAAACCTCCAAAGACCGGAAGGAGTTATGTGCGACCACCGAGTCTTATGACCCAGCCCAGGCATCCTCACTGAAGCAAATATCAGTGGAGTATAAGGAATATGAGCAGTTATTCCAGGAAGGCCCTAACGAAAAGGCGCTTCCTAAGCACCAACCATGGGATCATGAGATACCTATCATGGAAGGAAAGAGTCCACCGTTTGGACCAATATATCAGATGTCAGCAGCAGAGCTGGACATACTGAAAGAATACATTGACGAGAACCTTGCGAAACGGTTCATTCGACCATCGACATCACCAGCAGGAAGTCCAATACTATTTGTGCCAAAGAAGGACAAGAAGCTAAGAGTCTGCGTGGACTATCGAGGAACGAATAATGTCACTATCAAAGATAGATATGCCTTACCTTTGATAAGCGAACTACACGACCAGTTCCAGGGAGCCAAGATATTTACCAAGCTGGACCTCAGAGGCGCCTATAACCTGATTTGAATCAAGAAAGGAGTTGAGTGGAAAATAGCATTCCGCACCCGCGATGGCTTGTTCGAATACTTGGTTATGCCCTTTGGTCTAACAAATGCACCAGCATCCATGCAGAGGCTCATGAATGCAGCTCTCCATGAATACTTGGAAAAGTGTTTGTTATCGTCTACCTATATGATATCTTAGTCTACTCAGGAGACCCAACGGAACACATTGGTCATGTTTGGAAGGTATTACAGAAGTTAAAGGAGCACCAGTTACTCCTCAAGCCAGAAAAATTGCGAATTCCACAAGGATCAAGTAGAATTCTTAGGCTACATTGTCAGAACGCATGGCATCAAAATGGACCAAGCAAAGGTCACGGCAGTGTTGGAATGGCCAACACCAACCAGGGTCAAAGAAATACAAGCCTTCTTAGGCTTTGCCAACTTCTACCGGAGGTTTATTATGGGATATTCCAAGGTAGCTCAACCACTTACAGAGCTTACAAGGAAAGACCTTACGTTCGA
This sequence comes from Pseudogymnoascus destructans, assembly GCF_001641265.1. Taxonomy (NCBI): domain Eukaryota; kingdom Fungi; phylum Ascomycota; class Leotiomycetes; order Thelebolales; family Thelebolaceae; genus Pseudogymnoascus; species Pseudogymnoascus destructans. Next base: position 135,281 of record NW_020167539.1, on the reverse strand, counting down.
ATGGACAAGCAAGGCAGAGGCTGCTTTTCAGGAACTGAAGACGAAGTTCACAGAAGCACCTATCCTAGTCAGATTCGACCCTGCAAAGAGGATTGTCCTCAAAACGGACTCCTCTGACTTCGCAATTGGAGCCTGTCTAAGTCAGCCAGACAAGGACAAGAAGCTTAAACCAGTTGCATATTACTCAAGAAAACTGTCACCCACGGAGCTCAACTACGACATCCACGATAAGGAGCTGATAGCTATTGTCGTTGCTTTTGAGCAATGGCGAGTATATCTTGAAGGATCGACCTACCCAGTACAGGTATGGACGGATCATAAGAATCTCATATACTTCACCACAACCAAGGTTTTAAACCGCAGACAAGTCCGATGGGCAGAGACACTCGCAGCCTACAACTTCACAATTACATATCGCAAGGGCTCTGAGAACGCAAGAGCCGATGCTCTTAGCAGAAGGACCGACTACATCGGCCCTAAGAGGAAAGACCTAGAGCCATATTGAAAAAAACAGATGCAGGAATGCAATACAACGAGTTGCTAGCCACGATTGCCACTGTGGAGAACTCGGAGTTGGAGGAAAGACTCAAGAAAGCTTATGCAACAGATGAATGTGCAAAGCGAGTCTTAATAAAAACTGAAGGCGACTTCGCCATCGATGAACAAGGATTGATCCGATTCAAAGGATTAGTGTATGTCCCAAACAAAATGAGACACCCGCTAGTGCAAGAACAACACTCGCTACCAGCACACGGCCATCAGGGAGTAACACGCACCTTCGAACGAATCACCCAACACTACTACTTCCCAGGTATGAGGAAGCAGGTGGAAATGGTAGTGTAAGAGAGTGCGACCCTTGAACAACACCTACGGAGTTATGTCAACCACCAACAAGACAATTGGGTTCAGATATTACCCATCGCACAGTTCGCATATAACAGCGCGATGACCGAAGCAACAAAAGTCTAACCGTTCTTTGCCAATTACGGCTATCAGCCAGAGGCATATAGAAAACCACGACCAGATGAATCAAGAGCAGAACAAGCTATGATCGCCGTGGAACAACTCAAATCGTTCCATGAACAACTCGCGACAGACATCCAATTCTTAAATGAACGATCTGCCGCGTATGCAAACAAGAAGCGCAGTATGGAACCTGCCTTCAAGGAGGGGGATAAAGTATATCTACTCTGGAAACACATCAAAACGAAACGACCAAGTACAAAGTTGGACTTCAAGAAATTGGGACCATTCAAAATATTGAACAAAGTCAGCTCAGTTAATTACAGACTGCAGCTACCCAAGAAGTCTAGACTACACCCGGTATTTCATGTCTCACTACTGGAACCAGCAAGAGGAAATACCCCAATTGCGACTGATACAGAACTTCAACCAGAGAATGAGATTGTTGAATACGAAGTCGAAGCGATCCTAGACAGAAGGTTAGTAGGACACAAAGAAGAGTTTTTGATAAAATGGAAAGGTTATGAACCTATGGACAATTCATGGGAAACGGTAAGAAACCTTAGCTGTCCAGAGCTACTCGAGGCGTTTCGCCATCGACACCCAAGTGATCAAAGAAGCCAGGAGATAGGGCCACGAAAAGGTCCTGGTCAGGGGCAGCACCCTCGGAAACGGCAGTAGAAGGGCTGTGCAAGAGAGTCCCTTTGACCTCTGCCTCCCTACACTCCTTCTCCTCTGCTTCATCCAATTCGTCCAAAGATTTCAGACCACGACGCAGCATCTCAACACCGCAGGTTTTGAGAGCCTTCTGCTGTTTGCGAAGACGCATGCGACGGGCATATGCTTCTTGAGCGCAGAGGTGAGTCTCTGAGATGTCGCCGCTTCCTCTTCTACCTCAAGACGCTCTTCTTCTTTTCGAAGCTTCTCCCAATCAGTTGGAGAAGGGGCGCAAGCGTACGTAGTGTATTTCACACCTAAAATCATGGATTTTGCAACTTAATATCTCAACAACCCTTTGATAATAAAATATAAAAATGCATATTTAGCCCTTTATAAAAGTACTCTGTTCAAATTTTAAAGCAATTGGTCTTAGGGTTATTCAGATACTAAGATTTAGGTCAAAAGTGGGAGTCAAAACTCAATATCTTAGTAACTACAATGCCATTTTCTTTAAGATTTGAACAAAGTACTTTAAATGCTTATAAAAGGATAAGAACATATTTTTATAATGTATTATCAAAGGGTTGTTGAGATATTAAGTTGCGAAATCCATGATTTTAGGTGTGAAATGCGCTGCGCGACTTGGGGGTGTGCGCGACTTAGGGATGGACCACGTTACCTATAGAATAATCATTTCATTTCTCATGCGATTTGTAGATCACATGACTTCTACTCATCTAACTCGTGAGTTGAGAACGCAGAACTCAAACTCATGAGTAGGATCAGTTTAATGAGTTTTATTGCTAACCCTGTCGGCGATGTCGTTCGCTTAGTATTCGGACGCCGGTGTCCGAATACTGGAACTCGTTACCGAGGGATTAGGTAAGCTTCTAACAGTAAGTTAACTTAACGTATTTCACAAGCGCACATGCGGGTCGGACATTGTATCTCACCCAAAATCAAGAAATTAATTTGCAAAGTAATAACTCAACAACAGCTTAATAATATATATTAAAAGTATGTTTCTAGCTTTTTATACTTTGTTGAATTCCTACCTAATTATCTAGGAATAATCTATGCATTAATTCTTCAGATATTAAGTGTAAAGGCTAATGTAGGCGCTGAAATTTACACTAGGCCGTTATATCTCAATATCTATGGTTCTAATTGCTCTAAAAGTACATGTAAATGAATCTATGTGTATAGATAAAGCTGAATACACACTTTTAAATATACTACTAAGTTGTTGTTGAGTTATTACCTTGCAAATTTCTTGATTTTAGGTGAGGAATTCAGTGTCCGACCTGCATGTGTGTCCGACTCGCTTGTGTGAAATACGTTAGGGCAGGGGTGGGCCACGAGCGCTGACAGGTGTGCCTCGGCACTTATCGACTCAGGTTACACGAGCTTGGTGAGAAGGGGCCTCGGAAGGGCCTCGGTATCTTTCTTCCTTCGTTCATATGTCAATGGAGGTGAGGAAAAGACGAACTTCCTATAAGGTATGATACCTCTTCCATTCATTCCCAATTTCCTATGCCAATCCATAGGGGTCAGATTTAAAAAGTCTCTCACGCTGCTTTACAAGAATCACCTCGGTTTCATTCATATCAAGCCGCAACCTCCGTAGATCCCCTGCCCCAGAGTACCATGGGCTCCAGTTCCCACTTTGATGTGCTCATTGTCGGTGCCGGCATCTCTGGTATTAACGCCGCATATCGAATCCAGTCCGAATTGCCCCATTATAGGTACTCCATCATCGAGTCTCGCGGTGCCATTGGAGGGACGTGGGATTTCTTCCGCTACCCAGGCCTCAGGTATATATCTCTGACACGTTTGCACAAACTTTGAAGATTTGTGGCTAACTTGACGATGAAGATCAGATTCAGACCTCCATACCTTCGGGTTTCCATGGCGTCCATGGGCTAGCCCGGAAACCATCGCCGATGGAACCTCGATCCGCAATTACTTGGAAGACTCGGCCAAGCAGTACGGCATTGATCGCAAGATCCAGTTTCACCACCGGCTCGTTGCAGCAAACTGGTCGTCGGACGACCAGCAATGGAGCTTTGACGTCGACACAGAAAAAGGCACGAGTAACATCACAGCGCGATTCCTGATCCTGAGTTCGGGCTACTACGACTACAACGAACCTCTCAAAACCACCATTCCTGGCCTCGACCATTTCAAGGGACAGGTCGTCCACCCTCAGGCCTGGCCCGAAGATCTTGATTACACAGACAAGAAGATGGTAATCATTGGTAGCGGCGCTACTGCTATAACCCTATTGCCCGTCCTCGCCAAGAAGGCCGCTCGAGTCACGATGCTCCAACGCAGCCCCACATACCTGCTGTCTCAGCCTAGTGTCGACCCGATTGGCAGGTTGCTGCACATGGTGCTTCCCAAGTCATTGGCCTTCAAACTCGTGCGTTGGAAGTTCCTCATAATACCTTTCCTGTTCTACCAATTCTGCCGGGCCTACCCAAACGCAGCTCGTTTCCTACTTCGCAAACGTGCCGAAGGCGAACTCCCGAAAAATGTCCCCCACGATCCAAATTTCAACCCAGCCTATAATCCCTGGGAGCAGCGATTGTGCGTCTGTCCTGATGGGGATTTCTTCAAGGCGCTACGCGCGGGGACTGCCGATGTTGTGACGGATAAGATCAAGAACGTCACGGAGACGGGCATCACGACAGAATCGGGAAAGACGCTGGATGCAGATATCATCGTCACGGCTACCGGCTTAAAATTGCAACTTGGGGGCAGCGTAAAAATCACCGTCGACTCGAAGCCTATTATTCAGTCAGAGAAATATATTTGGAACGGCCAGATGATACAAGACGTCCCTAATGCTGTTCTCATCATAGGCTACACCAACGCCTCCTGGACGCTGGGCTCCGACTCCACCGCGATAAACGTTTGCCGGTTACTGAAGCACATGGATAAGAATGGCATGGCATATGCGGTGCCCCGGGTTCCGAAAGGGCCAAAGATGGCGTCAAGACCGATCATAGATTTGAACTCGACGTATGTTTCGAAGGCTAAGTCCATATTGCCGCTCGCCGGCGATAAGGGCCCGTGGAAACCGAGAGTGAATTATATCGTAGATCGTTGGACCGCAAACTATGGGTCTGTGACGACGGATATGGAGTTTACAAAGGCTACCAAGGTTAGTAATTAATGCGTTTGCCTGGCGTAGAGCTAGACCGACTGGCGGCGTTGATTTTGCAGAGGTGAGCTCTGGTACTGGTCTTAAAATGAGTGTCTTGCTCTTCCTGGTATCTCCCCAGGTCTTGGAGCGTGTGTCAGGGGTTCACGGTATGCATATTGTCGGTATGGTAACTAGTGTACGAATATATAGACGTTTACAGCAAGCACTCGAGACTCGTACTCCTATCCAAGATACCTACACACACCTGAGTTTCCATTTTAAGTACATCTGTTTCGTGCATAGGAGTAGATTCGTCCATCAATGCCAAAATGAAGTGCAAATAACCATCATGGTCCACTATACTTAGCTATCTGTTTCTTTTCCAGAAACAATAGTTGAGGGGAACTGTGGTCATTTCAATATCTGCCTATGCTCAGGAATCAATCCTCTCAAGAGTATCTCAACTTCTACCTCGGGCAAGAGAGTTGATCTATTAGAACATCCGCCTGGCATGTTCCCTCAGAGAATCGGACCATGATCATCGGAGAGAACTGCAGCATACCTTCCAATATCTTCTTGCGCCGAGCATGGTCCTTATTGGGCATTTTCCGTGCGATATGAGATCTTGGCCCTCAATTTCATACATCGATAAGAACCCCTTTTATCTCACTAGGTTCTAGCCGGATCTTCTTGGGGTTTTTGGCCATAATAGGGACCCTTGATGTTACTCCACTTGTTACTTCCAGCCCATCTCGCCAATTCTGAACTCGATAGACCCAGCTCAGGAAAGGCTCGCTTGAGTCTTAGGGTTACTAACTAACTGCAAAATGCCAGTTAGAAGGCGTTTCAGAAGGTAGCTAGCTAGAGTTTAGATTTTTAGCTTGAAAGACAAGCATTGGCGTTAAAGATGCACCAGCTGCATTGATGCATTCAATATTGGTTACCCACTCTTGTTTGCCTACTATGCTCTTATGCTTTTAGTTTAGGCTTGCTAGAACAAGGACCCGCGTAGTCTGGCTTTCTCTAACACCAAAACCTAACTTGTCCATGTTCTAGAACAATGGAGGAGTTGAGATCCCGTGGGAGTGTGGCATATCATGAAGAATTATCTACAGGACAACTATCCGAAATATATGTCCTATGACCAGCTCCGTGCAGCTGTTGCAGAAGCGTGGGAGAAAGTTGGGCAAGAAGAGCTGGACGCTCTCCTTGACAGTATGCCTGTATGCATGGCAGCTGTAATTGCTGCTAATGGTATGCACACAGAGTACTAGGCTTATAGTATAGTTTTATATAGTTAATTAGGTACCTACTCTACTCTTTATTTTACAGAATTCAATCCTCTCGTTCCTAACGTGCAACGCGTGGGAATAAATCGCTAATTCGGCCTAAATTGCCAAGCCAGCCTACACAGGGGCCCCTGCCCGGATCCACATACAAAACTTATGAACATTACCTCCGTAAGTAGTACCTGCTCAGTGACCTGGAGCCCCATCTTGCATCAATGTAAGGCCGGGGTGTAGGCGTAGCCAACCGTGGATTAGGGGGACAGTATGAGCCATATAGGACTCAGCCCCTATTTTGCCATATTCCTTCTCCCAAAAGAGCGTGGGACCCTTTCCAAGACCACCGGAAAAGCAGGCCCAAAACATCCAACCCCTAGAGATATATGAGTAAATTACATAGTAAAAGGGGCCCTTTCTCACCTCTTCCGTTGCACTCGGTCAACAACGCATGAATCGTCGTAAGTTTCCCCTGGTTTCTGGGTAACCCACGTACGAGTATGACGCCCGCCCTTAACCCAGGTCTTGTCAGTCCAAAGTATCCTATTCCACTCATTCCGTGACCAATCTCTATGGGCTGTAGCCCATGCAAGTCGATTTAGTCGATTTAGATATAATTGGCTTCCGCATAGCAATCCCTACATATTGTTAGTATTTGTAGTAGTAAATCAACAGGAATACATACTCTGATTGTAGCCCTGAACTGAGAGTGCACATCATAGTACAAGGCGTGAGCAAGGAATCCAGAGAACTTGTATTACGTCTGCATATGACATATGCTGTAACGCTGACTTCTAAACGATAGAAGACACAGGTTCTCTTGCGTAAGGGTTTACTTATCAGAGGAGGCAGGGGATCAGACACAAAGGCTTCAAGTAACACGTTACTAGTATATAACAAATACTGTATTGAGTTGAGCACGAAGCTCCTATCTAAGGAAATACTATCTACTTATATAGTGGCGTCGTGCCTAGTGGACTCTTGGGAACTCACTCGAGTCCTCGGAGTCCTGGACTCTTAGGACTCTTCTCATCATCCTGCGAGTCCATCACGTGCCTAGTGGACTCCTGGGAACTCACTCGAGTCCTCGGAGTCCTGGACTCTTAGGACTCTTCTCATCATCCTGCGAGTCCGTCACGTGATACTTTCGGAACTACTATTCCCCGCTGCCCCTCCAGGTACCAGGGCCGGTCTCATGCGACCTCCCTCCTTCCTGTCCTGTAGTTGGCCAGCCTTCTTGTTCCGTCGTAACATATGCCTATTTGTACGAGAAGAGGTTATAAACTCAATAGCCTCATTAACTTGCTCGTCGGAAAGGATAAGTGGCCTGCCTGACCTCCGTTGCGGAGTTGGTGGCCCCTGGCAAGCATATTGAGCCTGCCGAACTGTGCAGCCTATATTGTCTGCTATTTCCTGAAACTCCCAATTGAGAGCGAAGGACTGCACACCGAAGCCGCTCATCGCGAGTAAGATGAGGCATTGTAGTTGTTGAAGGAGTATATATTTCCTACATACAAATTTATATATAGTAAAAACTTTTACGCGTTTAAAAGATACTTGCAAGCCTACACGTACCCATGCTCTTTCCCCTGTACAGTCCCCAATATTCTCCGGATCCACATACAAAACTTATGAACATTACCTCTGTATATGAATGTTCCTGAAGTTGTGCTGCAACTGCATTAATCCAGCATTCAATCACCTCGTAGGACACCCCATTAAATTGTGCATTCTGCATTTGGCAAGCGTAGATACCCTGAACTGTTAGGTTCCGATTCCGAAAGCGATAGAGCCATTCATGGCCAATTAGAGGGGTTGTGTTAGCGATGGCTTCATTCCTTGTGAGTTACCTCTAGCCATTCTTTGACGAAGGGCATCACGTGAGACTTTAAAGTGCCTTCTATTTCGGATCGCTAGGCTTCAAAGCACTGAATAATTGCAAGTTATTACGATTACAGCTCACAGCTTGTTACGGTTATTATGTGTTACGACGGAACAAGAAGGCTGGCCAACTACAGGACAGGAAGGAGGGAGGTCGCATGAGACTGGCCCTGGTACCTGGAGGGGCAGCGGGGAATAGTAGTTCCGAAAGTATCACGTGACGGACTCGCAGGATGATGAGAAGAGTCCTAAGAGTCCAGGACTCCGAGGACTCGAGTGGGTTCCCAGGAGTCCACTAGGCACGTGACGGACTCGCAGGATGATGAGAAGAATCCTAAGAGTCCAGGACTCCGAGGACTCGAGTGAGTTCCCAGGAGTCCACTAGGCACGACGCCACTATATAAGTAGATAGTATTTCCTTAGATAGGAGCTTCGTGCTCAACTCAATACAGTATTTGTTATATACTAGTAACGTGTTACTTGAAGCCTTTGTGTCTGATCCCCTGCCTCCTCTGATAAGTAAACCTTTACGCAAGAGAATCTCTGTGTCTTCTATCGTTTAGAAGTCAGCGTTACATTATGGTTGTTATAGGTATAAGGGTATTACAGGTGCAGCCTTAGCCACCAAGGCTACAACCGCTAAGCGGACAATTGTATATTACAAGGAATAGCCTCACCTTCCTTCCTTCTTCTTCTTCTCTCTTTAGATTCAATCTAGCTTACTTTACCTGGACTGGCACCATGACCTCTGTGATCGTAACACAAGTAACTCCTTATCGTATATCTCGTAATTTCACTTAGCGAGTGTCATCTTTGTTATGGCTAAGTGCTAGTGCCATGGCTAGCGCTTACGGCTGCAACCTCACGTGATGGATAACATTGGTATCATGGATATTATGTTATCCATGCTATCCACGGGGATCCATGGAATATCAGGTGAGGATAACATTGGATATCATGGATATTATGTTATCCATGTTATCCACGGATATCCCTTTGGCACGACGCCACTATATAAGTAGATAGTATTTCCTTAGATAGGAGCTTCATGCTCAACTCAATATAGTATTCTTTACAATACTATAACGTGTTACTTGGAAAGCTTTTGTGTTTAATCCCCTGCCTCCTCTGTCAAGTCAACCTTATGCAAGAAACCTCTGTGTCTTCTATTGTTTAGAAGTCAGTATTACATCTAAGACATCAGCTTTTACATACACTGTTTTGTCTGGTCAAAGTGTCGTAGCACTAGTGCTTCTGTAATAGTCTTCTTAACTAGCTCAAAGGCTTCCTAGCAGGCTTGGTTCCACTCGAATATCTAACCCTTCTTCCTGAGATTTACGAGTGGTTTCAGCTCCGTGCTGGCATCGATGCACGGAAGGCAGAACGTACACGGAAAAAGGACCTACATGAATTTCAAAAAAGTAACCCAGACACGGAGCCACCAATTGGCTTACATAGAGAAATCATTGACCTGGACGTTACGCAGAAGAAACGTAAGGAGAAGGAGGAGGAGGACTGACTGTTAGCCATCGAGGAGAGTGGGTACATGAACTTTGCAGGCTTGGACTACAACATGATTCACGATGCAAGTGACGGTGGCAGTTATGATCAATCTCTACCTGACAATATTGATCCAAATATTTTTTAATTATTTAATTCTATAACTTATATATATTTACAGCATTGTTATGTTGTCAGTCGTGTTCATGGTCGGTCGTGTCGTGTCGCGAGTCCGCTCCCGAAGTGTCCCATAATCGCTTTCGCGTCCCAGTTCGCTACCGCCTCCAGGTGGTGGTTTGAGAACCAATGATTAGGCTAACATAACGAAGCGGCATAAGGCCCTAAGTAGGTCCTAGGCTAATGCAACCAATCACGAATTTTGACATTTAATAGCCAATCAATTATAGCATGTAAGATCTAACGAAGCAGCAGGGGCTGACCATAGTTTAGACTTTCTTTATCAATTTGGCTCGTTTTATGATTCTGGGGTTTTTGCTTACATAACTGCTTACAAATCCAGGGGTGTGTTGAGTAAATAAATGGCTATACGTGCGCACGGGTGTGGATTCACATTTTTAGTGTTGCGGTATAGTCCAGACTTGCGGACCTCATAGTCCACCCCTGTGCGCGCGTATGGAGGCGTGTACCAAAAGTCCTTGCCGGGCAGGGGTATAGCCTACCCCTGTCAAAATGAGCACACGATACTTGCACCTGTAGCTTCATAAAATGAGAATCAATTATAATAGTTAATAGTTCCTACGTGCCTTGCCATGTGTAGATATATCACTAACCCCTTCCTTATATCCATTTCCTCCTTTGAGTCTAATAACCTCTTGCATATGGCATAGAATCCTCTCAATCCACGCCTGTATTCTCCGTTGTTCAAGCTCCTCCCATGCCTTTTTCCACACGATTTCCGCAGTCTTCCGAGTTGTAGGAGGCGAATTACCTGGCCATAATAGCCATTGAATATCAAACCTATCAAGATAGCCTTTTGGCACTTTGACGCATGAGATGGTGCTTTATCTTCTTGTACAATAGTATTTGGCCTTTCCTTCTTACACTCTTGTGCAAATGGTAGAAGTAAAGGCTCAAGGATGCTTTTCGGTATCGCCATGCATCAATTCCTCCTTTTCCTTTCTCACGGGTCATTGCTCCTGTCTTTTTTGTAAACTTCCACTCTGGCTTCCTTCCTCTATAGTTCCGTAATCCAAGGCGACATATTCCATTTTCAAGTTCCCATTCCTCTTTGCATTGTGCTTCAATTGTATTATTAAATGCTTCGATTTCAATTGCTGCTTCTCTCTTCTCCTTTGCTGTCTCCTTTTTCCAAATGTGATATGGCCCCTTTTTATCGTATGTAAAACAGCTCCACCACATGAATTCCGACGCTCCGTGCCATCGAGAGCGAATAACAGATAGCTTGAATCTTTCATCTTTTGTCCTCCATACTTTAAATCCTCCACGTCGATGGCCAAGGACAATAGATGTTTCGTCTGTCCATATAACGTTTTTCCAATCCGTAAGAGTCCAATGTGCATATCGTAGAGCGAATTGTAGTCGTGCTTCTCTCATCGCTTTAGTTAATCCTGGTTTCCATGTTGGCTTTCGTTTTATCAGTTTATGCCGTTGTAGTACTCGAAAAGCAGTCATTGTAGACACACCATTTTCATAACCAATTGTTGCTGCTGTCTTCTCTCGAGAGTTCCGGTCCATTTTTATACTCTTTATAAGAGTCTCTTCGCCATTTGCACTTAGCTTCCGAGGGCATCCTGTTCGAGGGGCATCAATAAGATATTTATCGAGTAATTGCTTGTCGATATCTGGATTATATCCACGGCGGCGTGCTTCAGCCATGTAGTATCGCACTTGCCGCTCGGAAATTTTTGTATTCTCTTTAATTTGCTGATATGTAGCTCCATAAGCTCAGAGTCCTATAGCTTGAGCTCGCGTTGCAAGAGAGTATGAAGGCATATTTAATATCTGTATTATCTTCTACTCTACAAAATATGAATTGATGATGCCTATTTACTGACTTTACCCCTATTTTAGCCCCGAACGCTACATTCCTTGGCACTGTTAGCCCGGCAAGAACTTTTGGTACACGCCTCCGTATAGCCATTTATTTACTCAACACTCACCCCTGAACCCTCCCGGAACATAAATGACCCCCGGATCATGAGGGTTTCTGGTCACCCACAACAGAACAGAACAGGAAGCGGCTCTCTCTAGCCGAACAGTGGGCATAATAACGTTTAAGCGAACAGAAAACACGCAATGGCCGGGGTTCGAACTGTGAGTGCTGATGGGAGACTTCCCTGCGTAGGTCACCACTGTGAGGTCCGCAAGTCTGGACTATACCGCACACTAAAACTGTGAATCCACACCCGTGCGCGCGTATAGCCATTTATTTACTCAACAGCGGCAGCGGTTGGCCATAGTTTAGACTTTCTTTATCAATTTGGCTCGTTTTATGATTCTGGGGGTTTTGCTTACGTAACCGCTTACAAATCTAGGGGTGTCCGCGATGTTGTTCGCTTAGTATTCGGGACACCGGCGGTGTCTGTCCGTATACTGGAACTGTGACGCTTTATAGAGTCGTTAATTAATCGTCGTAACCAACTTTTCGCTTCGCTCAAGGTTGGAGGAAGCGATCCGCGCGCACGAGAAATGGAGGGGAAGCGAAGTGCGCGCACGAGAAAAATTGTAGTCCTAAGTACCTCCCTATAGTAAATTGTATGTAAAGGTACAAAATTTCACCATTTTAAAAAATTATCATTTCCTCATTCCCATGATCACTCCCATTCCCGCTCCCATTTCCACTCCCATTCTCATATTCGCCCTCACTTTCGAGGGTTTCTGGATCAGGAATTGGGACCTCTAATTCCGGAGGAATTGGGAGGCCTAATCCCTGAAGAGTAGCCAGGCTCTTCTTCCGGAAACGCTCTTCTTTCCGGGCCTTAATTCCAGCCTGGTGGAGCTGCTTCTGGGCCTGGTTTCTAGCCTGGCGAGCCTCCCGGGCTTCTTTGGCTGCGAGCTTCTGGGCCCGAAGCTCGGCTTTCTGGGCCCGAAGCTCGTGGGCTTCGGCAGCTACGAGCTCACCTCCGTTCTGAAGCCGGGCCTGGCTTCGGCTCGCCCGTTTCTTCGACTCCTCCACCTGCCGAGTGCCTTCGCTTATTTGGCACTAGGGATTTTTACTGTTATATAAGCACTTATTGCTCATGTCTCTTATTGATCTTTAGCTAGAAAATTATACACTACTTGGCCTTCTTGCAATTCCTCCTGCTTCGACTTACTTTGCATTCCCTTACTTCGAGTTGAACCACTTGGCCAACCTGTTAGTCTCACCACTTGACCCCTGTGGTATAAAGTCTATACTCTGGAGCCTGAACTACTATACCTTGTCCTACTGCTTCAAGCATCGAAGTCTTCACATTATATATCAGATACTTCTGCAGACTCAAAGGTCAGCCTCGGTTCGAACTGTCCTTACACCATAGCAAGCTGGACTTCTGCGCCAGGGGAGCTGTGAGCCTGGGATAAGGGGCTTGATGCCCCTGACTCCTCAGGTGCGTTCTCAAGTGCAGCCACTCCACTACGCTCACGCTCAAGGCTCGCAGCCGCTTCACTACAGGTCTGACGTGGCGGCATGTTTCCCCCTCTGGGCTATTCTTCCTAATCGTAGGAATGGTAGAGTATTCAGAATGTAAGAAAGCCTTGGCTGAATAGGGCAGTGGGAAGTCATGTTGTAGATAGTTACGTAGTCCACCTCTCTATTGATACGAAGACTGAACGCTGCCCTTCCGATTAGGCCCGCGTTACTACTATATACGTTCTCGTGCGAGGTAATCGAGGGAAGACCCTCCGCCTTGGCACTATAGCGCACGTGACAGGTCCTGCACGTGAGGCTACTTGTGACATTGTTGAGTACTAAATGTATATATTCCTGACTATGTAACCTATACTTGGCTTTACCGATAATCTGTATGGAGATCACGTGAGATCATGTGACTATTACAACACACCCCCCCCACGTATCCCCATAGGAGCCTCAAATTGTAATTGTAAGGATGCCTCCGTACTTAGATACTCGAAGAACCTGTCTCAGAACTGTTACGGTCACTACAAGCATGGAATCCGACTCGGTGGGGTTTCGAACCAGTAGAGGAAGACATAGCGAGTTACACTATAGTGGGGGACGGTAAGGGTGTAGGGTTCAGGGTCGATGCAGACCTGTTGTGGTGGAAGGTTCAGGGCTAGGGTTGGGATAACCGAGTCAGGCCCGTTTCAGGTACTTAAGGAAACAGACTCAACGGGGTTCCCCCTTCATCTTTTTTGTATCCTTCGTAGTAGACCTATAGGATAGCATCCATTTAGCCTCCGACTCGCACTCTCATATACTATTACTGTGAGCTGGGTGCCCTGTCTCCTTACAGTAATATGAGGAACTTGGGAAAAAAAGGGGTGGTTATACCTGGGCCGGTGATAAAAGTACGTCAGTCACGTATGCCCGATGATTCACATCTACACCTAGTGACTCAATTCCAATCGGAAAATAAATTGGCCACTTTGGTTCGGATCTTCCGTCTTTCTTCCATCTGCCCCTGCCTACCACACATACCCTATCCTTTCCCACAAATCCCCACACCCCACCATACTTCTCTCTTCTTGTCGGCAATTCCATACGAGACAAGATGCCTGCTGTTGGACAGGTCTTTGTGGATGCCAACATCCACATTTACCTTCCTCCTGCTGCCCGGGAGTCCCTACCCCGTCCTCTGCCTATATTGGCACCTCGGGTGTACACGACTGTCCCGTACGGGACCCCTGGGAATGTTTGCCTTGAACACCCACAAGAAAATGCAGGGTTCTACATCCAGGCAGCGGGAGAGAATGTCGATCAGGTCTCCCAGGTGAGATCAATGGGTTGTGAGCAGTGTGATGCTGCATACGTAGAAGAGGGATCTCAGCAGATTCCCTTCTTTACAGTATGCATATCCTTTGGGAATGTGCAGGGTGGTGCCTGTGCTTCCTGTGCCATGAAACACCAGGCTGCAGCCTGCTCTCTTCATGAGTACTTCCCTTCCTGTTGCCTTATGCACCTTTTAGCGTTCTTATGAGTCCGTACGAGCTAACACTTATAGATTCATCCCAAGATGATCGGGAGCCCACCCCTCCTCCGAAGGATGACACTCCTCGTCCTGGAGAACATGCTCGGACTCGGGCCCATGCGCGGAAGTTGGCGCTTGAGGCTGCGCAGAGAAATGGTGGTAGGAATGCTGTTTAAGTAGGGATTTGGATGTACGGACTTGTGGTGCTTGGGTTTTTCTTGTATAGATAGACAGAAATGACAATGGATTTCTTGGTGATTCTTGTGCCATTCTTGTGACAGTTTCGTACGTAAGTGTAAATGTATAAAAAGTCAGGGATTCTCCTGTTTTTATATGGTAAAAGTCGGGGATTTCCCTTGTTACCCCTGATTTCCCCCCTTTCGTTGAAATGGGTTTTTGTAACGCTGACTTCTAAATGATAGAAGACACAGAGGTTTCTTGCGTAAGGTTGACTTGACAGAGGAGGCAGGGGATTAGACACAAAGGCTTTCCAAGTAACACGTTACAGTATTGTAAAGAATACTATATTGAGTTGAGCATGAAGCTCCTATCTAAGGAAATACTATCTACTTATATAGTGGCGTCGTGCCTCATGGGTAATCTGGACAGTTGGCGGATAGCTCAACTATCCAATATCCACTAGATTCTGCAACTATCCATTAGCCCCATCACATGGCAGCCTACCCCGCTTGCCCCCTGTGACTCACACGTCACGTTACTAGGTCCTGGTCCTGTAACCATGACATCACGTTACCGTAACGTAAGTCGTGGCATAACGCGGGGGATGGCGTAACGCGGTGGAATTTTGAAGAGAACACAACAAATCTGTAAATTTAACTACAATCAATGATAATACATGATCCACTGTCACTCTTAGATTGTTTCCCTGCTTCTTCCTCAATATACTCGTCAATTTCAATGTCTGAGGAGGCGTTCTCATCCTTTGTTTTGCGCTTTTACTTACTTGGGTTATATGTCGCCTTTTCCGCCTCCATCACTGCATCACACAACTCTTGCGTAGAAACATGAATAACCCTTTTCCCCTTTGTACATACCGTATGTTGCTTTATAACTGATCAAAGGTTGTTGGCATTGAGTTGGTGGACAATGCTGCGTGCTCGAAGTTGCTCTGACGCAACTGTGAGTTTTTGGATGTACGTCCGCACTGGTGTTGACAGCACCCCACCACTATTAATCGTAGTTGTAAGGAGCGCATTTGCAGAGCGTAAGGTCATCCCATCTGGGGGGGAGCTGTTAATAAAGACTCGGTCAAAAATATCATACTGATGTGGTGTTTTTGGTCAGTCAGCCTCGACTGATGGTTCAGCATTGAGCAGCATATGCAATGCTGGCTGGGGATTAAAAGGAAACAAGCCAGCGCCACGGTATGCTGACTCAATGTTCTGATGGTTGCATACATCAAGCCGTGCCTGGATGTATGCCTCCATCCACTCATACTTCTGTATGCGCGCAAGTTGCGCTTGGTTGAGTGGGGAGAGCGCTGCTGTCAGACACTTTTTTAGCGGGCCGAATATCGCAACATCCAGTGGTTGTAGTAAGTGCGATGTATGAGGGGGAAGTATCAGAGATACAATATGGTTCTGCATGCAATGCGCAATGAAACTCCCGCTAATGTGTGAGTCGTGGCCATCACATATAAGAAGCCGGTGCTGACCATCTGCTTTTGTACGTGTTGTTGGCTCGAAGATGCGTTTTAACCACTCCAACCCATGGAGGTTGCTTGTCGAGCCTTTCGTATTCACAGAGAAGAACCACTGGTCGATGACTGCGGGCGGAATCCATGATTGGAAAACGTTCTTGCCCTTAAAGATCCCGACTGGTGGGAGGATGGTTCCATCTGCGCAGATGCACTCAACCATCGAAACCCATTCCTGACGGCCAGGATGCGCTTGATGCTTCGTACGAAGCGTTGAATCAAGTATAATTCGAGTAGATTCCATTGTCCCAATCGAAAATCCGGATTCATCCATGTTATATGTGTTCTCTTGCGTGATTCCAAACTCTTGAACCATCTTGGTGTCATACTGACATTCGTTGCACTCAGTTTGCTATCAAACTCAAGAGCAAACTTGGAAATCTCCTCCTCAAACCTACAAGTCACTATACATATTTTGGCTTATCACACCAACAACAAGAGCAATACTACTCAACGATTGCTACAACCATCTATGATTCATTACACGTCATCACTCCTAGCTTCTTCAGTGTATCTGAAAAGTCGCGGAACCATAGGAGTGGTGACCGTCGGAGTCCATATAAGGCTCTGTTAAGTTTCTAGCATGTCCTTGCTCCTCATAACCATCAGCACACCGTACGTAGACCTCCTCGTCAATTCGGCTGTTTGTAAAGGCGTTTACTGCATCTAATTGTTCAGTATCCAAATCGAAGTAGGCTGTAATAGCCATTAAAGCTCGAAAGGTCTTTGAACCAAGTGTTGCTGCGTATGTCTCATCATGTATTGAATAGCGTTGTAGGTTCCCTCTTACTACAAGTCTAGCCTTGTATTTGACAAGGTAGCCATTATCGTTAAATTTGTAGGTAAATACTCACATTAGTGGAATAACAAAACTCCATACAGTGCTGTCTGGCATCAATTTAAAGGTGTCTTGCTTCCGAAGGTCTGTTATTTCCTTTTCCGCCGCAGCTTTGAAACCAAGCCTATGAGGGTGGTTTGAAGCTGGTTCCAATACTTCAGAGCAGCAGGGAGCTCCGTACGATGTATCTTACGTTTCTGGAACTCTGTACCAACGATGAAAGCTTGGTGCTGGCTTATCCTTGCTTCTGGGTGTGCAATGGTTGCAAGGTAGATGTCGTGTCTCCGTACGTTGTCTTCTGAACGCTCTGGTGTCATTTCAGGTGTCTGGAGTTGAGGCTCTTCATGTTGGACCTCTATCTCCTTTTGAGGTTCTACCTCTACTGCTTCCTCTTGTTGAAGAGCTGTATCTGTTGTTTCTGCCTCGTACGGAGTTGATGTTTCTTGTAGAGGTTGTAGAGCTGCGCGCTCCTCTTCATATTCCTCTCCTTCCTTTTCTAAAAGGTCAGGAAGTTCAATAACCTGGACTGTCTTTTGGAGCTCCAATTCTATAACTGTAGCTTTGTACGATGGATCATAAGTAACGTCCCTGGTTACTATAACCCTCTTAATATTTGGAACCCATATTCTAAAGATGTTTGTAGAGTTGTAGCCAATAGCCTATTTGGGCATTCCTCTCTATCCTCTTTAGCTTTGGTTGCTTAAGGAGGAGTGCATAGGCTCTACATCCATAGGCGCGGATATGAGAGAGTAAGGGCTTAGTAAGCTCTGGCTTTTGAAGCTGCGAGGGTAGGGACTGGAGTAGAAGTCCGTACGGAGTCTCATCATTAATGACAGATGATGGAGACCGGTTTATAAGGTAACCTGCAGTCCGAAATTTTTCAGGCCACATTCCTTGTGGTAGGTTGTCTGCTTCCTTTAAAGCTCGTGAGCGTGTGATTATCGTACGGCCTGAACGTTCGATTCCACCATTTGGTTTGGCAGTGTATGGGGGTGTAAGCTGCACTTCGTATCCTTCATCTGCAATCCATGCATCCCATTCATCTCCAAGTGATCTCTCACCATCAAGGAAGAAGATCTTTACCTTATAACCCCATCGTCTCCATACGTAGCTTACAAAGTCCTTAATTGAATGTAGGACTGTGCCTTGCCTCTTGTCTTTAATGGTGTAGACATGGTTTATGCGGCAGAAATCACACTGTAAGTGTAGGGCCTGTGTGCTACCATCGTACGCTTCTGGCATCTGGATAAGGTCTAGGTGCACCTTCTCATAAGGGATCTGTGACCGTGGTGTAGATCTTCGGGACATCGTTTTTGTAGCATGGGTAAGGTGGCAGACTTCGCAGTTAGTGTCGTACGAATCCATGTCTGTGACAATAACCCCTTGGGTCTTCTTGTAATGGTGGGTGCACCAGATGTGAGAATCTAGCCACCCAAGGAAGGGATGATTTTACTAAGACAACACACTGTCTTAGGAAACAGAGCCAAAGGGTTGTAGCTTAGACTATTCCACAACGCAGCAATCAGGTGTGTGATGTAGTGAAGTTGTTCAGACAAGTTGCAACAAATGTTGAGTCTGGGAACTCAGGGGTAAGTCAGAGGTTAACACCTCACTGACTTTTCAGAAACAAGGAGTAACAAGATGAATGCTTGGAAGCTTGTAAAAGACGGGGAAGTATGTGATAGTCGATTTACTGTATTGTCTGCTTGCCCTTTCTTAAGGAAAGGGCAATCCTATTTATGCCAAAGGAGTGTAGTTCTCTCATTTTCCATGACTTTCCATGACTAACCAGGCTTGGTAAATGTATTAGAAATCAAGTGCGACCCACAACTAGCTTGCTAATCATGTAGTGAACGTAAGAGAATCCCATAGAACCATCCAGTGTTCGGCAGATACTACCCAGGTAGTATCTGGGTCCTCGCCAGGTAAGGTAAGTATCTGAGCGACTTTGCTCAGGTAAGGTAGGTATTTACAGATACTTTAGCAGGTAGTTGAGCCTCAATTCCGTATACAAAAATGACGCTTTTGATATTTGAAATAGATAATGATATGTAACTAGAATATGTAACTAGAAAAGTGAAACTCGTGACAAATATAATAATAAAATAGACAGCCCCTATTCCTATTCTTCTGCCTCATCATCTGCATCATCACCGTCGCTGTCGGCATCTGGTAAATAACCCCAATTCCGTAAGCAAAGCAGATATCTAATTGTCGATGGCGACAATCTATTCCTTTTCTTAGTAATGATATCGCTACCATTGCTAAATACCCGTTCTGATGGTGCTGATGTCGCAGGAATTGCAAGATGGTCTCGAGCAACTTGAGCAATTATTGGATATTGATATTGCTTTGCAGACCAATATTTGAGAATATCAGTATGCTCACCAGGCCGTGGTTCAAGCATCCATCGTTTCCATTCTGGTTCTTCAAATGATATACCCTCTGATGCAAATAAATCTTCATCAGAATCTGGTTCTTGCACTCTAGTATTTGCATTTCCTAATGCATCTGCAAGAGCTGTTTCACGTTCAATACGCTCTGTATCAAGATGATATTGCCGTGTCTTATATGTTCTACAAACATCTTCAAACTGTGCTCTTGCCCGTGTGATTCGTACATGATCTGTACTATCTGGATATATCTTTTTAAACACTGTATGGTTCATCCGTGGATCGCAAATTGTAGCTACAGCTGAGTGCTTACATTGCTGATTTGTTGCAAGAGTATAATACGCGTGAAGCTTTTGATAAGCTACTGTGCATGCAATACCAATTGCTGAGTGCTCGCCAACTTCTTGTTGCATCTTCTTAACTTTATTTATCATTTTAAGATAAAGTGGAATAGCAAAGTTAAGTGACGGATATGTATCACTTTGTAGCCGTTTTGATGGTTTGAGAAATATTAAGAACAGTCGTTCAAGATCTTTAATAACAGCCCAATCTCCTGTAGTTAATGCAATATCTTTCATACTAATATCAAGCTGTTGTGTTATGCATACTGCTGTGATTGGTATTTGGAGTTTTAATGCTGTATCAAGCATACGATGTGTTGAATTCCATCGTACTGGCATATCAAGTGATAGTTGCTGTGGTTTTAAACCTATAGCTTTGACTTGTCGTTGTAAAGCATCCTTCCATGCTCGTCGATTACGAAAGACATAGATATGTCTTCGTAGCTTTGCAAGAGCATTCATGACTTCCACATGACTATCTCTACTAAATGGAATCCGAGCTGCACCTTGCTCACACCGGTATGTCTCTGTCTCTACATCTGGTTCTGCTTTTAAACTCGTAAGAGCGGCTTGAACTGCGAGATTTATGATATGTGCAATACACCGGACATTGCCTTCTTTGACAGTAAATGTCCAAGGTTGTTGAGTTGATGTTTGGGCGTTGCTAGCCAATTTCTCATATTCTGAGAGCATCACAGTATTTGATGATGCGTTGTCTCGGGTGCATGTAAAGATAGCGCCTGTAATAGCTATACTATCTGTTACAGCTGCTAATTGCTGAGCTAAGTATTCACCGCTATGAATAGGCTCTTGAAGATGTATCACATCAAGCAATTTTGATTTCTGCTGCCATTTATCATTAATCCAATGAGCGGTAACAGCAGCATACTCTGTATAGTTCCGTGCAGACCATGCATCTGTCGTTATGGATATCCGGCCTCCATGTATAATATGAGAATGGAGTTCAAGCTGTAGTATGCCTCGGTGATATGAGAATTGGCGTTGTAGTTCTCGGTGCAATGTTCTTGACGAAAGTGATAACACAGATGGACTTAAGAACCGTACTAATTGACGATATGAATAGCTTTCGATAATGCGTAAAGACAGGTTATTAGATACTATAAACGATAGCACTAACTCTCTATATTTGGCTGGATTGTTTGTTGGTCTTGATTCATGGGTCGCTGGTCTCTGAGGCTCAAAAAATGATGATGTGCTGCTAGATTGACTTGAAGGCGCTGTATTCTTGTGTTTAAGAGCATCATAGATTCCTTTATGCTTAAGACTATAGTGTTTCCAAAGATTGCCAGTTGAAGCAGCAGCTTGAGCATGGGTTTGAGCTGCGGGCGAGTATCCGCAATTAGGCTGCATACAGCATACTTTGATAGTTAGCGGGTTGCTCTCAAGTAGTATTCTTGAATATAGTTCCTTCGTGAACAGCAGCGACTGTGTTGGCGGTAGCATTTGGCTAGGCGGGTGTAGACGGACAGGAATTGGATTTGATTGCTGAAAAGGGGTAAAAAGCCCTGGTAGGGCTGGCTCATCGTGAGGATTATAGCCATCAAGGTCCGTCGGCACGTCTGACAACGGAGAGTCACTCATTTTCACGGCAATTATCACCATATCAAGCATGAAGACGAGTATTTCAACGTTAGCATTTGTGCGGCTTGGCTACACTTGGCAATACTTGGCATGTATCTGGGTAAGTATCTGAAAATACCGGGATACTCAGGTATTTTGAGAATGAGCCCAGGTAGGTAATTACCCAGGTAATTACCTGAACACCACAGGTAATCAGGTATCTGTGCCGCACACTGGAACCATCTCTTGGGTTCCTAGCCTATAGGAAGTGAAAAGGAGGTCCAAGGTCAGAGTACCTATAGATAAATTATGTCATAACTTAACCAATCTTGTGGGTAACTAAGGAGCGATGACGTGTAATGAGTCATAGAGGGTTGTAGAAGCTTCTAGAGCTATCGTTCATGTTCCTAGGCCTCTAGTTGGTAGAGATATGCCATGTGGTAGTATTGGCCCACCCCCTTAAGGAGGAGATTTTCTTAATAACTTGTTCAATGAGTGTTCAAATGATATGCCGTGATGTATGTAGCATAAACAGATGTAGTAGAAGAGTTTGCAGCAATCGTTGAGTAGTATTGCTTCTGTTGTTGGTGTGATAAGCCAAGATATGTATGATGACTTGTAGGTTTGAGGAGGAGATTTCTAAGTTTGCTCTTGAGTTTGATAGCAAACTGAGTGCAATGAATGTCAGTATGACACTGTATCAAAATTCTGGATTGCTTGTTGAATTGCACGTCGGTGCCAATGTTTATATTGTGCAAACACAGTAACATCTAGCGGTTGTAGAATATGCGTAAGATGAGACGGAAACACATGTAAGTGTATATTGTGTTGATGTGCAAGTATTATAAACTCTGGAACTTCATGTGAGATATGAGAGTCCATTATTAACAATTTCGTTCTTATAGACGGTGTATGTTGAATAAAATGCTGTATATATTCCATTGCAAGCTCAGAGTTTGTATATCCGGAATCGGATACTGCAACTTTCTTATCACCATGTAGATTGTCATGGTACCAACTTTCCATGTGTAATTTTCCTTGTATAATAAGGAACGGTGGTGGAAGCAGCTGAAATTGTCTCTATAACTGTAAGACTTTGTCTGTTCTCTGGAGCTTGTATATAAAGCTATAAATATTAGAATAATATAAAGTAAGATAAGTAGAAACAACTTACCTCCTTTACTGTAGATGGTACCAACACATGTTCACCAGTGCTCATTCCTACACGGAATCCAACTTCATCAAAGTTGTAGATATCACCCGCAGTAATATCTAGTTGATTACACACATCTTTAAATTCATCAAACCATTCTTTAATAGCTGATACTTCATGAGATGCAACCCGTGCTGCTTCAATTGGCCGGGTTTTTATTGTATGGAAGTTGTGTTGTTGTGTCTTAATCCATGTCTGGAACCACCGTTGTGACGGTGGTGCACACGTTGGAGTTTCTGCTGCACGTAGTTGGCAGATGGCACTGAACACCATAGGCTTAGTTGCACCGTACCCATTTTCGTATGAGCGTTGGATGTATCTTTGTATAGCTGTAACTTGTAGATCAGACAGTACTCTGTTCTGGCCTCCGCGTGGCACAGCGGTGCGTTGTGGTGATGCGCGTCGTTGTTGTAGTCGTATAGTCCGGAGTGTACTTGGGTTTACTCTGTACATCCGTGCATGGTTGCGATTCTACCTATCTATCAAAGGACGAGTTCTCATTGCCAACTCTCTTCTCTGTTGGGTTTTCATTTAAAAATTCAATGGCATTTAAAAGAGCTTCATTTTTATTTATTTCAACTACCGGCATAGTTGTGGTTGTAGTTGTGCTCGTTGTCAGTCGTGTTAATGGTCGGTCGTGTCGCGTCGCGAGTCCGCTCCCGAAGTGTCCCATAATCGCTTTCGCGTCCCAGTTCGCTTTCGCCAACCGCCTCCAGGCGGTGGTTTGAGAACCAACGATTATCGAGTTTTTGCCCATATATTTTAGCTGCCTACAATGATATCGACTTACTGCGACTCGACTGTAACATACAAATTGTGAAACCGCGCATTTCACTGCCCCTCATTTCTCAACCACACATCTCGCTTCCTCCAACCTTGAGCGAAGCGAAAAGTTTGGTCATGGCGATTACGAGCTGTTCAATTGAAGTATCTTTTCATATAAATTACTATGTAATGGTACATACAAATTTTGGTGGTTGCGAACGCTCTTTTGCTTACCCCGAACCTATGCAATAGGGTCGGTTCCGACGATTAATTGATTACTTTACTCCTACTTATGGTTGCGCCGGCCAACTCGCGAGCTGGAAAACTCACGGTGGGGCCGGAACATATATATTAAAGACCTCATTAATGAAAAGGGTAGATTTGACGGGCTTATATGCAAACTACGTCGGGAGGAAGACTAGAGGGAGAACGACTCGATCAGTTCTTAACTGCATATGTCTCCATCATAGTCTCGAGGTGCTCCACCTCGACTATTTTAGCCATTTCCTTAGTCTGGGCTCCTCTGATCTTGACAAGAGATTCTTCACTGGGATGATAATGAAGATCTTTGAATGCTCCAGTGCGGTCTAAAACGGTGCGGGCACGCAGATAGGGATCCAGCTGCCAGTAATTGGAGCGCAGCCGCTCAATAAAGTCAGATCTCTGATCCTTGCATGCGGCGATCTCTGCCTCGTCTTTGGAAGTAGTCGCCGCGATCCAAGCTGAGGTGGCGAGAAGTAAGCTGTCACCGAGCCTCTGTCGCTCGGTCAAGAGAACATCTCGAGTCGCGGTATCTTTCATCTTATCGTTCTCGTTCGGAGTAGGCTCGAAGTACTTGTATGCCCAGTTGTTATCGCCGCCGAGTTCTTGCACGATTTGCTCACGGGAAATAAACTTCTCGAGGTCTGCAGCGTTATTCGTGAAGTAGATTTTGGAGGCGATGACAGGGTCCAACCATCCTTTGATGAGCCTCCAAATTCCTGTGGGTCGAAAGAAGGGTTAGAATTTGTCAACGCTGGTCTTGAACTGCAATGCGGTCCTAAGATTCATGGCAAGGATGTGGAATGCAGACCAGAGAAAACCCACGGAGCCTTGTGGATGAGCAATACGCCCAACGACTCGGGATAGTTTGTTTCCAAACATTTAATGATGAATTTGACAGGAGGGTATTCCTGTAGCCACTCCTTCCTCTCGAAAGAAACGGGAGGAAGAAGAACAATAGTCAGTATTTATCGGTGTTTCCAAAATGTTGAGGTGAGGAGCAAGACAAGAACTTACCATGTTCGAAAGCGAAAACCCTGTCATATCGAAAACAACTGCCTGTAAGTCCATCAGTGAGTCCTGGCTCTGTCTCGTCTCCCGGAATAAGTGTGCAAAGGACCTCGCCAGGATGATGCATAAAAGCGGAGCTTAACACGTACCGCCATTTCCGCTGGGTCAACCATCATGAGCCGCACAGATTCAATAAAATGAACGATATACCGTTCCATCGTCTCTTCGCTTTGCTCGCCGGGTCGGTGGAGACGGACCCTCACTACGCATATTGGCCGGCCAACTCTGTCAACGCCGTGAATGAAACTTTTACCCATCCGTACCTGTGCAAGGAAATCGTGGCCGTTCTTCTCCTTGCTGCCATTGGACGTGCTCTGGGAGAGTTGCAGTGCCTGTAGCTCGCCCTCAGCCATCAGCTGATCCACATTCATCACCTTCGTTCGCCACTCAATTACACCCATCATCATGTTGAACGCCTTGATGACATCCCATTTGCGTGCCCGCAGGAAGCGAAGCAGGAAGGCGTCGGGGTGGTCGTGCCGAATTGTGTTCAGGAAATCCATGCGCAGCAGGCACGAGGCCTTGCCAAACGGAACCTCCTGGCTCAAAATTCTCGTTTCGCCAGAGGGGTTGCTACTGAGTGAAGAGTGTTTTCCATGCTGGTGTTGTACTGGGTCCTGAGAATCGGCACCATTTGCAGAGGAGACTATTAATGATTCGTGGGTGTCACTGGCCTTCAGTATTATCGTCCATAGTTGCTGCAGCTTTACTTCTTGGTCTACAGAGAGGTAGCCAACAAATCCGGAGCCTTTTTCGACAGTAGCCATAGCGAATTTCAGATGTTTGGGGCGCTTCTCTCCTTTGCTTGGAAATTAAACAGCGCGGAAGAAGATCTCGTCTATACCCCACGAACTTTGTTTTGAGGTTTTGCGTCCTATAAGCCAGGCATTGCGTCAGACTTTTATGTCGATCAACATGATGTACCCCGCCTCTATTCGCAACGCACTTATCTTTGTGCCGAGGCTTCTACCACACGACAACCGCACGAGTTTCACGCTTATTACCTACGTCTCTGCAGGATATTACCACACGTCATGTGCCTTTCGTTATCGTCGGGCCTTACCAAGTAGAACATGGATTGCGTTTCCCCGCGCTCATAAAACCGGGTCATCATCGCACTACGCTTGTCGCCCACTTGGCGTATGGTTTGGCATATGTCAAGTGGGTGTACAAAATAGCATTCATGTCACAAAGGGTAGTAATAATAAATGTGTCGATATGTGGACACAATAGCCACATATCGACACATATTACTACTACTGAATATTAAAATTCGGTGGGGCAATCAATGGGTATTCGTACTCAGCACCGATCCATGATATTATACAGGAGTGACGCAAAGTAGCGAATCAATATCCAGCTGAAACAGAGGCTATTGATCAATTCGACGTATATATAGTGCCTACTCCATTTTTCCATCGACTGAACCTACAGTGTTATCGCGCCTCAGGATGATTGACCTCAGTCAAGGACTCGGTGCCTAGGTGGCCCAGCATACAAATACAACCACTACTATTGGAATACCACAAGAGATAGGCCAAGATCCTGCACTGTGACCCCGGTGACAATCAAGAGAATAAGTTCGTGATCAACCTTGAGCTTCGCTCAAGGTTGGTCACGACGATATAGTACCCCACCGTCCCCTCCTTTTCTTTTAGGAATAGTGGTTCCACCCCCATATACCCCGCAGCCCTAGCTTAATCGGGCACGCAAATCGATATTATTTTCACGTGCCCCGCAAATTACCGAGCCCCTCACCTTCCATGAGCTACCTAGGCATTATTGAGGATACAGGTCAGGGGGAACACTAGGATAAACTCGAGATGAATTGCCAAGGCTCGCTTAAACGGCACCCACCACCAACAACCTCATCCGACTCAGCTTCACCTACGCCCATTCTGTGCCGGGAATCACGATGAGGTACGGAGGAAGCGTTCAAAAGTTTTGTCCCACGCTAGGAAACGCCACAGTTCACAATTTAGTTGCAGACTCGATTTGTCGAGTGGTAATTGTAGCAAGCTCTATATGACGTTTAATAAAGTGTTGGATCCATTCTTTGCCAATTGGCGGGTATCGTGCATTTCTTCCGCCAATTCCTTTATTAGCTGGTGTCTAATAGGGCGTCCTATCGATGAGCATTGGCAAATCCACTTAACCAAGGTACTCTCTTCAACTGTAGATAAAAGTTGTTGGTTTCGTCGTGCTTGCACTCGAGAATAGCCTCCTGACACGCGATGTGTCAAAGTCATCCGATTAACTTGAAAGTGTTGTACAGTATTTGCTTAGTCACCAGAAACACGATTAGGCGAGGCAGGATCATTATGGCCTGAGCTCCAACAGTAGATAGAAGAATAACATCATCATCGCCTCATATTGATACGGCCCATACCTGGATGCGTGACAAACTGGGGGTCTTGCCCGAGATTCACCTTTGAGTGAATGGTATGGGCCGTAGGCAATTGAAGCTGAAGACATCCAGAAAACCAGCAGCACACCGGCCTCAGTGAACGCAACAGCAAACCTATTGAAGAAGCCCACAGATCACCAGCAGCACTCAGAACACCGGCCATAGCGTCACAGAACACCAAATTGGAAGTAGGCGGTTGTTGGGAGTCCCAACGAGAAATCCGGCAGAATTTGGAAGCTTTTCCGCGAGAAAATCGGGGGCATGAAATCTATTTGTGTGTCCTTGCCATACATTATTGTTTTCGAAGCATTTGGGAATGGAAGGAGCGACTTCAAATGGGTCGCCAAATCGGGAGGCGGTCAGAGGTAGGCCCACTTGAGAGGGCCAATCAGAGGCTACGGATGGTCACCAGACCCCAAGTCGGAAGGTGCAGGGGTGCGAAGCGAGGTCCTCAAGCTCAGTGTTTCGCCCATCTTTCTTCTTCAACTTCTTCATCTTCTTCATCATCGGTCTCAGAATACAGCTCAAGGTCTTACGGGCGGTGTTCAGGTCAGTGTGAGCTTCAAAGTGTCAGAAAAGTTCTTCTTGTTCGAAAATCGTGTGTTAGAAGGTGTTTGAAGCCTCAGGGGAGGTGTGAGCACTTGAAGGCTGTGAGAACACTGTTGTCTGTACTCAAAACAGTGAGGGAGTGTTTGAAGTGTGTGAGAGAAAGGGAGTGTTTGAAGTGTGTGAGAGAAAGTGAGTCTTCGGAGTGTGTGAGGAGAGGTACGGCAAGGTTTCCAGTTCCTCTACAGGCTTATACGAGCGAAGGAAGGTTGTCAGGAAGGTGTGAGTGTGCGGAGTACATGGAAGGGAGTCTCCCGGATCAAGAACCGGTCTGGGATTTCTCAGGGTATAGGGAAAGTGAAGAGTTGAGCGTGTCAGAATCCCACGAAGACGCTAGTCTTGAAGAACTGAGTCGCGTCTTGATTGATCCATTCACAATGTCAGGATTTGGAGCTGGAACACCGGCCACAGTCAGCAACGGGCCGACCCAGGATGTCAAGGCCTTCGTGGATACTATCTCATGGAAGCATACCATCTCTCGGTCGGATTATGAGAAGATGTCCCCAGACCTCAATGGGGAGCTAGATGAATGCCTTGTGCTTTATCTGTTCTCCAAATTGGACTGCACGTTGGTGGACAAATCTTGCGGAAGATCAGAAGGCGAATTATAAGAGAGTCACGACGCTCCTCATTGCGCGATACGGAAGGGATGAGGTCCGTCAGCGCCGTTCCCTGCACCAACGCGTTGCAGCTGAGCTGAACAATTTGCACCAACGTGGGAGGAGTATTGCTGAGTATGTCGCGGAGGCGAAGGACATACACACGAGAATTGGGGCCGATCAAGAGCAGACCTTGTCGGATAACTTTGTTAACAATATGACCGATCCCGGCTTCGCCAACATCCTCAGAGCTCTCACGTCGAGGGAAGATTTGTCGTTTCTGCAGATTCTTGACACTGTCATCGAGATGCAAGGACCGACATACGTTGAGAAAAAGCCGGCTCACGAAGAAACTCTCAAAGAGTCAAAGAATGCAAACCGCCTCATGAGAACAATGGCGAACGTGATGGAGAGATCCCAAGGCCAACGTTCCCGAGGAAATCAAGCACCCTACAGTGCTCAGAGGCAGATTGTGGAATACAGGCCACAACAAGTGCCCCTTGAATACCAAGGCCCTCTGCCGCAATTTCAAGTGCAGCATTTTGAACAGCAGCAGCAGCAGAGGATCACCAGTCAACCGAATATCCGCCAAACTGAGTCATATGCTGCCCCTCCTCCACAGTATCAGCAATTACACCAACTTCAGCAACAGCAACAAAGTGGAGCCCGGAAGCAATGGGGAGGATCTGCGAACCAAGGTCAGAGTCACTCTGCTGAACCTAATGGGGGAGGGTATCGACCCGGAGGTGGGAAAATCCACGCGCAATGCTTCAAATGCGCAGAATTCGGTCATTACGCTCCGGATTGTACAAACATGCCAGCGTCAGAAGAAGTGCAGCAAGCTGCAAGGGATTTCGCGAATCAGAAGAGAACTGCAGCCATCCAGAGGGCCTCAAGCAATTCCATGAATGCTGGACCGCAAGGCCGCATGGATGCACTGAACAAATTTGGCCAAGGGCAAGGGAGGATCACGGAAGTTTCAGCAGTTCAAGGTGCAAAGACGTGGGCAATCCATGATGCCCAAATGGCTGCAGCAACCAATGGAGTGCTGGGCCAGGGGCAAAGACATCAGGATACTGTGGGAATGTATGATCAGGAGTCTGACTTCTCACGGGTCAGGAATACTACGTTCAGTGGGAGTGTCTCTGTTTTCCAGGAACCCTACGTCTCAAATGCTACGGTGTCATGCCGGGAGTGAGCGCTTTCGCTCACTTTGTTGACGACGACGCTGGCGGAGCGGACACTCTGGAGAATCTTGTTCACTTTTTGCATCACTTCTATTTTCCCCGGTTGGCCTGGGCCAAACTTCGACTAAACCCTGAGAAGGCTCGATTTGGCAGTGCGAATGTCCGCATCCTTGGCCATGCCCGCACCACTCATGGACTGCGGCCGTCTGCTGACAAAATCGCAGCATTCCGTGATTGGCCGGTACCTGTTGAACCCCTGGATTTGGAACGGTTTCTCGCGACTATCCCCTTCTTGAAGTCTTATGTTCCGGGAAGAGCAGACTTGTGCCAGAAACTCAAGACTGCTATCATCACGGAGCCTGGGACAGTGAAAAATAAGAAGGGCAAGGTTGTTAACCGGAAGCTGGCTGTTGGTCTGAATTGGACTCCAGAACATGACCGCATCTTCGCCCAACTCAAGCAGGCAGTTTGCGAGACTTGCGTGGTCTCTGGGGATGAGAACAAGCAATATCATTTGGCCACCGATGCGAGTAAGACCGGTCTCGGAGGAGTTCTTTACCAATTATGCGACAACAAGCCGTATGTCGTTTGCTTCCTTTCTTACCAACTCACTGCCACTCAGAGCTTATGGCACACCACTGAACGGGAATCATTCGCGGTATTTAAGTGTCTGCAAGAGTGTGACTGGTTGCTTTTAGGATCCAAATTCCCAGTTAGAGTTTATACAGACCATTCAGCCCTCTTGTCTCTTATGAAATCGGATGACCCTCACGGACATATTGCCCACTGGCAACTTTTCTTGTCTCGCTTCAATCTCGAGTACATCCATGTACCCGGGCGAGAACTGGCCGTTGCGGATGGGTTATCGAGATTTAACAAGGTTACATCCTCCTCTGTCACGTCAGCAAACACCTTCCTCTCTCCTGCGGATCTTGGTTATGACTCCGAAGAAGAATGTGACCTGCACGCTCTCGCTGTGGAACTCCGGCCGCAACACAAATGGCCGCCTGATTACGCCCCATTAGACCCCGAAGACCTTGGTGCTCAAGATATTCTCAAGGGTTGGGAACGTTGGGTTGAAGATCCGTGGTATGGCGACATTGTGAAGTACAAAGCAACCAATGCGCTCCCTCTCCAGTCGGAGATGACTTCTGCTGAGCATCGCAACCTTCGTCGTCTCGCTCTCAAATTTGTCTTATGGGATTCTACTGCTGGCCCTAGATTGATATACATTGAAAAGGATGGTTCTCGCTCTCGATGCATTCAAAAGGAGAATGTTGAAATCGAATTGCGGGCATTACACACTCTACACGGTCATTTTGCGGCTGGTATTCTGCAGAAGGAAGTGGTAGGAAAAGCATATTGGCCTTCTAGGATGCGGGACATTGACAAATATTGTAAGTCTTGTCCAGCTTGTCAAGCTGTTGGTCCGCTACGCCCAAGTGTCGGGTTGAATCCTATTTTTGAAATGACTCCGTTCGATTTACTCGGTATGGATTTTCTCGGACCAATATTTCCTAGGTCTCGCAAGGGGAATGCGTACATCCTGCTCTCAGTTGAATACATGACTCGATGCCTAATGGCCAAGCCGTCTGCGCGTGCGAAATCATCTACCGTCGTCTCCTTTATTGACGACACCATATGTACCCCATTCGGAACTCCTGTCTCTATGTACTTCGATAATGGGAAACATTTCACGTCTGATCAAACCATGGGACATCTTAAGTCGTGTGGCATACAGGCCGTAACGGCACCGATCTCTCATCCTTCATCTGTTGGCCTCGCGGAAAGGTACGTGCAGATGATCTTTTCTGACTACCGCAAAATTCTTCAACAGCAACCCGAATTGATATATGAGTGGGATGACCTACTCCCCCACGTTGTGAACATCATCAATACTAGAAAGGTATCTGTCTACGGTGTCTCCCCAGCTGAGCTGCTCTTCGGATTCAAGCCTCGATTTGTCCCAGGAGATTTGTCGATTGATGAGGAAATTCGTGCTGAACTGGTTGCCCAGCCACAATTCCTCCCGGCCTTTGATCAAGAGCCGAATGTCTCTGCGGTCGGTGTTCGCCTCGCCAAACTTGATGAACTCCGCGACACTGCCACCCAAATCCGTCTTCGCCGTCAACTCAAACAAGCTGAGGAGACTTCTGTTTGTAATTGCAACTGGTGTTTTGTCTGCGAAACACGCTGTGAGAATTATTTCCGCAACATCTCCAAATGGTATCCGTGAGAATATCTGTTTGTAATTGCAACTGGTGTTTTGTCTGCGAAACACGCTGTGAGAATTATTTCCGCAACATCTCCAAATGGTATCCGTGAGAATAGCATTCTACGTTGGAAGGAAATCTGTTTGTAATTGCAACTGGTGATTTGTCCGCGAAACACGCTGTGAGAATCATCCGTTTAGTAATTCATCAGCTGCTGCGTCTGCGGCAAGGACAGTTCGAACATGGCCCTCAAATGTTAGTTATGTAACATCTCTGAATGGTATCCGTGAGAATATCGTTCTATGTTGGCGGGAAATCTGTTTGTAATTGCAACTGTAACAACCCTGATTTATGTGCCATGTCGGGAAGGTGCGTTGTATGTCATGCTAGAGTTGTGCTGTATCGACTCTGTTTAGGGTGCGAAACCAGGGTTTGCTTTGTTCGCTTTGAGGTACATTAGTTGTGGTCCGAGTGGACTCCGAATCCCATCCGTGACACGTTCGGGTTGAACTTTGCTTTGTTTGCTCTGGGGTACATTCCTGGTGGTCCGAGTGGACTCCGAATCGCAACCGCGAAGCATCCGGGTTCAACTGTCCTAGGTATGAAAGGAGAAGTGGCTGCGCTAACCCGATTCAGAGTTCATTATTGTAAGCAAGAGTATGAGTATGTAGCCGTGCCCACTTCTTCTTGTTATCTCCAAACAACAACACCAGCGACTGTCCATCCGAGAACAGTAAGTGACCCCTTCTTATGGATTGTGTGGCAGGTGCTAATCAATTGGATAGAATATTTCCAATCCACGATAACGAGTAGGTGATGGGAGCGCATTGGCGCGTGGGTCATAACGTGTGCTGGGCTGACGGGATTCACAGAATTCCAACTTGACGCTGCCGATTCTGACTCCCACCGGAGCTTTGTCAGGTGCATTCCGTGTCCTCTGCCTGCGCTGCCTTCGGGCCAAAGCTCGTGGCGTCAAGGATCACGATTGTGTCCTGTCCCCCGCCTCCTCTAAGTGCGAGTACTGCACGGCGCAGCACTCCACTTGCATTCCAGTGAGTTCCCTTGTGGTGTTCTGTCTCTGTTCGCTTTTGCTAACTGTTTGGATAGCTGCCCTGGTTCCTCGACGAGGAGTACCGTGTTCTTGTCACCGCAGAAGCGGCAGATCCTTGGGACCTTGCCGCCATAAAAGCCGCTGCCGCAGAGGCAAACTGGATGGCCCTTGTGGCCGCCCAAAGCATCCCAAAATTCTGCTCGGCTGCCGAGCACGACTCCTACGAGGAGCTCCACACAACGCGCGCTGCCATTTAGGCGGGTCTGGCCGTGACTATCCCCCTATCCTGTGTTGTTTCCGTGCTGACTCGGTTCAGCAAATCTGGTCGTCACTGCGCCGTCTTCGGACGGAGCAGGGGTGCCGGCTCTTTTGGGGGAAGTGGTGACTGCCGTGGGCAGGCTTCCTGCTGTCGCTTGTAATGGTGGGTGCACCAGATGTGAGAATCTAGCCACGCAAGGAAGGGATGATTTTACTAAGACAACACACTGTCTTAGGAAACAGAGCCAAAGGGTTGTAGCTTAGACTATTCCACAACGCAGCAATCAGGTGTGTGATGTAGTGAAGTGGTTCAGACAAGTTGCAACAAATGTTGAGTCTGGGAACTCAGGGGTAAGTCAGAGGTTAACACCTCACTGACTTTTCAGAAACAAGGAGTAACAAGATGAATGCTTGGAAACTTGTAAAAGACGTGGAAGTATGTGATAGTCGATTTACTGTATTGCCTGCTTGCCCTTTCTTAAGGAAAGGGCAATCCTATTTATGCCAAAGGAGTGTAGTTCTCTCATTTTCCATGACTTTCCATGACTAACCAGGCTTGGTAAATGTATTAGAAATCAAGTGCGACCCACAACTAGCTTGCTAATCATGTAGCGAATGTAAGAGAATCCCATAGAACCATCTCTTGGGTTCCTAGCCTATAGGAAGTGAAAAGGAGGTCCAAGGTCAGAGCACCTATAGATAAATTATGTCATAACTTAACCAATCTTGTGGGTAACTAAGGAGCGATGACATGTAATGAATCATAGAGGGTTGTAGAAGCTTCTAGAGCTATCGTTCATGTTCCTAGGCCTCTGGTTGGTAGAGATATGCCATGTGGTAGTATTGGCCCACCCCCTTAAGGAGGAGATTTTCTTAATAACTTGTTCAATGAGTGTCCAAATAATATGCCGTGATGTATGTAGCATAAACAGATGTAGTAGAAGAGTTTGCAGCAATCGTTGAGTAGTATTGCTTCTGTTGTTGATGTGATAAGCCAAGATATGTATGTTGACTTGTAGGTTTGAGGAGGAGATTTCTAAGTTTGCTCTTGAGTTTGATAGCAAACTGAGTGCAACGAATGTCAGTATGACATTTTTATTCCACCTCCACTCAGCTCCCATTGTAGATATATTAATATTGCGTAAAGATCGAGGTGTTTTTGCTTTGCCGATGATCCAGATTGGAAGCCGGTCAGATCCAGAAGCATTTGTACAAAGAGTAAGTGTAATTCGAGCTTTTTCCTTCTTTAATCCAGGTAATGATTGCGATGCTAGTCATCGAGATGGCATCATCTTCCAGTAGAGCCCAGTTTCGTCCATATTATAGATATTCTCCTCCTCAAACTCGCTAGCAATTGTCCGGAGCCCTTTCATCTCTTCTTCAACTAGTTCCGGGATAGATCCTGCTTCGCCGTGACATGTATGTATCTTAATATTATGTCGTGATTTAAATCGTGTAAGCCAGCCAGAGCTAAAGTCGGGAACTGGCTATCTGCATACTGTGGAAGCCTTCTCAAAATTTCCCTCGCCTTTTCTTGAAGTATATCAGCAGATGTAAAGCCACCACGGCTATCAATTCGTCGCTAAAAGTCGTAGAGAATTTGTTCAAGTTGAAGCCATTGGCCAGTTCAATTTCGTTGTCGAGTTGTTGTCGAGTTGTTGAGATGTTTAAAGCCGTCTTCCTCCCATACAGTGCATATCTCCAGCGTGCGGCCGTTCACCCGCCCATCCCCTCTCGGACAGAATGAAAGGCGCTGTTCGAAAAGTGTTACAAGTTCATCCCAGATCCAGACACCTACCTTGATCGGTGGTTCCTGGGTGCCCTGCAAGAGGAGATAAAGCACGAAAATGTGAAAGAGTTTATACAATGGGCGTTCTTCAACCGCGGTGGGGAAGCTGGAGATGATGAGGAGGAGTCGGACGAGTATGTGGCTGCATACGAGACCTCGGTGGGAAGGAAGTTCGAGCCAGGGAGGGGCAAGGCCGAGAGTCTTCGCCTGACACTCGATCCAATAGACATGCTACATCGTAGTTTGGCTTGGTATATGGTATGTATAAGGCGCTTTGCCACTGTTTCCATGATCACGAAGCTAATTTGTCCCAGTGCGTGGGCTTTGTCGACTTGCTCACCTACATCAACCTCCTCCGCGCCGGGTTCCATTTCCACCGCACCTGCCTCTCCCGTTTCTTCACAGTGTTCCCCTTCCGCCCGCCGTCCTCACTACCAAGCGGTCACCCGCAAAATACACAACCTACTGGCACCGTCCCCACACGTCGACCACGCACCTCCCAGTTCTCTTCATCCACGGTATCGGCATCGGACTCTACCCCTACATCCCCTTCCTCTCCGACATCAACTAAGCTAAAGACCTTCCCTCCGGAGATGGTTCGGGCGGCCAAATCGGCATAATTGCCCTCGAAATACACCCCGTCTCCTTCCGTCTGACGCACGCCCCCCTTTTGCCTGCCGTGCTATGCACTGAGATCGCCTCAATCCTCAACCAGCACGGCTACTCCGGGTTGTGCTTGCCACGCATAGCTACGGCTCTGTGATTGCGACCCATCTCCTCGCGCACGCCGAAACGGCGCCAATGATCGCGGATATCGTGCTTATCGACCTGGTGACCATCTTGCTGCACCTGCCTGACGTAGCATATAACTTCACATGGCGTCAGCCGCAGTCGGTGAGCCAGCACCAGCTGTGGTACTTTGCGAGCATGGATATGGGGGTTGCGCATAGTTTGGCGCGGCACTTCTTCTGGTCGGAGAATGTGCTGTGGAAGGAGGCTGTAGAGGGCCGCAATGTTACGGTCAGTTTGGCAGGGAGAGACTTGATTATTAACACCGAGTCTGTGGGCCGATATTTGGCAGAGGGAACTGAAGATGTAGATAATGAGAGAGCTGTGGAGATAATGCCCGATGTGAGCGAGGAGGGGGGCTTGCTGGTACAGGAAGGGTGGAAACATAGGCCTTGGCGAGGGAAGGG
The DNA here is from genome assembly GCF_001641265.1 of Pseudogymnoascus destructans. Taxonomy (NCBI): domain Eukaryota; kingdom Fungi; phylum Ascomycota; class Leotiomycetes; order Thelebolales; family Thelebolaceae; genus Pseudogymnoascus; species Pseudogymnoascus destructans. The sequence goes on along the minus strand of NW_020167539.1, from coordinate 99,249 downwards.
AATTGATATCCTCTGGTTCGACAATTTAGACCACGTGCAAGTATTTGATACGCCTGCGACGAGACGACCTGTCTTGGAGGCTATTCGAGCATACTCCGCGAATGGCGATAATGCTCTCGGAACAGCCACAGCTGTGGACGAGGGTGAGTAGACTTTGATTAGACGTCTGCGTGGACATCACTAGTTAGACGTATGTAAGGGTAGACTGTTAAGCAAGAATGCAATGCTCGAAATATGATATAGTTTGTGGTATGAGTTTATGATGCAAGCTCGATTAATAATACACATAGACCTGTGACCCCTTTCTTTCGATGCTATCACGTCTCCGCCCCCGAACTTTCTTGTTTGGCTTACTTTGAGCTCCATTTGCGTGAGCGACGTCAATATCCGATGGAGTTCCATCATCGTCAGTTAGCGCTTCTTTATCACTTGGATCTACATCGTATTCACTAGACTCATTCGTATTATCATCAAAGGGAGTCCCCTGAATCTTAAGATAATCTTTTCGTAGTGTGAGTTTAGAGTTTTTGTGAACACGACCAATAAAGGCCACCTTCACATTGTGCTCTACCGTAATCGTCGGAACCGACCTTGTGCTCAAGGTCGGGGTAATCGTCGGTGGTCGGCGAAAGCGAAGTGCATCCGGAAAGCGAAATGTCATAGCCAAGTCAGAGATTTACACCCAAATATACTCTCAACTATGCACCTGCTGTAATTTTGCTCTGTATAATGGACCAAGCCCTTGAATTCCTCCGCAAGAACCCTTCCGAAAAGCAATCACCGCCGCTCGAATTTATAATGTTAATACTTAGACGCTTAATTCCTACACTCGACGAGTGAAGTTGAAAGCCGCCGAAGCCCCATATTTCTAAACGCGGAGGACAAAATAAGATACTTTCGAGGTACAAATTAAGGCGATATACAAATATGTCGAAGATCCGTATCATGCAGGTTACGGGCCATCAAGACCAATGGTTTTTGCAGCAATTGGCCAATTGCGGGCGGCAGAAATACCACTGAAACCAGCGCCTTCATGGCGCTGGTTTCAGGGCTTTATAAAAAGCCATTCTAACCTTTTTCAAGTCGTTAAAACGAAAGCGATTGCTCAAATTCGAGTTACAACTCATGATATTTCGGCGGTAGAGGACTGGTTTTCAGTATATTTGTCATGGTGTATCCAACATGATATCCAGCTGCAAAACGTCTATAACTTTGACGAAACTGGCTTTCGAGTTGGAGTAGCACCAGGGGAGGAGGTAATACTTCCTATATATATTACAGAGGTATGTACAATTAGTTATCGTCATTGAAATATAATTGAACTGACCCTACTAAGATGTATGTTCCAATGGCTGAAAATCGCAGGTCTATTACTATAATCGAGTCAATCTGTGCAATTGGACAAGTGATTCCACCAGTGATTATTATACAAGGACGACAACATATGGAGTCCTGGTATCATGAAAAGCTAAGCGGCGACGAGCTTATATTGCTCTCTGATTCTGGATATACAAATGGCGAGCTGGCAATGCTTTATTTAGAGCATTTCATTAAACATTCTGATGCTGGGCCTAATAAACCATTAAAAGTCCTTCTTATGGATAGCCATATCAGTCATACAATACCCAAGTTCATCATACGAGCAACAGCGATGAATATTCATCCATATCCGCTCCCGTCACATCTTACAGATATTATGCAGCCGCTTGATGTTGGTGTTTTTCAGCCTTACAAACACTGGCATAAGAAGGCAATTCAATATGCAATGCGAAATCTTGATATTGACTACAATATTGCTTCATTTTTTTGAGACTTAGGCAAAATCCACTCGGAAACATTCAAGAAAGGCACAATTATAGGAGCATTTCGTGAAGCTGGAATTTGGCCAATAAACCCTAAAGAAGCCTTGAAAAAAATGAAGGTATATACACTGTCTGAAAAGGCTCTAGACCTACCACAAATTCCACAGACTCCGACAAAATTTGTACATTCAGAGCTCAAATTACAGCATTGGCAGGCAAAGATACCATACCTTTTGTCAAGTCCATCGGCACAAGAATGGGATTCTTGGGCGCGCGGTACTGAAAATGTCCTTGCTCAAGGCGAGTTAGCTGTTCTACAGTATGATTTACTATCTACAAAGGTTGTGAACCAGCAAAAGGCAAAGGTCAAAAGCTGCAATGTTGTTCAAGCAACGTGTGGTCCATTAACAGCTAAAGATGCTTTATAGCTGACAAGGCTAAAAAGGAGAAGGAAACTCAAGAGCGGAAGTCAAAATTCAGAGCATGAATATGTCATACTGACATTCATTGCACTCAGTTTGCTATCAAAACTCAAGAGCAAAATTAGAAATCTCCTCCTCAAACCTACAAGTCTGTAAGGATGCCTCCGTACCTAGATACTCGAAGAACCTGTCTCAGAACTGTTACAGTCACTACAAGCATGGAATCTGACTCGGTGGGGTTTCGAACCAGTAGAGGAGCATATAGTGAGTTACACTATAGTGGGGGACGGTAAGTGTATAGGGTTCAGGGCTGATGCAGACCTGTTGCGGTGGAAGGTTCAGGGCTAGGGTTGGGATAACCGAGTCAGACCCGTTTCGGGTACTTAAGGAAACAGACTCAACGGGGTTCCCCCTTCATCTTTTTTGTATCCTTCGTAGTAGACCTATAGGATAGCATCGTTCAGCCTCTGACTCGCACTCTCATATGCTATTACTGTGAGCTGGGTGCCCTGTGTCCTTACAAAGTCACTATACATATTTTGGCTTGTCACACCAACAACAAGAGCAATACTACTCAACGATTGCTACAACCCTCTATGATTCATTACACGTCATTGCTCCTTAGTTACTGGGCTGATATGACCACATAGCATATCTCTACAACCCTCTATGATTCATTACATGACATCACTCCTTAGTTACTGGGCTAATACTACACATGACATATCTCTATCAACTAGAGGCCTAGGAACATGAACGATAGCTCCAAAAGCTTCTACAACCGTCTATGATTCATTACACGTCATCGCTCCTTAGTTACCCACAAGATTGGTTAAGTTATGATATAATTTGTCTATAGGGGTACTCTGACCTTGGACCTCCTTTCACTTCCTATAGGCTAGGAACTGTAAGGATGCCAAAGCCCTCAGTGATGGAAAGCATCGGAGTCGGGCAGGTTACGGTCACGTGGGGAGCATTAGGGTAGGTTATCCGAGTCGGACCGTTTCGGGTACTTAAGGAAATTGACTCAACGGGGGTTCCTCTCTTCATCTTTTTTGTATCCTTCGTAGTAGACCTATAGGATAGCATCCGTTTAGCCTCCGACTCGCACTCTCATATGCTATTACTGTGAGCTGGGTGCCCTGTGTCCTTACAGGAACCTAGGAGATGGTTCTATGGGATTCTCTTACGTTGACTACAGTTACCAAGCCTGGTTAGTCATGGAAAGTCTTGGAAAATGAGAGAACTACACTCCTTTACATAAATAGGATTGCCCTTTCCTTAAGAAAGGGCAAGCAGACAATACAGTAAATCGACTATCACATACTTCCACGTCTTTTCCAAGCTTCCAAGCATTGATCTTGTTACTCCTTGTTTCTGAAAAGTCAGTGAGGTGCTAACCTCTGACTTATCCCTGAGTTCTCATACTCAACATTTGTTACAACTTGTCTAAACCACTCCACTACATCATACACCTGATTGCTGCGTTGTGGAATAGTCTAAGCTACGACCCTTTAGCTCTTTTTCCTAAGACAGTGTGTTGTCTTAGTAAAATCATCCCTTCCTTGGGTGGCTAGATTCTCACATCTAGTGTACCCACTATTACATTTATCCTGTGTGATAAAATGAGTAAAAAAAAAAAAAAAAAAAACAACAGAAATGGGGATTTAATTAAAGAAAATTTCAAATACCAATATATCCTGGTCATCTTGCTCGTTGTTAACAACCTTGTAGCAAGAGGTTGATTCTTCACTTTTGGACACTTTACCAACTGGCCTTTTCTCCTGTCGTCCATCTCCCTTGTCATAATCTTCCCCATCAGAGTTGTCCTCAGAGTCTTCGTCAGAGTCATCTTTATCTGAGTCTTCCTCGGGTTCTTCCCCAGAGTCCTCCTCTGAATTCTCTCCATTGGCTTCCTCAGAGCACCAGTAGATTCCCCTGTGCCTTCCTCAGACTCGTCACTATCGGATTCCTGAAATATGGGATAGGAAGAACAATTGGTCTACTCACTTGGGCTGGATAGAGCGGGTCCTTGTAAATAGAACGCCGATGTGGACATTGCTCGGGCGGGAGGTAAGGTGAGATTCATTCCTTCGATGGGATGTGATCCGAGGTGGGCCTAGCCAATCAAAGCTGGACGCTTGCAAACATGCATTGGTAAATTGTAAGGCGGTCCGGAGAGGCACACACAATAGCCCTTCCCGGCAGCATGGGATGAGGGATTCGGCAGCTATGCAGATGCTGCAGGAGATGCCCCTGGAACGGCTGGTGCCGAGCTGTCATGTTGGACGAACAGGGTACCGACGGCAAACAAACCAAACAAACAAATCTAGATCCTTGGGTAGATCCCGCGCTTTCCGTCTGTGAAACGCTACTCCCTGGAACAGGACTCTGACGGCTCATAGTTGGCTCGTCTCTGACGGGGCGGGACGGTGGTCCCTGATGATCTCTTTGGTGTCCCTACCCCTTGTTAGGTATACCGGGAACGTACTCGCACATAGGGAGAGTGTGAATGAGGCTGTGCCGTCCAATAATGGCTACACGAATGCGACTGTGGAGGTTCTTGGCGCACTGATGGACTGCACTGCTACATATGAAATGGAGTATGTGGAGATAATGTGATAATGATTACGGCGACAGCCCTACTCTGGTTCTATTTTGAGGCGTCCCAATTTACCTACTGTGAGTCCCCTGAGCCCGTGCTCCATGCCAGGGTCCGCGGAATCCCCATCCGTGCTATGCACAACCCCACCTCTCAACAAAGCTTGCCACACAATTTACGTATCGATCTATATCATCCTTAGTATGCACAATTGTGAGGGCCACAAACCCCCTCCGGGTAACGTATATGTGATTCTTGATCATGTGGAAGTAGAACAAGTCTATCACGGCTATTTGAAGTCGTCAGGTCTCTCCTCCGAAACGTGACCGAGTCACAGTCGATGTCGTAATGGTAGTTCTCCTGAGTCGTTCCGGTGTGGGATATTATTGAAGTACGGCCGTCCCCGGCAGGCGTGATCTTTTTTGTATAATGTAAGGACACAGGGCACCCAGCTCACAGTAATAGCATATGAGAGTGCAAGTCAGAGGCTAAACGGATGCTATCCTATAGGTCTACTACGAAGGATACAAAAAAGATGATGAGGAACCCCGTTGGGTCAATCCCCTTAAGTACCTGAAACGGGTCCTACTCAGCTAACCTGCCCTAACTATCCCCACGTGACCGTAACCTGCCTGACTCTGATCCTTTCTTCACTGAGGGCGAAGGCATCCTTACAAAGATCTCCTGTAACAATGCTATGAGTAGGATCAAATCGTAAAGCCCATTCTCTAAGAGCTTTCTCTAACACTTCCCATTTTGGTTTCCTTGTCTTCTTGGTATTATCGAATGCTTTTGTAGAAGTAGTAGTGTCGAGAGAGGCGTATTTTGAGGATAGTATTTCACTTGTAGTCAAAGAGCTCAAAGTATGTCCATATTGATCATTCCACTAAGTTGAAGCATCTGCTAATGTCTTCTTTGTGCTCTGAGTTGTAGGATCATAGTACCAAGCTCGTAAAGCTTGCTTTTGTGCATTCGTAATTGAGATTCGAGGCTTTTTAGGTGGTGGAGGTGCCATTTTCTATACCGGAAGTTAAGGATCTTAGCCGGAATTCCAGTATAAGGAGGTTTCCGGATTGCCATACAAAATTCGCGTGATTGTGGGAAGGGGTCCGGTATTGGGAGGTTTCCGCTATAGCCAAGTCCGCTATAGGCAGTGATTACTGTATAGGAGAGCGATAGAACAGTAGTTTGACTCCATAATAAAGCTCATAGTAGTAACATACCGCTCCTATCTTACTAAGGACACAAAAACAACACTAATGCTTCTATGATACACATGCACCTTCGTCGCCACAACTCCTCCTGATGAAAGCCGCCCATCCGAACGACACCGACCCATCCATAACCTAACCCAGACCATGCATTCCATACCACTCTTCCTGCCCCGTATACCCCCCATCAATGCACCCCCCTACTTCTCATTCCGAATAGGAAATACATAAAGAAACCGCGAACCTCGCCAGACAACTTTCTCTTATAAAAACAAACTCCCCGTGCACCTTATCTTGAGCTTACGGAGTCATTTCTTGCCGCGAATAGAAAAAAAACGATTAGACTTCTTGCTCAGATTGGACCTCTTGCTCGTTGGTCGCTCTCGCTCTCGCTCTCCCGCCTTTTCAGCCCGATTATCGGCATATATGCGCCTCCTCTCAGCGCGTCTCGCATCGATAGTATCTTGCGTCACATGACCAAATCCGTTGCGGCGCCGATAGCATGCCTCCATAAGAGCGTTCGCATCGACCAATCTACGCGGAATCGTCTGCACAACTTGGAACACCTCCATCGGGTCATTGACGGCTCTGATCTCTGCTTCGCCAACCTTGAACACGGCGAGTGCGATACGAAAGAGCGTCTTGCTTCCCTCAAAGAAGAAGGAATCCCACACCCGCAGCGTAGTCTCGATCGGAAGAGTCCCGATGAAGCAAGACATGAACCATGCCGTACAGCATAGAGTGATAGGCGGGAGATCGAAGGGGACCCCGCGCTGACTCGCACCGGAACTGCCGTCCAATTCACCTCCAATCTTGGCCCAAACGGCAGGCATGGACTCCTGGACACCCATCATCAATACTCCGAGGTCGACATTCGCACCTTCGAGGTTCACTTCGTGCGTGTTGGGGAGATAGGTCTTGGTAATGAGATCCAGCATCCAGAAAGCGCGCTCCTCGCACATGAAAAGCAGAAGGAGGCCAGCGAGGAAATTGAGGCTCTGGCAGTAGCCGATCTTGGTGTTGTAAATCGCGGTTGCTTGTAAGACATGGCGGAGGGACTTCAGCATGGGTGTCTCCGTGTCAGTGGCTGAGTTCGGCGTGATGGCGTTAGGACCAGTCACCAGGAAAGATGGGATGACTTGGTCGGGCTTGAACATGATATTGTCTGGGAAAGTTCGGTGCAGGTCGCGCTCGATAAGTTCCTCATCGGTTGGGGAAAGATCTCCATTCGTAGCGCGTCGGACGAGGTCATCGTAGACACCAGGGTGCTTCGCCAGAATCGCATGGCCACCGGAATAGAAGAACCAGGCTTCTCCTCGCCAGTCGGGCGGGATACCTTTGCGGACACATCGCTTCATTTTATGGGACTTCGGTGGGAAGCGGGTCGGATCCTCGCTGCCGAGTCCATTGGCCTTCATAAGATCAACCCACTTTCTCCGACGGCGTGCCAGGTAGACTGTATATTGGCGGTTCCAGGCTTCATAGACGTCAAGGGGAACATGCAGTGACTTCTTCTTGAACCCATAATGGTCACGTGTATGGTCAAATTTGGAGTACTGTGCTCCGATGACTCCACGCCCAGATGGTTGTCTGGAGATTCCTGGGACTGGCTGGTTTTGGTTGGAGCCAATGTCGTTTTGTGCATCGACATTGAAAGGATCCACGTAGGCGGGAGCAGTTCTGAACATGTCTGCAGAATCGCGAATGATCATATGTTGAAGCTTGGGTACGGCAAGATCGAGGCCGTCAAGATCAGGAATTGTTTGTTGGTTGCCGATTTCAGATTGGACGGAGCGGCTAGTTGCCGGTCTATTTTGGTGGTGTTCGTCCTCTGTCTCTGCCTCAGACTCGCCAAATCCACTTTCGTACATATCAAGGAAATCGTCAATCTGATCTCTCCCGTTAACGGATCTTGCTGAGCTGGCCTTGCTCAAGACACTACTTCTCGCCGTGTCGAGGAAGATTGAAGAGGTGGGCGTATCCCATGTAGCTGATGTAGTACCAGTGCCAGTAGTTTGAATAGATCGAAGGCTTTCTCGGACCCCTTCGTCGTTGCTAGCCCCCGGAAAGTTTGGGCGCAGGTCAGGGTTAGGGCTGTTGTCTCTGAACCCCAATCTGTTGCGCGAGTTAGCTGGGTTACTCGGGCCATTCTGCTGACGCTCTGTTTCTGAAAGCTCAGGAATAGAATATGCATTGCGTAGTGAACGTGAAGACGCCGGGTCGGTTGCCATGGAAGCTGGTGATTCTGAAAAGCCTCTATCACGGCCAAACCCAGGTCGATACACAGAAGTTCCGCCCCGGGAATGTGGCATCGTAGATCCTGAGCTGGGCGCCGTTCGAGGAGGATCTCCTGTTCTGTTCGTGCTACCTTGTCTAGGTCTCGAGAAGTTCTCGCGGGCTGGTGCCATTTCCTGTTTGTATAGTGGTGATTCGGGGTAGGTTGGACTTTGGTGGCCTATGTCCAAAGAGCGAAGACGTGCGGCCTCTGAAGGCATCGGACGTTTGTTTTGGGTCTGTGAGGAGGGGTTTCGGTTGGAATGATAGGAATCGTTCGAGGCCGAACGCTGTGTGCGAGAGTCTTGTTCCATATCTCTTTGTCTCTGGGTGTTTGCCAGTTGTTGGGGACGAGGGGCTGCAGGAAAATTAGGCGTAGGGGGGTACATAGAAGTAGGCGAGGAGGTTATAGGTGCAGGAGATCCATTCTTCCCCGAGAGTAATCGTCTCAGGCTCCGGCTCCTCTGCACCGGCACGGCTCCATCACCTCTATAGGCGGTCGAGGCGGCATTTCGAGACTCCCCGTCCATCGCCCGAACTTCGCACAACACTCGATAATCAACGCTTCTAGAAAGCCCCGGTGGTATCCAATTTCGTCTTGTATATTTATATTATCTCCAGGAGCTGGCTCCGCACTCGGCTTCGCAGTCGGACTCGAGTTACGGGAATGGCGGGCAGGTCGATATCGTCGCAAGGGGCTCGTCTCCACCACAACAGCGAGAGCGAGCCGAAGGAGTGTCAAATATCGGGCTAGTGGCCATTGATGAGTCTTCTTTCCAAACGAGTGAATCGCTGCCCGGTATCTCTGTTGGTGTCGGCGCCTTGTTTGCCTTCGCCAGCAAGTTTTCAATGGCTGGTAGTGGGGAGAATCAGGCTATTAACGCGATCTCCGCAACACACGCCTAGATCAGGTCCTCCGTCCCGCCTGTTGGCGCAAGTCCAGGTCACAGGACAGCAGCGCCGTACCTTTTCCAGCTCAATAAATGAAATTTCTTCCTTGTAGACCTTTGTTTGACTGGTGATCTTGGTTATTAATATAAGGATACGTGCAGGCTCCTAGATTATATATAATTACGTAGGTGTTGGCTTTAAGATTAACATTGACACTGCAATTTAATTCCTGAAATTCTGTAACCTTGAACAGTGGTTCAATGGCCCGTGCGGGAGAGATAGCTGAAGAAGCCGCCGCTCCCCGCGAAATTCATTTCGGAGCCCGGAAGATAGTGTAATGCATGATCAGGCCGACTCTAGAATCGAGGGCTGCCAATCGATTGAAAACTCCCAAAATTTCTGTATCACGCATCAGCTTGACAGCAAACACCGTGAGAATCTGCGGCAATTGAAGAACGAATCACATTTCATAACAACGTCTTCGGGTCAAAGCTAGGCAATAGATTGGACTGTGGTACATTCGCCACTCTTACATGTCATTTGCAATATATATATATGTATGTAGCTATTATTTTTCACATGCCGCATCTAGAAACGCTTCTCCGCAGTCTTCCAGTTAAGCACATCCCAGATGGCCTTGAAGTACTCGGCCTTGCGGTTCTCATACTGCAGGTAGTATGCATGCTCCCATGCATCGACACCCAGAATGGGAGTGTATTGGCCGACAACTGGGTCTTGGTTTGCGTAGGTCTTGATCAGGACCTTGCCGGTTTGGTTGTCCTTCACGAGCCATGCCCAGCCACTACCCTGGATACCCGCAAGCGCTGTGTTGAACTTGCCCTGGAAGTCGATGAACGAGCCGTATGAATCCTCGATAGCGGTCTATCGCAAGCGGTTAGACCGTTGTCACATTCATAGAGAGTATGCTTCGAAGTCGGAAAAAGTCGAGCTCTGCCATTGGATTAAGTGAGCATACCTTGAGTGCTCCGGATGGCTCTCTACCACCGCCCTGGCTCTTGGGTGCCAGGTTCTCCCAGAACAGGGTGTGGTTGAGGTGGCCACCACCGTGGAAGTTGATCAATGGCTGCAGAGCAACCTTTGCGGCGATATCTTGCTTGGCCTCAGCGGCTTGGAACTGCTCGGTGGCAGCATTGTAGCTGGTGACATAGGTTTGGTGGTGCTTGGAGTGGTGGAGCTCCATGATCTTGCCAGAGATGGCCGGCTCGAGTGCGCCATAGTCGTCTGATAAATATTCGTAAGTATATTAATTCAACAAAGAAAGTGGTAGGTTGAGCTTACATTGAAGGTCTGGAAGGGTGGCCTTGCTCCGGACAAAGCTGGTGCTTGCAACTCTGGCGACTCTCTTTGAAGCTCCGGCCTTGAGGGCTGAGCGGACAGCCGGGGAGATGCGGAAAAGTGTGGCGGACATTGTGTAGTGATGGATATCTAACAGTAAAGATTATAAAATTGCGCAAACGGAATAGTTGGGCAAAGATAAATTTAGGTATGTGGAAGATGACGGATATGAAATCATGAGCGTAACATCCGTTTTTGCCGATGCTAATCGTCGTGACCAAATTTTCGCTTCGCTCAAGGTTGGAGGACGCGATCCGCGCGGTTTCAAAATGAGCGGAAACGATGTGCGCTGTTTCGCAGCATGTAGGCTATAAGTACCACTACATAGTAATTTGTATGTAAAGGTACATAAATCGATCATTGTAAGAAATTATCACTTCATCACACTCACTCCCATGCTCACTACCACTCTCACTCCCAGGCTCACTGCTGCTCACGCTCTAGTACTCACTCTTAGCAGCTTCTAGGTCCTAAATTAGGTCCTAATCCTCTAGAGGAATTAGGTTGCTATAACGCTACTACCTATCTAATAGGATGTATAAAGGTTTCTTACATAAGGTTGACTTATGTAAGAAAGAGGAGGTAGGGGATTCAACATAAAGGCTTTCTAAGTAACACGTTATAGTATTGTAAAGAATACTATATTAAGTTGAGCATGAAGCTCCTATCTAAGGGAATACTTATATAGTAACGTCGTTTATAGATAGTTCAGATAGTTAGGGATAGTGTAACGCTAACTTCTAAACGATAGAAGACGCAGAGGTTTCTTGCGTAAGGTTGACTTAACAGAGGAGGCAGGGGATTAAACACAAAGGCTTTCCAAGTAACACGTTATAGTATTGTAAAGAATACTATATTGAGTCCCACTCGGCTAACCTGCCCTAACTCTCCCGACGTGACTGTAACCTGCCCGACTCCGATTCCTTCTGTCACTGAGGCCGGAGGCATCCTTACACTACCCCCCCTTTTAAGAGAGTGTTTTGTCCGCGAAACACGCTGTGAGAATCATTTCCGCAACATCTCCGAATGGTATCCATGAGAAGAGCGTTCTATGTTGGCTGGAATTCTGTTTGTAATTGCATCTGTAACAACCCTGTTTATGTGCCATGTCAGGAAGGTGCGTTGTATGTCATGCTAGAGCTCGACTCCGTTTAGTGTGCAAAACCAGAGTTTGCCTTGTTCGCTCTGGGGTACATTCGTGGTGTCCGAGTGGACTCCGAATTGCATCCACGAAACGTTCAGGTTGAGCTTTGCTTTGTTCGCTCTGGGGTACATTTGTGGTGGTCTGAGTGGACTCCGAATTGCATCCGTGAAACGTTCGGGTTGGACTGTCCTACGTATGAAAGGAGAAGTGGCTGCGCTAACCCGATTCAGAGTTCATTGTTATAAGCCAGACTATGAGTACGCAGCCGCGTCCACTTCTTCTTGTTGTCTCCAACAACAACGCCAGCGACCACCCCTCCATTTACGGTAAGTGACCCATTCTCGTGGATTGTTTGACAGTGTACTAATAAATTGGATAGTATATTTCCAATCCACATGAACAAGTAGGTGATGGGAACGCGTTGGTGCGTGGGTGACAACGTGTGCTGGGCTGACGGGATTCGTAGAATTCCAACTTTTACCAATGCCAGTTCCGACGCCCTCCGGGAGCTTTGTCGGGCGCATCCCGTGTCCTCTGCCTACGCTGCCTTTGGGCCAAAGCTAGTGGCGTCAAGGACCACGATTGTGTCTGGTCCCCCGCCTCCTCCAAATGCGAGTACTGCACTGCGCAGCACTCCACCTGCGTTCTGGTGAGTTCCCTTGTGGTATTCTGTCTCTGTTGGCTTTGCTAACCATTTGGATAGCTGCCCTGGTTCCTTGGCGAGGAGTACCGTGTTCTTTTTGCTGCTGAAGTGGCAGATCCTTGGGACCCTGCCGCCATCGAAGCCGCTGCCGCAGAGGCAAACTGGGTGGCCCTTGTGGCCGCCCAAAGCGTTTCAAAATTCAGCTTGGCCACTTAGTGCGACTCCTACGAGGAGCTCCGCGCAACACGCGCCACCATTGTGGTGGGTCTGGCCGTGAGTATCCCCCTGTCCTGTGTTGTTTCAGTGCTGACACGGTTCAGCAAATCCGGTCGTCGCTGCGCCGTCTTCGGACCGAGCAGGGGAGTGTGCCAGCTCTTTTGGGGGAAGTGATGGCTGCCGTGGGCAGGCTTACTGTCGTCGCTGTCGCCGCGACAGTTCCGGACCGCGCTGGGGGGAGGAAGAAGGGGGGTGATGGGGATGGTGAGGGTGAGGGGGATGGGTTTGGGGCCCAGTATTGGGCAGAGGAGGATGGGGCATAGGATGGAGAGACCCTGTGTCGGAGGGGACTCTGGCCGGCTCTTCGTGTCAGGTTACTTTGACCCTTCATTTCTCATGGTGGTAGCCGCTTGTTGCGACGCCGGTGAGATGTTTGGGAAGGGTGGCTCGCGCAAGGGTTCCAGTGGTGAGGGCACCTTGGCTCAGAGGGCTTAGTTTAGAATCGTGGGTAGCAACGACTATGTTTCTTCCCCTTTTGTCATCCTTTCATGATCGTAGTCTTGTCCTGTCTCCCATGCTGTAACTGTTACAGCTACGGTAATGTGACATCATGGTTACAGGACCAGGGCCTAGTAACGTGACGTGTGAGTCACAGGGGGCAAGCGGGGTAGGCTGCCATGTGATGGGGCTAATGGATAGTTGCAGAAACTAGTAGATATTAGATAGTTGAGCTATTCACGAACTATCCTGAATATCTAGCTATCCGCCAACTATCCAGATTACCCATGAGAAATGACGCCATTATATAAGTAGATAGTATTTCCTTAGATAGGAACTTCGTGCTCAACTCAATATAGTATTCTTTACAATACTGTAACGTGTTACTTGGAAAGCCTTTGTGTCTAATCCCCTGCCTCCTCTGTCAAGTCAACCTTACGCAAGAAACCTCTGTGTCTTCTATCGTTTAGAAGTCAGCATTACAGTAACCCACCCGAGTAGTTCCTGTGGTGGTCCTGGTAATTGTGGGTACTCCGTGTGAAACTCTCTGAGTTTATGGGGAGAGTTCATGAAGTTCGACGCTGGGTACCACTCCGGGTCCAGATCGTATCCTACCCAACTAACCCTGTATTTTAGTTGCTTCCGTCGGAGCCTCACGACGAGGATCTTTTCCACTTCCCATTCCTCTACTCCATCTATCACTTCGCTGCTAGGCTCAGGTGCATCCTGACCAGGTAGGGGGTTGTTTGGATCCTTCATGAGGACGTCTGGTGAGAATACATCATGTATTTGAGAACTGCTAGGTATTTCCAATCGAAACGCATGCCCAATCCGTTCCAACACCGTATATGGTCTGACCCATTGTTGGCCCAACTTGAGGCTAGGGCGAGAGTTAAGTCAGAGGTTAACACCTCACTGACTTTTCAGAAACAAGGAATAACAAGATCAATGCTTGGAAGCTTGGAAAAGACATAGAAGTATGTGGTAGTCGATTTACTGTATTGTCTGCTTGCCCTTTCTTAAGGAAAGGGCAATACTATTTATGCTAAAGGAGTGTAGTTCTCTCATTTTCCAAGACTTTCCATGACTTACCAGGCTTGGTAACTGTAGTCGACGTAAGAGAATCCCATAGAACCATCTCTTGGGTTCGTAGCCTATAGGAAGTAAAAGGAGGTCCAAGGTCAGAGTACCCCTATAGACAAATTATGTCATAGACAAATTATGTCATAACTTAACCAATCTGGTGGGTAACTAAGGAGTGATGACGTGTAATGAATCATAGATGGTTGTAGAAGCTTTTGGAGCTATCGTTCATGTTCCTAGGCCTCTAGTTGATAGAGATATGTCATGTGTAGTATTAGCCCAGTAACTAAGGAGTGATGTCATGTAATGAATCATAGAGGGTTGTAGAGATATGCTATGTGGTCATATCGGCCCAGTAACTAAGGAGCAATGACGTGTAATGAATCATAGAGGGTTGTAGCAATCGTTGAGTAGTATTGCTCTTGTTGTTGGTGTGACAAGCCAAAATATGTATAGTGACTTGTAGGTTTGAGGAGGAGATTTCTAAGTTTGCTCTTGAGTTTGATAGCAAACTGAGTGCAATGAATGTCAGTATGACACAAAAGCATTGGAAGGTTCCGTCGACGAACCCCCATATTTGACCACACCCACCACTGTCTTCAATCGCTTCTTCGAATTGTAACAGCTTCTTGTATGTAAGGTATGGGTGCCACTCAAGTACAGCCTCAAACTCGTGTACTAAGTGGCTCATTACGTCGTTGAAAACTGTAGAGAGCCATGCTGGCGACCGCCCAAAAAGATCAGCGCAGGTTGACCAACGTCCTGGATACGCAAGGCGAGCTAGGACTACACAAAGAGCAGTCTCTAAGTCTGGCTTTACCCGGTCTCTCCATTCAATTTTATAAAGCCGAAGGAGTGGCACAAGCCGGGCGATTTCCTAGATTGAAAACCTTAATAGTATAAGAACCTATACCCCAAACCTCAACCCCTATTCAATTACTTACCGGAACTTGTGAACTACCCACCCTGGAGTTTGACTACCCCACGATCGTAGATTCCAGTTGAACTTCTCATATTCGTATGTAATCTGGGCTTGTGGGCATTGAGTTATATGTAAAGACCGTATAAGTGTAACGCTGACTTCTAAATGATAGAAGACACAGAGGTTCTCTTGCATAAAGGTTTACTTATCAGAGGAGGCAGGGGATCAGACACAAAGGCTTCAAGTAACACGTTACTAGTATATAACAAATACTGTATTGAGTTGAGCACGAAGCTCCTATCTAAGGAAATACTATCTACTTATATAGTGGCGTCGTGCCTAGTGGACTCCTGGGAACTCACTCGAGTCCTCGGAGTCCTGGACTCTTAGGATTCTTCTCATCATCCTGCGAGTCCGTCACGTGCCTAGTGGACTCCTGGGAACTCACTTGAGTCCTCGGAGTCCTGGACTCTTAGGATTCTTCTCATCATCCTGCGAGTCCGTCACGTGATACTTTCGGAACTACTATTCCCCGCTGCCCCTCCAGGTACCAGGGCCGGTCTCATGCGACCTCCCTCCTTCCTGTCCTGTAGTTGGCCAGCCTTCTTGTTCCGTCATAACAATAAGCCACTGATAATATCGGCGCCGGCGACGATGTCGAACAAGTAAGGCTGCTGCGCAAACAGTAAGAGCAATCAACTCTAGCTCTTCAGTATCCGACATTAAGTTATATTACTATAACCTCCTTTATTTTTACACAATATAGTAGCTACGGCGCAAAGATATTTTATAACAGAAGTGGTGGTCGAATAGGGGTAATTTGCAGTGGTGGCAGTCGCAAAAGGGTACATATAGTAATTCCATTTACATATATATTTGTATGGCAATAGACGTACTATGATGTATCTTTTTCTGGCCGCCACCACCTCTCCCCCCATCCGCCCAGTTCCAAAGCACTTACTGAAGAAGAAAAATTTATCAAAGGCCAGTATTTTACAGAGGGAACAAAGGCCTCTAGTCACATAGGGGATTACAAAGGGAACGCCGTAGGGGGTATGGCCGGAAGGGGAGAATTATCTAACAAGCGATCATAATCCAACTTTTCTACACCAATCAATACAGTCAATATCACCAAACTTTTGATATTGCCTAATTAGGAGGTATGGTAAGTACTAAACAAGGATTCTATTGCTCTAATACTAATATAATCTAGTAGTACTCTAGACTGCTTGGCATCACTGGATTAGGCAGTGTCAAGCCGACAACTGTCGAACACTGCTGAATCGCTCTAATGTATGTAAGTTGCTTGTCCAACCCTTTGTATTAGCGGAGAAGTGCCATTTATCGCAGACTTCTGGAGGGATCCAGCTTTGTAAGACGTTCTGGCCCTTGAATATAATAGAAGGTTGATGGTTGTTCCATCCATGCAGATGCATTCAACAGCGGACACCCACTCCTGCCGGCCTTGGTGTTCCTGGTGACGCGTACGGAGTGTGGAATCAATGACGATCCGAGTGCACTCCATAGTGCCAATCGAAAATCCAGTCTCGTCCATGTTATACACGTCGTGTTCTTGTATTCCTAGACGTGCCACAAAGTCCTTGTATGCGTCAAACCACCCCGTTAACACATCTTTGGTAACCCCACTCATTCTTTGTGCTTCGACCCGTCTGCCTAGTTGGATTTGTAGATGCGGATGTCGTTTTATAAAGCGTGGGACCCAATCTTGTCTAAGGGGAAAGTTTGGAACCTGTTCATGTTGCGCGTATTGGGCAGGTTGAGTGTTAAGGTGCGATGGTTCGAAAATGCGGCATCGGTTGACACAGATTTCATCAGCAATATCCCGCAATATACGGTGACTAGGCGCGTATCCACTAATTGTTAGCACCTTAATCCACTTTAAAAGTGTCTACTCCTGCGCTGGTGATAGCAGCTGTTGTTGTTGTCGAGCTACTCTCCGTGACAGTTTCCCTTTGACACGTTGAAGGACTGTGTCTGGCCGGAGGTGTAAAGCCTTTGCAGCACCGTACGAATATTTGTATAATCCATAATAAACTTCTAGTTCTTCAGCTTTTTGGCTACGCTTTCGCACCATGTTGGGAGTTTACATTAGTTTGATGATCCTCTCGATACACGATATTCCCCCACTATCCCGTTTACGCCATTCTCCCGGTTACGCCACGACTTACGTTAGTGTTGATTCGGGGACTTTGAAAATGCGACAGGTAGCAATTATAGACTTAGAAGGGTTTTCTACAAGCCACTCCTGGGCATTTGATATAGGAGTCCCCTCCATTAAATGAATTGTATAGGATTACAATATAAATTACTATCTACATCTATGGAAAATGTTTGAAACCGCGCCGCGCATCGCTTCCTCCAACTTTTGATCACGACGATTACTAGTAGATTTAGCCATGTATTTCTGCCGTTTGGATCGCTATAAGTGGTCTAGACTCGAAGCTTTATTAGACATCACACACTCAGAAACATTCACCGCCCATACATCGGAGGGTTCTGTTATCGATAACGATGGACGCGTTCACAAGAAACTTAATTGTATTATTGTTCAAATGGCATCTTTTGTATTCTGACGAGCATGTAGCTGTCCTGTTCCTCTTCATATCAATCCGATCTTGTATTCTCTAGTTACAGCTCTACTTTTGCTCCGATAGCAAAGTAGCTGTCACAACGAGCTGTAGTACAGCATCTCGACGCGTTCCCGCCATAACTGGACACCACCCGCGAACATAGTTGCGCAGGTATGAGATGAGATTAGTGCCCCATTTCACCAGCATCATTCTAATCATTGAGCAAGATAATTTTGGTGTCTACGCAAATTATAATCTGGAGCCTCGACATAACTACCACGAACCGTGTCACAGTCGGCCACATAAAACCCACTACCACTACCCCTCCAACAGGAAATAGCAACCAAGAACACCACGAATATATCGCCAGTTATAATACTTGGATTTTACCAACCGCTCGTCTACGCAAAACGGCTTGTACGAGCAGTCACAGCTCGTTGAAAGCAACCTCCTGTGGCCCGAACCAAACTTCAACTCCAGAACCATCCGCACAACACCCACCAAGATGTCCTACTACGATGTCGATGCGATCCTCACGGACGCCCAAGTCAGCCTCCCATTCTTAATTAGCTCCTACCCAGTGCCACCGCTAACCCACCCCAGAAAATCCCGTGCCACTTCACCCTCGCCGTCCCCGGCCTCGGCCACCTGGACGCTTCTTCAACACCAACACTCAAAGCCTCCACGCCTCTCTCCCTCCCCCTCTGGCTCGCCGAAACCGTCGCTCTGAATTCCCCTACACCGCTGAAACCCGTGCTCTCACTCGACCTCCCCGAGGCTCTCTCCCCTGCTGTTATCGCAGCCCTAAAAGCCTCCCCCACCTCGGTCGACCTACGTGCCCAGACGCCCTACTTTTTTGCGCTCGCGGCGCGCCTGCTAGCCTTATTTGACGATGAACCTATGCTCGCGGTACTACAGGACGCGTTTAAGAAGAGGTCGAGGGAGATTGTAGATCATGCGAGCAATGTCGGTGGAAGGAGTGGGGCGGGTGTGGCAGCAGAGGCAGTGGACTTTTTGAGGGGCCTCGATGAGGAAGAGAGGAAGCTATTTAGGGTAGCGCATGAGAGTGCTAAGGCTACGAAGGCATGGTTGGATGATGAGA
This sequence comes from Pseudogymnoascus destructans, assembly GCF_001641265.1. NCBI lineage: Eukaryota > Fungi > Ascomycota > Leotiomycetes > Thelebolales > Thelebolaceae > Pseudogymnoascus > Pseudogymnoascus destructans. The sequence goes on along the minus strand of NW_020167539.1, from coordinate 80,492 downwards.
AGCGTTGGCGTTCAGGAATATACCCTTTTTAGTTGATTTGGGTTTCGTGATATGATAATTTGTGCTGCTTGGCAACTGCAGTTACCCTAGTGATTCGATAGTGTATTTCTTATTCTCTTCCATTATTATCCCTTCACAATATCTTCGTATAGAATATTGTCATATGCACTACACGTGGGGCGGATCAAGGTCACACATGGACGAAGGCATATGCAAGAGATTGCACCTAGCATGTTTAGTATTTAACGTACTTCTTGTAACCACTATAACCTTGATACCTACAACCTATATTCAGTACATCCACTACAAAACTATCCCTTCTAGCTTATCTAGGTGGCTAATGGTTTCTATAACCTGGTCACGTGAACTACATAGCACGTGTTCGCTAGGTTTCCAATTTGGGCGGATGACCACCGGTTTAGAGATTCAGCTTCCATGATAGAGCATCGTAATTGTCATCGTGAAGGTCGCCAATCTATCATCTTACCGCTTGAACCGTTGTCAGGACCAATGGGAGCCAATGGCATTGTATTCTGATTGAATCCCGTTGTCAACATACTCCATACTCGGACGACGCCTCGACGACACAAACATCACTAGACACCACATTTATACTGCACGGATGTATCCTCATCCACTACGAATCTCATTTATATACAATTATAGCCGGAAGTGAGATTATTCCCGGCGATACGTTGGAGTTGCCCCTTGGGAACCGCTGACGACGGCAATTATCGGAGGCGCAAAGAGAAAGCACACCCAGCAAGGCTCCAGGCGACCTGCGGCGCAAACACAATGACAACAACCGACCCCAGTGAAGTCGCAGACAATGCGAGCGCCCCCAATGGGGTCCCCTCCACGAATAATTCCAGCGGCCCGTCGCCCTTCGTCTCCCAGCCCTTCTCCGCCGCCACCGAAATGATCCTCAAGCGCCTCCGAGGAGAGGGCGGCCCTCTCAATCCCACTTCCGTCTTGGGCGTCGCCTCCCAACACCAAGTAGCGGCATACGAAGACGTGCGGCGCACTGTGTTGGAGGGCATGAAAACATCACATAACATGGAGTTTGCCGCCCCTACACCTACGCCTCGCCGACCTCCCAAGGCGCCCCGCACTGGCAGCGCGTCGGGGAAGGGATCAGCGAGCGGGACACCCGTAGGGAAGAAGGGCGGTGCGAAAAGCCGGAAGCGGAAGAGGGTTAAAGATGAGAGTGACGAAAGCGCGGGGGAGAGCGAAGAAATGAGTGATTTGGGAGATGAGGACGAGAGTGACGACTCGGCGTCGGTGACGGCCTTTCCGAGCATGACACAGAGTGGGCGCAAGGTTGTAAAACCTACACAGTTTGTGCCCGAGGTTTCGGCGGCGCCTCCGAGGAAACGAAGCGCGCCAAATCGACGGCCAGGGCCAGGGCCAGGGCGGAATGTGGAGAATGCGCTCTGTAAGAGGTGCGGACGCGGGCACAGCCCGGCAAATAATATGATAGTCTTCTGCGATGGCTGTAATATTGGGTGGCACCAAATGTGCCATGATCCGGTAATAACAGAGGAGGTGGTAAAGGACAAAACTACGGAGTGGTTCTGCGTCGATTGCACGGCGAAACGGGACAAGAGGAAGGGCGAGAGGGCAAAAACCAGTACGCCGAAAAGCAGTGAGGATACACCCTGGGCTGGGAAGAGTGCGACAGAGGTTTGTTTATCTCCCTTCCACTCACAAGCACAACTAACCGAGATAGAAACGCGCATATCTCACATCCTTCCCATACAGCCACCTCGTGGATCTCCTCCTCCAAGCCACCACCCTCCATCCCTCAATTCCTATTACCCCACCTTCCACATCCATCCCATCAAAGGCCATACGCCGCGTAAAAGTGCACCCCCAGCAGCCCTTCCCGCCCTCCTCCACCGCCGCATCCGGCCTCTTCCCCCGCGCCTCCGCTAACCCAGCAGCCCCTATAAACTTCATCCGCAAATTACCCCTGGGCGAGACGTCTCCCGCGTTCAGTACTCCTTCAACCGCAGTAGCTGTGCCCGCGTTGCCGCAGGCCTACACGGATGCAGATGCCGAGGGCGAGGAGGACGATGCTATGAGTCGTGAGAGCACACCCGCAAGCCCGCCGTATCCGAGGCCTGGAAATGGACTCATGGCGCGCTTGAAGAGTGATGTGGATGATTTGGAATGGCTTGTGGGCGGGGGAGGTGGGGAAGAGGAGGGCGCCTTTAGCCATGTTGTTTTTGATGGAGGGGAGGCGGGAGTGGAAGCTTAAATGAATGCTATTAGTTTGGACGGCGAGGAGGGGGAGTAAACACCGATAGATATCCTTAGCTGCTAGCAATAGCATAAACCTAGCCACCAACAATAGCATATAACAACCTACTCGAGTACTAGCGATAACATCAAAAATATATAAGATCTAGAAGTTTTGAGGAAGCTGCGACTGAGTCTTTGCTTAGAAACGTACCTTCCATATATAGGGGCTAAAAGCTCTGAGGAAGCTGCGATGAAGCTTTGCTTGGTAATCGTTTTTTCCTATATAGCACCTGGAAGGTCGCATGGTTTGATTTTGCGTGCATGTCAACTGCCATTAACAATTAATAGGTATGTATCTTACAAAACATTATAAACATCTCTGAGGCCAATCTATCCTTCTACCTCTACGCCGCATCCCCAACCTTCAACCTTCCCTCCCACTCCCTCCTCAACCCCTCCAGATATCCCCACACCACCCTCCCATCAGCCACAAACTCCTCCCTGGCCTCCGGCGTAAGGTCAACCGCATGAGGAGCCCGTCCCTTCTTCTCCCCTTTCTCTCCAACATACCCGCTCCACCCCCAACCCACCACCTCAGTCATCCTCACCCTCTCATTGGCCCACCAATCCGTGCTACTACCCCACTTGATCTTACCCTCGGGCCCAGCACGCGTGTCGAGCGAATCCAACATCGACTGGTCCGCAAGCCCAAGCCAGACCGGCGCTACGGCACCCAGATACCCGACGATCGGATGCCACACGCCGCCCAGGACGCGGGCGATGTAGAAGCCGAGCGCCATGAAGAAAGCAGCGAACGGGTTCATACCGCTAATATTTGTGTGCAAGATCCCCGGCTGCGTGACGTAAAACTCCGGCCTGACGAGTTTGATCTCGGCCTCGTCGTCGCTTTCCGGCTTCGGCGCGATGGAGTCGCGCATCGCGAAGAAGTCGTTGTTGATGGGCTGTATGGCGGGGAGCTTGGCGGTTATGCTTAGCAGGTCGGTGACGCGCTTGGAGCCGTAGTAGGGGTTCGAAGCGGTGAAGCCTTGGAGGTCGTCCATGGAGATATCGGTTGGGTTGGGCTCAAGGGTTGAGACCCAGATGACGCGTGCGCGGTCGCCGGGCTCTCGGTCAAGGGATGTGGAGAGTAGGGGCATCAGCTCATGGGCGAGGAGGTAGTGACCGAAGACGTTGGCGCAGAAGACCTCCCCAAGTGGTGGTTCCTCTGTCAGATCGCCGTTGGTTAAACTTTCTGTTTGGGCGTTTGTGTATTTGTTGAATGACGACTGGTGGCGCACGACGGCCGCGGGGGAAGGGAAGTTGAACCATTTCCAGTACGAGAACGAATCGGGGATGCCGACAATTGCTTTGTAGATAGCCAGCACCCACGGAATCCCGGTCCATCCGCCGATCCCCGCATTGAGATACAGAACGTCGAGCCGTGGAATTATGACGTTTTTCAGCCCTGGTCGTCCATCCTCGATGTCTGGGCTCGAAAGTCCACCCTCCTGTCCGCGTATCTGCGATGCAAACTTATAAATGCCCCTCAGGTCACACAAATCAACTTCTGCGCCGAGGAAGTGGACACGGCCTACAGCGTCGCGCAATTGGTATTCTTTGGTCTGAGACGAAGCGCGCTGCTCGAGCTCAGTCGAAGTCTTCGCAAGAGTCTGGAGATGCTGGCGTAAAGAGTTAATAGTCTCGGCGGTCTTTCGGGGCGAGCGCGTGGAGACAACGATGATGAGGTGGGAGAGCGGATCGCGGGTCGGAGAAGTTAGGAATTCGTCGATGAGGCGCTCGCAGGTTGCCAATCCGAGGCCGCTAGAAGATTGATGTCAGGTGCCGTCACGAAGTCAGAGAGTTGACGTGGAAGGATTTAAGGTCTCGTACGAATTGGAGCCAGTCACAAGGACGAATCGCTGGCTGGAACTACCTGTCCAGGGTGGTAAGCCCATAGTGGGTGAGGCTCAGGGGGTGCCAATGGCTTCCGTCTCGACTCCTTTGGTGCGGTAAAAAGAGGCAATGCTCGGGGTAGGTAAGGTAATACTATAAGCTAGTGCTGCCCCTTGAGAGTTAAGTTGTGGTTTCGTGGAAATTGGAAGTTTTTCCATCCTGGGTGGGGTCTGAACCAGTCCGGGTCTGGAACCAATTCCCCCCTGACTAAGGCGGATCTAGTCAATTTTAGCTTATCGATGACGACGCCATGGATGTCTGTGCGTCGATTCAATCCACATCCATCAAGGTGCTGGGAGCTTAATTGTACAACCATAGCTGACCAGGTGCTGTATTTGTATTGTCTTGTACGACTTTTTAGAGCTTGATTATTTAGGGATCATGTTTAACTTTTCATCTTGCAGTTGTGCAACCTGGCTCACGGTGCGGAGAGAGGCAGTCGAAGGCCAGCGATGCGACGGCCAAGCACGCTCGGTTTCCATTGGAAATGACCTCTCCTTGACTCGTGGTTGATAAGCAACACCACCAACTTGCCATACGTATAATTATTCTATGGTGTCTTTCCCTACTCCAAAATACCATGCTTATAATGATTATAGGTCTACAATATGCACGGGCAAGTTGGATTTCTATGAAGTGGCCGAGAAGCTCGAATGGATATGAACGCGATCAACTACCCGTCGTCGAGCGCTATACGCTCAAACCCATCAAGGTCTTGAGGAAGCGTACTTGTTGGCAGATCTAGGCAATGTCTATCGGCGGCATGGCGGCATGGCGACTCAAATAATGCCGTTTTAGCTTATCAGATGGTGAAGGTGCCAGAAATTACGGTTTGGAGCCACTTAAGACCCCGGAAAGAGATAGCTCAGAACAAGGAATTGGGGGGGGGGGGGGTGGGTTAATTAGATGTGATCAGGTTTTGTCAAAGGCTGTCCAACTGGAATATGGCCTTGACCAGCAGAAACACTTGCCCGAGATATACTCTACGGTGCGCAGGGGGAAAAGACCACGATACTAGACCACTAAGCAATAAGATCGAGGACATACTGCAATATTTGATTTATGACCGGCCGGAAGTTCACAACTCCATCTATGCCTGGCAAGATTTATGGGCAAGATTTTGTGTTTTGATCGGACTTGAAATAATCGGCTTCGAATCTCGGCCGAGATCAGCATTTCCGAGATCTCCACCAGACTGTTGGAGAAAGATACGGGAGCCTGGGGAATACGGGCACTTTAGGCCCAGAAAATTGGGATTTCCCAGGCGACCCGTCGGATTCTCCATTTGGGACTCGGGGTGGATTGGCATTGAGGGGATCGTAATTAAATCACCCGAACCCAATACCCGAACCCCTATTCTGGAGAGTATTCGGGCTTCCCCCGATGCCCTACAAATACAGTACGTAGGCCCAGTAGATAGTGTAGTAATCAAAATCAATTCATTATTCTATATACTGTAGTCTACTGTCGAGTTTTCCTACCCGTTGCGCAAAAGCCCGAAGGTCCGGTCACCAAACACACCGCACGATTTGCGCGTGGTCGCAATATCTCGATCCTTCCTACAACACAGACACAGCCAAGCATAACTTCACAACTCTCGCCGTAACTTTCTTACATAGCAAAATATTGATCCTATTACGAACAAGAGAAAGTAAAAAAGCAAATACTACGATAAATGGCCATTGGCGGTCCGTTGGTTTCCGCTCCGAAACATCCCTCTCCGCGAAAACGGGGCAGGTACCACACAGTAGCGCGCGGTTATTGACGACTCCCCGCCACCGATCTTACCCTCGTACTCGAGTAACTTAAAACAGATGGAACCGAACGCCGCCGTCCCGTCCGGGTTCGTTCTCCACAGTGGGGTAAAATAACCCCTCGACACCGATCGTCGACACCGATCGCCATCATGACGATGGTAAATATTCGAAATTTCTTCGTTGCTGATTATTTGCTTGTGGCTTCAAGCTTTCGAACGCCGCTCCAGCTTCGCGAACACCAGACGACATGACCGATGTCATCCACCTGCCAAACGGGCATAGCCTCAGCGTGGGACCGGTGTTTGGCGGCTTGTTCTTCAAGCCCAGCGAGTTGAACGTGCACAGCGCCGTATTCCCAAAGGGATGGACCATTATATTACAGTCAGAAGAGCTCATCGACGACCCTAACTCCGCGGAGAGGCCCAGTACGCAGGACGTTGAAGGCAAATCGACGCCAAAAAAACCCCACATTCATAAATTCTCGAAACCTACCCTACAAAATGATTGCCTATTCATTAGCTCGATATCTTTCCCAAGCGCAGATAACTTCAAGGCGCCTGCGAGTCCTACGAGGCAGGTCGCGGTGATGCTATGGGCCACTCTGTACTGGTACTTTCACCAGACCGAGCCCTCGCCCTTTGTCACAACGGAGGCCTCAAAGAACACGCCCGACAACGGAAAACCGAAGGCAGACTGGCGTATAAAAATAAAGAGAGAGGGTGTCTTCCGTGGAAGGAACCTGCTTCCCAAGCTCGAACGTATGGGCCTGATATGCTCGGAGAACTCGGTGGTGGGCGCAAGTAGCGATAATACTGAGGGTTGGGAGGAGATGTTCACATCCCGCCGTGCTTTTTGGCAGCTGTCACCGAGGCTTTTTCTCTTCACCCTGTCGCCAAATACAAATCCTCTGTCGATGCCAGGGTCGCCTTACGGGAGTCCAGTTGGCTCCCCATCTCATAGTAAGACAAAGTTTGAATATGGCAGCGCAGACCTCCATGGTTTCACGACCAGCCCAGGACCTCAAACTTTATTGGGGAAACCCATCCTTCCAGATCCCTATGCGTCTGGAAGTCACCTTCCAGGGTACTACCCTCCACCTCCCCTCCAATACATAAATACAAATGGTGTGCGTCACCCCATCAGGCCGAAACCTCCGCAACAGGGCGAGACGTTTTACACGCGCTATATCTCCAGTCAGGGCGAACAGCTAAGCTTTCGTGTTGCTAGTTTGAGTGATAGACCTGTTGTATACAACGGTTTAGAGTCTTCATCTAGCGTTGGAGTAATACCCTCCCCATCGTCAACTCACACTCACACGCCAGCTCCAGAAGGGACCGACACGCGACAGATGACCGACGTCCAGCTCATCCACAAATGGATGAATGACCCGCGCGTCTCTAAATCCTGGGGTTGTGACGGTCCCATCGACGTTCAGGAAAAGTTCCTGAGCGGCAACTTGGAATCCAAGCATTCTTTTCCCGTAATCGGGTGCTGGAATGGGCGGCCGTTTGGGTACTTTGAGCTTTACTGGGTGAAGGAGGACTTGCTGGGCAGGCTTCTCAATGCGGGTGAGGCGAAGGATTGGGATAGAGGCGTGCATGTAGTGGTTGGAGAGCAAGAGTTTAGGGGCGCACATCGATTGAGCAGGTGGATCAGTGCGTTTGTCCATTATGCCTTGACTGCAGATTATAGGACGGAATGTTTGGTCCTTGAACCGCGGATTGATAATGAAAGGTATTTTATGATACGCCGTAATCGTGCGTATGAGAAGCTCACACTGTGTCCAGGTTCATCAGGCAACTCGAAGATAACGGGTTTGCGAAGGAGAAGCAAGTCGTATTTCCGCATAAGACTTCGTGGTACATGCGCTACAAGAGAGAGACGTTTGACGGCCCCGCATTATGATATAACGACATTTTTTATATATAGGCATATCCTCAATACCATCCCCAATCAATTGTTCGAATTCAGCTGTCCATGCAATTGACGTATGTCAGCGAGAAACATGGTCCCAAATGTGCAGATCTACACCTTGCGAAAACATTCGGAGCCCATTTGTGGCATAGAATTTGCATACGCACAATGCTTGCCAGGTATCGCGGAAATAAAATTGCTTTCAAATACTTATTCACTTCTCGATGTCAAATACAGGTTGGTGCTCTCAACAACTCCAGATTTGGATGGCAAAAGGGCGGACCAAAGCACTCCGGTCTAATTTAGCATAGCTTCGGCCCTTCCCAAACTTCTCCAATTTTATGGGGGGTTATAAGTGCTCGATGTCCACAGTTCTTCTTGTTTGTTTGTTTAGCCCAGGCTGTCATTGATCATGAATTCCCTCGGATTGAGTGCGCCTCTCTTTGCAGGCAGGCATTGGCCCTGAACAATGGTGAGCCGAAGATCTAAGATATCATGTCTTTGACTATGCTGACATTGTGAAAGGCGTTGGAAAACTTCCCACCATGGGCTATGATACGTACAATGCGTTTGAGAAAAACTACGACGGCGTTTTGGCACTTGAGCAAGCTAGGCTTATGAAGGAGTTCGGGCTTGTAGATGCGGGTTATAATGTAAGTACCCAAGACATACCATGAAGTGAAACGCGGAGGCCAATCTGATTCTTCGCAGACATTTATCTTAGACGATTTTTACGCATTGGAGAACCGCTCTGAAACAGGCGAAATGATTCCCGACCCTGCGAAATTCCCAGACGGAATGTAAAGATCCCCCGAATCCATAAGAAGCCGGATCTGACATGAGTAACCAGGCTGAATATGTCCCAAAGTCTGAACAAGTATGGCCTCTCAGCGAGCGCATATTCCTCGAACCGGTATAAAACCTGCGGTGGTTTACTTGTAGCCTATGGCCGCGAGTTGCAGGACCTTGAGACGTGGCGGAGCTGGGGATGGGGAGGCAAAGGCGCCATTGTGAAGTACGACCAGTGTGCGGCGAATCATCTCCCGAATACGATTCGGCGATTTGGTGATTCATTCATATTTTTGAGGTATTCGCCGAATCATGACTCGAATCTAATTCGACTCATGATTCGAATCTTTGAGGCTTAAATAGAGTGTATAGAATATTGAAAACTATGGAAAATATTTAACTATGCCTAACCTATATCTTCACTTGCATCTTCGACATCCTCATCTTCGACATCCTCATCGTCGACAATTATCCCCCAATCCCGTAGACATAGTAAATATCTAATTGTTGAAGGAAATAGTCTATTCCTTTTTGTGACAATGTCAGCTCCTTGGCTAAAGACCCGTTCTGATGCTGCTGATGTTGCTGGAATTGCTAAATAGTCTCGAGCTATTTTTGCAATTATTGGATACTGATACTGCTTTGCTTGCCAATATTTAAGGATATTAGTCTCAGGCTTATCAACTCCTGGCTCATTAAGCCACCGTCTCCATTCAAACTCTTTTGAAGTATAGGCTTTCGATGCTTAAACATCTCATCCTCAGAGTCCACTTCTTGAGGTATATCCTTATCCTCGTTATCAAGCATAGCATCCATTTCCTCTGCTCGAATATCATTGTCCCATGCTTTATACTTGTTATAACAAGCTGCAAACTATGCTCTTGCTCGTTCTTTGCTTGTGTTATAAAAGCTTTCAGGCAAATAGAAGTCAAATATTGTTGCAACTATTGAATGGCTTGACCGTTGGCTTGTGCAAGTGAGAAATAGTCGTTTAATTTGTTGAATGCAGCAGTACAAGCTTCGTTGATACATGTATGCTTAACAGTCTTCTTGATCTTCTTAATTTTATCCATTGACAATGCATTTTGAAGCATATGGTATGTTGAGTTCCATCATACTGGCATATCAATTGTAAGAGTAACAGGCTTGATTCCAGTGGCTATAGCGTGAGAACGAAGACTACCCTTCCACCCTCGACAATTCCTAAACACATAGATGTGCTTGCGGAGCATTGTTAAAGCGTTAACAACTTCTTCTTTTTCGGAATAGATAGCATTAATCCGAGTATAAGCTAAACCCTCTTGAACTTGATAGCTATCAAGCTCTTCTGATGGTACAGCTTTCATCGTCATAAGAGCTGCTTGAACAGCTAGATTTATAAAATGTGCCATACATCGTACATCGCCATCTTTCAGTAAAGCTCCATGGCTGATTTGTTGTTGTTGGAACATCTGCTACTTGTAATGCTGACTTCTAAACGATAGAAGCACAGAGGTTTCTTGTGTAAGGTTGACTTGACAGAGGAGGCAGGGGATTAGACACAAAGGCTTTAACCATGTCTTCTTCCAAACATACCAAAATCAAAGAACGTCTTGCTCTTTCCCAAAGGATATTGGCTACTGGCTTCGAGATGCCTTCTTGTAACTGTTGCGAAAAGAAACACTTGAAGTGTGTTGTTTCTGACGATTCGAAACGCTGTAGTGAATGTGTTCGCGTCAATGCGCGGTGTGATGCTGTAACGCTGACTTCTAAACGATAGAAGACACAGAGGTTCTCTTGCGTAAAGGTTTACTTATCAGAGGAGGCAGGGGATCAGACACAAAGGCTTCAAGTAACACGTTACTAGTATATAACAAATACTGTATTGAGTTGAGCACGAAGCTCCTATCTAAGAACTAACTATCTACTTATATAGTGGCGTCGTGCCTCATGGGTAATCTGGATAGTTGGCGGATAGCTAGATATTCAGGATAGTTCGTGGATAGCTCAACTATCCAATATCCACTAGTTTCTGCAACTATCCATTAGCCCCGTCACATGGCAGCCTACCCCGCTTGCCCCCTGTGACTCACACGTCACGTTACTAGGCCCTGGTCCTGTAACCATGACGTCACGTTACTGTAGCCGTAACACTAGGTCCTCCTCCAAAAGGCCTAGTCCCTTAGGTCTTGCTGATTAAGGAATCGCTTACTTAAGTAGGGTGATGCCCACTTAATTGTCGAGCAGGTTGCGCTGCTTACCATGTCTTCTAGTAGACACATAAAAATCAAAGAACGTCATCTTCTTGCAGACCGTATTGAAAAGAATGGAAACCTAATGTCGCCATGTTCCAGCTGTCTTCACAACAATCGATTCTGTATTGTTGTTGCTGGTAGTCATCATTGTAGTGAATGTACTCGTCGCAATTCCAAATGCAACGCTTGCGCCCCTTCTCCAACTGATTGGGAGAAGCTTCGAAAAGAAGAAGTGCGTCTTGAGGTAGAAGAGGAAGCGGCGGCATCTCAGGAGCGAGAGGCTCACCTCTGCGCTCAAGAAGCATATGCCCGTCGCATGCATCTTCGCAAACAGCAGAAGATCAAAACCTGCGGTGTTGAGATGCTGCGTCGTGGTCTGAAATCTTTGGACTAATTGGATGAAGCAGAGGAGAAGGAGTGTAGGGAGGCAGAGGTCAAAGGGACTCTCTTGCACAGCCCTTCTACTGCCGTTTCCGAGGGTGCTGCCCCTGACGAGGACCTTTTCGTGGCCCTGTCTCCTGGCTTCTTTGATCGCTTGGGTGTCGACGGCGAAACGCCTCCAGTAGCTCTGGACAGCTAAGGTTTCTGACCGTTTCCCATGAATTGTCCGTAGGTTCATAACCCTTCCATTTTATCAAAAACTCTTCTTTGCGTCCTACTAACCTTCTGTCTAGGATCGCTTCGACTTTGTATTCAACAATCTCATTCTCTGGTTGAAGTTCCGTATTGGTCACAATTGGGGTATTTCCTCTTGCTGGTTCCAGTAGTGAGACATGAAATACCAGGTGTAGTCTAGACTTCTTGGGTAGCTGCAGTCTGTAATTAACTGAGCTGACTTTGTTCAATATTTTGAATGGTCCCAATTTCTTGAAGTCCAACTTTGTACTTGGTCGTTTCGTTTTGATATGTTTCCAGAGTAGGTATACTTTATCTCCCTCCTTGAAGGCAGGTTCCACACTGCGCTTCTTGTTTGCGTATGCGGCGGATCATTCATTTAAGAATTGGATGTCCATCGCAAGTTGTTCGTGGAACGATCTCAGTTGTTCCACCACGATCAGGGCTTGTTCAGCTCGTGATTCATCCGGTCTTGGTTGCCTATATGCTTCTTTATCGTAGCCGTAATTGGCAAAGAACGGTGAGACTTTCGTTGCTTCTGTCATTGCGCTGTTATATGCAAACTGTGCGATGGGTAAGATCTGAACCCAGTTATCCTGTTGATGATTGACATAGCTTCGCAGGTACTGTTCAAGGGTCTGATTTAATCTTTCTGTTTGGCCGTCTGTCTGGGGATGAAAAGCTGTTGATAGCTTATGATTTGTTCCCAGTAGCGCCATCAATGATTTCCAGAATTTCGAAGTAAAGAGCTTGTCTCTATCTGAGATGATTTCTTCTGGCATCCCATGATCGGCTAATATGACTCGAATGAAGGTATATGCGAGCGCCTCGGCGTCGCTAGCTTCTAGATATGGTATAAACTTCCCATATTTCGTGAGTCTTTCCGTGATGACGAGGATAGAGTCGTATTCTATTCCTGTTAACGGGTCCTTGGAGGGTGGAAGCTTGACGATGAAGTCCAAAGCTATTGATTTCCACGCTCCTTTTGGTACTGGTGTCGACTTGAGTTGTCCGTATGGCAGATGCCTATTGGATTTTGACTTGCTGCAAATGTCGCACTCTCTTACCACTGTCTCTACCTGCTTCCTCATACCTGGGAAGTAGTAGTGTCGAGTGATTCGTTCGAAGGTTCGTGTTACTCCCTGATGACCGTGTGCTGGTAACGAGTGTTGTTCTTGCACCAGCGGGCGTCTCATTTGACTTGGGACATACACTAACCCTTTGTATCGAATCAATCCTTGTTCGTCGATGGCGAAGTCGCCTTCGACTTTGGACAAGACTCGCTTGGCACATTCGTCTGTTGCGTAAGCTTTCTTGAGTCTTTCCTCGAGTTCTGTATCTTCGATGACTGAGATCGTCGCTAGTAACTCGTTGTACTGTATTCCTGCATCTGTTTTCTTCAGAATTGCTCTATGTCTTTCTTCCTTTGGGCCGGCGTAGTCGGTCCGTCTGCTGAGAGCATCTGCTCTTGCATTCTCGGAGCCCTTGCGATAGGTTATCGTGAAGTTGTAGGCTGCGAGGGTTTCTGCCCAGCGGACTTGTCTGCGGTTTAAAACCTTGGTCGTGGTGAAGTATATGAGGTTCTTGTGATCCGTCCATACCTGCACAGGGTAGGTGGGTCCCTCAAGATATACTCGCCACTGCTCAAAGGCAACGACAATAGCCAGTAGCTCTTTGTCGTGGATGTCGTAATTAAGTTCCGCGGGTGACAGTTTCCTAGAGTAGTACGCAATTGGTTTGAACTTACCGTTCTCGTCTGGTTGATTCAGACATGCTCCAATTGCGAAGTCAGAAGAGTCCGTTTCGAGGATGATCTTCTTTGCAGGGTCAAATGTAGCAAGGATAGGTGCTTCCGTGAACTTCGTCTTAAGTTCCTGGAAAGCAGCCTCTGCCTTGTCCGTCCATTTGAATTTGAGATCCTTTCTGGTAAGCTCCGTGAGTGGTTGAGCTACCTTGGAATATCCCGAGATGAATCTTCGGTAGAAGTTGGCGAAGCCTAGGAAGGCTTGCACTTCCTTGACCGTGGTCGGTGTTGGCCATTCCAACACTGCCGTTACTTTTGCTTGGTCCATCTTGATGCCGTGCGTTCCGATAATGTAACCCAAGAATTCGACTTGGTTTTTATGGAACTCGCACTTCTCTGGTTTGAGGAGTAAGCTGTACTCCTTTAGTTTCTTCAGGACGAGTTTGACATGCTTGACATGCTCCTCCTTGGTTGCTGAATACACCAGGACGTCGTCTAAGTAGACAATGGTAAAGATGTCTAAGTATTCATGCAAAGCATCATTCATCAGTCGTTGCATGGATGCGGGTGCATTTGTTAGCCCAAAGGGCATGACTTGATACTCGAATAGGCCATAGCGGGTGCAGAATGCTGTTTTCCACTCTTCCCCAGCCTTGATTCGGATCAGGTTGTATGCTCCTCGCAGATCTAGCTTACTGAAGATCTTTGCTCCTTGAAATCTATCGTGTAGTTCGTTGATTAACGGCAGGGCATACCTGTCCTTGATTGTGATGTTGTTCAACGCTCGATAGTCCACACATAACTGTAGGGAGCCGTCTTTCTTTGGTACGAAAAGCACCGGACTTCCTGCGGGTGATGTGGATGGTTTGATGAATCCTTTTGCTAGGTTATCATCAATGTACTCCTTGAGTACCTTTAGCTCTTTTTCTGATAGCTGATATATTGGTCCGAACGGTGGACTCTTGTCTTTCTCTAGGGGTATCTCGTGATCCCATGGTTGGTGCTTAGGAAGCGCCTCGTTCTTAGGGCCTTCCTGGAATAATTGCTCGTATTCCTTGTACTCCACTGGTATACTCGTCGGTGAGGATGCCTGGGCTAGGTCATCGAGCTCGGAGGTTGCACATAACTCCTTCCGGCCCTGGGACGGTTGCTCGCATTGTCGCGTGTCCGTCCGTTGTTCACACGCGCACTGGCTCATCACAACTTTCTCGTTCCACCAGTCGATCTGGGGGTTGTGTTTCTTGAGCCATGGCACACCAAGGATGCACGCATGGTTGTCCATGTGCACGATGTCAAACTGAATCGTTTCCTTGTGCCCGTGTAGCATGACCATTTCTAATGGGACCGTTTCGTGGGTCACCATTCCTTCATTAGTCAAGATGGGCTCTCCATCTATGACCATTAACGGGTATGGTTCGGCTTTCATTGTTGTTTTGAAGCCCTGTGTATCTGCTACTTTCTTTGTCATAAAGTTGCCCGTCGCTCCGGAGTCAATCATTGCTCGGAGGTGTCGCTGTTGTATTTTAGCGACCACATATAGTTGCATGCTGCCCATCGTGGCGCATAGCTGGTCTGTACTAGGCCTCTTCGTGTCACTCGCCGGTGGCCTACCGTCGAGGACTCCTAGTTTTTTGACTCGTCCGAGGAGGGATAGTATTCATCCGCTTCCAATGGAGGTCCTGGGGGAGATCGTCTCCCTGTCTCTGCTGCGTCGTTCAGCAGGTGTAGATATCTTTCGTATACCTGTTCGCTTTTGATAGGCAAGTCCCCTTCAGACTGGCTTCGCCTGAGGGCGTGAACTTGCTCTGTGTCTCTGAAGTGTATCCTGGGCGAGGATCAAGGAAACAACTGATTCTGGTGTTTCTTTTTCCAGTGGAGCTTGCAGTCATCTTCGCTGCAATACTCCCAGTAGACATACGCGTGCCAGGGATAATCAGTCTCTGTTGCGTCTGTCGTTGATAGTTCCCGCTGTCCTCTCACCCATGCACTATCTTCCCTCGGAGGCGTGGAGAACGTGTCTAGTTGCTCCATGGCTCTCCTTTCGATGAGTGGAGTGGGTCTTGCATTTTCCCGTCGGAGCATATCTCTGGCTTTCTCGTCGTACTTCTCCAGGGCTCTCCTGCGGTCCTGGTAGTAAAGTTTGACGCTTTTCATATTCTTCAGTTTAGCCATATGCTCGACATCCTTCTCCAGTTCTTCCGCTTCTTGGGCTTCCAACTTAGCTACATCTGGGGACGTGCCAAGCAGCCTGCGGGTATTCGTTAGTTGGTCGTAGTATCTCCAGAGGTCGTCCTTGCAGTCATCCACTAGACATTCTTGTGGTAATCCCTGCAGTAGGTTTGTGTAGATTCCTTTAAGCGTAGGGATCCTCCTCCGGCTGTTAGGTTCGTTTCTCGCGTTCCTAATCTTCTCATGCGCGTGTCTGGCCATGCCTTTTACTACATCCTTGCACCGAGGACTCATTGGACCTGTGGGTGCGAGTTCGTCGAAGGTCTCCTGTTCTGAGACGGTGAACGATTCCGCCTCCGACCCTTCGTCTGAGCTCTCGTCTTCTGGGGTGCTTTCGCCGTTTATTCCCCAGTCTTGTTTGCTCACAAACGTTGCGTTCAACTGTGCTGTCCAGGTGGCGTTAAGTTGCTTGCCGAACTTCCTTCCACTGTCCCCTTTCTTTGACTGCCTGCAGTCCCGGGCCATGTGGCCAGGTTTGTTGCAGTTGAAACAGAGTCGTTCCTTAACTTGTCTCTCCTTCTTTGGGTCACGGGGTCGTCCGGTTTTGAATGTGGCATCAAGTTCCATAGGGTCTGACCAACGATTGTCTCGTGGGTGGTTGTCCCGTCTTCGGCCTTCGTTCCCTCGGTACCTGTTGTACTTCTTTGGGTTGTCGTAGGTTCGACGTTCCTTCTGGAATTCATACATCCGGTTATCGATTCGGACGGTGTGCTCGATGAGAGACACCATATCCGTTGGTTGAGTTTCCATGCGTGCAAGTTCCATTCGGACATTACTCTTCAGCCCACGGCGATAGTAGCTGATGAGTGCGCTGGTATCCCAGCCGGTCTGATTGCCGTATCTCTGGAACTCCGTGGCATACGTGAGAGTGCTGCCAGTCTGTTTTAGTGCGTACAGATGGTCTTCCGCAGTCTTGATCTCATCGATATCGCCGAACATGCGACGGATTTCCTTACAGAATCCTTTCCAACTGCCAAACATGCCTTGGGTAGTTGCCATGCTTCCATTGGTACTTTCATATTTGAAATAATCCTTGAGGAATGGTTCGACCCATCGCAGGGCTTCCCCCCTAAGGTAGGACGTAGTCCACAGGGCATAGCTCTCCTGGGTGGGAAACTTCTCGTCATTGAAGTGCTGGTACAGTTCGACCTGTAGCAAAAACACCTCAAGTTCCTTTCGGTTGCCGGAGTAAGTGTCGGGCAACTTGACGCGTAGAGTTTCCTTGAGTTCGTTGACGGTGGGTGCGTCGGGCATCTCTTCATTCTCAGGCTTAGACCTCTGAGACGAAGTTGGCATGGTGGGGGTTTTCCCCTTCGAACTGACGACAGACATGTTGCTTTGTGTATGAGCCAGTGCCTCGTAGAAGTGGTGCTCAAAGTGTAACGCTGACTTCTAAATGATAGAAGACACAGAGGTTCTCTTGCGTAAAGGTTTACTTATCAGAGGAGGCAGGGGATCAGACACAAAGGCTTCAAGTAACACGTTACTAGTATATAACAAATACTGTATTGAGTTGAGCACGAAGCTCCTATCTAAGAACTAACTATCTACTTATATAGTGGCGTCGTGCCTAGTGGACTCCTGGGAACTCACTTGAGTCCTCGGAGTCCTGGACTCTTAGGATTCTTCTCATCATCCTGCGAGTCCGTCACGTGATACTTTCGGAACTACTATTCCCCGCTGCCCCTCCAGGTACCAGGGCCGGTCTCATGCACCTCCCTCCTTCCTGTCCTGTAGTTGGCCAGCCTTCTTGTTCCGTCGTAACACTGAATAGGGGTAACTGAGGCTTGAAGGGTTTTTTCAGTATTGAGCTCAGGATTTGGGCTAAACCCAAGCGATAAATGCTTCCAATTGATAGTTGGATCATGCCTTTGAAGCCATGCAAGACCTAGGATGACTGGGTACTTCATTGGTATAACATCTAAAGAGATGGTGTCTGAAAATGTTGATTTTCCTAGGGGAATCTCAAGTTTGAGTACTGGGGTGTTGCAGGTAATGGAACCTGAACTGATAGGTGTTCCATCAATGACTCGGAGCAACTCTGGAGTGCGTTTGGGAATTGTAGGTAACTGGTGTGTCAAGATGAGGTCTTGAGATATAAAGTTGCCTGTTGCCCCTGAGTCTATCATAGCCCTTGTAGATAACACCTGTTGTTTGAAATGGAGTTGAATAGGGATTAACAGGTGTGTGAAACTCTGAGAAAGCACCATCGACACATCTTTGTTGTCTAGGGGAGAAGTTGTAGTCTCAGTTGAAGTTGTGCCTGGTGGGGATTTTTCAAGTTTTTCAGGAATAACAGCTGTGACTGTGTCTGAGGCTGCTATATGTTTTGAATCAGCACTCCCCCGTGCTGAATAGCACTCCTGAATTCTGTGCCCCCCTTTGCCACAGTATAAACAAAGGTTGTTGTCCATTCTGTGTTTTCTTTCTTGAGGAGTAAGTTTACCCCTTTTCAGTTTTTGAGGGCTTCTTGTAGGCTGAGGTGCTGGATTTGCTGTAGATCTCTTTATAGAGGCGTCTAAGTCCATAGGTTCAGATGCTGAGTCCTTAGCAGTTGGTGTAGAGGTGTAATTGTTTGAATTTCTTGTTGGATGCCAGTCTTGGTTCTTCTCCTTTCTTCTTTCAAAAAGCCTATCATCAAGTCTGACAGCTTTCTCTATAAGTGTTTAAAGTGTTGTAGGGCGTTCTTCTTTGCTGAGTTCATCCTTAATAGAGCTCTTGAGCCCTTGGTAGTAAGTGAAGACTAAGGCTTCTTCATTCCAAGTCAAGTGAGAAGTGCTTCTCCTAAATTCTGTTGTATACTGAGCAGCAGAGGTCTTTTGACATAGCTTCTGTAGCTCTCTTTCTGCTGTAGCAGTTTCGTTGATGTCTCCAAAGGTCCTGGTAAGTTCCTCTTGAAACTGGTCATAAGAGGTAATCAAAGGTGTAGTGGTATTTTGGTTGTTGCCACTAAGTCTTCTAAGATATGGCTCAAAGAAGTTGAATGCAGATCCACGGAGGTAGCTGCCAGCGAAATATATCTTCTGAATGTCTGAGGTGAACTGATGAGGCCTGAGGGTGAAGTAGATGTCCAGTTGCATAAGAAATCCCTTCAACTTCCTCCTGTCTCCATGGTATAAATCTGGTGTTTGCACTTTAGGAAGTGCACCTGGGGTACCCGACATAGCCAGAGGAGCTGTGGGAAGCTCTGTATGATGTGTCTGAGTTGAGGATTGTGTTGCTGAAGTGTTGGCTTGAAAGGTGTTTTCCAAATTCTCAAGTTTGTTTGCTATATTTTGTATAAAGGCAAACAGTTGTTGCATTTGCTGTTCAGCAGTAGTTGTAGGAGCTTGGTCATCCTCCATTGTAGTATCGAAGTGCTGCTATAGAAATAGTTGAAGCTTGAAGCAGACAAGGTGTAATGGTGGGTGCACCAGATGTGAGAATCTAGCCACCCAAGGAAGGGATGAATTTACTAAGACAACACACTGTCTTAGAAAACAGAGCCAAAGGGTCGTAGCTTAGACTATTCCATAACGCAGCAATCAGGTGTGTGATGTAGTGAAGTGGTTCAGACAAGTTGCAACAAATGTTGAGTCTGGGAACTCAGGGGTAAGTCAGAGGTTAACACCTCACTGATTTTTCAAGGAGTAACAAGATGAATGCTTGGAAGCTTGGAAAAGACGTGGAAGTATGTGATAGTCGATTTACTGTATTGTCTGCTTGCCCTTTCTTAAGGAAAGGGCAATCCTATTTATGCTAAAGGAATGTAGTTCTCTCATTTTCCAAGACTTTCCATGACTTACCAGGCTTGGTAACTGTAGTCGACGTAAGAGAATCCCATAGAACCATCTCTTACGTTCGTAGCCTATAGGAAGTAAAAGGAGGTCCAAGGTCAGAGTACCCCTATAGACAAATTATGTCATAGACAAATTATGTCACAGACAAATTATGTCATAACTTAACCAATCTTGTGGGTAACTAAAGAGCGATGACATGTAATGAATCATAGAGGTTTGTAGGAGCTTTTAGAGCTATCGTTCATGCTCCTAGGCCTCTAGTTGGTAGAGATATGTCATGTGGTAGTATGAGTGATGTCTTGTAATGAATCATAGAGGGTTGTAGAGATATGCTATGTGGTAATATCGGCCCAGTAACTAAGGAGCGATGACGTGTAATGAATCATAGATGGTTGTAGCAATCGTTGAGTAGTATTGCTCTTGTTGTTGGTGTGATAAGCCAAAATATGTATAGTGACTTGTAGGTTTGAGGAGGAGATTTCCAAGTTTGCTCTTGAGTTTGATAGCAAACTGAGTGCAACGAATGTCAGTATGACATAAGGCATATCTATCTTTGATAGTGACATTATTCGTTCCTCGATAGTCCATGCAGAGTCTTAGCTTCTTGTCCTTCTTTGGCACAAATAGTATTGGAGTTCCTGCTGGTGATGTCGATGGTCGAATGAACCGTTTCGCGAGGTTCTTGTCAATGTATTCCTTCAGTATGTCCAGCTCTGCTGCTGACATCTGATATATTGGTCCGAACGGTGGACTCTTTCCTTCCATGATAGGTATCTCATGATCACATGGTTGGTGCTTAGGAAGCACCTCTTCGTTAGGGCCTTCCCAGAATAACTGCTCGTGTTCCTTATACTCCACTGGTATTTGCTTCAGTGAGGATGCCTGGGCTAGGTCATCAGACTCGGTGGTCGCACATAACTCCTTCCGGTCTTTGGAGGTTTTCTCCTTCTGCGTCGTGTCCGTTTGTTGTTCACATGTGCACTGGCTCATCACAACTTTCTCATCCACCAGTCGATCTGGGGGTTGTGTTTCTTGAACCACGGTATACCAAGTATGCATGCATAATTGTCCATGTGCACGATATCAAACTGTATCGTTTCCTTGTGTCCGCGTAGCATGACCATTTCTAATGGGACTGTCTCGTGGGTCACCATTCCATTGTTAGTTGAGATGGGCTCTTCATCTACAACCATTAATGGGTATGGGTCGGTCTTCAGTTGCGTCCTGAAACTGTGTGTGTCTGCTACTTTCTTTGTCATAAAGCTGCCCGTTGCTCCTGAGTCTATCATAGCTCGGAGGTGTTGCTGTTGTATCTTAGCAACCACATATAGCTGTATGCCGCCCGTTGTGGCACATAGCTGGTTTGTACTAGGCCTCTTTGTGTCGCTCGGCAGTGGCCTACTGCCGAGGACTCCTAGTTTTTTGAATCGTCTGAGGAATAACCGTCTGAGGAAAATCCATCATGTTCAGCATATTCTAATGGTCGTAGAACTGGTACCCTTTCTCTTCTTCGTTCTGCTTCGTGGCGTAGTTGTTCGTGTGCTTCTAACACTCGTGTTCCCCTTTCTTCTCTTGGGATGCTTTCCTGGGAAGGATACTTATTTGCATCCCAGATTTCTGCAAGCTGTGATGCTTCATACTCTCCCTCCTGTTCTAGTTGTTGTAATACTCGTAACAGGTTGTTTAGTCGAGCCTCATATACCTCATTCTTAGGGTGGTTATGTCATTGATTCTCTAATCTGCGATAGTGTCCTGGACGTTGTTTTCGCAGAGCTTGTACTCTAGCCATCCTGTGGCTTCCTTCTCCGTGTATTTTGCTCCACACGGTTCCTGCTGGTGAGGGTATTCTGGTCGGCACCTGATTGTGCGAACTGCAACCTCCCAGTCTTGTGTAGTGTCCTGCCAGCTCATTGGTGGCTTGGGCACAGGAATTTCTTGATCGACCGTCTCCTGAAGCATGGCTTCCCTGAAGGTTCTTACTGCTCCTGGCAGTTGTTCCTTAAAGAGAGTCTTACTTGCTATTTCCTCAAATGCTTGTAACCGGTGCTTTTGAGAGCTAGTGAGTTTGTTGTCGTCATTCTTATCTTCTCTGTTTGACAAGTGGAATTCCTCGAGATCCTGAGTAGTAATACTCCAGTTCTCTTTTCCTTTTAACGTGGCACATAGCTGTCCTCACGGGGCATCATACCAGCCCTGACCTTTCCAAGTGGCATTGAGCTGTTTGCCATACTTTCGTCCGCTGTTCCTTTTCTTTGGTTGTTTGCAATTTCATGCCATATGTCCAGGTTTGTTGCAGTTGAAACAAAGCCGTTCTTTAAGCTGTTGCTCCATATCAGGGATGTGTAGGCAGTTGCCTTGGTTGAAGGTGGCATCGAGTTCCATAGAGTCTGACCATCGGTTGTCTCGAGAATAATTCTCTCTTTTTCGACCTTCGTTACCTCGATACTTATAACTCTTCTTTGGGCTGTCGTAAGTTCGTCGTTCCTTCTGGAACATGTACAGCCGGTTGTCGATCCGGACTGTATGTTCGATGAGTGAGACCATGTCTTTTGGTTGATGTTCCATACGCGCGAGTTCCATACGGACATGGCTCTTTAGTCCACGACAATAATCGCTAATGAGCGCGTGGGTATCCCAATTGGTTTGGTTGCCATATCCTTGGAATTCCGTAGCGTATGTGAGGGTGCTACCATTCTGCTTCAATTTGTACGGATGGTCTTCTGCAGTTTTGACCTCATCGATATCTCGAAACATGCGGCGAATCTCCTTCTTGAACCCCTTCCAAGTACCAAACATAGTTCTGGTAGTAGTCATTGTACCACAGGTGTCCTCATATTGAAAGTAGTCCTTAAGGAAGGGTTCTACCCATCAAAGATTCTCTAAGATATGAGGATGTCCATAAGGCGTAACTCTCATTGGTTGGAAACTTGTCATCATTGAAGTGCGT
Source organism: Pseudogymnoascus destructans (assembly GCF_001641265.1). Lineage (NCBI taxonomy): Eukaryota > Fungi > Ascomycota > Leotiomycetes > Thelebolales > Thelebolaceae > Pseudogymnoascus > Pseudogymnoascus destructans. The sequence continues at coordinate 58,287 of NW_020167539.1, read as the reverse complement.
GTATAACTCAATGGAGTAGAAACACTTCAAGTTCTCTGCGGTTGCCGGAATAGGTGTCAGGCAACTTGACGTGTAGGGTTTCCCAGAGTTCTATGACGACTGGTTCAGCATCAGGCATGTCTTCATCCTCAGGTGGGATAGCCTGAGAAGGCATTGGCATAGCTGGAGTTTGTGTAGCTGGGGTTGGCGCAGCCCCGACCTTCCCTTGGATCCTACAGCCAACATGTTGCTTTGTGTATAAGCCGGTACCTCATGGAAGTGGTGCTCAAAGTGTAACGCTGACTTCTAAATGAGAGAAGATACAGAGGTTTCTTGTGTAAGGTTGACTTGACAGAGGAGGCAGGGGATTAAACACAAAGGCTTTCCAAGTAACACGTTACAGTATTGTAAAGAATACTATATTGAGTTGAGCACGAAGCTCCTATCTAAGGAAATACTATCTACTTATATAGTGGCGTCATGCCAAAAGGATATCCGTGGATAACATGGATAACATAATATCCATGATATCCGATGTTATCCATCACCTGATATTCCGTGGATCCCCATGGATAACATGGATAACATAATATCGATGATATCCAATGTTATCCATCACGTGAGGTTGTAGCCGTAAGCGCTAGCCATAGCACTAGCACTTAGCCATAACATTTCTGTCATTGCAATGTTAAATGCAGCGTGGAAGGCAGGAAAGAAGTCATCCTTAGTAATGTGAATAATATGAGCCCGCATCATATCTTTAATTTGCCGACCATAAGCTCTCTTTAATGGGCCAAAACAGCCAACATCAAGTGGTTATATGGGAAGATTGAACAGGCATACAAAGCGTAATAATGTTGTGTTCTTTGCAGTACTCCTCATACTTGTCTGAGTGCTGGCTCTCACGACCATCAAGGACTAACAAGCAATAACCACCAACAGTCCAGGGCTTTGTGTGCTTCTCAAAATGCTGAATCCAATCCATACCTCTCTCGTTTGTAGTCCAGCCATTTGCAGTAACAGCGATTACCCAATCTGCTGGACATCTGCTATTCTCATACCAAGATGCAAGGTGGTTTTTACCTGCCACAATGACAAATGGCGGCACTGCCCAACCTTGAGAACTAATGCCTTGGATTACTGTAACCCATTCCCGGTTGCCAGGCTGCACCTTTTTTGCCTTTGCCCGCCCATCTGAGCTCGTTACTACCATTGCGCTTGAGAAGACGCCCATCATAAACCCAGCTCATCAAAGTTGTAGATATCTGCATTGTTGATGCCGTACTTTAGAATTGTGTTCCATACAAGCTCAAACCAGTCTCTGATAATCACTGGATCTCCGCACTTAGCCCTCTGGTAGTCATATTTTCGCTGGAAGTGTGTCCAGAGCTCTACTGGCACTTAACAAAGTTTGGAGCCCAATGTGACCCGACGCGTGGCGCGTCGCATGTTGCAAGTAGTCGATTTGCCATATCTTCAACAATAGACAACTGAGGAGGGAACCCTTTAGCAGCTAAGTCAAGTATATACTGAACAAGAACTGATTCCTCTAGGTTACTTAATTTCCGTAAGTTGGCTTGGATATCGCGTCGTGAAGGTACGCCTTGTAAACGGTGATGTAGCTTGCGGTGGTCTACGGAATAGATCCTAGCTGCAACTTGAAGGCGCAAATTTGGGTCGCTTTGCATAGCTTGGATAGCTAGCACTAATTTGCTTTCATCATTTTTATGGCGCATGTTTTGTTGTGGAGGAATTTAACATTTAGTTGGGGGGGTTGGTCACCGCATGATTTTGGCACTTTCGCTTGTTTGGCACTTTAGTTATACATGCACGTTAACGTGCATGTATAACGAAAGTGCCAAACAAGCGAAAGTGACCAACCCCCCAACTAAATGTTAAATTCCTCCACAACAAAACATGCGCCATAAAAATGATGAAAGCAAATTAGTGCTAGCTATCCAAGCTATGCAAAGCGACCCAAATTTGCGCCTTCAAGTTGCAGCTAGGATCTATTCCGTAGACCACCGCAAGCTACATCACCGTTTACAAGGCGTACCTTCATGACACGATATCCAAGCCAACTTACGGAAATTAAGTAACCTAGAGGAATCAGTTCTTGTTCAGTATATACTTGACTTAGCTGCTAAAGGGTTCCCTCCTCAGTTGTCTATTGTTGAAGATATGGCAAATCGACTACTTGCAACATGCGACGCGCCACGCGTCGGGTCACATTGGGCTCCAAACTTTGTTAAGTGCCAGTAGAGCTCTGGACACACTTCCAGCGAAAATATGACTACCAGAGGGCTAAGTGCGGAGATCCAGTGATTATCAGAGACTGGTTTGAGCTTGTATGGAACACAATTCTAAAGTACGGCATCAACAATGCAGATATCTACAACTTTGATGAGCTGGGTTTATGATGGGCGTCTTCTCAAGCGCAATGGTAGTAACGAGCTCAGATGGGCGGGCAAAGGCAAAAAAGGTGCAGCCTGGCAACCGGGAATGGGTTACAGTAATCCAAGGCATTAGTTCTCAAGGTTGGGCAGTGCCGCCATTTGTCATTGTGGCAGGTAAAAACCACCTTGCATCTTGGTATGAGAATAGCAGATGTCCAGCAGATTGGGTAATCGCTGTTACTGCAAATGGCTGGACTACAAACGAGAGAGGTATGGATTGGATTCAGCATTTTGAGAAGCACACAAAGCCCTGGACTGTTGGTGGTTATTGCTTGTTAGTCCTTGATGGTCGTGAGAGCCAGCACTCAGACAAGTATGAGGAGTACTGCAAAGAACACAACATTATTACGCTTTGTATGCCTGCTCACTCTTCCCATATACTCCAACCACTTGATGTTGGCTGTTTTGTCCCATTAAAGAGAGCTTACGGTCAGCAAATTGAAGATATGATGCGGGCTCATATTATTCACATTACTAAGGATGACTTCTTTCCTACCTTCCACGCTGCATTTAACATTGCAATGACAGAAAGCAATATTCAGGGAGGGTTCCGAGGTGCTGGGCTTCTTCCATTTAGCCCTGAGAGTGTAATGTCTACACTTGACCTTAGGTTTAAGACGCCAACACCTCCAACCTCTCACCCAAACACCGCTCAACCATGGGTTTCTCAGACACCAAATAACCCAACTGAAGCTGTATCACAGTCTACTTTCATTAAAAACCGAATTGCGCATCATCAAAATAGCTCTCCAACCTCAATCTATGCAGCTGTTGACCAGTTTACAAAGGGTGCATCGCAAATAATGCATCAATTAGCATTGTTAAAAGCAGAGAACCAAAACCTGCGACAGGCAAATGAAGTGCTAAGCAAGCGCCGGAGAGCTAAAAAAACACGACTACAGCAAGGAGGATCACTTAGTCAACAGGTAGCACAGGAGCTACAGGACGAGAGGGACGTTGTGCAGCAAGTAGAGCAAGAAATAAGGGCAAGTAGTGGTCGGAAGCCAAGGGAAGAAACCCATGCACGTCGCTGTGGCAAGTGTGGTGAGACTGGACACAATGCGCGCACTTGTCAGATTGTAATAGACAGGTCTGAGGAAGAGGACTTCGAGTAGTTTTAATTAATTTATATTGTTGTGGTGGATTTATCGCAATTCTTATGGGGTAGTCGCGATATTTTGGCACTTTCGCTTGTTTGGCACTTTCGTTATACATGCACGTTATATGACTGCAATATATTATATTGCCAAGCTTTATTAGCGTTAACTTATTTCCCAATCGAACTGTGCACCCGGTCGAACCATGCAAAATAACCACCAAAACGTGTCTTCCTTCCATACAACTAATATGTCTCCAACACAAGCTTATTCTTCTAATCAAGAAGGTAGGATTCTTTTAGCTATACAAGCAATTAAATTATATCAATTTCGAAGCGTACGAGCTGCTGCAATAGCATACGATATACCTCCTCAAACCCTTCGTGATAGGATAAAGGAACAGCTCCCCGATGCAACACACCCTCAAATACTCAAAGGCTTACTTCTCAAGAAGAGGAAGCTATCGTACGATACATTCTCGACCTTGATTCACGTGGATTCCCACCTCGGCCAGCTGCTGTACAAGAAATGGCGGACCTACTCCTCGCTGAACGCGACGCGTCACCTGTAGGTAAGAATTGGACCTCAAACTTTATCACGCGTCGTACGGAGATTAATGAAGTTTGGACGAAAATACGACTATAAAAGAGCTCTTTGTGAAGATCCAGTGATTATCAGAGACTGGTTTAAGCTCGTACGAAACACGGTCGCAAAATACGGAATTCAAGAGGAGGATATATACAACTTTGATGAAGCTGGGTTCTTAATGGGAATGATTGCTACTGCTAAAGTAGTCACTAGCTCAGAGTCAAGGAATCGTCCGAAAGCTACACAGCCAGGAAATCGAGAATGGGTGTCAATTATACAAGGAATCAACTCGTACGGGTGGTCAATGCCTCCATTCATTATTTTCAAAGGAGCAACCCACCTCTCGTCATGGTATAACGATGACGAGGTACAACTCCCACGCGATTGGGTGATTACATTAAGTGAAAACGGGTGGACTACAAATGCAATTGGTTTTGAGTGGATTCAGCATTTTGAGAAACATACTCAGAGTCGTACGAAAGGAGTATATCGTCTCCTAATTCTTGATGACCACGAGTCACATATTTCAGTCGAATTCTAACAGTATTGTCAAGAGCACCTAATTATTACCCTCTGTATGCCACCACATTCATCACACCTCCTCCAGCCTCTTGATGTTGGGTGTTTTAGCCCACTAAAGTCCTCGTATGGAAAGCAGGTCGAGGGTCTCGTACGACGCCATATTCACCATATCACAAAGCTTGAGTTCCTCTCTGCCTTTAAAAAAGCGTATAAAGCTGCATTTACAGAGCATAATATTAAGAGTGGCTTTCGAGCAACAGGTAATTATAATAATCTTTATAGTAAATAACGTACATGTATAGCGAAAGCGCCAAACAAGCGAAAGCGCCAAAATTATCTACCCTCACGACAAACATTGCGATAAATCTACCACAACATTAGAAATCAATTGAAACTACTCGGAGTCCTCTTCCTCAGAGGTGTCTATTACAATCTGACACGTGCGCGCATTGTGCCCAGTCTCACCACACTTGCCACAGCGACGGGCACGGGTTTCTTCCCTTGGCTTCCGACCACGGCTTGCCCTTATTTCCTGCTCTACCTGCTGCACAACATCCCTCTCATCCTGTAGCTCTTGCGCCCCTTGTTGACTAAGTGATCCTCCTTGCTGTAGTCGTGTTTTCCTAGCTCTCCGGCGCTTGCTTAGTACTTCATTTGCCTGTCGTAGGTTTTGGTTCTCTCCCTTTAGCAGTGCTAATTGATGCATTATTTGCGATGCACCCTTTGTAAACTGGTCAACAGCTGCATAGATTGAGGTTGGAGAGCTATTTTGATGGCGTGAAATCTGAGTTTTAATAAATGTAGACTGTGACATAGCTTCAATTGGGTTGTTTGGTGTCTGAGAAACCCAAGGTTGAGCAGTACCTGGGCGGGAGCTTGGAGGCGTTGGTGTCCTTAACTTAAGATCAAGTGTAGATATCACTCTCTCAGGGTCAAATGGAAGAAGCCCTGCCCCTCGGAACCCGCCTCGAATGTTACTTTCCGTCATTGTAGTGTTAAATGCAGCGTGGAAGGCAGGAAAGAAGTCATCCTTTGTAATATGAGAAATATGAGCCTGCATCATATCTTCAATTTGCCGACCATAGGCCTGCTTTAACGGGCCGAAACAGCCAACATCAAGTGGCTGGAGTAGATGAGAAGAGTGAGCAGGCATACAAAGCGTAATAATGTTGTGTTCCTTGCAGTACTCCTCAAACTCATCTGAGTGGTGGCTCTCATGACCATCAAGGACTAACAAGCGATAACCACCAACACTCCGAGCCTTTGTATGCTTCTCAAAGTGCTGAATCCAATCCATGCCTCTCTCGTTTGTAGTCCAGCCATTTTCAGTAACAGAAATCACCCAATCGCTTGAAAATCCACTATTCTCATACCAAGATGTAAGGTGGTTTTTGCCTGCAACAATGATAAATGGTGGTACTGCCCAACCTTGAGAACTAACGCCTTGGATTACTGTAACCCATTCCCGATTACCAGGCTGTACCTTCTTTGCTTTTGCCCGCCCGTCTGAGCTTGTTACAACCATAGCAGTTGAGATAACGCCCATCATAAACCCAGTCTCATCAAAGTTGTAGATATCTGCTTCATCGATACCATATTTCGCAATTGTGTTACGCACAAGCTCAAACCAGCCATTAATAACTTTTGGATCTTCGCACTTAGCCCTCTGGTAGTCGTATTTGCGCTGAAAGCGTGTCTGGAGCTCTACACGCCGCTTAACAAAGTTTGAAGCCCAACGCGACCCAACGCGTGACGCGTCGCGTGTTGCAAGTAGTCGACTTGCCATATCTTCAACAACAGACAGCCGAGGAGGAAACCCTTTGGCAGCTAGGTCGAGTATATACTGAACAAGGACGGACTCCTCTAGGTTAGTTAATTTCCGTGAGTTGGCTTGGATATCGCGTCGTGAAGGTACACCTTCTAGACGACGACCTAGCTTGCGGTGGTCCACAGAATAGATCCTAGCAGCAACTCGAAGGCGTAACTTTGGGTCGCTTTGCATAGCCTGGATAGCTAGCATTGGCTTTCATCGTTTTTATGGGGCATGTTTTGTTGTTGAGGAATTTAACATTTAGTTGGGGGGTTTGGTCACCGCATCATTTTGGCGCTTTCGCTTGTTTGGCGCTTTCGCTATACATGTACGTTATGTAACTATATAATTAAATAATAAAATCAATAGAGCTACTATCACTATCTCCACTACTACTGTCGCTACTAATCTCAATGTTACTATCACTATGATCCTTACCATACCGTAAAATTATCACTTTGGATTTTAACCCAACCTTCTTCTGCTCTGCTACCCTCTTCCTCTCAACCCTTCGCTCTTCGATTTCAATTTTCCGTTGTTGCACCTGTAGCTGCTTTACTATTTGCTTTGATTCCTTTGCTACTCTTGCCTCTGCCTTTGCTTGTAATTTTGCTTCCTTCTCCTCACGTAACAGTCAGGCATCTGATGCATATAACTGCCCCCCCTTCTGTAGCGATTTCTGTGCCCTTGCCTTTGCTGTTTTCTGCTCTGCTGACCGTAAGGTAACAATGTCAAGCTCGGTCTTATAGAGCTCAGCCCGATGTAAAACAACTGTAGTTCCACATGCAAATAATTGAAACCCTTCTCTTGACGGTGATAAGAAAGCTGCCTCTACTCTCTTCTGCCAATGTTTAACTGCCTGTATAGTTTGCACACTAGTTTTTGGAGTTGAGATAAGGTTGTACGAAGCAAATGGCTCATAGTCTGGTGTTTGATTCCGGGTCTCTTGTATTTTATCAATTACTAGTGGAGGATTATATGGATATAGTCCTGCATTTCTCCAACCTGATTGAATTGTCCCGACAGTTAAGGATTGCCGTCAGATTTGTGGAAGGTTGGAAAGGAACGTACGTAGCTTATACTCATAGTCATAGCTACGTACTGCTTGATCAAGTGCCTTTTGATGGAAGTGTTTGCACTGCTTAAAAACTGCTACATCAAGAGGTTGTAGTAGATGCGTAGTATGAGCAGGAAGGCAGCAAATAACAACGTTATGCTCTTCTGCTAATGTGAGAAAGTGCTCCGTTTTATGAGAGTCATGGCCGTCGAGTAATAGGAGGCGGGTGTCGTCTGGTGCCATATGCTCTGCAGATAGTTGAATAAAATGCATGAGGTATTGAATTGCAATGTCGTCGTTTGAATACCCACTCTCATTAACGATAACAAGAGCATTTGGCTCAAGGTTATCATTATACCATGAGTCCATATGAAGTTTCCCCGGAATGATAATGGCTTCTGCAATTGCTGTACCACTTGCATTTACTCCCTCAATCACAGTAACAGAGAGCCAATTCTCAGGATTATCAACAGTCCATTGCTTTACGCCAATCGGCACAATAACAGCTGTAGATTTATAACATCCAAGCATGTAGCCAGTCTCGTCAACATTCCATAAGTTATATGGCTTAATGTTGTGTTTTGTAATAAGTGCGTTATATGTAAGGAAAAATTCCTCAAACACCTCTTTCTTTTGTGCCTGCTTTCATGCGTATTTAAAGTTTTCGTATGAATCGAGTGGAATTCAGGGTGTGCCTTAAGGAAGCATTGCAACCACCGTTGCGATGGGATCGTACGATCGGGTCGCAAGTCCGCAACAGCCCGTAAAACCATTGATCGGTTTGCAGGGACCCCACGCTTAAGTTGGTCATATATAAATTGACAAACTGCAGTATCTTGTTCTTGAGATAAAACTCGGTTTTGACCCCCGCGGGGAAGGAGAGGGGTAGTAATGTGTCGTCGGAGTGTCTCACGGTTGACATTAAACTTGCGGGCAACCCAAGTAATTGTATAAGTATCTGGTTGTTTCAAGTAGAACTGCCAGGCCTCAATAAGATGGTCAGCTCGACTTGGATCGCTATTCAAAGGCATCGTAGAGGGTTGTTGTTACGACAAATATTATTATTTCATCTATATCAAAGTGGCGGTGTACATGCACATATCGCTGTCGCGTGCATAGATCGCTGTCGCCACCTACGAGCGAAGCGAGTGGGTGGAACACCGAGTATATGATTGTAATACAATATGGGAATTTCATTCCAATATATTGCCAAGATGCACTATTGGCAACACTGACTCATGAGCTAGAAAGACCTAAAACACCAACCTAATTTGATATTTTCGATCAAGTCTTTGTGAATAGCTCACTTTCGAACGAAACTACCTTACGGGCAGCAAATGAGCTTCTTAATTTAACATACAAGCTCGTACGGATATTACTACACTAGTCCGTCGTTATATCAAGAAATTGACAGCAGGAACCGAGCAACTTCAAGCTTTTGAGCTACGATACTGAGCTATGCGTTTGGCGCGCCTAGCGACTGACCACCCTATGCTTCCCTAGGACCAAGGGTGCTGAATGCGGTGAAACAGATGTCGGAACAGTTTTCCGCGCCAGAGTTGAAAGAGGGGTTTAAGGCAGTGCTCACCGTGAAGTCCTTTGTGGCGTCTGAAGATCTAATCTCTCGCCTCTCGCCTACTTTTGGACTCCTAAATTTCCCTCGCACAGCCCATCTTATCCATCTTGGTGCCATTGGTTCAGATGATATTCTACTCCCCTCTGCGCCTGCACTCTCACCCGGATGCACTGTGGTGATCACAGAAAAAGTCGATGGCGCGAATATGGCCTTTAGCTTGTCTTCAGGTCGACAACTGTTGGTACAGAACAGATCTCAGTTTGTGAACTCGAGCTCGCATAGCCAGTTCAAGAAACTCGATTTTGGATGGCGAGACATAGCGAGGAATTATTTGGGTTATTGAATCGAGACAAGTACTTCCCACAGCGGTATATTTTATATGGAGAGTGTATGCATGCTGTGCACTCGGTCTCATATAATGCTCTGCCGGATAGATTTTTAGCATTCAATCTGTCTGATCGAGGGGAGAGCAAGTTTGTAACCAGAGAGACTTTGGAAACTCTGTTGAGTGGAACTGGAATTCATATCACAAAAGTTATGGAAAAGAGGCATACCATACCGACAGACAGTGAATTAAGAGCATTTCTACAGAACCAGTCGGCATTCGCCAAAGGGAGGGTAGAAGGGTGGTAGTGAAGATTGAAAACAAGAGTTGGGTTAAGTGGAGAGGAAAGGTTGTGCGGGGCGATTTTCTGGCAGGCAACCAACACTAGAGCAAGAACATCATGCGGGAGAACGGGATTTTGGCCACCAATATGGAGGAATTAGACATTTCGTCCTGAGACTGATTTCTGCAACTTTGCCCATCCCAAGCGGTAGACTCGACTTCACTTCGCTCCGTGTTGCGCCTGAAGCTTTTCCATCTGCGCCTCGCGATATTCCTCGTCAATGACGAGCAGTCCGGCCGCTCCTTCCTTGTTGACAATCTCGTCCATCTTCTCAGTACTCAGCATAAGCATGGCGATTATGACAGCTTCCTCCGTCTCCGAGGCGTTATCGCTGATGCGGTGTCTGCACCCAGGAGCCTCGTAGAAGCTGTCGCCAGCATTCTTAATTGTCATGGGGTCATCGTCCATCTTGTTCAGGACGGATCCGCTTAGCACGTGGACTGCAACGAATGCGCCTGCGTGGGTATGAGGTGGCGTGGACCCTCCTGGGGGAAAGGTGACTTTGAGTGCAAGCACGGAATTTCCTGGGGCGCTGAGGACTTTGTAGTGGTATAGGACTTTGAGGGCTGGGAATGGGCGTCTATCATGTGTTAGTGGCTTGTTTGTTGAACCCCAAGGGACTTCTGAGGTGGGGATATCTCACGTTGCATCATATACTGGCTCCTCCCTGTTTGCGACCTTGGAGAACACCATTTTTTCTGTAGAATCTGTTGTTTTTTGTATGACGCTGTGATGTGTATAAATTGCTATTTCGCTTTGAGGTTGTGATGTATAACTTAAGAGAATTAGAAGTTAAATAAATATCACCTTATATTACAAGATAGCACTCACGTGATAACCCATTCCGGGTCTAGAACAACGCGGCTTCCGTTTATAGTTTATGTTAAGTAAATATCTAATCGTTGGTTCTCAAACCACCGCCTGGAGGCGGTTGGCGAAAGCGAACTGGGACGCGAAAGCGATTGTGGGACACTTCGGGAGCGAACTGACGACGCGACACGACCGACCAATGACCGACAACGAGCACAACTACAACCACAACTATGCCGGTAGTTGAAGTAAATAAAAATGAAGCTCTTTTAAATTCCATTGAATTTTTAAATGAAAACCCAACAGAGAAGAGTGCTACAGTAGCACGGATGTACAGAGTAAACCCAAGTACGCTCCTGACTATACGACTACGACAACGACGCGCATCACCACAACGCACCGCTGTGCCACGCGGAGGCCAGAACAGAGTACTGTCTGATGTACAAGTTACAGCTATACAAAGATACATCCAACGCTCGTACGAAAATGGGTACGGTGCAACTAAGCCTATGGTTTTCAGTGCCATCTGCCAACTACGTGCAGTAGAAACTCCAACACGTGCACCACCATCACAACGGTGGTTCCAGACATGGATTAAGACACAACAACACAACTTCCATACAATAAAAACCCGGCCAATTGAAGCAGCACGGGTTGCATCTCATGAAGTATCAGCTATTAAAGAATGGTTTTATGAATTTAAAGATGTGTGTAATCAACTAGATATTACTGCAGGTGATATCTACAACTTTGATGAAGTTGGATTCCGTGTAGGAATGAGCACCGGTGAACATGTGTTGGTACCATCTGCAGTAAAGGAGGTAAGTTGTTTCTACTTATCTTACTTTATATTATTCTAATATTTATAGCTTTATATACAAGCTCCAGAGAACAGACAAAGTCTTACAGTTATAGAGACAATTTCAGCTGCTGGCATTGCACTTCCACCGTTCCTTATTATACAAGGAAAATTACACATGGAAATTGGTACCATGACAATCTACACGGTGATGAGAAAGTTGCAGTATCCGATTCCGGATATACAAACTCTGAGCTTGCAACGGAATATCTACAGCATTTTATTCAACATACACCGTCTATAAGAACAAAATTGTTAATAATGGACTCTCATGTCTCACATGAAGTTCCAGAGTTTATAATACTTGCACATCAACACAATATACTCTTACATGTGTTTCTGTCTCATCTTACGCATATTCTACAACCGCTAGATGTTACTGTGTTTGCACAATATAAACATTGGCACCGACGTGCAATTCAACAAGCAATCCGGAATTTTGATACAGATTATAATGTTATATCTTTCTTTAGAGACTTGTCTACTATCCGTAAGCAGACATTTACAAAGGGTAACTGTATCAAGTCTTTTAGAGACGCAGGTATTTGGCCACCTAACTATGAAAAGATTCAAGAGAAGGTTGCTATATATGCAAAACCAGAAGTTTTAGAAACACCACAACGCGCATTTCAAGCAAGTTATGATCTTTCAACATGGAGTCAAACATTTGATAAGATCCTTAGTTCACCATCACGGCAAAAGTGGGCATCTTCTTATACTGAAATCCAAACTCACTTAACAGAGGCTGAGCTGTTCCAGTCAGAGCTTGTACAAATTACTACTATTATGACCGAGCAACGACAGCGGAAGGTTAGAAGTCGGAAATCTATTCAAAAAGGTGGTGCTATTACAGTTGAACATGCACGGCAAAGGATTTATGAGAAGAAGGTAAGGGAGCAACTTTTAGAAGAAGCACGGGAGAAAAGAGAGAGAACACGCATGGTGAACGTTGAGCGTAAGATGCAGCTCCGTGCTGGCATCGATGCATGGAAGGCAGAACGTACACGGGAAAAGGACCTACATGAATTTCAAAAAAGTAACCCAGACACGGAGCCACCAATTGGCTTACGTACAGAAATCATTGACCCAGACGTTACACAGAAGAAACGTGAGGAGGAGGAGGAGGCGGACCGACTGTTAGCCATCGAGGAGAGTGGGTACGTGAACTTTGCAGGCTTGGACTACGACATGATTCACGATGCAAGTGACGGTGGCTGTGATGATCAATCACTGCCTGACAATATTGATCCAAATCTTTTTTAATTATTTAATTCTATAACTTATATATATTTACAGCATTGTTACGTTGTCAGTCGTGTTCATGGTCGGTTGTGTCGCGTCGTGAGTCTGCTCCCGAAGTGTCCCACAATCGCTTTCGCGTCCCAGTTCGCTTTCGCCAACCGCCTCCAGGCGGTGGTTTGAGAACCAATGATTATGTCTTCCCTCTCTCTGTATTGTAACCTGAAATCTAAGGAGGTATTCGTACGAGATCACGTGACTCTGTTATAATATAGCCCGACTATAAGAACTACAGCAGAAGTGGATTGATTCACTTTTGCTAGTTCAACAGTTATGAGCCCTGGATATAGCATATCATTATATGCTGCTTTCGCTAGACCAATAGGTCGGTCGGCCACGACAAAAAACCACCATATAAACCTCATACTTTAAGCGACTATAACTGGACAACAGCAGGCATCTTGGCTCGTACGGACTTGCAGACTGTTACGATATCAAGTGCACCTTGCTGTTACGATGGAACAAGAAGGCTGGCCAACTACAGGACAGGAAGGAGGGAGGTCGCATGAGACCGGCCCTGGTACCTGGAGGGGCAGCGGGGAATAGTAGTTCCGAAAGTATCACGTGACGGACTCGCAGGATGATGAGAAGAGTCCTAAGAGTCCAGGACTCCGAGGACTCGAGTGAGTTCCCAGGAGTCCACTAGGCACGTGACGGACTCGCAGGATGATTAGAAGAATCCTAAGAGTCCAGGACTCCGAGGACTCGAGTGAGTTCCCAGGAGTCCACTAGGCACGACGCCACTATATAAGTAGATAGTATTTCCTTAGATAGGAGCTTCATGCTCAACTCAATACAGTATTTGTTATATACTAGTAACGTGTTACTTGAAGCCTTTGTGTCTGATCCCCTGCCTCCTCTGATAAGTAAACCTTTACGCAAGAGAACCTCTGTGTCTTCTATCGTTTAGAAGTCAGCGTTACACTTGCAGCTCGAGTGAGGGTTCAGGGGTGTGGGTAGCTTTCTGGGGTTGGAGCGAAGTTTTCAGTTCTGGAGTGAATTCTCAGAACTGGTCTCGCTAGTAATGAGGATGACTAACAAAGCAGCAGCTTTAAACAATGCTACTAATGACAAAGCATCTATACAAAAGGTCAAAACCTACAAGAGACGCATATAATGGACTTCTATAACCAATTCCTGTTAGAAACCAACTATAGAAGGACATATTACTTGATTTCATTATAGGATTACCATTATGTGAAGGAAACAATGCTATCCATGTTGTAGCTTGTTAATTAACAAAAGAACATCACTTTATTCTACGCTTTGTAGGTTAGGAAGGCACTGTAGTAGAAGCCATAGTGTAGTTACTACTCTAGCATTTATAGAAATACTATAGCCTGCTAAATTCAATTATTTTAGACAGAGGGCCCTAGTTTGTGACTATAGTATAGAAAGTCTTATGTAAAGTTTAGAAAATCACAACAAAACTATCTACAGCATCCTACCCTAAAACAGATGGCTAGACTAAGAGGTTTAATGCAGAACTAGAATGATACTTACAAGCTCATGTTAACTACCTACAAGACAATTAGGTTAGATACCTCTATATGGCAGAATTTATAGCAAATGCTCTTCTATTAGACTTAGCAAAAATTAGCCCATTTTTTGCAAACAAGGGTTTTGAGCTAATAATGAGCTTTGATATAGAGAATAGCAAGTTCTAAACTACCTTACAAGAACACAAGGACATAGCTTAAGATATTTAAGAATTTCTATAAGATCAAATTACACTCTCTTAATCTCAGATAGAGACTATAGCAAACTAGCACAGAAAACCTTCACTAAGATATTAAATTAGAGACAGAGTATAGCTATCTGCTCGAAATATCAAAACCTAGAGACTATCTAAAAAGCTTGATTATAAGCAAGTTGGTCTATTTAAGATTCTAGAATGAATTAGACAAGTGGCATATTAGCTAGATCTAATCGTCGTATCCAACTTTTCGCTTCGCTCAAGGTTGGAGGAAGCGAGTCGGGTGATTGAGAAAGTTGGAGAAGCGAGATGCGCGATTTCGCAAATTGTATGTTATATGTACCATGCCATAGTAATTTATATGTAAAGATACCTAATTGTGCCATTCTACAAAACTATCACTTCCTCACTCCGCTCGCTCCCATGCTCGCTCTCACCCTCAAACTGGCCCTCACTCTCACTTTGAGGGTTTTCTGGGTCAGGAATTGGAAGCTCGAGCTCCGGAGGAATCGGAAGACCCTCTTTGTATAATTGGGTCAACATATTCTTCCGGGCACGCTCTTCCTTCCGGGCCTCGATTCCAGCTCTCTTAAGCTGGTTCCGAGCCCGGTTTATAGCCTGGCGGCTACTCAGGCTTCTGTAGCTGCGAGCTTCCGGGCTTTAAGCTTGGCTTTTTCAGCCCGGAGCTCGTGAGCTCGAGCAGCCTGAAGCTCACCTCCAAATTGAAGCTGGGCCTGGCTTCGGCTTGCCCGCTTCCTAGAACCCTCAACCTGCCGTCAGGCAGTCCGTAAATCAAGCTCCGTAAGCTGGCCTGAGGCCACGACCTCTTTCAGTTCCAGTAAGCCAATTCCTGTATCTCTCTTTTGAGGGGCTACTAAAGCCCTCCGGAACCCAGTTTTTCCAATGCTGTAGCCCCTCTTCTACCTCCCTAAAATTAGAGGGTTTTGGGGTAGAAACCCAGATTGGTAGGGGTGTAGGTGTAGGCGTAGGTGTAGGTTGTGAGTAGGTGCATAGTTTTGTAAGGGCTGTATTACAGCTAACAGGCCAAATACCAGCTTTCCGGAAAGCTGATATTATAGTAGACTCCTTAAAAGTCTGTTCCCGGATGTGTGTGAGATCTCTCATAAAGGACTGTAGGTCGTAGGTAATATCCATCTCTCGTATGGCTGCAAGCACAGCTACTCAGTGCCAGTGCATATAAGGCTGGAAAATCCCTACGTCTAATGGCTGTAGAATGTGTGTAAGATGTGAGGGGAAGGTGTAGACAATGATGTCATGCTCTTCTGCTGCAATGACGAAGTCATCGCTTGTATGACTTGCATGAGAGTCGAGTATTAGAACTCGGGGGCTCCCATTATGAGGGGTTGCGTGCTCTGCAAAGTGCTCTAGTCACTGTAGTGCAAGCTGCATGTTTGAAAATCCTGTGTCGGAGAGCAGTACTAGCTCTGTGCCTTCGAGGTTGGTGTGGTACCATGAATCCATATGTATTTTGCCTGGAATAACAAAAACTGGTGGTATGACTTTTCCTACTGCAGACACAGTCTCTAGGATAGTAATAGACGTACGGTTTTCAGGGCTTGGAGTGTAGAGCTCATTTGCTCCGTGTGGCACCATAACACGCTCACCTCCTGGAATTCCAATCCTAAAGCCTGTTTCATCCATATTCCAAATTGACTCCGGCTCTATATGGTGTTCCTGTATAAACTCAAGGTACTCTTTAAACCACCGTGTAATAGTAGGCTCATCTTGAGCTCTCGTACGCTGTAGTGCAATAGGCTTCGTAGTAATAAAGTGGTATTCTTGAAGCTCATTCTTAATATATTTAGTAAGCCAGCTTGGTGATGGCGGAGGCCGTAGGTGTAGACTCTGGAGCTGGCAAACAGCAGAAAATATCATATTTCTAGTAGCTCCAAGCCCTAGGTGATACTGCTCAAGAATCCATTTCTTAAGGGCTTCTGACTGCGCAGTAGAGAGCACCTTATTCTGACCTCCGTGAGTAAGCTTCTGAGCACGGCGTTTAATGCTTGAGTGTAGCGTTGAGTCAGGCACTTTGAAAATGCGACAGGCGACTGATATAGATTCAGAGGGGTTTTCCGCAAGCCACTTGTGGGCATTTGATATAGGAGTCCCCTCCATGTAATGAATTGTATAGGATTACAATATAAATTACTGTCTATAGCTATGGTAAAAGTTTTACTAAGGAGTAGCGGTGAACTCGCGCATCTCGCTTCTCCAAATTTCTTAATCGCGCATCTCGCTTCCTCCAACCTTGAGCGAAGCGAAAAGTTGGATACGACGATTACTAGCAAGTATGAAGATACATCCTGTTTTTTATAGCAACTTGTTGAGACTTGATTTAAATGATGCACTATAAGGCTAACACTATGAACCACCACCTCTAATTATCATAGAAGATGAACTTAAATAGGAAGTTGAAGAAATCCTTATTCTAAATACCTATAGAAGAAGTTGTTCTATATAGTAGCATAGAAGAACCACCTACTAGACAACACTTAGTATCCTACTACAAATCTTAACAATGCTCCTAAACTCATGTAAGCTTTCTACTAAAAATACCTATAGAAGCCACAATGATTCTGCTCTTAATTAGGAGATCAATCTTAATTAGGGAGGGAGGTAGTGTTACAATTGCTACTTATAGCTGCTTATAGCTGCTAGCAATTAGGGCAACAAGTACCTATAGTAGCCACTAAGGTTATAGGGAACTGCTAAGCGTATAGCTGTATATAACAAGGGATAGCCTTACTTACTTCCTTCCTTTCTTCTTCCTCTCTCTTTAGATTTAATCTAGCTTACTTCACCTAGACTAGCACTATGACCTTTATAACCATCATAACATCTAGCATCTCCTAAAGCCAATTAGTAATTGCAGCCTACTTTAGGATAAGTGTTAGAGACTGTTACTTCCTCTTATTACTACTCCCTTATGAACTAACAATCAACTATGCATAACGTACATGTATAGCGAAAGCGCCAAACAAGCGAAAGCGCCAAAATTATCTACCCTCACGACAAACATTGCGATAAATCTACCACAACATTAGAAATCAATTGAAACTACTCGGAGTCCTCTTCCTCAGAGGTGTCTATTACAATCTGACACGTGCGCGCATTGTGCCCAGTCTCACCACACTTGCCACAGCGACGGGCACGGGTTTCTTCCCTTGGCTTCCGACCACGGCTTGCCCTTATTTCCTGCTCTACCTGCTGCACAACATCCCTCTCATCCTGTAGCTCTTGCGCCCCTTGTTGACTAAGTGATCCTCCTTGCTGTAGTCGTGTTTTCCTAGCTCTCCGGCGCTTGCTTAGTACTTCATTTGCCTGTCGTAGGTTTTGGTTCTCTCCCTTTAGCAGTGCTAATTGATGCATTATTTGCGATGCACCCTTTGTAAACTGGTCAACAGCTGCATAGATTGAGGTTGGAGAGCTATTTTGATGGCGTGAAATCTGAGTTTTAATAAATGTAGACTGTGACATAGCTTCAATTGGGTTGTTTGGTGTCTGAGAAACCCAAGGTTGAGCAGTACCTGGGCGGGAGCTTGGAGGCGTTGGTGTCCTTAACTTAAGATCAAGTGTAGATATCACTCTCTCAGGGTCAAATGGAAGAAGCCCTGCCCCTCGGAACCCGCCTCGAATGTTACTTTCCGTCATTGTAGTGTTAAATGCAGCGTGGAAGGCAGGAAAGAAGTCATCCTTTGTAATATGAGAAATATGAGCCTGCATCATATCTTCAATTTGCCGACCATAGGCCTGCTTTAACGGGCCGAAACAGCCAACATCAAGTGGCTGGAGTAGATGAGAAGAGTGAGCAGGCATACAAAGCGTAATAATGTTGTGTTCCTTGCAGTACTCCTCAAACTCATCTGAGTGGTGGCTCTCATGACCATCAAGGACTAACAAGCGATAACCACCAACACTCCGAGCCTTTGTATGCTTCTCAAAGTGCTGAATCCAATCCATGCCTCTCTCGTTTGTAGTCCAGCCATTTTCAGTAACAGAAATCACCCAATCGCTTGAAAATCCACTATTCTCATACCAAGATGTAAGGTGGTTTTTGCCTGCAACAATGATAAATGGTGGTACTGCCCAACCTTGAGAACTAACGCCTTGGATTACTGTAACCCATTCCCGATTACCAGGCTGTACCTTCTTTGCTTTTGCCCGCCCGTCTGAGCTTGTTACAACCATAGCAGTTGAGATAACGCCCATCATAAACCCAGTCTCATCAAAGTTGTAGATATCTGCTTCATCGATACCATATTTCGCAATTGTGTTACGCACAAGCTCAAACCAGCCATTAATAACTTTTGGATCTTCGCACTTAGCCCTCTGGTAGTCGTATTTGCGCTGAAAGCGTGTCTGGAGCTCTACACGCCGCTTAACAAAGTTTGAAGCCCAACGCGACCCAACGCGTGACGCGTCGCGTGTTGCAAGTAGTCGACTTGCCATATCTTCAACAACAGACAGCCGAGGAGGAAACCCTTTGGCAGCTAGGTCGAGTATATACTGAACAAGGACGGACTCCTCTAGGTTAGTTAATTTCCGTGAGTTGGCTTGGATATCGCGTCGTGAAGGTACACCTTCTAGACGACGACCTAGCTTGCGGTGGTCCACAGAATAGATCCTAGCAGCAACTCGAAGGCGTAACTTTGGGTCGCTTTGCATAGCCTGGATAGCTAGCACTAATTGGCTTTCATCGTTTTTATGGGGCATGTTTTGTTGTTGAGGAATTTAACATTTAGTTGGGGGGTTTGGTCACCGCATCATTTTGGCGCTTTCGCTTGTTTGGCGCTTTCGCTATACATGTACGTTAGACAATAGGATTTGTAGTACTAGCTTATAGATGTTAAAACATCTCACTTTGTATCTAGCTTGTGCCTCCTACGTCCTATAGTGCCTCCTCCTTATCTCTAAATAGGCTAATATTGTAGCTTTAGCAGTAGTAGTGGCAGTTATAGTAGCTTTAGTAGTAGTAGTGGCTTTAGTAGTTGTAGTAGTAGGGACTTATAGGGGTTGATGGCGGACAGGGCCCCTAGCACCGCATAGGCTAAAGCTCTATATCTACGACGCATCGGTAGTTAGATCCGTACGTTAACAAGCTTTTAGCGTGACAGTCGTCTAGTATAGCAGTTCTAACCGAGGTATGATGGGATTGTTAGAGCCAATTGCTAATGGGCCTACATACTATACTCACTTGCTTGCTAACTATAGCTAAAGGGATCAACATATTATCTATATCTGCCTTCCTAATGCCTGGTACTAGTATAGAGATCACAGATCTTCCCTTCCCCTCCTCCCATTCCCCATTCCCCGAAAGTGAAATCATGCTTCCCTATACTCTAGCTAAGTTCAAGCAAGCCCGTAAAATATCATAATCCCTGTATCAAAACAAGGACCATCATCCTATCCCCCTCGCGCTTCCCTACCCGCATCCTGCGCCTCGCTGTGCCAGCCATTAATCGACGGCTGTGGCATCCTCTCAACTGGCCCAGGCGCGTCGCTAAGGTCGCTCTCGTCGTCCGCGCTATCATGCACGCTACCAGGCGGACTACTATGTGCGTCTTCGTCACCATTACCCTTGCTCCCTCCCTCGCCATCAGCGTCACCCCCCTCACAATCATCATCGTCATGGTCCTCCTGGTGACCCTGGTTGCTTCCCTCATCCTTCTCGGCGGATCTAGACGGCTTATCCCTACTCCTCCTCCTCAGTAGGTTCTGTAGATCCGATAGCCTGTGCGACTCAGCCTTACCCGCCGGTTTCTCCTTCTCTTTTTCCTTTTCTTTCTCCTTCACCTCATGTCCGCGATTGGCGAGTACCTCCGCCCTCCTCAGAATCTCCCTGCGCCCAGGGGGTTTAGGTTTTGGCTTCGGCGCAGACTCTATGACACCTTGCATCGGCGTGACAGAGCTGTCGGTATTATTGATTAAGTTGTTCATGCTCATCGGATCTTGTCGCTGCGGTGCTTCAACTACAGGTGGTCGCGCCGCCGCCTCTGCCGCTTCGCGGACTCGTCGCTCCTTGGTTAGGTGGCGGCCGACTTCCCAAATTAGCGAGGAGTAGATGTCGACGATGAGGTCATCAATGGGCATTGCCTTCATGAGGTTGCCGTTTAACTTCTTTAAGTCTAGCGACTCCCTTAGGTGGTCAAAGGAGGCATGCGGCGTATGCAGGTTGTCGACCCAAAGCTCCAAGTCCGTTGCCATCTCCTCAAAGTCCTCCGGTGGCAGAGACCGCACGAGCTCGTCCTGGTTGAGATCGATTTTGCCAGCTCGGCGGATGAGTTTGCAGTATGCCAGACAGCACGCAGTCCACACCTCATTAAAGTGATAGTACTCCATCTGTTTCTTCCTCACGCGCTTCGTCAACATCTCCATGCTGGCCCTGTCGTCGAGCTGCGCCAGCAAATGCACCATCCACAGAACATATTTGGACATGTAGACGCAGTGGCGGCCCGGCCGCTCGTTTTCCGGCTTCCAGACGTTGACGACCATGGTCTTGGTAAAGATACTCATGCTTAGTTCAGCACGGGTAGCTAATATGACAGCGTTGCCCTGTTCGTTGTTGTCGTAGATAAGGTGCGCAGAGCGGGCGATGAAGCGATGCTGCCAATTGGATCGGTCAAGATTGCGTAGATGGCGGACACATTCGACGATATAGGCTTCCCACGAAGCATCATCAGTGATGACCACTTGTTCGCCTTTTTTGATCGGATAGTGCTGTCGCTGAAGGATATTGGCTGCTTCCTGTGCGTCAATCTGACGAAACTGGACGAGCTTGTGCATCACAGTCACTATCTTATAGTGCGGCTCAAGCGTTGGGTCAGAACGGCTGTCACGAGGCTTGGGGACAGTCTCGATAGCCCTTTCAAGTACTTGAACAAGAGCCGCAACTGTAGGCCTTCCTGCCCTAGCCCTGGCATCCGGCTCATCTTCAACGCGTGTGAACATTTTCCAATAGCATTTGCCGAGCATATAATGGCTCCTAAATATCGTATTAGTATGTCTGCTAAGCTCGAATAGGAGATAAACTTACATCCAATTATTGGGTTTCTTGGCAATAGCGCGCTTAAAAAGTTCGGCAGCAAAACGCCAGGCCTTGTAGCGAGTCAACTCCTCATGGACGTTTTTCTTGTACATCCCTGATGGACCACTCATGTGGCGTTCGAAATCATCCATATAAAAAGCTTCCATGCGGAACGGATCTCGCGACGACGAGTATATACGAAGGCCAAAGTCTTGGAATACATCTGACATATTTTCCGCTGTCTCGAACGACGGGTTGGCTGTGCGCATCGCCGTTGAGACTGCCATGGTGTAACAGTGTATAGCTGAACGTTGCTCAGAAATCAATGGAGCTTGGTCACTATTCAGTTTGTCCGTCGACCACATCACATCTTCCTCTAGTTCCGAATCAAAGCATTGGGCTAAGCGATACCAGGTCTCCCAGTGCTCGGCCGTAAACTGAAGTTGTAGGCGGAAGAAGCTTGCTGCCACTTTTAAATCATCGGTAGCGCCAGCCTGAGTACGTTTCTGTGCACGAAACTTAGAAAGAGATATCATTCCCAGCAGGAAGTACCAGCCCTTCTCGGCCAGTCCTGATTCCGTAGTGTTGACCGGAAGAGTATCTATATACTCCATCCCCTTCAAGGCCTTGTTCAGGCGTAAGGGGCTCACGGATAACTTCAAGTACTCTGTTATATTACGCAAGTTGTGGCTCGTTTGTGCGTTTGTCTTCGCGGCCCCGAGTACTTGCTGCATAGATTCAATGGTGCTCCGTAACTCATCGCGTAGAAGATCCCTCATGCTCTTTCTGTTGGCGAGCAGGACAACGTATTCAACCAAGGACATGGCAGTCCGCCTGTCCAATTTTTCGCGATCACAACCGTGGTCCATAATCTCAAAAACGCCAATCTTTTCTCCAAATCGTAGTCCATAAAGGTCCCATAAGACCTGGCCAAGATAATCTTCCCACTTGTCTACATACTTCATGCGGATCAACTCGACCTTCATCATTTTGAGGAAAATCTTGTTTGAGCGCTCGCAGCGCACTCGAAGACCCAAGGTGTGAAGAACCGTCGCCAAATATGTAGATAAGTCATTGTCTGGTGCCGTAAAGCGGCCCTTGTTTTGTGAGACGCCCTCTCTCACCAGCGTGTAGAGAAGTGCCCAACTTCGGATTGCCATTTCGGATAATCGTAGTAGGAAAGCCTTCAATAAGGTCTGATTAGGTTTCCCCTTTTCTTTCGACACGACCGTAGTATTATCGGGCACAAGTCCGGCGGTGACTTGGTCCTCCATCAAAGTGCCAGTGTGCAAAATGCGGCACAGATTCGCAATAGCGGTGGTTGATGCCGCCAGGTGCGACTCATCCACAATCTCAAAAGCAGTCTGATCGTTGAGCGCCAGCGTCAAAGCCTTAACCAACAACTCGTCTATAGTTTTGATACAGCCTAGTAGCTCAGCGTGTCGAGCTTCTTGGGGTATTTGACTGAACGTTGGGGATTGAAGGTACTCGACGATGATTTCGATGCATTTGAGATGGCAAGAAAAGACTCTCGTGGGGTATTCTATTTCTTGATAAGCTTCCCTCAACCGCTGCCATAGATACAGGCGGAGAGAGGGGGTGCCGTTCTCGAGGAATTTCCGCATATCTCGCGTGGCTGGCGACATAACAACTTCAGGCGCGGGTTCCTTCGCCGCATCACCTTCCTCGTCTTCACTAATTTTGGTTGGGTCATCGATCACAGGCTCGAGTGTCTCAATGATCGCCGTAGGGTCGGAGTTGTCTTTGAAGAGGTTCAGGAAGAAGTCCATGGTTGTAAGCCTCGAGATTTCACGATCTGCTGCTGCGGCAGACACCTCCGGCATGGCGACATTGTTATATAGTTCGATTTTTGCAGTTTCGGATTTTTGCAGTAGACTCTGTAGATCAGCCCAGCAAAGAACCATGTGCTCTCGGCTAACATGCTCCGTGGCATTAGCTAGTAAAACTGAAGCCCAAAGGTATCTCATCACGATTTCACTATCGGGATCGTTTGGTTGGCCTTGCATGATGTCTGAAGTGAGCATCGCCCATTTATCAAGCCTTCCCTTAGCTGTCTGGCACGCGCTATCATCGTCGGCTTTCTGGGGTCTGCCAATGCTGATATAATGATCTAGATGAAGCTCCAACATCATCTGCGCAAACTCTTTGAGCTGTTCCCAGTCCGCAAGCTCCACATCTTTATATTGTAGTTCCTGGTATTCTGTGTCCAGCTGCGAATATAACACCGAATCCATGGTATCCATCAGCTTTATATTTTCGTTCTTCAGGGTACTTGGCCACAACGTGGTTATATAACTGGAGCAAACTGCTTTAAAGTATTGGTATGCTACCTCCTGGATAGTGAGCGAATTCCCATTTACCAACTTGGCGAAAGTTGAGATCCCAGCGGCACTAGTAGGCTCAGCTTGAGTTTGTGATTTTAATGATTCGGTCTTTGAATGTTCAAGAAACGCGGTAAGGCCATTATTCTGGAGGCCAGCAGCGGTCCCCATAATGTCCAAGCCATTGCCCGACTGAAATTTTGCAGCGAGAGCAGAGTCCCACTTGTGAATAAGATCTCGCAAGTCACGCATTGCAATATTCTGAACGGAGCTTTTAACCTCTGGCCTGTCGGGATCCACGAGAGCCTGGATATCGGATGCCTTGCCAAGTTCCTTGACATTAAGTTTGTCTAGTACGCCGTCAATGTACGAGAACATCTCTTGATCTCCACTACACATTGCGTCGTATGCACATTTGAGGCTGATATTAGGGTCTGCCGGAAGAGCGCTCTCGCCGCCCAGAGTATCCCTGTTGCGGATCCTCTTGCTCCTCTTCTGCGTGCCAGCCTCTTCTTCTGGGGTTTCGGGGAGGCCTGCCGTTGATTGTGAGCGCTTTCGAGTGAGTGGTGGTGATTCTTCTTCCTCTGCTTTAACCTCGTTTCCGTCTTGCGTAGTTTCTTGCAGTTCTTGTCCTCCTGGGCGGTTATCCGCGGCTGGGGGCGTTATCTCGCTTGAAGTCACCGCAATATCAGGTAGTTGCTGGGTCTCCACCTCGGGGTCGATCATCTCTATATCGCCTTCCGGCAGTTGCAGAGTGATGGATTCGCCTCCTGTAAGCTTCAATGCTGAGCCTCTCTCGCCGTTATATGCGTCGAATATTCTGCCGATAGCCTCTGCGACCGAGTTCCAAGTGAATGTCTTAACTTCCCCTAGACCGGGTCCTTCCAGTGTCGCAGCGCTGGCCGCGTCGTCATCATCCCTAGCTGGGAGTTTGCTGAGAAATGGATAGGGGTCCAGGTACTTCTTCAACTTCATGGGCATATGTTTCCTCACGTATGGAGCCATAACCGGATGAGACAGCGCCATATTATCCGACAAAACGGCCAGCAGCTCTTTCAGCTGTATGCCCGCAAATCCCTCTTCAGGGTTCCCTGGGTCTACTTCGCCGAGCGTAGGATCATCGTCAACTTCGACGGCAGCTTCCAAGCAATATCTCGAAATTGTGTTGCTTCCCAGCAGCTCGCCTACACGGGCAGCTCTCCGCCAAAGCTCGGTATCTGATTCGTCCCGTGCCAGGGCTTGGGTGAACTGTTCAAGGGCATGCTGTGCCTGCGGTGCCAGACCACTTAGTGGCATAGCCGGTGCAATCTTCATCTGGTGTTTGAGGCAGTCCATAATAAACTGTCCATGGTTCTTATATGCGAGGTAGAGAATTTGCGGTAGGGTGCTGGGTCCATCATCGTAGGTCGGCGCAAACGCAACTTCGAGTGGTGATTCAGGCTCAGGCTCGGGCTCCAGGTTGACGCTGGGTATATCCTGCGTGAAGTCTAATAGACTCTCGGGGTATTTGAAAACATCGGATTTGAATAGCTTATCATAGGCCTCGGCGGCCTGCTCATAGTATGTTGGACCCTGTGCGTGCAGCTTCAGGGCATTTTGGTAGAGCTTCAGGGCCTCCTCTAGTTGGATTTCACGCGTGTGATCGAAGTCATCTTCGGGGTTCTCGTCGGGTTCAACATTCAATGCTGTGAATGCAGACATCTTGTTGTCTTCGTAGCGTCAATGGAACCAGGGACTTCGACTATGTGCGCATCTTAATCTGGGCTCGAATGACTGCCTCTCGTGCGTTTATAGCCACCAGTGGCTTCCGAGAGGTCCACGCATTCAAATGATGTTGTGGGATAATGATTGCGTTGCTGCGTTGCCACCAGAAGTCGCCGCCAACTACATATTTGGCTTAATTTCAAATATCTGATTGGTCTAACTTTAAACCTATTTCTGGGCAAGGCTGGAACACAAACTGGCGCTGATTACACGTGACCGGAATTTTATTTTAGCGAGACCCAGTCCATTACGTTGTACCATTACCTTTTCGCGTCGGCTTCATCGCGTCAACGACGGGGCATTTTCTACGAACTCAGGAGGCCTTCGAATAGTGTTTTTCAGCAGTGCTATATCAGAGTTACACACTTTATAACTAACGGATGAGAACAACTATACTGCCGTTACCGCATCCTTTCTCCTCTTAAAAGTCTCGCCATCGGCGTTCTGGAATCCTTGTCTCGCAAACTCAACGACTTGCCAAGATGGTTTCCTCTAGGAAGCGCGGACGACAGGAGGTGGAGGCTGTTGAGGCTCGTACTCCTGCGTCAAAAGAGCCTGGACTGCTTGGACGAATACGGAACATGTGGCAATTCGCAAATCTTGCGCAATGGATATTCCTCTTTGGAAAGGCCGTGAAGCTCGAGGAGGATCTGGATATCGAGGTACGACTCGTCGCAATAATGCTGAATCAATCCACTGGCCAATACTGATACTTATCGTAGGATCTTGAGATGGAATGCCTGAAGCCTCACTCGACAAAACTCGCAGAGATAGGGCTCGCGCTCTTGAAGTTTGTCTCTTCTCATAGGGGCCTAACGTAGGCTTTGTCCATGCACGATATCCACGATTTCGCGTACAACTACTAACGATGCGCAGCCCAGAGATTTTTGATGAATATACGCGCCGACAGTATGTTGCGAAAGCGCCAGAGCGCAACCCCTTTGGCACCGAAGAGGAGCCTGCCAAGTTCGCCGAGTTTGATATCTTCACAAAGGTCAGACTCTACAATACCCTCGCACCGACGTACTAACGATGGTCTCTAGATCAAAGTTCTACAACAGCTTACGCAATGGACGTTCACGAACCCCGACCGAATCAGGGAAAGAATGGAGGAGCAGAAGGATTCAGAACAAACATATTGGGTACGCCTACTCCTCAGCACTTGCTCCCATCGGTACTGATATCAAATCTAGCGCGTTGAACCCTTCGGATGGGACTCTGAGGACCGAACATACATCGTTCTAGACGACAATAGGCTGTATCGCCAGACAGAACCCCCGCCACCGCCTGCACCCAAAGCTACCCCCAAGAAGAACTCCAAGAAAGCCAGAGCTGCAGTGAGAGCGAGCAAGCGTAGAAAGATGTCCCGAGTACCTGCCAGCGACAGCGAGGATGAGACCGAGGAAACCGAAGAGGTCAAGGAAGACAAAGCTGTCGAGGACGATGGATTTGGTGGCATCAAGTGGGAGTGTCTGGCAATAACTCTGGACGAATTGAACAACGCCATTGCTTCATTTGCAAAGTCGCGCGACCCGAACGAAAAGTCTCTAAGGCAGCGACTAGTTGATGATCTCCTCCCCTTGCTGGAGAAGCAAGAAGAGTCGCGCAAGCGCAAACAGCTCCAGAAGGAGCGCGAATTACTCAATCTAGAGAAATTAGCCACCGCCAAAAGGTCCAGCAGAATCGCTGGCAAACTAGAGCATCAGCGCCAAGAAGAAGAAGCGCGCGAAGAGGAACGGAAGCACCAAGAGGAGCTTGCTATGGCGAAGAAGGAACAGGAGAAGTGGAGAAAGCTGGAGAAGGAAAGAGAGTCGCGCATGCAGACCCGTGAACAGCGCCTCAAAGAACGCGAGGCACGCCGGATCTTGCACGAAGAGGAGCTTGCCAATCTCTCAGAGGACAACAAGAAACTCGAATCTGGCCAAGGTCGCCTTTCCGAACGCCACCTCAAGGCGGAGATTGAACGAAAGAAGGCGGCGCTTGATGAGCTCCAAGAGGAGGATGGTGACTGGGTGTTCGATTGTATCTGCGGCGCGTACGGACATGTTGACGATGGCACTCTCAGCATCGCCTGCGAGAAGTGTAACGTGTGGCAGCACACCAAGTGTGTGGGCGTTAGCGACGCTGATGCCAACCGGGACGACTTCCAGTTCGTCTGCAAGCCGTGCATCCGTCGTGCTAAGGATGCAGAAGAGGCTAAGAAACGGCCGCCGATAACAATTAAATTCAACAGGCCAACATCATCAGCTTCAAATGCGCCACCAACACTTCCTCCTCTCACGGCGAATGCGCCACCGACCCTTCCTCCTGTCGCGGCGCTGGTGCTGCCGCAGCAGAAAGACGAGACAGTCCGCAGCCCTCCTTCGCCTCTCAAGCACAGACTCGTCCACTCCTCGCCATCAAGATCGCCCTATGGCTCTCCTTACTCGAACGGCCAGCTAGCCAGACAGCCCATTGCCTACTCCAACGGCAGTGCAAACCTATCCGCTGCGCCATTCCCAACCTTTGACAGCAGACCACTGAGCCAAGGCACTGTGCCAGCCGCGCCAAACTGGCCACCACCCATGAACGGAAGCACGCCCGCCCGTCCCGTCTTCGGCGCACAACTCAACGAGCAAAGCCCATTCTCCTCGCCCCTCCCACACAGCCCAAACAGCTTCCCGCCTCCTGCTCCACCACATAATTACGCCCTCATCAACGGCGGCGGTCATGCGCCGCCAGCACCAGCAAGCGTAGCATCCGCCCCGGCCCCTAACGGAGCTCGGTACGCGCCCTACGACCAGAGTGGCCGCCGCTCGTCACTCTCCTTTCCCTCTCCCCTCGCCAGCGCACCCGTGCTCAACCCGCCCTCCACACCGAGCTCCTCCTTTTCCAGCGCCGCAGGTCCACCACCGCGATACGCGCTCCCCACCTCCACGCCAGCGCAGATTCGCACACCTTACGCATCCAACACTGTGCTGCCACCGACGAGCGCAGGGATGTCGCCGACGAAGCAGTCGCCACCGCGGCCAGTGACGGCGAATGGGGCGGGGAGTTTCTCGGGAAGTGTGGGAATGGGAACGCCGACGTGTATTCCAGCCATCGAGCCGCTGAGTCCCAGTCCGATGGTGCAGGATTTGAGTCCTCCGGTTAAGGCGAGCGAGCCGGGAAGGTGGGCAGGGAGAGAGGGGATGTAAGGGTTCAGACGTTGGGGATGGGAATTTGATATGGAGGAGGGACGTGATGGGATGAGGATGTACGATATACGTAGATGATCAGAGATTCGATAGACCTACCAGTTATCGAAGAGTATTATTGTCATCTGATTAGTCTCTAGAACTTTAGAACGTGGGGTACCAAATACTAGAGATGGAGTTCTCCATGCTATCGCCATTATCCCTATACACGTTCTCGTATAGCTCCTCGCCGCCAAGCCGGAAATAGCCAGTAATTAAAAGTAATTAAAGGCACTAAGTTAATTAAAGACGCTCCACATGAAAAATGATGTTTTTCGACGGTAAAGAGCATTTTTATCCTAACTTCTTACATTTAATTCTAGCTGTATACAATCACTGTATTCAAATTGTGGAAATAATTGAATTATTTTTACCCTCTTGTTGATCTTGTCTTCGTCGTTGCAACAATAAATACTCCAAATCTATTTTCTATTTTCTATTTTCTATTTTTAGCCCAGGACGTCAGACCCCAGTGTCGCGAAAGCTGAACCGCATAACCCCAAAACTCCCAAAACCCGTCCCTTCAACAACCTCAAAACACGCCCCAGAGCTGCCATTGCCATCGACGACCCCGACACCTTCAACGACCCTCAGGAACATCCAATCTACGATTTAAACGGTCCGTTACCGTACCAACTCTCTGCACGCGGCGAATACTCTCTCCCTCTATAGTGTCAGCATCATGAGCTCCAATCGATAAGGAGATCGCCGCCTCGTATGCCTCCGTCGCGCGTACGTCTCCCCAGGAACCACCAACTTCCGAACCTCACTCACCTCCTCACCTGAACCTCAACCACCAGCGCGCCGACGCAATGGCATCCAACAACCCGTCGCCGCGGCATTCCCAGTCCCCGCCGCAATCGATACCCCTCCAGAACCTCTCCCGCCCCCCCGACACTGACGCTGGCCCCAGCGAGGGTGAGCACAGGGGACACACCCGAGGCCGCAGCCTCATGACTGGCAATGCAGCCACGCAGGGCTCAGCAGTACGATACTCGCGGTTAGACGACAGCTCGCCGAGCCCGACGCTGCGAGTGCTGCTGCCGAGCGGCCAGCACATGCAACCGAGCGCGGAGGACGAGCTGTCGGGCGGCTCGCCGGTGGAAAACTCGCATGCCTTCCAGATGGCCATCGTCGGACTGAGCATGCCGTCGAGTAACCAACCGACGTCGCCGCGGAGTCCGGACCCGTATGGCCCGAGTTACGGACGGGGAGATGTGGGCAATTCGCCTAATGGTCCGCAGACATACGGGGATATGGGGGATGGGTATTTTAATACTACAACCGACTCGGATCAGGTCGGGCTCACGGATTCGAATTACCTTGCACCCATCAGCGGGGCGCCAAACCCCTCGACGCCGAGGCAGTCTTCAGACCGGGACCGCACCAGTTTCCAGAGCGTACGCTTCGACTCCCCACAGACGTCGCGCCAGTCGCGGCTGGGTGATAACCTGGGGTCATTGCCGAACGGGCGGGGTGGCGGGCGGGAGCGGTCACGCAGCTTTGGGAAGAGTCTGAGTCCAGATTCGCGGCGTCTGTCACCGTCGCCGTCGCCGTCGAACGCAGGGCCGTTGACACGGGCAGGGTCTATGATGCGCGCTATGTCACAGCGAGTGGTTAATTTCAGTAATGACGCCGAGCTGCCTGAGCCGGCATATCGAAGGAAGGACTCAGCAGATGAAACGCTGCCTAATTCCGGGCTTCCGCCTATACTTGTCACGGACGAGGAGAATACGGATTATGGACCTGAGATGCAACAACTGCCCATCGAGAAGGTCCCGTCGACCCCTACAGCCGAACTGCTCGAGGAGCCGGCAGCGCCACCGTGGCCGATTACGAACCCTCTACGAGGGAACAGCCTGCGCGTCTTTGCGCCAGACAATTACATACGGATGCGCCTCTGCGAATTCCTAGTGCACCCGTGGACGGAGCCGATAATACTAATACTGATAATCCTACAGACGGTTCTGCTGGCGGTGGAATCGAGCAAGGACTCGTTCACGGACCCCAAGCCGAACACCTGGAGCGGCTCGCCCATGGACTACGCAATGCTGGCATTGTTTGCAATTTACACGCTGGAGATCACGGCCAAGATCATCGTGTCGGGATTCTTCTTCAACGCGGAGGAGTACAGTACGCGCACGGATGTGAACCAGGGGCTTAAGACTACATTCATGTCCAAGTATATGACTTTCTTTGGGCCGCGGAGGCAGCAGTCCGTCAGAGTGCCGAGGCACCTTGATGCGCCCCCTATCTCGGAAGCTATCAGTCGGACGTTTACAACAGCGATGAAAACCCCAGTGGCGTATCCCACTACAGTAGAGGAGCAGCAGCGGTACCAGCTCGCGCGGCGAGCATTTTTCCGCCACTCGCTGAACAGAATCGATATCGTTGCCGTTGTTGCGTTTTGGATATCCTTCGCTATCGGAATCACGGGGGTGGAGATGCGGAAGCATCTATACCTGTTCAAAATGATTAGCTGCCTGCGAATCCTTCGACTGCTGTGGCTGACGAATGGTACGGCTATCATCCTCAAGAGCTTGAAGAAAGCAGCTCCGTTGCTGGTCAACGTGTCCTTTCTTATCGGCTTCTTTTGGCTGCTCTTTGCCATTGTGGGCGTACAGGCGTTCAAGTCAAGTTTCAGTCGCACGTGCACATGGGTTGATCCGCAGGGGCAGTCGAATTACACAAAAGATTTCAAGCTCTGTGGTGGGCATCTTGATAAGATATCGGGGATTGCACTTCCGTGGACCTTCGAGGATGGGACGAGTGGTGCCCGTGCGAGTAAGGGTTATCTTTGTCCTCGAGGCTCCCTCTGTATTGAAGGCGAATCACTGTATAATGGAACAGTCAGCTTCGACAACATTGTCAACTCGCTGGAGCTTGTCTTTGTTATCATGAGCGCGAATACGTTTACGGATTTGATGTACTACACTACGAACTCCGATTACCTAGCTGCAGCGCTATTCTTCGCAGCCGGGATCGTTATCATGTTGCTGTGGCTCACTAATTTACTCATCGCCGTCATCACGTCCTCCTTCCAAGTCATTAGAGAGGAGAGTAAGCGAAGCGCCTTCACAATGATCAACACCCCCGTCGCCGTTGTCGAGGAAGTCAAGCCCCGCAGTCGTTCCACCGTTCTCAAGAAGATCTACAGACAATCCTTCTGGTTCTGGATCCTTGTCATCATGTTTGGCATAGTGAGCCAAGCCTGCCGCAGCGCGACTATGTCCGTAAGGCGCGCGAACTTTATCTTCGTGGCCGAGATCATGGTGACCTTCGCGCTCGACATCGAGATCTTCTTCCGCCTTGCCAGTGACTTCCGCAAGTTCCCGCGCAGCTGGAAGAACGGTTTCGACACACTTCTCGCCATTGTCACGACCGTCATCCTCTTACCGCCGATCCGCAACTCAGGGCAGCCGTATGCTTGGCTTACCGTGTTCCAGATCCTTCGAGTTTACCGTGTCGTTTGGGCGGTGCCGATCACGCGAAAACTTATCGAGAAGATGTTGGGTAACGCGACTGGTATCCTGAACCTGGTGCTGTTCGTGTTCCTGATCACGTTTCTGATTTCAATCCTGGCGGTGCAGATGTTTAGGGGCGATATACCGGCGTACGATTCGGATGGAAACACGGTGCGTACGACGTTCTTCTCGATCTGGAATGCGTTCCTGGGGCTGTACCAAATCCTGTCGAGTGAGAACTGGACGAGCATCCTGTACAATGTGCAAACATATAACGATCACCACAATACGGCGTGGATGGGCGCAAGTTTCATTATTGGCTGGTCCATCCTGGCGTACTTTATTCTAATAAATATGTTTATTGCTGTCATTCAAGAGAATTTCGACGTGTCCGAGGACGAAAAGCGCCTCGAGCAGGTCAAGGCCTTCCTACAGAAGAAAGATGTCAGCAGCTCCTCGAGCAATCTCTCCCTCTCAACCATCTTCCGCTTTGGCAAGACCAAGAAGGCCAAAGACCCGCTCGACTATGGCCAGTCCACAATGGAAATGCTGCTCAAAGCTTCCGTTGTGCGTGACTTCCTCGATGACGAGAGCGGCGAGCCCCAGCCCGGCCTAAACACCTCTCACACCTTTGACAACGCGCCTGAAATCGCCCCAGGCTCCCTGTCAGGGCTATGGGGCAAGTTTGTCACGCAAGTCTGGCACCGCGAACCCAACCCATTCTACTCGAGTATTCGAATCACCAATGCCGCCGAGGGCCTTGACCCGCGCACTATGGCGCGCGAAGCTGTGTCAGCAACTGCACTACGCAAGCGCGCCCAGCGCGACTATCTCAACCGCCACCCGAGTTACAACACGGCAATGTTCCTGTTCAAGCCGGACAACCCAATACGGCGGTTCTGCCAGCGGATCGTGGGTCCGGGGCGCGGTGCAGAGCGCATCGACGGCGTGGAACCAAACAAAATCGTGTGGTATACATTCTCAGCATTCATCTATGCGGCGATCTTGACGATGGTGGTTCTAGCGTGTGTGACGACACCGTTGTACCAGAAGGAGTATTTTGAGACGCATAATTTTGCGTTGCGGAACTGGTTCGTTTGGACGGATATGGCGTTCGCGGCAGTGTTCAGCGTTGAAGCTATTATCAAGATGATTGCTGATGGGTGTTTCTGGACGCCGAATGCTTATTTCCGCAGTTTATGGGGTTTCATTGACGGATGGGTGCTTATTACTCTGTGGATTAATGTGATTACATCGTTCTTGAATGACGGTGCTATATCGAGAGCAGTTGGGGCGTTCAAGGCTCTCAGAGCTCTGCGCTTACTGCATATCAGTGACAGCGCCAGAGATACGTTTCACTCCGTCATCTTCGTCGCAGGGTGGCGAGTCCTTTCTGCTATATTCGTCTCCCTATCGCTGCTGATCCCCTTCGCCATCTACGGTGTCAATCTCTTCAACGGCAAAATGCAAGTCTGCAATGACGGCGGGAGCGGCATCATCAATCTCTCTGACTGCGTCGGTGAATTCAACAGCTCACCCTTCAGCAGCGACTGGACGTTCCCTGCCCCGCGGGTGCCCGCAAACCCCTACTACGACTTTGACAACTTCGGCAGCTCGCTTTTTATCCTCTTCCAGATCGTGTCGCAAGAGGGCTGGATTGACGTGATGTGGAGCGCGCAGTCGATCGTGGGCCGCGGGTTGCAGCCGCGGGACTTTGCATCGCAGGGCAACGCGGTGTTCTTCGTGGTGTTCAACCTGATGGCAACTGTGTTCGTCCTGACTCTGTTCATCTCCGTCTTCATGCGCACATATACGGAGCAGACGGGCGTGGCGTTCCTGACGGCCGAGCAGCGGTCGTGGATGGAACTGCGGAAGCTGCTGCGGCAGGTGGCCCCATCGAAGAGGCCGTCAACTAAAAGCAAGCCGAAGTGGAAGGATTGGTGCTATAAGAAGGCTGTGCAGAAGCATGGGCTCTGGAGCCGGACGGTCACTATTACACTGGTACTTCATCTGATACTGTTGATGCTTGAGTACTACCCCGAGCCGTTCTGGTGGACGCGGACGAGAGACGCACTCTTCCTCTTCTTCACTGTCATATATATGGCAAACATCGTTATTCGGATTGTCGGTCTCACGTGGCCGCGTTTCAGGCGCAGCTCGTGGGATCTGTATTCCCTAGTCTCGGTAACGGGGACAATGGTCACGACTGTTTTGGTATTTGCCAAGAATGATTCTGTTACGCTGTATCAGCTACATAACATCTTCCTTGTCTCCATCGCGTTGCTCCTGATTCCCCGCAACAACGCGTTGGACCAGTTGTTCAAGACCGCCGCCGCGTCACTGACCAGCATTGGCAATCTCCTCGCGACCTGGCTTATCCTTTTCCTCGTCTACGCCATTGCCATGACGCAGACCTTCGGGCTCACGCGCTTCGGCAGCCAAGGCACCAACAACCTAAACTTTCGCGACGTCCCGCGTGCGCTTATCGTGCTCTTCCGCATGTCCGTCGGCGAGGGCTGGAATCAGATCATGATGGACTACGCGAACATGCGCCCGCCGCTTTGCGTGGAGGGTACGACCTTCTTCGATAGTGACTGCGGCAGTTCGTCGTGGGCCTATGCACTGTTCATCTCATGGAACATCCTAAGCATGTACATTTTCGTGTCGCTGTTCGTGTCGCTCATCTACGAGAGTTTCTCATACGTGTACCAGCGGTCAAGCGGGCACGAGATTGTCAACCGCGAGGAGACGCGCCGCTTCAAGCAGGCGTGGGCAACGTTTGATCCGGATGGAACGGGGTATATCACCAAGGAAGAATTTCCACGCTTGCTCGGCGAGCTGTCGGGAATCTTTGCGATGCGTATTTATGATGAGGAGGACTCTGTACGTCGTATCTTGGAGGATGTGCAGGCCCAGCCGATGGGGTCAAGGACGACGTCCGTGGCGACTACAAGTGGTGCCATGGGAATTGATCTCAAGAAGCTCAACGATCGGATCGCGCGGATTGATGGGCAGAAGGTGAGGGAGCGGAGGCACTTGTATAATATCTTCTACGAGGAGGTGATGGTTTCCGCAGACCCGGAGGTGGGTATTTCGTTCACGAGCGTGCTTATGATCCTCGCGCATTACAACATCATCAGCGACAACAAGAGCTTGAAGTAAGTCATACCCTAACCCCACTACTTCTTTATACAAATAGCTAACAAAATACAGACTCGACGAGTTCCTCCGCCGCCGCGCCCGCCTCCAGCGCGTCGAAGAGGAAGTCCATCGCCGCGTTGTCATCGGCTTCTTCGATACCATGTATTGGGCGCGCCGCTTCCGGCGTCACCTCAACCGGCACTCACTCTCGCGCATCACCGAGATCTCGACCTTCCCCGTACCCGAGATCTTCGTCGAGGGCGACGACGCCGACGCTCGCTCGGTCGCCGTATCCGCCGACGGCGACGAAACCCGCCGCTCGATGCGCGCGACAGTGGATTTCTCAGACGGACACGCCAGCCTGCGCGATATGATCGGTGGGCTGGGGATGGGTGGGCTGCATTCACGCGATGGCAGTGTTGACAGTCGCGGCAGTCGCGGGGCCATTAGCGGGCTCGGCAGCGGTACGAGCAGTCCGAGTCGCAGCCCTAGATTGCGACCGCATCGGACGAATAGCTCGGTTAGTGGCGCAGCGATGGATATGAGTGATATGGTTCCCGCGCGGAGGGAGGGAATGCACAGTCGCAGTGGCAGTATGGCGGGGGAGATGGCTGTGGAGGCGTTTAATGACAGTGCGTGGGGGGCGAGTATGAGACGGAGCTACACGACAAGGAAGTCGGGGGATAGGAGGACGTGAGAGCAGTGGTGTAATGGGCGGTGTCATGTGATGCTATGCGATGGGTCGCTGGGCGGGGTGCATGCAAGGCATGAGAGACGTTTGATGAGCGGGGTGTATTTGTGGTTGGGGGGGTGTGGCCTGGCTAATGGCTTAAGTTACGGGTTCATTTTTTTGCACTCTTCGTTGATGCCTCTGCAGCTGACTTCCTGTTCTGGGAGGCGCAGCGAGGCTGCTTTTGGATTCCGCCACAAGGGGACAAGGCCCTGATGGGTGCATGGCGTGGAGTTTTTGGCGCATGATGGTTTTGTTTTTGGGGACGGGGTGTGCATTGAGCGTGAGAGCGGGGATGGTGATGGAGGGGGGATGATAGGGAGTCCAGGCAGGGAGGGGGCTGTATAGTACCGATAGAAAGCATGATACCTTAGATGAAATGATCAGACTGTTTTTTGCAGGCGATGTTTGTGGCGTCGCGGAGGGAAGGTGAATCATGCCTGTTGTGCTGGTGATGCGGAGCGTAGAGTAACGATAGACTGCAAACGGTGTTTCACGGCGGTTGGAGGAGGGACGAGATATCCCCGGCTGAGTTGTTCTGGCTGGGATCGCGGTGGCGGCAGATGCTTTTTTGGTGAGCTCGTACAGGTAGAGTAGTATGGGTATGGTGATAAGAAAATGTTTCTGATCGCCCCTTGATTTTCCCCACTCTATCAGGTACTGTTTGCACTGCCACGGTGCTGAGGTGGTGTTTAGTGGCAGCCGAGAGTCTCTGAAACTCTTGTAGCCCCTGACTCCGCACAAACACCTCGCATCATGATAAACATCCTCACCAAACCGCCAACTCCACCACGAACAATCACATTTTGTCAGAGTGATTTTCCCAATTTCTATCTATTTATTATAATCACCCCCCTCGCGCCACTGTTCCAAAAACCGCAAAAGAATTCAAAAATATACCCAATATTCGTCCCCAACTTCGAAACTGGACGCATTACCCGGCGGAGCGTGCCTCCCTAAGCGAACGTCATGCGACACAGAGCCGTGCCAGGGGTGTTTAAGGGGCCGCCTCTTCAGCGGCCTCGCCCATGAAAATATGACGAAAGATGGCCAGTGCGCGTGTATCAGCGGCGTAGCAGGCGTGGCAGGCGTCGATATGTGGGTGTGGTGCCATGGTGGGCGGTGTCTCAGAGGGGGCCGGGGCGGGGGGGCAGTTCATCTTATAATGCGATTGCTTTTCCGAGTTCTGGAGAGAGAGAGAAAGGTAAACGGTGGTAATTTTGTTTGTGACGAATTCGAAGATTTCTTGAGAGAGTGCGTTGAAGACAGAAACGCAAGACATTCGTTCAGATTATTATACAAGCCAGGTGCTTTTGGGGTTCGACATTGAGCGTTTTTATATTACATACCCAACTAAGATTCTTCGGCTGGACCTCTTTATTTCACACACTACATACCAGGCTTCCACCCATCTTTCAATCTCACGGCAATCGACTGAGAATAATACGGTAAACACACATATACCACTTCGACCACACGCTCGATAAGAACAAACCTACAGCCCCTCACCAATACTCCGCAACATCACTATTACTCTCACCCAAAATGCGCCACTCTGCCCTTCCCCCTCTCCGCTCAACATTCTCCCTCGCCTCACTCCGCTCCTCCTTCCGCTCCTCCCGCTCCTCCACAGCATCCGGCACGCGTTCGCGCACCCCCTCCACCGCGTCCGCATCCTGGAACCCGCACGGCTCCTTCGCGCCCTCAGCTACCTCAAGCTCAAGCGCAAGTCCCGTCGGTGATCTCAGCTCGTTGCCTTACAACCCGCTTAGTCGACACCAGCCGCGCACGGCGCGCCGCCAGCAGTCACCAGTTGCGACGGTGAGGAGCATCTTGTCGAGACAGTCGAGTCTGGTGGATTTGGAGGAGGAGGAGCGCGATTTTGGGACGGAGATTGGGGTTTTGGAGCCGAGGCCAGCGGTGTTTTGGCAGGGGCTTGAGGAGAGGATGGGGTTATAAGTGTTCTGTTTCTGGGGAAGGATGATGTTGGTGTAAGGAGAGGGTTCTCTGATCACTTGTGCAATTTGGAGGGGGTTATGGCGGCTTTTTTGGGCCTCTTTGATTGGAAGGAATATGATGGTTGGATGGAACAGGATATGATTGATATGATGGCTTTCGGTGTTATATTTTGTTTCCATACTTCGTTCTAGGGATGGACATGGCGCTTCAGCCCCTAAGAGCCACTAAATAACCTAACTAAAGCCTCATTACAGTCTACCTTCATTGAAACTAAATTACACATCATTAAAATAGCTCTTTAACCTTAATCTATACAGTTGTTAACTAGTTTACAAAGGGTGCATTGTAAATAATGCATTAATTAGCATTGTTAAAAGCAGAGAACCAAAACCTACAATAGGCAAATGAAGTGCTAAGCAAGCGCTAGAGAGCTAAAAAAACACAACTATAGCAAGGAGGATCACTTAGTTAACAAGTAGCACAGGAGCTATAGGACAAGAGGGACGTTATATACCTTACCGGGATTTCACGTAATTGAATAAGGGCAGCACGACAGTAACGGGGACTGTCACCAAAATTGGCTGGTGTTCCCATCATGATTTTTGGTCCATGCTCCGGTGGCACCACCCGTTTCTCATGCCAACGGTAATTCCTCCCAAACGGTCGACGCCAAGCACCAATAAATAGAAAAGAAACCATAGTAGAGTAGTAAAATTGACTCACTGTTTTCGATCCTTCTTCGGTGGCCTGGATTGGGCTGTAATTGCCCGTAAAACTGCGATATAATGGCCATAGTGATAGCAGCATTTTCGAGGCCGTAAACAGTGATGGCACCATCTTCGAGGTATTACCAATGCCAGAAGTTGGCGGTACTTGGAATGAACCATCGCCGGCGTGGCCAGCAGTTCCGGCACGGTTTGGGGGCAGGGGGGTCACCAGCTTGGCCTCCCAAAAAAAGGAGAGCATCAACAGCGTTGGGGAGTCGCAGCCAGACTTAGGAGAAACCTATATAAAGAGTAGTTAGCATATAATCAATTAATCAATCAATCAGCTAGTCAACTGAAGTAAGACAGCAGGAAGAGGAGCCCCGGTGTGTGCGTCTTACCTCGAGACTGTCAACCCAGCCAACCCTCACTCTCACGAATCCAGGCCATGCCCAAGTAGGATTCTATCACCGAAACCAGGTTTCAGTGACAAATTCAGATGGCAGCAGCAGCTTACCAGCAAGGAAATACCTCTACGACGGTAGAGGCCAAGAATACAGGCCAACAAAAGCACCACTGTAGTGACGGCAATATTGTCATACTGACATTCATTGCACTCAGTTTGCTATCAAACTCAAGAGCAAACTTAGAAATCTCCTCCTCAAACCTACAAGTCACTATACATATTTTGGCTTGTCACACCAACAACAAGAGCAATACTACTCAACGATTGCTACAACCCTCTATGATTCATTACACGTCATTGCTCCTTAGTTACTGGGCCGATATGACCACATAGCATATCTCTACAACCCTCTATGATTAATTACATGACATCACTCCTTAGTTACTGGGCTAATACTACACATGACATATCTCTATCAACTAGAGGCCTAGGAACATGAACGATAGCTCCAAAAGCTTCTACAACCCTCTATGATTCATTACACGTCATCGCTCCTTAGTCACCCACAAGATTGGTTAAGTTATGACATAATTTGTAAATAGGGGTAGTCTGACCTTGGACCTCCTTTCACTTCCTATAGGGTAGGAACCTAGGAGATGGTTCTTCTTCTGATCAGAGCTAATGACCCTTAAGGCTCTTGGAACTTTCTTTGGATCCCTTGGATTTCTTGGATCATTTTCACTGTGGATAATGATGAAGCCTACAACTTGACAACCCGGTGTCTATTTGCGATGAGGCTGCCATGCTGGACACCTGTTGTCATTGTCTTGGAGGTGGGTAAGACAGCTGCAGGAAGGGATTTTGAGGCGCTGCCACCCATGACATGCGCGTATCCACGTGCAACAATGCCAGATGACTGGCCGATGTCGAGAAAACCACGCATTGTGATGTGGCATGGAATGATGTGAATGGCAGGCACATGGTTTCTGCTGTGGCTGATGCTTTCCTTGCTATCTCGGCAGCGAACTTGACGGGTTGCAAGAAGAGCAAGAGCGTATCGATGGAGACTCACACCACACACATTTCTAAGGCCAACTATATGAAGGCAGTGGTTTTGGCCATCGAATATGGCAAACGGTAGCAAATGTCATCTGCTTCGTAGCTCCAAGCCCTTGATTATATTGCGTAGTTATCCACTCTTTAGGGGCCTTCATTTAAGCAATTGTATGGAGCTTATTATGGCGTACTGGCAGTAGTGGGGTTAGAACCACCCCATCAAACTTACCATCTTACCTACCCAACTCTATTATGGTACGTCGAAAGAGCGTAGAAGCTCAAGAGCGTAATATTGCAATAGATCAAGCTATATAAGCTATTCATTCCAAACAATATAAGTTAGTTATGCAGCTGCCAAAGCACTTGACCTCCTAGAACAATCTATCCGTCATCGTATGAATAGAGTCTGACAAACCAGATGACCTTAAAGAGATGATTGAATTGGCTCAGAAGATTGACAATCGTCACTACGAACGGCAACTCGAGAAGAAAATGGGCCCACCTAGTCAACACCAGTGTTGCCAATAGTGCACCTTGACAGTATATTGCTAGGAAATTCCCATATTGTATTGCCACAATACGGCCAAAGGCCATATTGTATTGTCACAATATGGCGCTAATAAAGCTTGGCAATACAGTATAATATAAACAATATAAACAATATAAACAATATAAACAATATAAACAATATAAACAATATAAACAATATAAACAATATAAACAATATAAACAATATGGACATCACGTGACAACAATAGTGTAGAATATCACGTGTTTAAGTTACCCCTATTGCTTTGATAGTACTACTTATTATAGTACTACTTATTATAGTACTATTGTTTTGATAGTACACTACTTATTGTAGTACTATCAACGCCTACCTCAAGAACTGGCCGTATCTCTGGCGCAAATTGGGAATCCCCACGCAAATGATCCCTGTCACGCAGGCGCGCATGGGCCATTCCTTCGCAAATATTCCTTCGCAAATTGGGGAAACCCCCCCCCCTTTTCCAGTCCCCATGCGCGCGCGCGCACCTCTGTATTTCTTTAGTAGAGTAATTCTGTTACCCAGCCAAAGTCCCAGCATCGGACGTACGTGATGGCAGCTACTGCCAGGTTCCCTTACCTCCGGGCGCACGGCGTGCTGCTCTGCGCCAAGTGCCAGACCGGCCTCCCGCCCACGCGCGCTAGCCAGGAGAGGCACCTCAGGCAGCCACCACACCTACTGAAGGGTTCTCAGTTGCGAGCGCAGCTCGACCTCTTCGCGACATATGAGCTCCGGCTGCCAGGCGAGGTCGAGCTGCCGCATCAGCTCTGCGCACCCATTCCAGGACTGCGGTGCCACACGGCATTCGTGTGCGCCATCTGCGATGTCGACGGCCAGAGCCTGAGCCTTACGCGGTCGGAGCCAGCTATCAGGGCGCACGTGTCCAAGGAGCACGGGCAGAAGCCGGCCAGGCAGGCCGAGGGCAGGTCGTGGCGAAGGTGCACTGTCCAGACCTTCTTCGCTGAGACCCAGCACGTCCGGTACTTCGCGGTTACAGACGACGGCAGGGCGGAAGGGGACGCAGCTACTGCTGCCATTGCCCTCGAGCCGCAGGAGCAGGACTTCTTCGAGCTGGCTGAGGAGGACGCGAACATGGTCGCAGAGGACATCAAGACGGAGGCCAACAGGGTGCACGGCTTCGACAGCCACCGCTCGGCCGTGGTCCCATGGCTGGGGCGGACGGGCATCGCAAACCACGTGCGGGGCCTGCAGAAGGACGAGATGCATGCCTCCTACACGCTGCCAAAGAGCGCAGATGAGGGAGAGCCCGAGCTGTTGCTGATGCTCGAGGTCATGGACGAGATCCTCGCCGAGGCACATGGCTGGTGCTTCGACGGGCCGGACTGCATGCTGACATGGCCGAGGCAGCTCGCACTGAGCCGCTTCCGCGAAGCGCCTGCATCATCATCATCGGCGTCAGCCAGCTACAGGGCAGGCAGGGCACGTGGCTTCGACCCCAAGAAGGAGCCCTCCACACTGCGCATGAACTTTGGGTACTGGAAGCAGTTCATGACGTACTGCTACCGCGTGGCATACTGCGGCAGCCACTTCACGCCACCTACGCCTGCTGCAACGGGAGACGGGAGTGCGGACCAGGGCAGGTGCCCCGAGGACTGGATCCGGCTGACGGACGAGCAGACAGCGGCTTGGGAGGCAGCCCTGCAGTGCACCGCTGACGGAGACCGCCCAGCCCTGAACGACGCCCTCCGGTCCCTCTGCATGGCCCTCGTCTGCCACGAGTTCGGCGGCGACCGCTTCAGCTCGCCTCTCCTCAGCTTCTGCGCGATGCTCAGCGTCAAGCCGCGCACCAACTCGTGGAAGGAGCCGGGCAACTTCAACAGCTGCCTGTCCGGCCTGATCTGGGCCGTGCAGCTGCTCGTCTTCAGCACGGCCGCATACCTCGAGAGGTCGGGCGCCGGCAGCACGCTCGAGCACATCAACACCATCTGCGAGCAGTACCTGCGGCCAGACACGGAGACGCCCATGGGCGAGATACTGGGCTGGCGCCTGCTGCTGTTCGCAGTGTCGAAGGAGGGCGTGGGCTCGCACCAGGCACATTGGGACGAGGACGAGCAGATCCTCACCTACAGGGACGTCGACCTGAACATGGACGAGGTGCAGCAGCTGCTGCTGTCAGAGTTCAGGCAGGCGCAGCAGCTGCTGCACGATGAGCTCGTGTTTGGCGCAACAGGCCTGCCACGGATGCACGCTTGGGCGCTTAAGGACAACCTCGATGCCGACAACTTCGGCTGGTACTTTGGCGAGCACCGGGAGAACGTGGCACTGCTGAAGCCGTTCGCGGGCTCACTGCGCAACGTTAGACA
Organism: Pseudogymnoascus destructans; assembly: GCF_001641265.1. NCBI lineage: Eukaryota > Fungi > Ascomycota > Leotiomycetes > Thelebolales > Thelebolaceae > Pseudogymnoascus > Pseudogymnoascus destructans. The sequence continues at coordinate 15,173 of NW_020167539.1, read as the reverse complement.
GGAGTCGCAGTCACTCCGAGCATCACTCCTCGACACCACTGATGAGGATGGAGGGGCTGATACGAGAGTCGTGTGGCGACAGAAGGCCATCGACCAGTACGAGGCCATCGCTGACGAGTTCCTCAAGCGGCTCCTCGTCCTCATCCACATGGCCTCGGGCCAGCCGCTGCGCGAGAGCGAGCTGTTCTCCCTCACCTGGCACAACACGCAGTGGAGGCGCAGCGTCTACCTCAAGCACGGGCTCGTGATGCTGCACACGACCTACCACAAGGGCCAGCAGCAGACGGGCAAGTTCAAGGACAACATCCGCTTCCTGCCGGCCACCATCGGAGACCTCCTGCTGGACTACCTGGTCTATGTCGTGCCGCTCCACCAGGCCTTCCTGCGCCAGTCCTCCCCACGCGCAATCATGTCCGCGTACCTGTGGTGGAAGGACGGGGCCGTGTGGGCCGACAACCGGCTGACGCGGTGCATGGAGCGGGCGTGCGTGCGGGCCAAGGTGCCACGGCTGCATATCGCCAACTGGCGCCAGATGACGGTCAACATTGTGGAGACCAAGTTTGCGGGCAAAGACCTTGCGTGCTTCGAAGGCGTCGGGGCCAACGACGACGAGGAGGACGCAGAGGAGATTGACGACGACATCCGGACCATGACGAGGCAGCGGAACCACAGCACGCGGGTGATGAACCGCAGCTACGCGAACCAGCTGAACGCGAACTTTGGGAACGTGTGGGACGGCCTCATCCGTCGGAACCTGCGCGCGTCGTCCCTGTGGAGGGAGCTGTGGGATCTCGACACAGTGCTTGGGGATGCAGTCGCGGCAGCAGGGAAGAGGAAGCGTGAGGCGGCAGAGGAGGCAGAGCCAGACAGGCCACGGATGCTGAAGAGGATTGCCGTGGGCGTGCACCAGCCGCGCAAGAGGTGGTCCGCTGCAGCCCTGCTGAAGGGCGTGAGGGGGCTGTACAATGACGACAAGCTGCAGTGGAAGTCGGCTGCACAGGAGCGGGCGATGACGACCGTCATGTCGTGGACGGAGCAGGTCGTCGTCATCCTAGGCACCGGCGAGGGGAAGAGCCTGCTGTTCATGCTGCCCTGCGTCCTGCCTGATGCAGGCGTGACAATCCTCGTGCTTCCGCTCGTGTCTCTGCGTGGTGACCTGCTGCGGCGTGTGCAGGAGCTCGGGATAGACCACCTCGTGTGGGCCCCTGGCGAGGAGCAAGACGCATCGCTGGTGTTTGTCACGGTCGAGGCTGCAAGCACGTCTCAGTTCCGGGCCTATGCACACAGGCTGGCCGCGACACAGCAGCTCGGCCGCATCATGATAGACGAGGCGCACCTCACAATCACGGCGTCCGAGTACCGTCAGGCCATGGCCGACCTCGCCCTCATCCGCAGTGTGCGCACGCAGTTCGTCTACCTGACGGCCACACTGCCGCCAACGCTGCAGGCCGCGTTCGAGAGGCAGAACAACCTCGTGAAGCCAAAGGTCGTGCGGGCCTCGACGAACAGGCGGAACCTCTCGTACCTCGTGCAGCGGGCCACAGGGCGGGGGAGCCTGCTGGAGGAGGGTGCGCGGAGAGCCAGGGACGCGTGGCAGGCGAGCGGGCTGCTCGACCAGACCCGAGACAAGATCATTCTCTACGTGCAGACACGGGAGGATGCGCAGGACCTGGGCAGCCTGCTCCGCTGCCCAGTCTACACCGCGATGGCCGGCATGGCAGAGGAGAAGCGGGAGCTGCTCAGGACGTGGCTCATGACCCCAGAGCTGCCATACATCGTGGCGACATCAGCCCTCAGTGCTGGCTTCGACTACTCGCACGTCCGGCTCGTCATGCACCTGGATGAGCCATGCTCCCTCGTCGACTTTGCGCAGGAGTCTGGCCGGGCCGGGCGCGATGGGACAGAGGCATACTCAGTCGTGCTCCTGCCGCACAAGTGGCAGTCGCAGGCGGGCAATGCCGGTATGGATGTCGAGACGAGGGCACACCGCTACCTCGAAGGCCGGGAGTGCAGGCGCACGTGTCTGAGTGCGCACCTCGACGAGGCGTCTGAGCTTCGGGAGTGCGATGGGGTGAGAGATGATGTGGCGTGCGATGTCTGCAGCAGTGGCCCCAGCCCATCACACGTGCCCCGTGACGATGCCACAGAGGCGATGCCGCACACTGGGAGTGCAGCCATTCACGAGAAGCGGCGTTTGGCGTACCTCGAGCTCAGACGTTACAAGGAGGACCTCCTCGCCGTGAAGGGGACGTGCCTGCTCTGTCGGGGGCTCGGGGAGCCTTGGGACCACCAGTTCACCAAGTGCCACCAGCGGTTCGACTTCTTCAGGGCGCGCGACCAGGCCAGAAGAAAGGGGCAGTGCTGCGGACCATGGATCTCAGCGTTCGCGGCATGCTACTGGTGCTACAACCCACAGTCGGTCTGTCAACGTGCAGACCCAGCCAGCGGCCTCGAGCAGTGCAAGTATGCAGACATCGTGATGCCGCTCTGCTATGGTGTGTTCCACAAGACCGGGGGCGAACAGTGGCTGCAGGAGAGGTTTGGTGAGCAGGCGGCGAGGGCAGGGGTGGCAGGGGCGTTCAACGACGTGGACGTGTTCCTTTCATGGTGTGGGCAGATGGCCGAGTTCGCAGGTGGGAAGGGCATCTGGGGGGTAAAGATCGCAGCAGCAGCACTGCTCGAGTTCGAGGCATATTAAACTAGTGAATGGGCGTTCGACTGATAGCGCCATGTATGTATAATATAGACTGTAGCATAGAGCCATATTAATTATGTCATGAGTTGAGAAATATTATTCTCTGAAATTTAAATAAATTGGAACGGATTATAATAATCACACTCTTCGACGAGCTGTGAACTGCATCAAATTACTGATGATCACACATGCCACTACCCCTAGAAGCGGCCGTATCTGTAGTGCAAATTGGGAATCCCCACGCGAGCGACCCCTGTCGCTCGCGCGCGCACGGGCCATTGTGGAGCGATTATTGTGCAGCAAATTGGGAGACCCCCGGGACGGCGCAGGCGCATCAAGCACGCATACAGAGCATGCAACGAAGGGCGAATAGCGCACACACACCGCTCGCGCAAGGGAAGGATGGCGGCCAGCTTCTCCTACCTCGCAACTCACGGGGTGCTGCTCTGCCGCGACTGCGGGACCTGCCTCATGCCCGCGCGCGCCAGCCAGGAGTGGCACCTGAGGCACCCACCCCACGACCTCAAGGGGCCGGAGCTGCGCACCCTGCTCGACCTCTTCGCGACGCATGAGCTGCGGCCCCCGGGACAGGTCGCCCTGCCAGACCAGCCCTGCATCGCCATCGAGGGACTGCGCCGCCATCCGGCATTCTCCTGCATCCTCTGCGACGACGGCCGGCCGACCCTGACCCGGTCCGGGCCGGCCATCAGGGCGCACGTGTCCCGGGAGCACGGGCAGAAGCCGTCGCAGCAGAGTGAGGGTGGCGCGTGGCAGAGATGCACGGTGCAGACCTTCTTCGCAAAGACCGAGCATGTCCGGTACTTTGTGGTTACAGACGACGACAGGGCGGAAGGGGACGCAGCTACTGCCGCCATCGCCCTCGAGCCGCAGGAGCAGGCCTTCTTCGACCTGGCCGACGCGGACGCGACCATGGTAGCGGACGACATCAAGACGGAGGGCAACAAGGTGCACGGCTTCGACAGCCACCCCTCGGCTGCGGTCTCGTGGCTGAGGCGGACTGGCATCGAGAACCACGTGCGGGGCCTAGAGAAGGACGAGATGCACGCCTCCTTTGCGCTGCCGAAGAGCGCAGATGAGGGAGAGCCCGAGCTGTTCCTGATGCTCGAGGTCATGGACGAGATCCTCGCTGAGGTGCACGGCTGGTGCTTCGACGGGCCGGACTGCATGCTGACGTGGCCGAGGCAGCTCGCGCTGAGCCGCTTCCATGGCGCCCCTACCTCATCGGCACCAGCCAGTTGCAGGGCAGGCAGGGTGCGCGGCTTCGACCCCAAGAAGGAGCCATCCACACTGCGCACAAACTTTGGGTACTGGAAGCAGTTCATGGCGTACTGCTACCGCTACCCCTAGAAGCGGCCGTATCTGTAGTGCAAATTGGGAATCCCCACGCGAGCGACCCCTGTCGCTCGCGCGCGCACGGGCCATTGTGGAGCGATTATTGTGCAGCAAATTGGGAGACCCCCGGGACGGCGCAGGCGCATCAAGCACGCATACAGAGCATGCAACGAAGGGCGAATAGCGCACACACACCGCTCGCGCAAGGGAAGGATGGCGGCCAGCTTCTCCTACCTCGCAACTCACGGGGTGCTGCTCTGCCGCGACTGCGGGACCTGCCTCATGCCCGCGCGCGCCAGCCAGGAGTGGCACCTGAGGCACCCACCCCACGACCTCAAGGGGCCGGAGCTGCGCACCCTGCTCGACCTCTTCGCGACGCATGAGCTGCGGCCCCCGGGACAGGTCGCCCTGCCAGACCAGCCCTGCATCGCCATCGAGGGACTGCGCCGCCATCCGGCATTCTCCTGCATCCTCTGCGACGACGGCCGGCCGACCCTGACCCGGTCCGGGCCGGCCATCAGGGCGCACGTGTCCCGGGAGCACGGGCAGAAGCCGTCGCAGCAGAGTGAGGGTGGCGCGTGGCAGAGATGCACGGTGCAGACCTTCTTCGCAAAGACCGAGCATGTCCGGTACTTTGTGGTTACAGACGACGACAGGGCGGAAGGGGACGCAGCTACTGCCGCCATCGCCCTCGAGCCGCAGGAGCAGGCCTTCTTCGACCTGGCCGACGCGGACGCGACCATGGTAGCGGACGACATCAAGACGGAGGGCAACAAGGTGCACGGCTTCAACAGCCACCCCTCGGCTGCGGTCCCGTGGCTGAGGCGGACTGGCATCGAGAACCACGTGCGGGGCCTAGAGAAGGACGAGATGCACGCCTCCTTTGCGCTGCCGAAGAGTGCAGATGAGGGAGAGCCCGAGCTGTTCCTGATGCTCGAGGTCATGGACGAGATCCTCGCTGAGGTGCACGGCTGGTGCTTCGACGGGCCAGACTGCATGCTGACGTGGCCGAGGCAGCTCGCGCTGAGCCGCTTCCATGGCGCCCCTACCTCATCGGCACCAGCCAGTTGCAGGGCAGGCAGGGTGCGCGGCTTCGACCCCAAGAAGGAGCCATCCACACTGCGCACAAACTTTGGGTACTGGAAGCAGTTCATGGCGTACTGCTACCGCGTCGCCTACTGCGGCAGCCACTTCACGCCACCTCTGAGCGCGGACCAGGGCAGGCGCCCCGAGGACCGGATCCGGCTGACGGACGAGCAGACGACAGCTTGGGAGGCCGCCCTGGAGTGCGCTGCCGACGGAGACCGCTTAGCGCTGAACGACGCCCTCCGATCCCTCTGCATGGCCCTCGTCTGCCACGAGTTCGGCGGCGACCGCTTCAGCTCGCCGCTCCTCAGCTTCTGCGCGATGCTGAGCGTCAAGCCACGCACCAAGTCGTGGAAGGAGCCGGGCAACTTTAACAGCTGCCTGTCCGGCCTGATCTGGGCTGTGCAGCTGCTCATCTTCAGCACGGCCGCATACCTCGAGAGGTCGGGCGCCGGCAGCACGCTCGAGCACATCAACAGCATCTGCGAGCAGTACCTGCGGCCGGACACGGAGACGCCCATGGGCGAGATACTGGGCTGGCGCCTGCTGCTGTTCGCGGTGTCGAAGGACGGAGTGGGCTCGCACCAGGCGCACTGGGACGAGGACGAGCAGATCCTCACCTACAGGGACGTCGACCTGAACATGGACGAGGTGCAGCAGCTGCTGCTGTCGGAGTTCAGGCAGGCGCAGCATCTGCTGCACGGCGAGCTCATGTTTGGCGCAGCGGGCCTGCCACGGATGCGCGCGTGGGCACTCAAGGACAACCTCGACGCCGACAACTTTAGCTGGCACTTTGGCGAGCACCGGGAGAACGCGGCACTGCTGAAGCCGCTCGCGGGCTCACTGCGCAATGTCATACGGGAGTCGCAGTCACTCCGAGCGTCATTCCTCGACACCACTGCTGCACCTACTGCTGAGGATGGAGAGGATGGAGAGGCTGATGCAGGGGTCACGAGGGTCATGTGGCGACAGAAGGCCATCGACCAGTACGAGGCCGTCGCTGACGAGTTCCTCAAGCGGCTCCTCGTCCTCATCCACATGGCCTCGGGCCAGCCGCTGCGCGAGAGCGAGCTGTTCTCCCTCACCTGGCGCAACACGCAGCGGAGGCGTAGCGTCTACCTCAAGCACGGGCTCGTGATGCTGCACACCACCTACCACAAGGGCCAGCAGCAGACGGGCAGGTTCAAGGACAACATCCGCTTCCTGCCAGCCGCCATCGGAGACCTCCTGCTGGACTACCTCGTCTACGTCGTGCCGCTCCGCCAGGCCTTCCTGCGCCAGTCCTCCCCACGCGCAATCATGTCCGCGTACCTGTGGTGGAAGGACGGGGCCGTGTGGGCCGACAACCGGCTGACGCGGTGCATGGAGCAGGCGTGCGTGCGGGCCAAGGTGCCACGGCTGCACATCGCCAACTGGCGCCAGATGACGGTCAACATTGTGAAGACCAAGTTTGCGGGCGACCTTGCGTGCTTCGAGGGCATCGGGGCCGACGACGACGATGAGGATGCAGAGGAGATGGAGGATGACATCCGGACCATGACGAGGCAGCGGAACCACAGCACGCGGGTGGTGAACCGCAGCTACGCGAACCAGCTGAACGCGAACTTTGGGAATGTGTGGGATGGCCTCATCCGTCGGAACCTGCGCGCGTCATCCCTGTGGAGGGGGCTGTGGGATCTCGACACGGTGCTCGGGGATGCGGTCGCAGCAGCAGGGAAGAGGAAGCGCGAGGCGGCAGAGGTGGCAGGGTCCGACAGGCCGCGGATGCTGAAGAGGATTGCCGTGGGCGTGCACCGGCCGCGGAAGAGGTGGTCTGCTGCAGCCCTGCTGAAGTGCGCGAGGGGGCTCTACCACGACGACAAGCTGCAGTGGAAGTCGGCCGCACAGGAGCGGGCGATGACGGTCGTCATGTCATGGACGGAGCAGGTCGTCGTCATCCTGGGCACCGGCGAGGGGAAGAGCCTGCTGTTCATGCTGCCCTGTGTCCTGCCTGATGCGGGCGTGACGATCCTCGTGCTGCCGCTCGTGTCCCTGCGTGGCGACCTGCTGCGGCGTGTGCAGGAGCTCGGGATAGACCACCTCGTGTGGGCCCCGGGCGAGGAGCGGGACGCACCGCTGGTGTTCGTCACGGTCGAGGCCGCGAGCACGTCTCAGTTCCGGGCGTATGCGCACAGGCTGGCCGCGACGCAGCAGCTCGGCCGCGTCGTGATAGACGAGGCGCACCTCACAATCACGGCATCCGAGTACCGTCACGCCATGGCCGACCTCGCCCTCATCCGCAGCGTGCGCACGCAGTTCGTCTACCTGACGGCCACCCTGCCGCCAATGCTACAGGCCGCGTTCGAGAGGCAGAACAACCTCGTGAAGCCAAAGGTCGTGCGGGCCTCAACGAACAGGCGGAACCTCTCGTACCTCGTGCAGCGGGCCACAGGGCAGGGGAGCCTGCTAGAAGAGGGCGCGCGGAGGGCCAGGGACGCGTGGCGGGCGAGCGGGCTGCTCGACCAGACCCGAGACAAGATCATACTCTACGTGCGGACACGGGAGGAGGCACAGGACCTGGGCAGCCTGCTCCGCTGCCCGGTCTACACCGCGATGGCCGGCACGGCAGAGGAGAAGCAGGAGCTGCTCAGGACGTGGCTCACAACACCCGAGCTGCCATACATTGTGGCGACGTCGGCCCTTAGCGCCGGCTTCGACTACCCACATGTCCGGCTCGTCATGCACCTGGACGAGCCACGCTCCCTCGTCGACTTTGCGCAGGAGTCCGGTCAGGCTGGGCGCGATGGGAGGGAGGCATACTCAGCCGTGCTCCTGCCGCACAAGTGGCAGTCGCAGGCGGGCAACGCCGGTATGGATGTCGAGACGAGGGCACTCTACCGCTACCTCGAAGGCCGGGAGTGCAGGCGCACGTGTCTGAGTGCGCACCTCGATGAGGCATCAGAGCTTCGGCAGTGCGATGGCACCAGGGATGATGTGGCGTGCGATGTCTGCAGCAGTGGCCCCAGCCCATCACACGTGCCCCGTGACGATGCCACAGAGGCAATGCCGCACACAGGGAGTGCAGCCATCCACGAGAAGCGGCGTTTGGCATACCTCGAGCTCAGCCGCTACAAGGAGGACCTCCTCACCGTGAAGGGGACGTGCCTGCTCTGTCGAGGGCTCGGGGAGCAGTGGGACCACCAGTTCACCAAGTGCCACCAGCGGTTCGACTTCTTCAGGGCGCGCGACCAGGCCAGAAGGAGGGGGCAGGGCCGCGGGCCATGGATCTCAGCTTTCGCGGCGTGCTACTGGTGCTACAACCCACAGTCGGTCTGTCAACGTGCAGACCCGGCCAGTGGCCTCGAGCAGTGCAGGTACGCAGACATCGTGATGCCGCTCTGCTACGGCGTGTTCCACAAGACTGGGGGCGAACAGTGGCTGCAGGAGAGGTTCGGTGAGCAGGCAGTGAGGGCAGGGGCAGCAGGGGCATTCAATGACGTGGATGTGTTCCTGTCATGGTGTGGGCAGGTGGCCGAGTTTGCAGGTGGGAAGGGCATCTGGGGGGTAAAGATTGCAGCAGCAGCGCTGCTCGAGTTCGAGGCATATTAAACTAGCGAATGGGTGTTCGACTGGTAGCGCCATGTATTTATAATATAGACTGTAGCCATAGAGCCATATTAATTATGTCGTGAGTTGAGAAATATTATTCTCTGCAATTTAAATAAATTGGAACGGATTATAATAATCACACTCCTCGACGAGATATGAACTGCATTAAATTACTGACGATGACACATACCGCCAATACATATGATCTTATTACAGCAATATAAGCTGTATATTAAACGTCGAACTCGAGATGTAGGGTTGACATCTTTTTAAGGTTTTCGCCTAACCGCGTTTGGTTGTGACACTCCCGAACATTGATCGTTGCTATGTTTAGGGCATGGGCTGCCCCCTCCCCATCACCCCCAATTAATCGGAAGCATTTATAGACCCCCATAGCTCGAATACCAGACTAGCCCTTGGGATATTTCGAGGCAATACTCTAGTTCTGATACTCGTACGATTATCTTATAATTACATACCCAGGTGAGACTGGCAAGGACGAATCCCAACATGCAACTCCCATGTCCACACCACTGCCATGGCCTCTCCTGACCAGGGTTAGAAGATGGGGCATTTTTTAACCGAGATCGCCATTTTCTTAGCGAGATGCCATCAAATCCATCCCCCTTTTCATGTAACTGCGTAGCCCTCGCCCAGACGAACGCAGCCATGCTCCTCCCGGCCTCGGATCTCGATGTTTTTTTTTTTCAACCCAATTTTGATGGGGTGGTCAGTCATGTGAGTTGCCACGCAGCTAGCGGGCGTGGCTCGTCTCAGTCTATATCAGAACTTCTACCGTCAAGTCCAAACTTAGTCCTTTACACATTTTTTCCTTCTCGCGCGGCAACCACCCGGCATTTCTTCACACTTTCTTCACGCCAGCACACAGCTCAGTCTCGAGTGGCAGAGGGGCACACCATCTTGTGTCATCTGTCTTTGGGGATCCTAGACTATACCATCTTATAGTGAGGTACCATCAAAACCTGAGCTCGCGCAACAACCACCCAATATTTCTTCACACTTTCTTCACGCCAGCACACAGCTCAGTCTCGAGTGGCAGAGGGGCACACCATCTTGTGTCATCTGTCTTTGGGGATCCTAGACTATACCATCTTATAGTGAGGTACCATCAAAACCTGAGCTCGCGCAACAACCACCCAACATTTCTTCACACTTTCTTCACGCCAGCACACAGCTCAGTCTCGAGTGGCAGAGGGGCACACCATCTTGTGTCATCTGTCTTTGGGGATCCTAGACTATACCATCTTATAGTGAGGTACCATCAAAACCTGAGCTCGCGCAACAACCACCCAACATTTTTCCACGCTTTCTTCACGCCAGCACACAGCTCAGTCTCGAGTGTCAAGAGGGGCACACCATCCTGTGTCATCTGCCTTTGGGGATCCTAGACTATACCATCTTATAGTGAGGTACCATCAAGACCTGAGCTCGGGACACCATGCCACCAGTACCCTCCATCCAGAAGCGCCACCAGCACCACATAGCCCACTCGCCATATGAGTGGAAGGAGAGGAGGGAGTTCTCCCATAACTGGAAGGCCAAGTTCCGCGGCAATGCCCGGGTCATCACCACAGACCTCGCCTGGACCAACCTCATCACGCCACCCAACCCCAAGGTCACCACCACACTGGAGCAGGGCCTCGAGCTCAGCAAGCACCTCACGCTGCTCCAGGGCATCCCCAAGGATGGTGGGAAGGATGGCCTCGACATCCAGCCCGTCACCGTCTTCAACTCTGCTGACAAGGACCCAGAGCAGCTCCTCGTCTACATGAGGGGGGGGCTGAGCCTCCCGGACAGGAACAAGGACCTCTGCCGCCTCATGGCTGGTGCCATTGAGCAGTACACGGAGCTCGCGCCACCCCCCAAGCCCAGCAGTGACAAGAGGCACGAGATGGAGCAGGCCAGGAAGGCTGAGCGCGAGGGGAAGAAGTGGGGAGTCTACCACCTTGGGTTGTGGCACCCCACAGGCCAGACAAATTCGCCTCCCACCATCTGCTCTGACATGCGCAGGACTGGAAATGGCTTCGGGGCCACCCTGGCCCTCTACAAGAAGATGGCCCCCCTCGCGCAGACCATTGGGAGGCTCTTCCAGGAGATCGATCCCAGGGCCTACGAGCAGTACAGGCAGAACTACCTCCGCGAGTGTGCAGCCACGCCTGAGCTGGAGGTCTTCAAGTTCAGCAACAGGAGCTGCTGGCACTGCCTCGCGATCCTGATAAACGCCCAGGTTGGGCCACACAAGGACAACCACGATGTGCTGGATGGCTGGGTTGCGATGGCCTGCTTTGGAGAGTTCGAAGGAGGGGAGCTGTGCCTGCCAGCCCTTGGTTATAAGATTCCCTTCCAGCCAGGGGATGTTGTCCTGTTCCGCTCTGCAGTCCTCGAGCACTGGATCGCACCCTTCGAGGGCACGCGCTACTCCTGCGTCTTCTTCACGAAGCAGAGCAACTGGCAGCCAGGTGAGGAGGAGTAGGGAGCTTGTCCCATGGCCCATTTTCGAACTCACGTTCTTGCAAGGACTGTAAGTTGACAGCCTCGCGACCGATGTAAATGTTCGCTGACGTCTCTTGTGCAGCTTTGCAAGGGGAACAAATTGACGTACTCTGATTGTTGATCAGACTTCAGATGGTGGAGACATTCCGGTTCTAGTCGGGCGATGCATGGGAGGGGTGGTTGGGGGGGGCATGTTATAGGATGGATTGTAAGAACCTGACGCAGCATGCAGACGGTGCGTTCGATGGCGTTAATAAAAGAGATTTGCAAGACGAATCAAATGACGTCCTCCGATTTGTGATATGAGTTGAGACGGGTGAGATATTGCAGATTTCGCTGGGGCATCAGTGGGTGTGGTGGAGCACCTACTTTGAAGGATTATAACTTTTGCAGCTACGGTCGAAAGCTAACGTTCGGTATCGTCATTGAAAGAGATTTACAAGAGGAATCGAATGGCCTCTTACGATTTTTGATACGGCTTGAAACAAGTAAGTTATTTCGGATTTGTTGGGCCGGGCCCAGGAAATGGGGCCCCATGGCAACATGTGAGAAGGATTCCAACTTTTGCAGCGACGGCCGAAACTTAACGGTCGGCATCGTTAATGGAAGAGATTTACAATGGGAATCGAATGGCGTATCCCGATTTGTGATCCGAGTTAAAATGGTGAAGATATTTATGATTTAGACGGGCAGCAGTGGGTGGGGTTGTACATATGAGACGTGGTATAACTTTTGCAGCGGTGCGCAGAACTCAACGTTCGATAGCGCCATTGAAAGATAATTGCAAGCAGAATCGAATGGCCTCCTCCGATTTTTGATACGAGTTGAAATGATTGTGTTATAACGGATTTCGATGGGTGATTAAGAAGAAGAGGGCATGGAACGGGAAGTGGTATAAAACCCGGACCGAGAGGCAAGGCGTAACGTTCGATGTCGTAATTCAAAGAGATTTACAAGGGGAAGAAAATGGCGTCCTCCGATTTCTAATACGAGTAGAAGTGAGTTAGTTATTGCGGATTTAAACGGATGGTTGGTGGCAAGGGGGCCAGTGGACCTTAATTTTCGAAGGCCAATAACTTCTCAATCGACAGACGGAATCTAACGTTCAACACGGCAAATTGAAGCGCGTTTCAAGAGGAATAAAATGGCGTACTCTGAATTTCAGTACGATTCAAATTGGGTTGGTTATTTCGGATTTTGGTGGGTGGTAGGTGACAGGGGGTGGAAGGGAGGCATAGTTCTTGAGGGGTGATAACTTTTGAAGCGACAACCCGATCTTAACGTTCGTCATCGTCAATGATAGAGAATTACAAGGGGAATCAAATGGCGTCCTCCGATTTTTGATACGAATTAAAACGGTGGAGATATTCCGGATATGGTCAGGCGGAAGGGGGGAGGAGGGTATGTCAGATGAGGGGCTATAAGTATTGCAATAGGCGGCCGAATTTATCGTTCGGCATCACGTCTGAAAGAGAATTTGGAGGGGAACAAAATAGCGTCTTCATAATTTTGATATGATTTGAAACGAGAGAGTTATTTCGGATTTAGACGACTGGCAATGGGTGGGGGGGGCAGGTATAAGGAGAGCAATAAGTTTTGCAGTAAGCAACAGAATTTATCGTTCGAGGGTGGTATTAAAAGAGGATTGCAAGGGGAAGGGAATGGCATCTTCGTATTTCTGATACGATTTGAAACGAGAGAGATATTCCGGATTTAGACGGGTGGTGGTTTGGGGGGGTTCCAGGAAGACCCGATTTTTATCCCCAAGTATAACATGTGCAGCAACAGACAGAATTTATCGTTCGACATCAGGAAATGACGAGAAATACGAGGAGAAGAGAATGGTGTCTTTAGGGTTAGGGTTACAAATTGAAATGGGTGAGTTACTTTGATTTCCGTCGGGTGGCAAAGGTAAGGCAGCAAATATATTGAGTGAGGTATTATAAGTTATGATAGAGGTGATGTATAAGGAGCGTTCGATATCGTTAATAGGGTAGTTTTTGAAGGGGAAGAGAATGGCTTCTTCGGAATTTTGATACGGGGTGAAATGGAAGGCGAATTTCGAATTCAGTTGAGTTTGGGGGGGGGGGGGGGGCGGCAGTTATTTTGATGGGAATGAGGGGAAGTAAGGGGACATTGTAGAGGAATAGTTTGATATCGTCAATAGGGTAGTTTTGCAAGCGGAAGAGAATGGCTTCTTCAGAATTTCGATACGAGTTGAAATGGGGGACGAATTTCGAGTTGGTGTGAATAGGGGGTAGGATATATAAGGGAATAATTATAACAGATGAGAATATAGTTTTGGGAATAAGATAGGGAAATATATCCGAAAATAATATCGTTAATAGAGTAGTTTTACGAGACTTACAAAATAGCGTTTTCAGAATTTTATTACAAGTTTAAATAAGGGAGATAATTCGATTTCGGTCAAGTAGGGGGGGGGTGTGTTTTTGAGTTGGGGTGACGGGAGGTGAAGGGATGTTATAGGGGTAATTTTTGGAGAGGAAAAGAATGGCGTATTCATAATTTTGATACGAGATAAAATGAGAGACGAATTTTGAATTTGGGTGATGGAGGGGGGGTTATATAAAGGCAGTAATTATAATGGACGAGATATATTTTTGGGAATAAGATGGGTCAATAAAAGGTTTAATATTGTTAATAGGGTAGTTATATGAGACGAACGTAATGGGGTTTTTGGAATTTTGATAGGGTTTTATATAAGGGAAACGGGGAGTGAAATGGGAAGTGAGAGGCAGTTAGATGGGGAGTTGGGAGGTTTGAACAGGAAGTGAGTTTTAATGAAGCGAGAAGTAAAATGGGAAGTAGGGAGAGGGAGTTAAATGGGGAGTGGTAGAGTTTAAAGGGAGAGTGGGAGGAGGGAAAGGGAGTTAAACGGGGAGTGGTAGAGTTTAAAGGGAGAGTGGGAGGAGGGAAAGGGAGTTAAACGGGGAGTGGTAGAGTTTAAAGGGAGAGTGGGAGGAGGGAAAGGGGAAGTGAAGTAGGAAGTGAGAGAGGGGAGGTGGAGTGGGAAGTGAAGTGGGAAGTGAGAGAGGGTTGAAGATGAAGTGAGAGTTGGGGAAATGGGAAGGGAGAGGATAGTATGGGGGATAAACGGGGAAGTGAGAGGGTGGTAACGGGGAGTTTAGGGTTAGGGAGTAAATGGGGAATGAATAAGGGTGAAATGGGAAGTAAGGATGGTTGAATGGTGAGTGAGAGAATAGTGAAGGAGTGTGGTAGGGATGAAGTGTGAGTGAGAGTTAAGGAAGGGTGGGTGAGAGGGTAGAGAAGTGTGAGTGAGAGGGTAGAGAAGCGTGAGTGAGAGTGGTAAGGTTGAAGGGTTAGTGAGAGTGTTAGGGTTTAAGGGTGAATGAGAGAAGGGTGAATGAGAGAGGGGTGAGTGAGAGAGGGGTGAGTGAGAGGGGCGTGAGTGAGAGGGGCGTGAGTGAGAGGGGTGTGAGTGAGAGGGGTGTGAATGAGAGGGAAGTGTAAGTGAGAGGAGTGTGAATAGGGAGCGTGAGTGGGGGAGTGTGTTAGGGGAGTGTGAATGAGAGGTAGGGAAGTGTGAATGAGAGGTAGGGAAGTGTGTTAGGGGAGTGTGAGTAGAGGAGTGTGAATGAGAGGTAGGGAAGTGTGAGTAGAGGAGTGTGAATGAGAGGTAGGGAAGTGTGTTAGGGGAGTGTGAGTAGAGGAGTGTGAATGAGAGGTAGGGAAGTGTGTTAGGGGAGTGTGAGTAGAGGAGTGTGAATGAGAGGTAGGGAAGTGTGTTAGGGGAGTGTGAGTAGAGGAGTGTGAATGAGAGGTAGGGAAGTGTGAGTAGAGGAGTTAGGGTTAGGGTTAGGGTTAGGGTTAGGGTTAGGGTTAGGGTTAGGGTTAGGGTTAGGGTTAGGGTTAGGGTTAGGGTTAGGGTTAGGGTTAGGGTTAGGGTTAGGGTTAG